>NC_138982.1:37661452-38406991 GCF_964341445.2 Mesoplodon mirus | reverse complement strand
ATACACTTTACATGAGGTATGTTATCTGATCCTCACAACCTTATAAGGACCTTTCATATGAGTCAATTATTTATTTAGTAAGTAATTTCCCAAAGGTAGCAGAGATAGGGAGTGGTAGAGGATGGCCATGGCCTTCACTTTCACGCTACTGCCTGCTAGCTTAGCTCTTGGAACATCGGGTATTCTTTTTTCCTTTTTAACATCATTGTCCATCTTCACAAGTAAATCATGCAAATTGTTTTAAAAAATAGCGAACATTCTAGAAGCAATATCAAGGATTCAAAATTATCCAGTCACGTGAATATTAATAACACATAGAAAATATTTTAGAGGGCTATAAATAGATATTTCAACCCTAAGAATCAAAATTGAGATTACTTACATTCCTGATACTGGTAAATTTTGTCATTGGGTTAATATAATATATGACCTCAATATCACTTTCATGTTTTTAAGATACTACATGGGGCTTCCCTGGTGGCGCAGTGGTTGAGAATCTGCCTGCCGATGCAGGGGACATGGGTTCGAGCCCTGGTCTGGGAAGACCCCACATGCCGCGGAGCAACTAGGCCCGTGAGCCACAGCTACCGAGCCTGCGCTCTAGAGCCCGTGAGCCACAACTACTGAGCCTGCACGTCTGTAGCCTGTGCTCCGCCACGAGAGGCCACAATAGTGATAGGCCCGCGCACCGCGATGAAGAGTGGCCTCCACTTGCCGCAACTGGAGAAAGTCCTCGCACAGAAACAAAGACCCAACACAGCCAAAAATAAATAAATAAATAAGTAATAATGAAAAATGAATATCTGCTTATAAAAAAAAAGGTGCTACATGAAATTCTCAAGGTTGTTAATATCCTGCATTGCTGCATGTTTTATCTGTTATTTTTCCTAACACTTCCTTTGTTGAACAAGGAAAAGGAGATGAGTATAACATTCTTTTTCTTTGCTCTCTGTTGAGGCAGTCACCTTTCTCACTTACTAAGAGTTAGTATCAAGCTCTAAGTTCCTTGGTAGGAAGTACTTTATCAGTGTCATCTCAAAGGAAGGAAATAAGCAATAGCTGCTGTGAGCCACACCTTGCTTTTGAGAGAATTCCACTACAATAAAGCGCTAGCATTTGTTCTCAAACGTCAAAGACCTAGAAAAAGTCTGGTTTCACGTCAATGTGAAGCATAGCTGAATAATGGAAAATGACCTTTGGGTTTCAAAGATTTCCCTTCCCGGATTTCTTGTACATTTTTCTTTGTACAAGACACAAACCTACAAAGAACTGAGAATGCGTTGACAATTTTATAAGGCTAAGACCTATTTTCTATCAGGACATATTAACGCCAAGTCTGAGGACTTCAAGCCTCAACTTACTGCCAACACCACTTTCAAAAAATTCACAGGTAATGAGGTCTTGGTAGTTAAGATGTGTCATTGTCCGAACCTCTTATTTGTATGAATAGTTCTAGAATTTCATGGATAAATACAACTAATATGGTTTACTTTGCTAAAGAGCTTACTTGTTAAACAGACCATCAAGGTAGTAGCAACACCTGGCATGAGATACTGGTAAATCCTGAAGAGCTGTAGTTGCTGAAAAGGAAAGAAAAGTAAACATAAGTGTGGCTTCTGCCATCATATTGTCTTTATCATTCCCAACACTCTTCTTGAAAGTAGTCAGGAAGCAGCTGTTAATTTTCTCCCCACTTTAGGAAGAAAGGAACTTACCTAACATCTTTAGCATCTCATTGGATAGAATAAAACCAAATCACTATTTTCCCAGTGTTTAACTTAATTCCATATTAGCAATGAGAGTCAGTCAGTTGGGAAACACCCTCCTTATTGGCCATAGTAATTCTGGCAGCTGTAGACTCAGCCTGGGTAGTTGAACTCTCAACATAAGATATTAAAGCCTGAAAGTTCTGGGAACTTCATACTTAAAATTTGAAGTCAAGGCTTCAAATCATTCAACACGTTTTTCTCTCCATCCTCATCCATGGATTGAGTTCACAACATCGTTCTCTTGGAGTCCATCTACTTTCACAAACTGAACAAGTTCCCCACCCCAAGAAAGCCCACTGCAGACTGCATTCTGGTATACCACCTGCCTTTCTAAGAGGTTTGTGTAGACATAGAACTCCTTTTCAGTTCACATTTATGGAATTGAAGCATTTAAACATGAAAGTCAGCTCGATACTCTCCAGGAACTTGCCTTGCAATACCTTTTGCTGCCAAGTCTGTTTCTCTGCTCATAGCTATTGACTGAGCACTAAATCATAATCTGGTTCTATGCATATTAAAGACCACATTGATGCAAATGAAAATATTTCTGGCCCCTTGGAGAGTGAACTCAAGGCGAAGATGTTTCCAGGTGAAGGTCCTTAGAGGACACTCTTACTTAGGTCTAGACCATCAGAGTGAATGGTTTCAGAGTAGACTGGTTCCAACTCTATCCATGGAGACTTTGGAACTGAAATTCTGCTTTCATAATTTTCAGAGAATGCAAATAGTTTCTCAGTGTTCCTCTCATCCTCCAATTCTTTCTCTGTCTTTTTACATTTCCTTCTCATATTCTTTTGCCCTCAGAATGGTAAAATTATATACAAGCAGGGTGAGATGGAACAGGGCTTTTCAAAGACAACTTTACTTTTTATTCTGGGAGCAGTTTTCAGAGAACTGTTGAGGGCTTTGGAAATCAGTCAGCCTGAGTTCCCAGAGGCAGATAAAGGCTCGGCCAAGGGCAAGATCTAATTTGTTCTTAGTGATAGAGGCAGAATTTGAATCCAGGTTTCCTGACTCCCAATCCATTTCTTGTTTCTACCCACCTAGTTGGCCCTTAGCCTCTGTGTATGCTTCTTTCAATCAATAGCTCACTGAGGCTGGAGTCCTGTGGTCCCTGCTTTCATCACTCAAACGTCTTAGGAAAGCAGTAAAATAATTCCCTCCCCACAGAGTTCTCTGAGCCTGGTGGAGAGTTTTACTGTAGAGTAAGTTATGACTGAACTGATGCAGATTACTTTCAACATATACATATTTCTTCCATACAGCTAATTAATTCTTAGATGATTATTTTTATCATTTCATTTCAAAAGTCTTTTCAAAACATTTTTACAGAATTGTTAATCCTTTACTAATGACGTGTAAGTTCTGGGCAAGTTCAGAACTAAAGCTCCGGTGTGGGAATTTTTCCAGTTTTTGAGTCCTTCAAAGTCAAATTCAACAACTTCTCATTCTTTTTATCTCTTCTTAGTCTGCCAAAAATATTCCATAGTTGGAGACTGATGCATTTCCTGCTGAGTTATATTTAGGCTGCCCTGAAGCTCTCTCCATACTCTAAGTGAAGAAATAGAGGCTGGAGGAGGTCAAGTGTCTCAGGTTATCTAGAGAAAAACAACACTCCTAGAAGCTGAGCCACATCTACTTATTTCTAGCTCTGTGTTTCATGCACAGCTATATCAAGTTCTCAAGTTTGTAGACACTTATTTTGAGAAATGTCATTTATTTGTAAAACATTAAATCCTGTGTAAGAGCTGCACCACGTCCCCTAAATAAACAAGGGATATAAATGCAATTAGAACTGGGAAGAAATTATTTTGGTTCATACTCAGTAGAGCAGTGATGTACCCATAAAGTGGATTATGCCGTACATGGTCAAGTATTTAAATACCCCAAAGGATGAGATGAGAGCAGCTAGGCCTTCTCTGTTTAAGAAAATGTAAAAGTAACTTGTTATATATGACACATATCTCCCAGTCTCTTTTATATTTTAAAAGGAGCTCATTTTAATAGCCTGCTGATATACATTGACTTAATCACTAATTCATCCTCTCAATTATTCATTTAACCACTCATTCACTCACTCATTCTTTCCTTCAATCATTACCTCACCCACTGATTCATAAGTTCACATTTATGTAAGGCTTATAAGGTGCCAGCATTGTGCTCAGAGTCACGGAGGATATAAATGAATCAGGCACAGTCCTTATTTTCAACAAGCTTGCAATGAATTAAGAAGATTAACATGTACATTATAAACACAATACATTGTGACAAGGTGCAAAATGTCAAGTACTCACTCGCCTGTGATTCATTCCATCCTAGCAACACTTGATCCCCGTGTGTGTGTTTTAAAGTCCCTTAGAGACATAAAGCTAAGGGCCAAGTGCTCTCACATTATAGGAAGAGTAGATGTGGTGCCAATATTTGATATGAAATGGGTTTGTTGGCTTCAGTACACCAGGAAGAACACAGGGTAATAATGTGAGCTGGTATGGGAACCCAAAGAGATAAAGACAATGGTAAAAATTGCAGCTTAGCAAGTAAATAGTCCCTAGTCAATAATATTATAATAACTTTGTATGGTGACAGATGGTTACTAGACTTATCATGGTGATCAATTCATAATGTACATAAATGTCAAATCACTATGTTGTACATCTGAAACTAACATAATATTGTATGTCAACTATACTTCAATAAAAAAGAAAAAAGCAAATATTACTGGATTCCCCTGGTGGTGCAGTGGTTAAGAATCCGCCTACCAATGCAGGGACCACGGGTTCGATCCCTGGTCCAGGAAGATCTCACATTCCACAGAGCAACTAAGCCCGAGCACCACAACTACTGAGCCCGTGTGCCACAACTACTGAGCCCATGTGCCACAACTACTGAAGCCCGGGCCCATGGAGCCTGTGCTCCGCAACAAGAGAAGCCACTGCAATGAGAAGTCTACACACCTCAACAAAGAGTAGCCCCCACTCATCGCAACTAGAGAAAGCCCACACACAGCAAGACCCAACGCAGCCAATAAATAAATAAATAAGAATAAAAAAGTAAATATTACCCTCTTTAAAAAATTCTGTTTGAACTGTTATTCCTTTAACTGGGTCTGGTTGGTGGTGGATTATGACAGGCCAAAGTAAGGGAGTAGGGAACTTGGCAAACAAGCCCTCCTGCAGCCTCCTCTTGTCAAGCAAGGCAGAAGCAAATCCACATGGGAGGCAGCCCACATCCTCTTGGTTTCCAGTCCCCAGTGACATGGACACTGCTGCTCAAACTTTGTCAACAGGTCGGGGACATGAGAAATAAAACCCAAAGAGCCAAACTAACAACCACATTGTCTTGGACAAGATGAGAAGATTCTGGTGGGAGGTGAGCCAGGATGCTTTGAATGGATGTTTTCTACCAGGCTGCGAGGTACTGCCTTTTTGTTTTCAGCACAGAGGGTGGAGCAGAAGACCAGCTGAGAATGGCAAACACGTGAAGCCTGGATCGTTTTCTGACGTGCACTTTGTGATTTCATCCTTTTATCCTACAGTTGTACATTTCCAGGAAAACTGACACCCGGATTTAAAAAAACAAAAAAGTGCAAAAATCTAGAATGGTAAGACATAAAGAATGTTTGAACCCCCTATGCAAGACCCCCACACCTGGCACGGGTCTCCAAAATGACTGCTATTCCAAATGGTTGTGAATTTTAAGCGACTCGCTCATTTACTTAATGCATTCTACAAACGTTCATCAAATGCTCTGAGGTACTGTGGTAGGCACAGCAACAGAGAAATGAATAAGGCATAGTCCTTGCCCTAAAGGACTTGAAGTATAGCAAGTCAATCATGTTTCAAAGAATAAAAATGGAAACGTGTGGATCTGGACCCATGTACCTAAAACTGTACCTCATTGCTCCTCTAGAGGATGTTTTCTCAGGACTAGGCATGCATCAAGAACAGCAAGAGTAAAATCAGACTAACCCTGAAGTCTTACTAAGCCATCTGCCACTAGAGAAATTTTACATCCTGAGTTGTATTTTAAAACAGTATATTGGCTCCAGAAATGCATTGGGCATGAGAAAGGGCATCCAAAGTTCAAGTGCCACCGTCTTTTGGATGAGTCAAGTAGGCACTTGGTGAAACCGTCCTGGAGTTTGAACCCCCTATGTAAGGCCTCCACACCTGGCACTCCAGCTTCCCCTCCACAGATCCCATCTGAGAAGGCTTCCAGCCCAGTTTGGCTATCAGGTCCCTGCAGTCTCCAGTGAAAACCCCATTTCTGAACATGGTTCTCCATTCCCCCACCTGGAATTCCCTCCCACCTCCTTCGCATTTCCATACATCCTATCCATCCTTCAAATTGCATTCTTCCTTTGAAACCTTCCCTTTTGGGTTGAGTTACCATCCTGAACTACTGGAACGATGACTGTATTATTGGGACGTTCATTTATTTAAAGCTAATTTATTGAGCACCTCTTACTTATCAGGCAGAAGATTCTGTGTTATGCGATTACATCTGCACATATCTATACCCTTTACTGGAATGTGAGTCCTCCAGCTCAAGGCTCTGTCTCATTCTTTTTTTTTTTTTTTTTTTTCTTTTATTTATTTATTTATTTATGTATTTTAAAATTTTTTGCCTTATAACAAATTTAATCAGTTATACATATACATATGTTTCCATATCCCCTCCCTTTTGCGTCTCCCTCCAACCCTCCCTATCCCACACCTCCAGATGGTCACAAAGCACCAAGCTGATCTCCCTGTGCTATGCGGCTGCTTCCCACTAGCTATCAACATTAGGTTTGGTAGTGTATATATGTCCATGCCGCTCTTTCACTTTGTCACAGCTTACCCTTCCCCCTCCCCATATCCTCAAGTCCATTCTCTAGTAGGTCTGTGTCTTTATTCCTGTCTTACCCCTATGTTCTTCATGACATTTTTTTTTCTTAAATTCCATATATATGTGTTAGCATACAGTATTTGTCTTTCTCTTTCTGACTTACTTCACTCTGTATGACAGACTCTAGGTCTATCCACCTCATTACAAATAGCTCAATTTCATTTCTTTTTATGGCTGAGTAATATTCCATTGTATATATGTGCCACATCTTCTTTACCCATTCATCCGATGATGGACACCTAGGTTGTTTCCATCTCCGGGCTATTGTAAATAGGGCTGCTATGAACATTTTGGTACATGTCTCTTTTTGAATTATGGTTTTCTCAGGGTATATGCCCAGTAGTGGGATTGCTGGGTCATATGGTAGTTCTATTTGTAGTTTTTTAAGGAACCTCCATACCGTTCTCCATAGCGGCTGTACCAATTCACATTCCCACCAGCAGTGCAAGAGTGTTCCCTTTTTTCCACACCCTCTCCAGCATTTATTGTTTCTAGATTTTTTGATGATGGCCATTCTGACTGGTGTGAGATGATATCTCATTGTAGTTTTGATTTGCATTTCTCTAATGAGTAAAGATGTTGAGCATCCTTTCATGTGTTTGTTGGCAGTCTGTATATCTTCTGTGGAGAAATGTCTATTTAGGTCTTCTGCCCATTTTTGGATTGGGTTGTTTGTTTTTTTGTTATTGAGCTGCATGAGCTGCTTATAAATTTTGGAGATTAATCCTTTGTCAGTTGCTTCATTTGCAAATATTTTCTCCCATTCGGAGGGTTGTCTTTTGGTCTTGTTTATGGTTTCCTTTGCTGTGCAAAAGCTTTTAAGTTTCATTAGGTCCCATGTGTTTATTTTTGTCTTTATTTCCATTTCTCTAGGAGGTGGGTCAAAAAGGATCTTGCTATGATTTATGTCATAGAGTGTTCTGCCTATGTTTTCCTCTAAGAGTTTGATAGTGTCTGGCCTTACATTTAGGTCTTTAATCCATTTTGAGCTTATTTTTGTGTATGGTGTTAGGGAGTGATCTAATCTCATACTTTTACATGTCCCTATCCAGTTTTCCCAGCACCACTTATTGAAGAGACTGTCCTTTCTCCACTGTACATTCCTGCCTCCTTTATCAAAGATAAGGTGACCATATGTCCGTGGGTTTAACTCTGGGCTTTCTATCCTGTTCCATTGATCTATCTTTCTGTTTTTGTGCCAGTACCATACTGTCTTGATTACTGTAGCTTTGTAGTATAGTCTGAAGTCAGGGAGCCTGATTCCTCCAGCTCCATTTTTCGTTCTCAAGATTGCTTTGGCTATTCGGGGTCTTTTGTGTTTCCATACAAATTGTGAAATTTTTTGTTCTAGTTCTGTGAAAAATGCCAGTGGTAGTTTGATAGGGATTGCATTGAACCTGTAGATTGCTTTGGGTAGTAGAGTCATTTTCACAATGTTGATTCTTCCAATCCAAGAACATGGTACATCTCTCCATCTATTTGTATCATCTTTAATTTCTTTCATCAGTGTCTTATAATTTTCTGCATACAGGTCTTTTGTCTCCTTAGGTAGGTTTATTCCTAGATATTTTATTCTTTTTGTTGCAATGGTAAATGGGAGTGTTTCCTTGATTTCACTTTCAGATTTTTCATCATCAGTATATAGGAATGCCAGAGATTTCTGTGCATTAATTTTGTATCCTGCAACTTTACCAAATTCATTGATTAACTCTAGTAGTTTTCTGGTAGCATCTTTAGGATTCTCTATGTATAGTATCATGTCATCTGCAAACAGTGACAGCTTTACTTCTTCTTTTCCAATTTGGATTCCTTTTATTTCCTTTTCTTCTCTGATTGCTGTGGCTAAAACTTCCAAAACTAGGTTGAATAAGAGTGGTGAGAGTGGGCAACCTTGTCTAGTTCCTGATCTTAGTGGAAATGGTTTCAGTTTTTCACCATTGAGGACGATGCTGGCTGTGGGTTTGTCATATATGGCCTTTATTATGTTGAGGAAAGTTCCCTCTATGCCTACTTTCTGCAGGGTTTTTATCATAAATGGGTGTTGAATTTTGTCGAAAGCTTTCTCTGCATCTATTGAGATGATCATATGGTTTTTCTCCTTCAATTTGTTAATATGGTGTATCACATTGATTGATTTGCGTATATTGAAGAATCCTTGCATTCCTGGAATAAACCCCACTTGATCATGGTGTATGATCCTTTTAATGTGCTGTTGGATTCTGTTTGCTAGTATTTTGTTGAGGATTTTTGCATCTATGTTCATCAGTGATATTGGCCTGTAGTTTTCTTTCTTTGTGACATCCTTGCCTGGTTTTGGTATCAAGGTGATGGTGGCCTCGTAGAATGAGTTTGGGAGTGTTCCTCCCTCTGCTATATTTTGGAAGAGTTTCAGAAGGATAGGTGTTAGCTCTTCTCTAAATGCTTGATAGAATTCGCCTGTGAAGCCATCTGGTCCTGGGCTTTTGTTTGTTGGAAGATTTTTTATCACAGTTTCAATTTCAGTGCTTGTGATTGGTCTGTTCATATTTTCTATTTCTTCCTGATTCAGTCTTGGCAGGTTGTGCATTTCTAAGAATTTGTCCATTTCTTCCAGGTTGTCCATTTTATTGGCATAGAGTTGCTTATAGTAATCTCTCATGATCTTTTGTATTTCTGTAGTGTCAGTTGTTACTTCTCCTTTTTTATTTCTAATTCTATTGATTTGAGTCTTCTCCCTTTTTTTCTTGATGAGTCTGGCTAATGGTTTATCAATTTTGTTTATCTTCTCAAAGAACCAGCTTTTAGTTTTATTGATCTTTGCTATCGTTTCCTTCATTTCTTTTTCATTTATTTCTGATCTGATTTTTATGATTTCTTTCCTTCTGCTAACTTTGGGATGTTTTTGTTCTTCTTTCTCTAATTGCTTTAGGTGCAAGGTTAGGTTGTTTATTCGAGATGTTTCCTGTTTCTTAAGGTGGGATTGTATTGCTATAAACTTCCCTCTTAGAACTGCTTTTGCTGCATCCCATAGGTTTTGGGTCGTCGTGTCTCCATTGTCATTTGTTTCTAGGTATTTTTTAATTTCCTCTTTGATTTCTTCAGTGATCACTTCGTTATTAAGTAGTGTATTGTTTAGCCTCCATGTGTTTGTATTTTTTACAGCTCTTTTCCTGTAATTGATATCTAGTCTCATAGCATTGTGGTCGGAAAAGATACTTGATACAATTTCAATTTTCTTAAATTTACCAAGGCTTGATTTGTGACCCAAGATATGATCTATCCTGGAGAATGTTCCATGAGCACTTGAGAAAAATGTGTATTCTGTTGTTTTTGGATGGAATGTTCTATAAATATCAATTAAGTCCATCTTGTTTAATGTATCATTTAAAGCTTGTGTTTCCTTATTTATTTTCATTTTGGATGATCTGTCCATTGGTGAAAGTGGGGTGTTAAAGTCCCCTACTATGATTGTGTTACTGTCGATTTCTCCTTTTATGGCTGTTAGTATTTGCCTTATGTATTGAGGTGCTCCTATGTTTGGTGCATAAATATTTACAATAGTTATATCTTCTTCTTGGATCGATCCCTTGATCATTATGTAGTGTCCTTCTTTGTCTCTTCTAGTAGTCTTTACTTTAAAGTCTATTTTGTCTGATATGAGAATTGCTACTCCAGCTTTCTTTTGGTTTCCATTTGCATGGAATATCTTTTTCCATCCCCTTACTTTCAGTCTGTATGTGTCTCTAGGTCTGAAGTGGGTCTCTTGTAGACAGCATATATATGGGTCTTGTTTTTGTATCCATTCAGCCAATCTGTGTCTTTTGGTGGGAGCATTTAGTCCATTTACATTTAAGGTAATTATTGATATGTATGTTCCTGTTCCCATTTTCTTAATTGTTTTGGGTTCGTTATTGTAGGTCTTTTCCTTCTGTTGTGTTTCTTGCCTAGAGAAGTTCCTTTAGCATTTGTTGTAAAGCTGGTTTGGTGGTGCTGAACTCTCTCAGCTTTTGCTTGTCTGTAAACGTTTTAATTTCTCCATCAAATCTGAATGAGATCCTTGCTGGGTAGAGTAATCTTGGTTGCAGGTTTTTCTCCTTCATCACTTTAATTATGTCCTGCCACTCCCTTCTGGCTTGTAGAGTTTCTGCTGAGAGATCAGCTGTTATCCTGATGGGGATTCCCTTGTGTGTTATTTGTTGTTTTTGCCTTGCTGCTTTTAATATGATTTCTTTGTGTTTAATTTTTGACAGTTTGATTAATATGTGTCTTGGCGTATTTCTCCTTGGATTTATTCTGTATGGGACTCTCTGTGCCTCCTGGACTTGATTAACTATTTCCTTTCCCATATTAGGGAAGTTTTCAACTATAATCTCTTCAAATATTTTCTCAGTCCCTTTCTTTTTCTCTTCTTCTTCTGGAACCCCTATAATTCGAATGTTGGTGCGTTTAATGTTGTCCCAGAGGTCTCTGAGACTGTCCTCTGTTCTTTTCATTCTTTTTTCTTTATTTTGCTCTGCAGCAGTTATTTCCACTATTTTATCTTCCACCTCACTTATCCGTTCTTCTGCCTCAGTTATTCTGCTATTGATCCCATCTAGAGTATTTTTTATTTCATGTATTGTGTTTTTAATCGATGCTTGATTCATCTTTAGTTCTTCCAAGTCCTTGTTAACTGTTTCTTGCATTTTGTCTATTCTATTTCCAAGATTTTGGATCTGGGAAATAGAATCTTGGATCATCTTTACCATCATTATTCTGAATTCTTTTTCAGGTAGACTGCCTATTACCTCTTCATTTGTTAGGTCTGGTGGGTTTTTATCTTGCTCCTTCTCCTGCTGTGTGTTTTTCTGTCTTCTCATTTTGCTTATGTTACTGTGTTTGGGGTCTCCTTTTTGCAGGCTGCAGGTTCGTAGTTCCCGTTGTTTTTGGTGTCTGTCCCCAGTGGCTAAGGTTGGTTTAGTGGGTTGTGTAGGCTTCCTGGTGGAGGGGACTAGTGCCTGTGTTCTGGTGGATGAGGCTGGATCTTGTCTTTCTGGTGGGCAGGTCCACGTCTGGTGGTGTGTTTTGGGGTGTCTGCAGACTTTTTATGAGTTTAGGCCACCTCTCTGCTAATGGGTGGCGTTGTGTTCCTGTCTTGCTAGTTGTTTGGCTTAGGGTGTCCAGCACTGTAGCTTGCTGGTCGTTGAGTGAAGCTGGGTGCTGGTGTTGAGATGGAGATCTCTGGAAGATTTTTGCCGTTTGATA
This sequence comes from Mesoplodon mirus, assembly GCF_964341445.2. Taxonomy (NCBI): domain Eukaryota; kingdom Metazoa; phylum Chordata; class Mammalia; order Artiodactyla; family Ziphiidae; genus Mesoplodon; species Mesoplodon mirus. Next base: position 38,395,109 of record NC_138982.1, on the reverse strand, counting down.
TTATGTGGAGCTGGGAGGTCTCTTGTGGACCAGTGTCCTGAAGTTGGCTCTCCCACCTCAGAGGCACAGCACTGACTCCGGGCTCCTCAATTTGGGATGATGTGTTGTCTATTCATGTATTCCACAGATGCAGGGTACATCAAGTTGATTGTGGAGCTTTAATCCGCTGCTTCTGAGGCTGCTGGGAGAGGTTTCCCTTTCTCTTCTTTGTTCTCACAGCTCCTGGGTCTCAGCTTTGGATTTGGCCCCGCCTCTGCGTGTAGGTCGCCGGAGGGCGTCTGTTCTTCGCTCAGGCAGGACAGGGTTAAAGGAGCAGCCTCTTCGGGGACTCTGGCTCACTCAGGCCGGGCGGGAGGGAGGGGCACGGAGTGCGGGGCGAGCCTGCAGGGGCAGAAGTCGGCGTGACGTTGCACCAGCCCGAGGCGCGCCGTGCGTTCTCCCAGGGAAGCAGCCCCTGGATCCCGGGACCCCGGCAGTGGCGGGCTGCACAGGCTCCCGGAAGGGCGGTGTGGGCAGTGACCTGCGCTCGCACACAGGCTTCTTGGCGGCGGCAGCAGGAGCCCCAGCGTCCCACGCCCGTCTCTGGGCTCCGCGCTTTCAGTCGCGACTCGCGCCCGTCTGTGGAGCCCCTTTAAGCAGCGCTCTTAATCCCCTCTCCTCGCGCACCAGGAAACCAAGAGGGAAGAAAAAGTCTCTTGCCTCTTCGGCAGCTCCAGAGTTTTCCCGGACTCCCTCCCGGCTAGCTGTGGCACATTAGCCCCCTTCAGGCTGAGTTCTCGCCGCCAGCCCCAGTCCTCTCCCTGCGCTCTGACCGAAGCCCGAGCCTCAGCTCCCAGCGCTGCGCGCCCCGGTGGGTGAGCAGACAAGCCTCTCGGGCTGGTGAGTGCCGCTCGGCACTGATCCTCTGTGTGGGGATCTCTCCGCTTTGCCCTACCCAGGTATGTGGGGGGTTTCTTGCCTTTTGGGAGGTCTGGGGTCTTCTGCCAGCGTTCAGTAGGTGTTCTGTAGGAGTTGTTCCACGTGTAGCTGTATTTCTGGTCTCTGTCTCATTCTTAATCCACCACATTTTCTTTTTTTTTTTTTTTTTTTTTGCTCTATAACAAATTTAATCAGTTATACATATACATATGTTTCCATATCCCCTCCCTTTTGCGTCTCCCTCCCACCCTCCCTATCCCACCCCTCCAGGTGGTCATAAAGTACCGAGCTGATCTCCCTGTGCTATGCGGCTGCTTCCCACTAGCTATCTACCTTACGTTTGGTAGTGTATATATGTCCATGCCGCTCTTTCACTTTGTCACAGCTTACCCTTCCCCCTCCCCATATCCTCAAGTCCATTCTCTAGTAGGTCTGTGTCTTTATTCCTGTCTTACCCCTATGTTCTTCATGACATTTTTTTTTCTTAAATTCCATATATATGTGTTAGCATACAGTATTTGTCTTTCTCTTTCTGACTTACTTCACTCTGTATGACAGACTCTAGGTCTATCCACCTCATTACAAATAGCTCAATTTCATTTCTTTTTATGGCTGAGTAATATTCCATTGTATATATGTGCCACATCTTCTTTATCCATTCATCCGATGATGGACACTTAGGTTGTTTCCATCTCCGGGCTATTGTAAATAGGGCTGCTATGAACATTTTGGTACATGTCTCTTTTTGAATTATGGTTTTCTCAGGGTATATGCCCAGTAGTGGGATTGCTGGGTCATATGGTAGTTCTATTTGTAGCTTTTTAAGGAACCTCCATACCGTTCTCCATAGCGGCTGTACCAATTCACATTCCCACCAGCAGTGCAAGAGTGTTCCCTTTTTTCCACACCCTCTCCAGCATTTATTGTTTCTAGATTTTTTGATGATGGCCATTCTGACTGGTGTGAGATGATATCTCATTGTAGTTTTGATTTGCATTTCTCTAATGAGTAAAGATGTTGAGCATCCTTTCATGTGTTTGTTGGCAGTCTGTATATCTTCTGTGGAGAAATGTCTATTTAGGTCTTCTGCCCATTTTTGGATTGGGTTGTTTGTTTTTTTGTTATTGAGCTGCATGAGCTGCTTATAAATTTTGGAGATTAATCCTTTGTCAGTTGCTTCATTTGCAAATATTTTCTCCCATTCGGAGGGTTGTCTTTTGGTCTTGTTTATGGTTTCCTTTGCTGTGCAAAAGCTTTTAAGTTTCATTAGGTCCCATGTGTTTATTTTTGTCTTTATTTCCATTTCTCTAGGAGGTGGGTCAAAAAGGATCTTGCTGTGATTTATGTCATAGAGTGTTCTGCCTATGTTTTCCTCTAAGAGTTTGATAGTGTCTGGCCTTACATTTAGGTCTTTAATCCATTTTGAGCTTATTTTTGAGTATGGTGTTAGGGAGTGATCTAATCTCATACTTTTACATGTCCCTATCCAGTTTTCCCAGCACCACTTATTGAAGAGACTGTCCTTTCTCCACTGTACATTCCTGCCTCCTTTATCAAAGATAAGGTGACCATATGTCCGTGGGTTTAACTCTGGGCTTTCTATCCTGTTCCATTGATCTATCTTTCTGTTTTTGTGCCAGTACCATACTGTCTTGATTACTGTAGCTTTGTAGTATAGTCTGAAGTCAGGGAGCCTGATTCCTCCAGCTCCATTTTTCGTTCTCAAGATTGCTTTGGCTATTCGGGGTCTTTTGTGTTTCCATACAAATTGTGAAATTTTTTGTTCTAGTTCTGTGAAAAATGCCAGTGGTAGTTTGATAGGGATTGCATTGAACCTGTAGATTGCTTTGGGTAGTAGAGTCATTTTCACAATGTTGATTCTTCCAATCCAAGAACATGGTACATCTCTCCATCTATTTGTATCATCTTTAATTTCTTTCATCAGTGTCTTATAATTTTCTGCATACAGGTCTTTTGTCTCCTTAGGTAGGTTTATTCCTAGATATTTTATTCTTTTTGTTGCAATGGTAAATGGGAGTGTTTCCTTGATTTCACTTTCAGATTTTTCATCATCAGTATATAGGAATGCCAGAGATTTCTGTGCATTAATTTTGTATCCTGCAACTTTACCAAATTCATTGATTAACTCTAGTAGTTTTCTGGTAGCATCTTTAGGATTCTCTATGTATAGTATCATGTCATCTGCAAACAGTGACAGCTTTACTTCTTCTTTTCCAATTTGGATTCCTTTTATTTCCTTTTCTTCTCTGATTGCTGTGGCTAAAACTTCCAAAACTAGGTTGAATAAGAGTGGTGAGAGTGGGCAACCTTGTCTAGTTCCTGATCTTAGTGGAAATGGTTTCAGTTTTTCACCATTGAGGACGATGCTGGCTGTGGGTTTGTCATATATGGCCTTTATTATGTTGAGGAAAGTTCCCTCTATGCCTACTTTCTGCAGGGTTTTTATCATAAATGGGTGTTGAATTTTGTCGAAAGCTTTCTCTGCATCTATTGAGATGATCATATGGTTTTTCTCCTTCAATTTGTTAATATGGTGTATCACATTGATTGATTTGCGTATATTGAAGAATCCTTGCATTCCTGGAATAAACCCCACTTGATCATGGTGTATGATCCTTTTAATGTGCTGTTGGATTCTGTTTGCTAGTATTTTGTTGAGGATTTTTGCATCTATGTTCATCAGTGATATTGGCCTGTAGTTTTCTTTCTTTGTGACATCCTTGCCTGGTTTTGGTATCAAGGTGATGGTGGCCTCGTAGAATGAGTTTGGGAGTGTTCCTCCCTCTGCTATATTTTGGAAGAGTTTCAGAAGGATAGGTGTTAGCTCTTCTCTAAATGCTTGATAGAATTCGCCTGTGAAGCCATCTGGTCCTGGGCTTTTGTTTGTTGGAAGATTTTTTATCACAGTTTCAATTTCAGTGCTTGTGATTGGTCTGTTCATATTTTCTATTTCTTCCTGATTCAGTCTTGGCAGGTTGTGCATTTCTAAGAATTTGTCCATTTCTTCCAGGTTGTCCATTTTATTGGCATAGAGTTGCTTATAGTAATCTCTCATGATCTTTTGTATTTCTGTAGTGTCAGTTGTTACTTCTCCTTTTTTATTTCTAATTCTATTGATTTGAGTCTTCTCCCTTTTTTTCTTGATGAGTCTGGCTAATGGTTTATCAATTTTGTTTATCTTCTCAAAGAACCAGCTTTTAGTTTTATTGATCTTTGCTATCGTTTCCTTCATTTCTTTTTCATTTATTTCTGATCTGATTTTTATGATTTCTTTCCTTCTGCTAACTTTGGGATGTTTTTGTTCTTCTTTCTCTAATTGCTTTAGGTGCAAGGTTAGGTTGTTTATTCGAGATGTTTCCTGTTTCTTAAGGTGGGATTGTATTGCTATAAACTTCCCTCTTAGAACTGCTTTTGCTGCATCCCATAGGTTTTGGGTCGTCGTGTCTCCATTGTCATTTGTTTCTAGGTATTTTTTAATTTCCTCTTTGATTTCTTCAGTGATCACTTCGTTATTAAGTAGTGTATTGTTTAGCCTCCATGTGTTTGTATTTTTTACAGCTCTTTTCCTGTAATTGATATCTAGTCTCATAGCATTGTGGTCGGAAAAGATACTTGATACAATTTCAATTTTCTTAAATTTACCAAGGCTTGATTTGTGACCCAAGATATGATCTATCCTGGAGAATGTTCCATGAGCACTTGAGAAAAATGTGTATTCTGTTGTTTTTGGATGGAATGTTCTATAAATATCAATTAAGTCCATCTTGTTTAATGTATCATTTAAAGCTTGTGTTTCCTTATTTATTTTCATTTTGGATGATCTGTCCATTGGTGAAAGTGGGGTGTTAAAGTCCCCTACTATGATTGTGTTACTGTCGATTTCTCCTTTTATGGCTGTTAGTATTTGCCTTATGTATTGAGGTGCTCCTATGTTTGGTGCATAAATATTTACAATAGTTATATCTTCTTCTTGGATCGATCCCTTGATCATTATGTAGTGTCCTTCTTTGTCTCTTCTAGTAGTCTTTACTTTAAAGTCTATTTTGTCTGATATGAGAATTGCTACTCCAGCTTTCTTTTGGTTTCCATTTGCATGGAATATCTTTTTCCATCCCCTTACTTTCAGTCTGTATGTGTCTCTAGGTCTGAAGTGGGTCTCTTGTAGACAGCATATATATGGGTCTTGTTTTTGTATCCATTCAGCCAATCTGTGTCTTTTGGTGGGAGCATTTAGTCCATTTACATTTAAGGTAATTATTGATATGTATGTTCCTGTTCCCATTTTCTTAATTGTTTTGGGTTCGTTATTGTAGGTCTTTTCCTTCTGTTGTGTTTCTTGCCTAGAGAAGTTCCTTTAGCATTTGTTGTAAAGCTGGTTTGGTGGTGCTGAACTCTCTCAGCTTTTGCTTGTCTGTAAACGTTTTAATTTCTCCATCAAATCTGAATGAGATCCTTGCTGGGTAGAGTAATCTTGGTTGCAGGTTTTTCTCCTTCATCACTTTAATTATGTCCTGCCACTCCCTTCTGGCTTGTAGAGTTTCTGCTGAGAGATCAGCTGTTATCCTGATGGGGATTCCCTTGTGTGTTATTTGTTGTTTTTGCCTTGCTGCTTTTAATATGATTTCTTTGTGTTTAATTTTTGACAGTTTGATTAATATGTGTCTTGGCGTATTTCTCCTTGGATTTATTCTGTATGGGACTCTCTGTGCCTCCTGGACTTGATTAACTATTTCCTTTCCCATATTAGGGAAGTTTTCAACTATAATCTCTTCAAATATTTTCTCAGTCCCTTTCTTTTTCTCTTCTTCTTCTGGAACCCCTATAATTCGAATGTTGGTGCGTTTAATGTTGTCCCAGAGGTCTCTGAGACTGTCCTCTGTTCTTTTCATTCTTTTTTCTTTATTTTGCTCTGCAGCAGTTATTTCCACTATTTTATCTTCCACCTCACTTATCCGTTCTTCTGCCTCAGTTATTCTGCTATTGATCCCATCTAGAGTATTTTTTATTTCATGTATTGTGTTTTTAATCGATGCTTGATTCATCTTTAGTTCTTCCAAGTCCTTGTTAACTGTTTCTTGCATTTTGTCTATTCTATTTCCAAGATTTTGGATCTGGGAAATAGAATCTTGGATCATCTTTACCATCATTATTCTGAATTCTTTTTCAGGTAGACTGCCTATTACCTCTTCATTTGTTAGGTCTGGTGGGTTTTTATCTTGCTCCTTCTCCTGCTGTGTGTTTTTCTGTCTTCTCATTTTGCTTATGTTACTGTGTTTGGGGTCTCCTTTTTGCAGGCTGCAGGTTCGTAGTTCCCGTTGTTTTTGGTGTCTGTCCCCAGTGGCTAAGGTTGGTTTAGTGGGTTGTGTAGGCTTCCTGGTGGAGGGGACTAGTGCCTGTGTTCTGGTGGATGAGGCTGGATCTTGTCTTTCTGGTGGGCAGGTCCACGTCTGGTGGTGTGTTTTGGGGTGTCTGCAGACTTTTTATGAGTTTAGGCCACCTCTCTGCTAATGGGTGGCGTTGTGTTCCTGTCTTGCTAGTTGTTTGGCTTAGGGTGTCCAGCACTGTAGCTTGCTGGTCGTTGAGTGAAGCTGGGTGCTGGTGTTGAGATGGAGATCTCTGGAAGATTTTTGCCGTTTGATATTATGTGGAGCTGGGAGGTCTCTTGTGGACCAGTGTCCTGAAGTTGGCTCTCCCACCTCAGAGGCACAGCACTGACTCCGGGCTCCTCAATTTGGGATGATGTGTTGTCTATTCATGTATTCCACAGATGCAGGGTACATCAAGTTGATTGTGGAGCTTTAATCCGCTGCTTCTGAGGCTGCTGGGAGAGGTTTCCCTTTCTCTTCTTTGTTCTCACAGCTCCTGGGTCTCAGCTTTGGATTTGGCCCCGCCTCTGCGTGTAGGTCGCCGGAGGGCGTCTGTTCTTCGCTCAGGCAGGACAGGGTTAAAGGAGCAGCCTCTTCGGGGACTCTGGCTCACTCAGGCCGGGCGGGAGGGAGGGGCACGGAGTGCGGGGCGAGCCTGCAGGGGCAGAAGTCGGCGTGACGTTGCACCAGCCCGAGGCGCGCCGTGCGTTCTCCCAGGGAAGCAGCCCCTGGATCCCGGGACCCCGGCAGTGGCGGGCTGCACAGGCTCCCGGAAGGGCGGTGTGGGCAGTGACCTGCGCTCGCACACAGGCTTCTTGGCGGCGGCAGCAGGAGCCCCAGCGTCCCACGCCCGTCTCTGGGCTCCGCGCTTTCAGTCGCGACTCGCGCCCGTCTGTGGAGCCCCTTTAAGCAGCGCTCTTAATCCCCTCTCCTCGCGCACCAGGAAACCAAGAGGGAAGAAAAAGTCTCTTGCCTCTTCGGCAGCTCCAGAGTTTTCCCGGACTCCCTCCCGGCTAGCTGTGGCACATTAGCCCCCTTCAGGCTGAGTTCTCGCCGCCAGCCCCAGTCCTCTCCCTGCGCTCTGACCGAAGCCCGAGCCTCAGCTTCCAGCGCTGCGCGCCCCGGTGGGCGAGCAGACAAGCCTCTCGGGCTGGTGAGTGCCGCTCGGCACTGATCCTCTGTGTGGGGATCTCTCCGCTTTGCCCTACCCAGGTATGTGGGGGATTTCTTGCCTTTTGGGAGGTCTGGGGTCTTCTGCCAGCGTTCAGTAGGTGTTCTGTAGGAGTTGTTCCACGTGTAGCTGTATTTCTGGTCTCTGTCTCATTCTTAATCCACCACATTTTCTTTTTTTTTTTTTTTTTTTTGCTCTATAACAAATTTAATCAGTTATACATATACATATGTTTCCATATCCCCTCCCTTTTGCGTCTCCCTCCCACCCTCCCTATCCCACCCCTCCAGGTGGTCATAAAGTACCGAGCTGATCTCCCTGTGCTATGCGGCTGCTTCCCACTAGCTATCTACCTTACGTTTGGTAGTGTATATATGTCCATGCCGCTCTTTCACTTTGTCACAGCTTACCCTTCCCCCTCCCCATATCCTCAAGTCCATTCTCTAGTAGGTCTGTGTCTTTATTCCTGTCTTACCCCTATGTTCTTCATGACATTTTTTTTTCTTAAATTCCATATATATGTGTTAGCATACAGTATTTGTCTTTCTCTTTCTGACTTACTTCACTCTGTATGACAGACTCTAGGTCTATCCACCTCATTACAAATAGCTCAATTTCATTTCTTTTTATGGCTGAGTAATATTCCATTGTATATATGTGCCACATCTTCTTTATCCATTCATCCGATGATGGACACTTAGGTTGTTTCCATCTCCGGGCTATTGTAAATAGGGCTGCTATGAACATTTTGGTACATGTCTCTTTTTGAATTATGGTTTTCTCAGGGTATATGCCCAGTAGTGGGATTGCTGGGTCATATGGTAGTTCTATTTGTAGTTTTTTAAGGAACCTCCATACCGTTCTCCATAGCGGCTGTACCAATTCACATTCCCACCAGCAGTGCAAGAGTGTTCCCTTTTTTCCACACCCTCTCCAGCATTTATTGTTTCTAGATTTTTTGATGATGGCCATTCTGACTGGTGTGAGATGATATCTCATTGTAGTTTTGATTTGCATTTCTCTAATGAGTAAAGATGTTGAGCATCCTTTCATGTGTTTGTTGGCAGTCTGTATATCTTCTGTGGAGAAATGTCTATTTAGGTCTTCTGCCCATTTTTGGATTGGGTTGTTTGTTTTTTTGTTATTGAGCTGCATGAGCTGCTTATAAATTTTGGAGATTAATCCTTTGTCAGTTGCTTCATTTGCAAATATTTTCTCCCATTCGGAGGGTTGTCTTTTGGTCTTGTTTATGGTTTCCTTTGCTGTGCAAAAGCTTTTAAGTTTCATTAGGTCCCATGTGTTTATTTTTGTCTTTATTTCCATTTCTCTAGGAGGTGGGTCAAAAAGGATCTTGCTGTGATTTATGTCATAGAGTGTTCTGCCTATGTTTTCCTCTAAGAGTTTGATAGTGTCTGGCCTTACATTTAGGTCTTTAATCCATTTTGAGCTTATTTTTGTGTATGGTGTTAGGGAGTGATCTAATCTCATACTTTTACATGTCCCTATCCAGTTTTCCCAGCACCACTTATTGAAGAGACTGTCCTTTCTCCACTGTACATTCCTGCCTCCTTTATCAAAGATAAGGTGACCATATGTCCGTGGGTTTAACTCTGGGCTTTCTATCCTGTTCCATTGATCTATCTTTCTGTTTTTGTGCCAGTACCATACTGTCTTGATTACTGTAGCTTTGTAGTATAGTCTGAAGTCAGGGAGCCTGATTCCTCCAGCTCCATTTTTCGTTCTCAAGATTGCTTTGGCTATTCGGGGTCTTTTGTGTTTCCATACAAATTGTGAAATTTTTTGTTCTAGTTCTGTGAAAAATGCCAGTGGTAGTTTGATAGGGATTGCATTGAACCTGTAGATTGCTTTGGGTAGTAGAGTCATTTTCACAATGTTGATTCTTCCAATCCAAGAACATGGTACATCTCTCCATCTATTTGTATCATCTTTAATTTCTTTCATCAGTGTCTTATAATTTTCTGCATACAGGTCTTTTGTCTCCTTAGGTAGGTTTATTCCTAGATATTTTATTCTTTTTGTTGCAATGGTAAATGGGAGTGTTTCCTTGATTTCACTTTCAGATTTTTCATCATCAGTATATAGGAATGCCAGAGATTTCTGTGCATTAATTTTGTATCCTGCAACTTTACCAAATTCATTGATTAACTCTAGTAGTTTTCTGGTAGCATCTTTAGGATTCTCTATGTATAGTATCATGTCATCTGCAAACAGTGACAGCTTTACTTCTTCTTTTCCAATTTGGATTCCTTTTATTTCCTTTTCTTCTCTGATTGCTGTGGCTAAAACTTCCAAAACTAGGTTGAATAAGAGTGGTGAGAGTGGGCAACCTTGTCTAGTTCCTGATCTTAGTGGAAATGGTTTCAGTTTTTCACCATTGAGGACGATGCTGGCTGTGGGTTTGTCATATATGGCCTTTATTATGTTGAGGAAAGTTCCCTCTATGCCTACTTTCTGCAGGGTTTTTATCATAAATGGGTGTTGAATTTTGTCGAAAGCTTTCTCTGCATCTATTGAGATGATCATATGGTTTTTCTCCTTCAATTTGTTAATATGGTGTATCACATTGATTGATTTGCGTATATTGAAGAATCCTTGCATTCCTGGAATAAACCCCACTTGATCATGGTGTATGATCCTTTTAATGTGCTGTTGGATTCTGTTTGCTAGTATTTTGTTGAGGATTTTTGCATCTATGTTCATCAGTGATATTGGCCTGTAGTTTTCTTTCTTTGTGACATCCTTGCCTGGTTTTGGTATCAAGGTGATGGTGGCCTCGTAGAATGAGTTTGGGAGTGTTCCTCCCTCTGCTATATTTTGGAAGAGTTTCAGAAGGATAGGTGTTAGCTCTTCTCTAAATGCTTGATAGAATTCGCCTGTGAAGCCATCTGGTCCTGGGCTTTTGTTTGTTGGAAGATTTTTTATCACAGTTTCAATTTCAGTGCTTGTGATTGGTCTGTTCATATTTTCTATTTCTTCCTGATTCAGTCTTGGCAGGTTGTGCATTTCTAAGAATTTGTCCATTTCTTCCAGGTTGTCCATTTTATTGGCATAGAGTTGCTTATAGTAATCTCTCATGATCTTTTGTATTTCTGTAGTGTCAGTTGTTACTTCTCCTTTTTTATTTCTAATTCTATTGATTTGAGTCTTCTCCCTTTTTTTCTTGATGAGTCTGGCTAATGGTTTATCAATTTTGTTTATCTTCTCAAAGAACCAGCTTTTAGTTTTATTGATCTTTGCTATCGTTTCCTTCATTTCTTTTTCATTTATTTCTGATCTGATTTTTATGATTTCTTTCCTTCTGCTAACTTTGGGATGTTTTTGTTCTTCTTTCTCTAATTGCTTTAGGTGCAAGGTTAGGTTGTTTATTCGAGATGTTTCCTGTTTCTTAAGGTGGGATTGTATTGCTATAAACTTCCCTCTTAGAACTGCTTTTGCTGCATCCCATAGGTTTTGGGTCGTCGTGTCTCCATTGTCATTTGTTTCTAGGTATTTTTTAATTTCCTCTTTGATTTCTTCAGTGATCACTTCGTTATTAAGTAGTGTATTGTTTAGCCTCCATGTGTTTGTATTTTTTACAGCTCTTTTCCTGTAATTGATATCTAGTCTCATAGCATTGTGGTCGGAAAAGATACTTGATACAATTTCAATTTTCTTAAATTTACCAAGGCTTGATTTGTGACCCAAGATATGATCTATCCTGGAGAATGTTCCATGAGCACTTGAGAAAAATGTGTATTCTGTTGTTTTTGGATGGAATGTTCTATAAATATCAATTAAGTCCATCTTGTTTAATGTATCATTTAAAGCTTGTGTTTCCTTATTTATTTTCATTTTGGATGATCTGTCCATTGGTGAAAGTGGGGTGTTAAAGTCCCCTACTATGATTGTGTTACTGTCGATTTCTCCTTTTATGGCTGTTAGTATTTGCCTTATGTATTGAGGTGCTCCTATGTTTGGTGCATAAATATTTACAATAGTTATATCTTCTTCTTGGATCGATCCCTTGATCATTATGTAGTGTCCTTCTTTGTCTCTTCTAGTAGTCTTTACTTTAAAGTCTATTTTGTCTGATATGAGAATTGCTACTCCAGCTTTCTTTTGGTTTCCATTTGCATGGAATATCTTTTTCCATCCCCTTACTTTCAGTCTGTATGTGTCTCTAGGTCTGAAGTGGGTCTCTTGTAGACAGCATATATATGGGTCTTGTTTTTGTATCCATTCAGCCAATCTGTGTCTTTTGGTGGGAGCATTTAGTCCATTTACATTTAAGGTAATTATTGATATGTATGTTCCTGTTCCCATTTTCTTAATTGTTTTGGGTTCGTTATTGTAGGTCTTTTCCTTCTGTTGTGTTTCTTGCCTAGAGAAGTTTCTTTAGCATTTGTTGTAAAGCTGGTTTGGTGGTGCTGAACTCTCTCAGCTTTTGCTTGTCTGTAAACGTTTTAATTTCTCCATCAAATCTGAATGAGATCCTTGCTGGGTAGAGTAATCTTGGTTGCAGGTTTTTCTCCTTCATCACTTTAATTATGTCCTGCCACTCCCTTCTGGCTTGTAGAGTTTCTGCTGAGAGATCAGCTGTTATCCTGATGGGGATTCCCTTGTGTGTTATTTGTTGTTTTTGCCTTGCTGCTTTTAATATGATTTCTTTGTGTTTAATTTTTGACAGTTTGATTAATATGTGTCTTGGCGTATTTCTCCTTGGATTTATTCTGTATGGGACTCTCTGTGCCTCCTGGACTTGATTAACTATTTCCTTTCCCATATTAGGGAAGTTTTCAACTATAATCTCTTCAAATATTTTCTCAGTCCCTTTCTTTTTCTCTTCTTCTTCTGGAACCCCTATAATTCGAATGTTGGTGCGTTTAATGTTGTCCCAGAGGTCTCTGAGACTGTCCTCTGTTCTTTTCATTCTTTTTTCTTTATTTTGCTCTGCAGCAGTTATTTCCACTATTTTATCTTCCACCTCACTTATCCGTTCTTCTGCCTCAGTTATTCTGCTATTGATCCCATCTAGATTATTTTTTATTTCATGTATTGTGTTTTTAATCGATGCTTGATTCATCTTTAGTTCTTCCAAGTCCTTGTTAACTGTTTCTTGCATTTTGTCTATTCTATTTCCAAGATTTTGGATCTGGGAAATAGAATCTTGGATCATCTTTACCATCATTATTCTGAATTCTTTTTCAGGTAGACTGCCTATTACCTCTTCATTTGTTAGGTCTGGTGGGTTTTTATCTTGCTCCTTCTCCTGCTGTGTGTTTTTCTGTCTTCTCATTTTGCTTATGTTACTGTGTTTGGGGTCTCCTTTTTGCAGGCTGCAGGTTCGTAGTTCCCGTTGTTTTTGGTGTCTGTCCCCAGTGGCTAAGGTTGGTTTAGTGGGTTGTGTAGGCTTCCTGGTGGAGGGGACTAGTGCCTGTGTTCTGGTGGATGAGGCTGGATCTTGTCTTTCTGGTGGGCAGGTCCATGTCTGGTGGTGTGTTTTGGGGTGTCTGCAGACTTTTTATGAGTTTAGGCCACCTCTCTGCTAATGGGTGGCGTTGTGTTCCTGTCTTGCTAGTTGTTTGGCTTAGGGTGTCCAGCACTGTAGCTTGCTGGTCGTTGAGTGAAGCTGGGTGCTGGTGTTGAGATGGAGATCTCTGGAAGATTTTTGCCGTTTGATATTATGTGGAGCTGGGAGGTCTCTTGTGGACCAGTGTCCTGAAGTTGGCTCTCCCACCTCAGAGGCACAGCACTGACTCCGGGCTCCTCAATTTGGGATGATGTGTTGTCTATTCATGTATTCCACAGATGCAGGGTACATCAAGTTGATTGTGGAGCTTTAATCCGCTGCTTCTGAGGCTGCTGGGAGAGGTTTCCCTTTCTCTTCTTTGTTCTCACAGCTCCTGGGTCTCAGCTTTGGATTTGGCCCCGCCTCTGCGTGTAGGTCGCCGGAGGGCGTCTGTTCTTCGCTCAGGCAGGACAGGGTTAAAGGAGCAGCCTCTTCGGGGACTCTGGCTCACTCAGGCCGGGCGGGAGGGAGGGGCACGGAGTGCGGGGCGAGCCTGCAGGGGCAGAAGTCGGCGTGACGTTGCACCAGCCCGAGGCGCGCCGTGCGTTCTCCCAGGGAAGCAGCCCCTGGATCCCGGGACCCCGGCAGTGGCGGGCTGCACAGGCTCCCGGAAGGGCGGTGTGGGCAGTGACCTGCGCTCGCACACAGGCTTCTTGGCGGCGGCAGCAGGAGCCCCAGCGTCCCACGCCCGTCTCTGGGCTCCGCGCTTTCAGTCGCGACTCGCGCCCGTCTGTGGAGCCCCTTTAAGCAGCGCTCTTAATCCCCTCTCCTCGCGCACCAGGAAACCAAGAGGGAAGAAAAAGTCTCTTGCCTCTTCGGCAGCTCCAGAGTTTTCCCGGACTCCCTCCCGCCTAGCTGTGGCACATTAGCCCCCTTCAGGCTGAGTTCTCGCCGCCAGCCCCAGTCCTCTCCCTGCGCTCTGACCGAAGCCCGAGCCTCAGCTCCCAGCGCTGCGCGCCCCGGTGGGCGAGCAGACAAGCCTCTCGGGCTGGTGAGTGCCGCTCGGCACTGATCCTCTGTGTGGGGATCTCTCCGCTTTGCCCTACCCAGGTATGTGGGGGGTTTCTTGCCTTTTGGGAGGTCTGGGGTCTTCTGCCAGCGTTCAGTAGGTGTTCTGTAGGAGTTGTTCCACGTGTAGCTGTATTTCTGGTCTCTGTCTCATTCTTAATCCACCACATTTTCTTTTTTTTTTTTTTTTTTTTTGCTCTATAACAAATTTAATCAGTTATACATATACATATGTTTCCATATCCCCTCCCTTTTGCGTCTCCCTCCCACCCTCCCTATCCCACCCCTCCAGGTGGTCATAAAGTACCGAGCTGATCTCCCTGTGCTATGCGGCTGCTTCCCACTAGCTATCTACCTTACGTTTGGTAGTGTATATATGTCCATGCCGCTCTTTCACTTTGTCACAGCTTACCCTTCCCCCTCCCCATATCCTCAAGTCCATTCTCTAGTAGGTCTGTGTCTTTATTCCTGTCTTACCCCTATGTTCTTCATGACATTTTTTTTTCTTAAATTCCATATATATGTGTTAGCATACAGTATTTGTCTTTCTCTTTCTGACTTACTTCACTCTGTATGACAGACTCTAGGTCTATCCACCTCATTACAAATAGCTCAATTTCATTTCTTTTTATGGCTGAGTAATATTCCATTGTATATATGTGCCACATCTTCTTTATCCATTCATCCGATGATGGACACTTAGGTTGTTTCCATCTCCGGGCTATTGTAAATAGGGCTGCTATGAACATTTTGGTACATGTCTCTTTTTGAATTATGGTTTTCTCAGGGTATATGCCCAGTAGTGGGATTGCTGGGTCATATGGTAGTTCTATTTGTAGTTTTTTAAGGAACCTCCATACCGTTCTCCATAGCGGCTGTACCAATTCACATTCCCACCAGCAGTGCAAGAGTGTTCCCTTTTTTCCACACCCTCTCCAGCATTTATTGTTTCTAGATTTTTTGATGATGGCCATTCTGACTGGTGTGAGATGATATCTCATTGTAGTTTTGATTTGCATTTCTCTAATGAGTAAAGATGTTGAGCATCCTTTCATGTGTTTGTTGGCAGTCTGTATATCTTCTGTGGAGAAATGTCTATTTAGGTCTTCTGCCCATTTTTGGATTGGGTTGTTTGTTTTTTTGTTATTGAGCTGCATGAGCTGCTTATAAATTTTGGAGATTAATCCTTTGTCAGTTGCTTCATTTGCAAATATTTTCTCCCATTCGGAGGGTTGTCTTTTGGTCTTGTTTATGGTTTCCTTTGCTGTGCAAAAGCTTTTAAGTTTCATTAGGTCCCATGTGTTTATTTTTGTCTTTATTTCCATTTCTCTAGGAGGTGGGTCAAAAAGGATCTTGCTGTGATTTATGTCATAGAGTGTTCTGCCTATGTTTTCCTCTAAGAGTTTGATAGTGTCTGGCCTTACATTTAGGTCTTTAATCCATTTTGAGCTTATTTTTGTGTATGGTGTTAGGGAGTGATCTAATCTCATACTTTT
The DNA here is from genome assembly GCF_964341445.2 of Mesoplodon mirus. Taxonomy (NCBI): domain Eukaryota; kingdom Metazoa; phylum Chordata; class Mammalia; order Artiodactyla; family Ziphiidae; genus Mesoplodon; species Mesoplodon mirus. Next base: position 38,379,560 of record NC_138982.1, on the reverse strand, counting down.
ACATGTCCCTATCCAGTTTTCCCAGCACCACTTATTGAAGAGACTGTCCTTTCTCCACTGTACATTCCTGCCTCCTTTATCAAAGATAAGGTGACCATATGTCCGTGGGTTTAACTCTGGGCTTTCTATCCTGTTCCATTGATCTATCTTTCTGTTTTTGTGCCAGTACCATACTGTCTTGATTACTGTAGCTTTGTAGTATAGTCTGAAGTCAGGGAGCCTGATTCCTCCAGCTCCATTTTTCGTTCTCAAGATTGCTTTGGCTATTCGGGGTCTTTTGTGTTTCCATACAAATTGTGAAATTTTTTGTTCTAGTTCTGTGAAAAATGCCAGTGGTAGTTTGATAGGGATTGCATTGAACCTGTAGATTGCTTTGGGTAGTAGAGTCATTTTCACAATGTTGATTCTTCCAATCCAAGAACATGGTACATCTCTCCATCTATTTGTATCATCTTTAATTTCTTTCATCAGTGTCTTATAATTTTCTGCATACAGGTCTTTTGTCTCCTTAGGTAGGTTTATTCCTAGATATTTTATTCTTTTTGTTGCAATGGTAAATGGGAGTGTTTCCTTGATTTCACTTTCAGATTTTTCATCATCAGTATATAGGAATGCCAGAGATTTCTGTGCATTAATTTTGTATCCTGCAACTTTACCAAATTCATTGATTAACTCTAGTAGTTTTCTGGTAGCATCTTTAGGATTCTCTATGTATAGTATCATGTCATCTGCAAACAGTGACAGCTTTACTTCTTCTTTTCCAATTTGGATTCCTTTTATTTCCTTTTCTTCTCTGATTGCTGTGGCTAAAACTTCCAAAACTAGGTTGAATAAGAGTGGTGAGAGTGGGCAACCTTGTCTAGTTCCTGATCTTAGTGGAAATGGTTTCAGTTTTTCACCATTGAGGACGATGCTGGCTGTGGGTTTGTCATATATGGCCTTTATTATGTTGAGGAAAGTTCCCTCTATGCCTACTTTCTGCAGGGTTTTTATCATAAATGGGTGTTGAATTTTGTCGAAAGCTTTCTCTGCATCTATTGAGATGATCATATGGTTTTTCTCCTTCAATTTGTTAATATGGTGTATCACATTGATTGATTTGCGTATATTGAAGAATCCTTGCATTCCTGGAATAAACCCCACTTGATCATGGTGTATGATCCTTTTAATGTGCTGTTGGATTCTGTTTGCTAGTATTTTGTTGAGGATTTTTGCATCTATGTTCATCAGTGATATTGGCCTGTAGTTTTCTTTCTTTGTGACATCCTTGCCTGGTTTTGGTATCAAGGTGATGGTGGCCTCGTAGAATGAGTTTGGGAGTGTTCCTCCCTCTGCTATATTTTGGAAGAGTTTCAGAAGGATAGGTGTTAGCTCTTCTCTAAATGCTTGATAGAATTCGCCTGTGAAGCCATCTGGTCCTGGGCTTTTGTTTGTTGGAAGATTTTTTATCACAGTTTCAATTTCAGTGCTTGTGATTGGTCTGTTCATATTTTCTATTTCTTCCTGATTCAGTCTTGGCAGGTTGTGCATTTCTAAGAATTTGTCCATTTCTTCCAGGTTGTCCATTTTATTGGCATAGAGTTGCTTATAGTAATCTCTCATGATCTTTTGTATTTCTGTAGTGTCAGTTGTTACTTCTCCTTTTTTATTTCTAATTCTATTGATTTGAGTCTTCTCCCTTTTTTTCTTGATGAGTCTGGCTAATGGTTTATCAATTTTGTTTATCTTCTCAAAGAACCAGCTTTTAGTTTTATTGATCTTTGCTATCGTTTCCTTCATTTCTTTTTCATTTATTTCTGATCTGATTTTTATGATTTCTTTCCTTCTGCTAACTTTGGGATGTTTTTGTTCTTCTTTCTCTAATTGCTTTAGGTGCAAGGTTAGGTTGTTTATTCGAGATGTTTCCTGTTTCTTAAGGTGGGATTGTATTGCTATAAACTTCCCTCTTAGAACTGCTTTTGCTGCATCCCATAGGTTTTGGGTCGTCGTGTCTCCATTGTCATTTGTTTCTAGGTATTTTTTAATTTCCTCTTTGATTTCTTCAGTGATCACTTCGTTATTAAGTAGTGTATTGTTTAGCCTCCATGTGTTTGTATTTTTTACAGCTCTTTTCCTGTAATTGATATCTAGTCTCATAGCATTGTGGTCGGAAAAGATACTTGATACAATTTCAATTTTCTTAAATTTACCAAGGCTTGATTTGTGACCCAAGATATGATCTATCCTGGAGAATGTTCCATGAGCACTTGAGAAAAATGTGTATTCTGTTGTTTTTGGATGGAATGTTCTATAAATATCAATTAAGTCCATCTTGTTTAATGTATCATTTAAAGCTTGTGTTTCCTTATTTATTTTCATTTTGGATGATCTGTCCATTGGTGAAAGTGGGGTGTTAAAGTCCCCTACTATGAGTGTGTTACTGTCGATTTCTCCTTTTATGGCTGTTAGTATTTGCCTTATGTATTGAGGTGCTCCTATGTTGGGTGCATAAATATTTACAATTGTTATATCTTCTTCTTGGATCGATCCCTTGATCATTATGTAGTGTCCTTCTTTGTCTCTTCTAGTAGTCTTTACTTTAAAGTCTATTTTGTCTGATATGAGAATTGCTACTCCAGCTTTCTTTTGGTTTCCATTTGCATGGAATATCTTTTTCCATCCCCTTACTTTCAGTCTGTATGTGTCTCTAGGTCTGAAGTGGGTCTCTTGTAGACAGCATATATATGGGTCTTGTTTTTGTATCCATTCAGCCAATCTGTGTCTTTTGGTGGGAGCATTTAGTCCATTTACATTTAAGGTAATTATTGATATGTATGTTCCTGTTCCCATTTTCTTAATTGTTTTGGGTTCGTTATTGTAGGTCTTTTCCTTCTGTTGTGTTTCTTGCCTAGAGAAGTTCCTTTAGCATTTGTTGTAAAGCTGGTTTGGTGGTGCTGAACTCTCTCAGCTTTTGCTTGTCTGTAAACGTTTTAATTTCTCCATCAAATCTGAATGAGATCCTTGCTGGGTAGAGTAATCTTGGTTGCAGGTTTTTCTCCTTCATCACTTTAATTATGTCCTGCCACTCCCTTCTGGCTTGTAGAGTTTCTGCTGAGAGATCAGCTGTTATCCTGATGGGGATTCCCTTGTGTGTTATTTGTTGTTTTTGCCTTGCTGCTTTTAATATGATTTCTTTGTGTTTAATTTTTGACAGTTTGATTAATATGTGTCTTGGCGTATTTCTCCTTGGATTTATTCTGTATGGGACTCTCTGTGCCTCCTGGACTTGATTAACTATTTCCTTTCCCATATTAGGGAAGTTTTCAACTATAATCTCTTCAAATATTTTCTCAGTCCCTTTCTTTTTCTCTTCTTCTTCTGGAACCCCTATAATTCGAATGTTGGTGCGTTTAATGTTGTCCCAGAGGTCTCTGAGACTGTCCTCTGTTCTTTTCATTCTTTTTTCTTTATTTTGCTCTGCAGCAGTTATTTCCACTATTTTATCTTCCACCTCACTTATCCGTTCTTCTGCCTCAGTTATTCTGCTATTGATCCCATCTAGATTATTTTTTATTTCATGTATTGTGTTTTTAATCGATGCTTGATTCATCTTTAGTTCTTCCAAGTCCTTGTTAACTGTTTCTTGCATTTTGTCTATTCTATTTCCAAGATTTTGGATCTGGGAAATAGAATCTTGGATCATCTTTACCATCATTATTCTGAATTCTTTTTCAGGTAGACTGCCTATTACCTCTTCATTTGTTAGGTCTGGTGGGTTTTTATCTTGCTCCTTCTCCTGCTGTGTGTTTTTCTGTCTTCTCATTTTGCTTATGTTACTGTGTTTGGGGTCTCCTTTTTGCAGGCTGCAGGTTCGTAGTTCCCGTTGTTTTTGGTGTCTGTCCCCAGTGGCTAAGGTTGGTTTAGTGGGTTGTGTAGGCTTCCTGGTGGAGGGGACTAGTGCCTGTGTTCTGGTGGATGAGGCTGGATCTTGTCTTTCTGGTGGGCAGGTCCACGTCTGGTGGTATGTTTTGGGGTGTCTGTGGACTTTTTATGATTTTAGGCCACCTCTCTGCTAATGGGTGGCGTTGTGTTCCTGTCTTGCTAGTTGTTTGGCTCAGGGTGTCCAGCATTGTAGCCTGCTGGTCGTTGAGTGAAGCTGGGTGCTGGTGTTGAGATGGAGATCTCTGGAAGATTTTCGCCGTTTGATATTATGTGGAGCTGGGAGGTCTCTTGTGGACCAGTGTCCTGAAGTTGGCTCTCCCACCTCAGAGGCACAGCACTGACTCCGGGCTCCTCAATTTGGGATGATGTGTTGTCTATTCATGTATTCCACAGATGCAGGGTACATCAAGTTGATTGTGGAGCTTTAATCCGCTGCTTCTGAGGCTGCTGGGAGAGGTTTCCCTTTCTCTTCTTTGTTCTCACAGCTCCTGGGTCTCAGCTTTGGATTTGGCCCCGCCTCTGCGTGTAGGTCGCCGGAGGGCGTCTGTTCTTCGCTCAGATAGGACAGGGTTAAAGGAGCAGCCTCTTCGGGGACTCTGGCTCACTCAGGCCGGGCGGGAGGGAGGGGCACGGAGTGCGGGGCGAGCCTGCAGCGGCATAGGTCGGCGTGACGTTGCACCAGCCCGAGGCGTGCCGTGCGTTCTCCCAGGGAAGCCGCCCCTGGATCCCGGGACCCCGGCAGTGGCGGGCTGCACAGGCTCCCGGAAGGGCGGTGTGGACAGTGACCTGCGCTCGCACACAGGCTTCTTGGCGGCGGCAGCAGGAGCCCCAGCGTCCCACGCCTGTCACTGGGCTCCGCGCTTTCAGTCGCGACTCGCGCCCGTCCGTGGAGCCCCTTTAAGCAGCGCTCTTAATCCCCTCTCCTCGCGCACCAGGAAACCAAGAGGGAAGAAAAAGTCTCTTGCCTCTTCGGCAGCTCCAGAGTTTTCCCGGACTCCCTCCCGGCTAGCTGTGGCACATTAGCCCCCTTCAGGCTGAGTTCTCGCCGCCAGCCCCAGTCCTCTCCCTGCACTCTGACCGAAGCCCGAGCCTCAGCTTCCAGTGCTGCGCGCCCCGGTGGGCGAGCAGACAAGCCTCTCGGGCTGGAATCCACCACATTTTCAAGCACAATATTTTAAAAGACCTGCATAGGTTGTGTTGATGATGAGAAGCATGAAGTCTGGCAAGTGTCCCGAACATTCCAGATTTGTAGTTACCATGACTCAAACCAGGTTAAGGCAATAGAGATAGTAAGGGTAAGGCTTGGAGAGACTCTCCAAAAGACACACCACTAGAACATAATGCCTGGCTCGCCAGGGATGAGAAAGAGGAAAGAGTTAAAAGCAATCTGAAGTTCTGAGCCTCAAAGATGGACTCTAAGGACCAAATGGTCCCCAGAAGCCAAAAACATGAGAGTTAGCCAGGGAAGTTGCTTTGAAGGTAGGGGAAGTGATGTTGTTTGAGGGCATGAAGGACACAGGTACAGGCACCCAGTACTCAGGGAGAGGGGTCAAGCTGTCTTGCTACTTTGCAGCCACACAGAGACTAGCACATTTAGATAATTCCCAATGGCCGCTGCACATTCAGATGCACCAAGGGACATGTTGAGAACTTCATGGTTGTCTTTTTTTTTTGTATAAACCTCAAGATTCTGTGATGTGCTCTGGACTATTGGCCGTGAAGATGGCCTGAAGTTACCCCACAGTATTACAGGAAAAATCAGAGGGAAGAAATTTATACACAAAGTATAAAACCTGATGTAAGTCAGAAAGAAAAATACCATATGATATCACTTATATGTGGAATCTAAAATACAACACAAATGAACTTATCTATGAAACAGAAGCAGATTCACAGACATAGATAACAGACTTGTGGTTGCCAAGGGGGGAGGTGGAGGGGAGGGATGGAGTGGGAGTTTAGGATTAGCAGATGCAAACTATTATATACAGGATGGATAAACAAGAAGATCCTACTGTATAGCACAGGGAACTATATTCAGTATCCTGTGATAAACCATAATGGAAAAGAATATTAAAAAAAAGGTAATTGTATGTATAACTGAGTCACTTTGCTGTACAGCAGAAATTAACACAACATTGCAAATCAACTATACTTCAATAAAAAAAGGTTCATTAAATGAAAAAAAATCTGATGTTTTATTCTTAACTGTATGAGTAGATTTCTTTTTTCTTTTTTTTTGCTGTGCCATGTGGCATGCGGAATCTTAGTTCCCCAACCAGGGATCAAACTCGTGCCCCTCTGCAGTGGAAGCATGGAGTCTTAACCACTGGACCGCCAGGGAAGTCTCAAGGCCCAGTACTTGGAGTTTTCATAGAAACCGGGCCTTCTATTGTTTTATATCTTTATGTGCTACTTGGATGTTATATCATCCTTCTCCATTGTCAGCCTGAAGTTTGAGCCATAGTAGACATCCCTAAAAATGTCATTATTTAAGTGTTTTAATGTTAATTTAGAGTAAATGTACATGCAAATACTGAGTGTCTAATATTGCAATCAAAACACTGGTTAAGAATAATAATTCATGAATCTCTACATATAGCTACTGGCCTGGATCACATCATAGGGTTTATGGTTGTTTGTTAGTTATTTAACCAATAAAACCTTTATTTAATTCATAATAATTAGACCAAAATAAATATGAGTACAGACAAGATTAGAAATAAGAGTGCAGTGGATGTAAGGGAGCTATACTGGGAAAATAAACAGTTTTTAATTCCTTCCCCTTCCCTAATCCAATTGCCAATCCATTGTAAAAGTCTCTGGTGCAATCACTTTGGATATTCACTAATTTGTATTTTGGAGACATAACACTATTGGGGGAAGCTTTCTGGTGGAGGGTTCCTTTTCTGCTTCCCCCTCATCCCCAACTCCTGAGATAAAGGTTCCAGTAAGCATCCAACATACAAAATAAAGGAGAAAAGTAAGACATACAATAGGTTTTTAAATATCAACTCTAGTTTTCAACTGTCCACATGACACAGCCATGTATCCTTTAAAGCTCAGCATAAGTCACCTTTTGGTTGTTTTTACCAGCATTCTCAAGCAGCACTCATGGCCCCCTTAAATGATACTCAGTAGCACTTTTACCCAAGCCTCTGCTGTGACATTTATCACTTTCATCTATAGTTGAATTCTGTCCAGAGCCAGACAGTGAGCCTGTCGGTCAGGGGATAGAAGGGGAATAAGTGGCCTACTTGATGAGAGGAGACACACACTCAGTGTTGGCTGTTTTCAAGGTGAAAGGGGAGGCCACAGATGCCTCCTATTCTGACAGCAAAATGCCTGCATGAGCCATTTTCAAAGCCTGGAATGATAAAGCCATGTTACACCCACGACTCCTCATGCCAAGCTCTAACACTTCAAACATCGCGAGGCTATTCTTCACGTTATAGAGTTGATAACATTGCACTCTTCCACCCCTGGGTCTCTGTTTATGCTGCTCCTCCACCTGGATACACACAGTCACCAATTAAAGGGGCACCAAGTAAACAATGACCCAGTGGTAGAAGAGTGTGTGTGTGTGTGTGTGTGTGTGTGTGTGTGTGTGTGTGTATTGGTTGAGGGGTCGTAGACATGATAAGAAAGTGGAAGGACTCATTCCAGAAATCTATTAAAAAGATGACAGAGGGCTTCCCTGGTAGCGCAGCAGTTGAGAGTCCGCCTGCCGATGCAGGGGACACGGGTTCGTGTCCCGGTCTGGGAAGATCCTACATGCCACGAAGCAGCTGGACCCGTGAGCCGTGGCCGCTGAGCCTGCGCATCTGGAGCCTGTGCTCCTCAACGGGAGAGGCCACAACAGTGAGAGGCCCGCGTACCGCAAAAAAAAAAAAAAAGATGACAGAATTTGGATGGAACTTTGTGAGGGCCTTTACTATCACAGTTCTTACACTTAACAGGCCACCTTCATAAACTATAGGAAAAACTAATTCCCACCTTTTCCTAGGCTGCTGGCTGCCTTATCTGGCCAACCAGCTAACTGCTGGGACGAAGTTTGGGGCATACAGCATCTTCACTGGAGGAAAGGACCAGATGCACACATCAGAGAATCGTTCCAGATATATGTTGTCTCACTGATATAAGGGCTAATTCATTTCTCATCAAGACTGGAAACTGTCCAGAGAATGCCCAGAGCAGAGAGTGGCCAATGAGCAGTACAGTGAGCCCCTAATCCAATGAGAATTGTATGAACATAAAATGAGATTTTGTATTTCTCTAGCTCTGTAGAAAGTTCAAAGTACCTGGTTACTTTGGCCAGTATACACTAAATTCATGTTCAATTAATATTAGGATATTTCCTTCTTCCTCCTTTCTCCCTTAATATTTTATATCTCTGTGATGTAATTTAGGACCATCTATTTTATGTTAGGGTTAGTTTTATGCATGATTTTTTTTTCTTTTTATTTTATTTTATTTTATTTTATTGTTTTTTTTTATTAGTTTCTGCTTTATAACAAAGTGAATCAGTCATACATATACATCTGTTCCCACATCCCTTCCCTCATGCATCTCCCTCCCTCCCACCCTCCCCATCCCACCCCTCCAGGCGGTCACAAAGCACCGAGCTGATCTCCCTGTGCTATGCGGCTGCTTCCCACTATCTATCTACCTTACGTTTGGTAGTGTATATATGTCCATGCCTCTCTTTCGCTTTGTCACAGCTTACCCTTCCCCCTCCCCATATCCTCAAGTCCATTCTCAAGTAGGTCTGTGTCTTTATTCCCGTTTTACCCCTAGGTTCTTCATGACATTTTTTTTTTTAATTCCGTATATATGTGTTAGCATACGGTATTTGTCTTTCTCTTTCTGACTTACTTCACTCTGTATGACAGACTCTAGGTCTATCCACCTCATTACAAATAGCTCAGTTTCATTTCTTTTTATGGCTGAGTAATATTCCATTGTATATATGTGCCACATCTTCTTTATCCATTCATCCGATGATGGACACTTAGGTTGTTTCCAGCTCCGGGCTATTGTGAATAGAGCTGCAATGAACATTTTGGTACATGTCTCTTTTTGAATTATGGTTTTCTCAGGGTATATGCCCAGTAGTGGGATTGCTGGGTCATATGGTAGTTCTATTTGTAGTTTTTTAAGGAACCTCCATACCGTTCTCCATAGTGGCTGTACCAATTCACATTCCCACCAGCAGTGCAAGAGTGTTCCCTTTTCTCCACACCCTCTCCAGCATTTATTGTTTCTAGATTTCTTGATGATGGCCATTCTGACTGGTGTGAGATGATATCTCATTGTAGTTTTGATTTGGATTTCTCTAATGATTAATGATGTTGAGAATTCTTTAATGTGTTTGTTGGCAGTCTGTATATCTTTTTTGGAGAAATGCCTATTTAAGTCTTCTGCCCATTTTTGGATTGGGTTGTTTGTTTTTTTGCTATTGAGCTGCATGAGCTGTTTATAAATTTTGGAGATTAATCCTTTGTCAGTTGCTTCATTTGCAAATATTTTCTCCCATTCTGAGGGTTGTCTTTTGGTCTTCTTTATGGTTTCCTTTGCTGTGCAAAAGCTTTGAAGTTTCATTAGGTCCCATTTGTTTATCTGTGTTTTTATTTCCATTTCTCTAGGAGGTGGGTCCAAAAGGATCTTGCTGTGATTTATGTCATAGAGTGTTCTGCCTATGTTTTCCTCTAAGAGTTTGATAGTTTCTGGCCTTACATTTAAGTCTTTAATCCATTTTGAGCTTATTTTTGTGTATGGTGTTAGGGAATGATCTAATCTCAAACTTTTACATGTCCCTGTCCAGTTTTCCCAGCACCACTTATTGAAGAGGCTGTCCTTTCTCCACTGTACATTCCTGCCTCCTTTATCAAAGATAAGTTGGCCATATGTGCGTGGGTTTATCTCTGGGCTTTCTATCCTGATCCACTGATCTATCTTTCTGTTTTTATGCCAGTACCACACTGTCTTAATTACTGTAGCTTTGTAGTATAGTCTGAAGTCAGGGAGCTTGATTCCTCCAGCTCCGTTTTTCGTTCTCAAGATTGCTTTGGCTATTCGGGGTCTTTTGTTTTTCCAAACAAATTTTGAAATTTTTTGTTCTAGTTCTGTGAAAAATGCCAGTGGTAGTTTGATAGGGATTGCATTGAATCTGTAGATTGCTTTGGGTAGTAGAGTCATTTTCACAATATTGATTCTTCCAATCCAGGAGCATGGTATATCTCTCCATCTATTTGTATCGTCTTTAATTTCTTTCATCAGTGTCTTATAATTTTCTGCATACAGGTCTTTTGTCTCCTTAGGTAGGTTTATTCCTAGATATTTTATTCTTTTTGTTGCAATGGTAAATGGGAGTGTTTTCTTGATTTCACTTTCAGATTTTTCATCATTAGTGTACAGGAATGCCAGAGATTTCTGTACATTAATTTTGTATCCTGCTACTTTACCAAATTCATTGATTAGCTCTAGTAGTTTTCTGGTAGCATCTTTAGGATTCTCTATGTATAGTATCATGTCATCTGCAAACAGTGACAGCTTTACTTCTTCTTTTCCGATTTGGATTCCTTTTATTTCCTTTTCTTCTCTGATTGCTGTGGCTAAAACTTCCAAAACTAGGTTGAATAAGAGTGGTGAGAGTGGGCAACCTTGTCTTGTTCCTGATCTTAGTGGAAATGGTTTCAGTTTTTCACCATTGAGGACAATGTTGGCTGTGAGTTTGTCATATATGGCCTTTATTATGTTGAGGAAAGATCCCTCTATGCCTACTTTCTGCAGGGTTTTTATCATAAATGGGTGTTGAATTTTGTCGAAAGCTTTCTCTGCATCTATTGAGATGATCATATGGTTTTTCTCCTTCAACTTGTTAATATGGTGTATCACATTGATTGATTTGCGTATATTGAAGAATCCTTGCATTCCTGGAATAAACCCCACTTGATCATGGTGTATGATCCTTTTAATGTGCTGTTGGATTCTGTTTGCTAGTATTTTGTTGAGGATTTTTGCGTCTATGTTCATCAGTGATATTGGCCTGTAGTTTTCTTTCTTTGTGACATCCTTGCCTGGTTTTGGTATCAAGGTGATGGTGGCCTCGTAGAATGAGTTTGGGAGTGTTCCTTCCTCTGATATTGTTTGGAAGAGTTTGAGAAGGATGGGTGTTAGCTCTTCTCTAAATGTTTGATAGAATTCGCCTGTGAAGCCATCGGGTCCTGGGCTTTTGTTTGTTGGAAGATTTTTAATCACAGTTTCAATTTCAGTGCTTGTGATTGGTCTATTCATATTTTCTATTTCTTCCTGAGTTAGTCTTGGCAGGTTGTTCATTTCTAAGAATTTGTCCATTTCTTCCAGGTTGTCCATTTTATTGGCATAGAGTTGCTTATAGTAATCTCTCATGATCTTTTGTATTTCTGCAGTGTCAGTTGTTACTTCTCCTTTTTCATTTCTAATTCTATTGATTTGAGTCTTCTCCCTTCTTTTCTTGATGAGTCTGGCTAATGGTTTGTCAATTTTGTTTATCTTCTCAAAGAACCAGCTTTTAGTTTGGTTGATCTTTGCTATCGTTTCCTTCATTTCTTTTTCATTTATTTCTGATCTGATCTTTATGATTTCTTTCCTTCTGCTAGCTTTGGGGGTTTTTTGTTCTTCTTTCTCTAATTGCTTTAGGTGCAGGGTCAGGTTGTTTACTCGAAATGTTTCCTGTTTCTTAAGGTGAGACTGTATTGCTATAAACTTCCCCCTTAGAACTGCTTTTGCTGCGTCCCATAGGTTTTGGGTCGTCGTGTCTCCATTGTCATTTGTTTCTAGGTATTTTTTAATTTCCTCTTTGATTTCTTCAGTGATCACTTCGTTATTGAGTAGTGTATTGTTTAGCCTCCATGTGTTTGTATTTTTTACAGCTCTTTTCCTGTAATTGATGTCTAGTCTCATAGCATTGTGGTCGGAAAAGATACTTGATACAATTTCAATTTTCTTAAATTTACCAAGGCTTGATTTGTGACCCAAGATATGATCTATCCTGGAGAATGTTCCGTGAGCACTTGAGAAAAATGTGTATTCTGTTGTTTTTGGATGGAATGTCCTATAAATATCAACTAAGTCCATCTTGTTTAATGTATCATTTAAAGCTTGTGTTTCCTTATTTATTTTCATTTTGGATGATCTGTCCATTGGTGAAAGTGGGGTGTTAAAGTCCCCTACTATGATTGTGTTACTGTCGATTTCCCCTTTTATGGCTGTTAGTATTTGCCTTATGTATTGAGGTGCTCCTATGTTGGGTGCATAAATATTTACAATTGTTATATCTTCTTCTTGGATCGATCCCTTTATCATTATGTAGTGTCCTTCTTTGTCTCTTCTAATAGTCTTTATTTTAAAGTCTAGTTTGTCTGATATAAGAATTGCTACTCCTGCTTTCTTTTGATTTCCATTTGCATGGAATATCTTTTTCCATCCCCTTACTTTCAGTCTGTATGTGTCTCTAGGTCTGAAGTGGGTCTCTTGTAGACAGCATATATATGGGTCTTGTTTTTGTATCCATTCAGCCACTCTGTGTCTTTTGGTGGGAGCATTTAGTCCATTTACATTTAAGGTAATTATTGATATGTATGTTCCTATTCCCATTTCCTTAATTGCTTTGGGTTCGTTATTGTAGGTATATTCCTTCTGTTGTGCTTCTTGCCTAGAGAAGTTCCTTTAGCATTTGTTGTAAAGCTGGTTTGCTGGTGCTGAACTCTCTCAGCTTTTGCTTGTCTGTAAACGTTTTAATTTCTCCATCAAATCTGAATGAGATCCTTTCTGGGTAGAGTAGTCTTGGTTGCAGGTTTCTCTCCTTCATCACTTTAATTATGTCCTGCCATTCCCTTCTGGCTTGTAGAGTTTCTGCTGAGAGATCAGCTGTTAACCTGATGGGGATTCCCTTGTGAGTTATTTGTTGTTTTTCCCTTGCTGCTTTTAATATGATTTCTTTGTGTTTAATTTTTGACAGTTTGATTAATATGTGTCTTGGTGTATTTCTCCTTGGATTTATTCTGTATGGGACTCTCTGTGCCTCCTGGACTTGATTAACTATTTCCTTTCCCATATTGGGGAAGTTTTCAACTATAATCTCTTCAAATATTTTCTCAGTCCCTTTCTTTTTCTCTTCTTCTTCTGGAACCCCTATAATTCGAATGTTGGTGCATTTAATGTTGTCCCAGAGGTCTCTGAGACTGTCCTCTGTTCTTTTCATTCTTTTCTCTTTATTTTGCTCTGCATCAGTCATTTCCACTATTTTATCTTCCACCTCACTTATCCGTTCTTCTGCCTCAGTTATTCTGCTATTGATCCCATCTAGAGTATTTTTCATTTCATTTATTGTGTTTTTAATCGATGCTTGATTCATCTTTGATTCATCTAGGTCCTTGTTAACTGTTTCTTGCATTTTGTCTATTCTATTTCCAAGATTATGGATCTTGGAAATAGAATCTTGGATCAGCTTTACTGTCATTATTCTGAATTCTTTTTCAGGTAGACTGCCTATTACCTCTTCATTTGTTAGGTCTGGTAGGTTTTTATCTTGCTCCTTCACCTGCTGTGTGTTTTTCTGTCTTCTCATTTTGCTTATGTTACTGTGTTTGGGGTCTCCTTTTTGCAGCCTGCAGATTCGTAGTTCCCGTTGTTTTTGGTGTCTGACCCCAGTGGCTAAGGTTGTTTCAGTAGGTTGTGTAGGCTTCCTGGTGGGGGGGACTAATGCCTGTGTTCTGGTGGTTGAGGCTCGATCTTGTCTTTCTGGTGGACAGGTCCACGTCTGGTGGTGTGTTTTGGGGTGCCTATGGCCTTATTATGTTTTTAGGTAGCCTCTCTGCTAATGGGTGGGGTTGTGTTCCTGCCTTGCTAGTTGCTTGGCATAGGGTGACCAGCACTGTAGCTTGCTGGTCGTTGAGTGAAGCTGGGTGCTGGTGTTGAGATGGAGATCTCTGGGAGATTTTCGCTGTTTGATATTATGTGGAGCTGGGAGGTCTCTTGTGGACCCGTGTCCTGAAGTTGGCTCTCCCACTTCAGAGGCACAGCACTGACTCCTGGCTGCAGCACCAAGAGCCTTTCATCCACCCGGCTCAGAATAACAGGGAGAAAAAGCAGAAAGAAAGAATTAGTAGAAGAAAGAAAGAGAGAGGGAAAGAAAGGAAGAAGGGAAGAAGGGAAGGAAGGAAGAAAGAAAGAAAGGAAGGAGGGAGGGAGGGATGAAGGATGGAAAGAGAGAAGGAAAGAAAGGAGGGGGGGAGGGAGGAATAAAAGCAGAAGGAAGAGTGAATGGAAGAAGGGAGGGAGGGAGGGAGGAAGGAAAGAAAGAAAGAAAGGAGGGAGGGAGGGAGGAAGGAAAGAAAAAGAAAGTGGAAAGAAGAAGGGTGGGAGGGAGGGAGGAAAGAAAAAGAAGGAAAGGAGGAGCGGAGGGAGGGAGGGAGGAAGGGAAGGTAGGAAAAAAAGAAAGAGCAGGTAAAGTAAAATAGAATAAAGTATGAAATATAGTAGCGTTATTAAAATTAGAAAGTAATTATTGGAAAAGAAAAAAAAAAAAAAACGGACCGATAGAACCCTGGGACATATGGTGGAAGCAAAGCTATACAGAGAGAATCTTACACAGAAGATTACACATACACATTCACAAAAAGAGAGCAGGGGGAAAAATCAAAAATCTTGCTCTCCAAGTCCACCTCCTCAATTTGGGATAATTCGTTGTAAAAAGAGGAAAGGGGCGAGAAGTCTGAAATCTTGCTCTCTAAGTCCACCTCCTTAATTTGGAATAATTCGTTGTATAAAGAGGAAAAGGGGGGACAGTCTTAAATCTTGTCCTCAAAGTCCACTTCCTCAATTTGGGATGATTCGCTGTTCATTCATGCACTCCACAGACGCAGGGCACATCAAATGGACCGTGGAGCTTTAATCCGCTGCCTCCGAGGCTGCACAGAGAGATTTCCCTGTCTCTGCTCTCACAGCTCCCGGGTCTCAGCCTTGGACCTGGCCCCGCCTCTGCGCGTAGGTCGCCGGAGGGCGTCCGTTCTTTGCTCAGACAGGACGGGTTTAAAGGAGCCGCTGATTCGGGGGCTCTGGCTCACTCAGGCAGAGGGGAGGGAGGGGCGCGCAGTGTGGGGCGGGCCTGCAGCGGCAGAGGCTGGCGTGACGTTGCAGCGGCCCGTGGCGCTCCGTGCGCTTTCCCGGGAAAGCCATCCCCGGGTCTCGGGACCCCGGCAGTGGCGGGGTGCACAGGCACCCCAGAAGGCGGGTCGGACAGTGACCCGCGCTCGCACACAGGCCCCGCGGCGGCGGCGGCGGCGGCGGGCTGCGGCGGTGGCGGCGGCGGCGGCCGCCCGCGGCAGTGGCGGCGGCGTCGGCGGCGGGCCGCGGCGGCGGCGGCGGCGGCGGCGGGCGGCGGCGGCGGCGGGCGGCGGCGGCGGTGCCGGTGGCCCACGCCCGTCTCCGAGGTCCGCGCCTTACCCGCGGCTCACGCCTGTCTCCGGTGCTTCCCCAAGCAGCCCTCTTAATGCCCTCTCCTTGCGCACCAGGAAACAAAAGGGAAAAAAGTCTCTTGCCTCTTCAGCAGCTCCAGACCCTTTCCCCGGACTCCCTCCGGGCTAGCCGTGGTGCACTAACCCCCTCAGGCTCTCTTCCTGCCGCCAGCCCCAGTCCTCTCCCTGCGCTCTGACTGAAAGCCGATACCCGAGCCTCAGCTCCCAGCCCCCCCGCCAGGGCGGCCGAGCAGACAAGCCTCTCAGGCTGGTGAGTGCCTGAGGGCACCGATCCTCTGTGCCGTAATCTCTCCGCTTTGCCCTCCACACCCCTGTTGCTGTGCTCTCCTCCGCTACTCCGAAGCTTTCCCCCTCCGCCACCTGCAGTCTCCGCCCGCGAAGGGGCTTCTAGTGTGTGGAAACCTTTCCTCCTTCACGGCTCCCTCCCACTGGTGCAGGTCCCGTCCCTATCCTATTGTCTCTGTTTATTCTTTTTTTCTTTTGCCCTACCCAGGTATGTGGGGAGTTTCTTGCCTTTTGGGGGGTCTGAGGTCTTCTGTCAGCGTCCAGTAGGTGTTCTGTAGGAGTTGTTCCACGTGTAGATGAATTTCTGATGTATCTGTGGGGAGGAAGGTGATCTCCGCGTCTTACTCTTCCGCCATCTTCCTCCGGGCCCCCTATGCATGATTTTTTTCCCCATCAGATAATGAACTCTTTGGAGGAAGAGACTATGTCCTTTATAACATCCAGTTTATTTGTTTTGTTCTAAATTCCACATAATTAATGAGAATGGGTACTCACTCTAGATTTGGAAGAGGAGACTAACAACTAGCTTCTTCTCATGAAGTATGAGGCAGAAAAATTCATAATAGATCTCTAATTATGAACATAGTTTTTCACAGAACTTTGAAGAAAATATTTAAGAAGGAAGTAAAACAAATACCTAGACCTTAAGTATCTAATAGACTTTGGAAATACAAAGCAATTCTCTTTACTTCTTGTTCCACAGATTAGCTCCTAAAATATTTTCTTATGTACAACAATCTTCAGGTAAGCTACTGTTTCAACCATATCTTTGAAACTCAGATTATAAAATATGCACTGCCTTCTATTGTGTTAGAGAAGCAATCTGCTGAGAATCTTGTAATTTAGGTTTGCTATTGTATGTAATGACCAAATAATTTGGTCTATGATTTTGCTGAGTGTAAGCATTTTGGGGTATAGCCAACTTGTAAAAAGTAACCCTGGTGTAGAAATCTGGCAGGGATAAACACAATTTACACATAATTCAAAGCTTTACCATCAGTTTCCAATTCTTCCTTCATTAAGCCTTTACCAGCTGCGTGACTTCAGGAAAAAAAAAAAAAGTATTCACCTCCCTGAGTCTCATTTCCTTATTTATAACAGGAAAGATTTAAATCAGCTAGTCTTGAAAAGTCCTTTTTGGGTCTGAAATATGGGAGCCTATGTAGCCTTTCCTTGTCTTTATTATTCTAGGAATTGCTAGAAAACAGCTGAAGTGACTCATCTCACTTTACTCTAAACCACGTCCAACCCACACTCTGGTAGAAGTGAGTATAAACATCAGAATGATTAAGTGATGTGATTGTTGGCAGAAGGGTGAAGAGTCAGCCCCCAGGAGACATGGGGTCCTTAAAAGGAATATCAGTGAACCCCCTGCATTAGAAGAACTAATTTCTACTCACCCCACAGTCATTAGCTCCATCTCCACACATGCCTACATAATAACTGCAGGGGAAAGGATAAGAAAAATTAATGCTTAATTTTAATTAAGCTTAATGCCTCACTTGAGTAATTTCCATCATAACTAGCTCACACGCAATGTGTGTGTAAGTGCGTGTGTGTGTGTGTGTCTCTTGAACACATGTGGAATCAGGCTGAAAGAAAAAGACTTGGAGATAACTATTCCCAGAGGGATAATGCCCTTGTATATTTAAATTGTTTCAATCAATCAGCCACATGGAAATGATGGTGATACTGCCAAGGATGTCCACAAAGATGATCACACACTTCAAAAGAAGTCCTGTTGGATTATATCCACCAAGACCAAACTGAAGTGTGTGCTGTCATAATCACAGCACTTTCCACACCCTAATGCACAGATCACAACCTAGTCCATCTGTGTTTTGGTTGCTGACTGCTGCTGAAAGTTTAGCATGTAGACACTTGGGAGAGAAACATTTGAGAGATGGTTTAACAGATATAACTAGAGATATATACACATATTCTTGATGCATCTTGGAGTGAAAATGAGATAACATGCCCCCCACCTATACCAGTTTGGTGTACAAACACAACAGTATAAAGGGAAGAGTAAATTTTAAAGCTGTTACTAAAGAAAAGGAGTTTCTGATGCAAGACACACTGTCTTCTATTACAAGTAAATAATACATCGGAGGTATTGATTAATGGCAATACTATTAAAGGCTCAGTGGTAACTTGCCAAAAACACATGAAGTAACACAATACAGGGAAAAATGAAGTTCTCAGAGAATTTCCTTATTATCAGTTGACACATAAGAAATGGCCATCTTTATTGGTCAAAAATGGTCACATGTAAACAGATTCATATGGTTTAACCTACTATTTGGCTAGTATATATGAAAATCACCCTATAAACATTTGTTTGTGTTCATGTACATATCAAGACCATACACATTTGCTGAAAATGGCTTCATTTCTTCAGGCATAAAGTACATATTTAGTCTTTATATCACACGAGGAATCTTACATCTTCTAGTGTTGTCTGAATAAAGAATAAATTCTGAACAAAGATCAAGATCTGGAAATTGAGAGGATAACTTATTCTGAGACAGCATATATCCTCCTGAATTGATTTTTCTTCAGGGGAATACAGCTTTTCAAAAGTAAGCATTTAAGTTGGCAACATTTCTCAGGTATTTGAGACAGGTAAAATTACTTTCTTCAACCAATATCATATAATGACCATGTAAATAAAATAGTCATTTTAGACACTGGTTACTAACCCATCCTTGAGGCGTTATGGGAGTCAAAAAGCAGTTTTGGAAACTTCCCTAAGAATGCTTGGGCAACAAAAAATAATAGTCAAAGGCAGTCTCTTGATTTTACTTACTACTTATCAGCAGTTATCTAAGTTTCACTACTCTCTATTCCTTTTCACTTTCCAGAAATCTGCAGTCCAGAAATTGTAACAGTCCCAGCAAGTAATACAAGGTCTGGTCTCAAAAAGAACAGTTTCACTCTGATGTGACTTGGTCATCTGTAATTTTGAAGGAGATAAGAAAGGACTTTTTCTTTTTCTGACTTTGGCCTCTATACCCAAAACAGTGAAAATGCCATTTCATCTCCTTCCTGGAGGACCTGAAATTATTCACACAGCTTCTGATGGACCAACCTCAAATAATTCCAGGTGATAACTCGCACACTTCTCCATTTTTTTCCACTCTGAGCTGTACAAACCCCTGTTGTTTCTATACTCTATATCCAAGCAGGGGATCTTCCTCTAAGATATGCCCTATGGGCCACAGAAGGAATGCTCTCTGGGGTAGACAGCTTCTGAAATGGCCCACCTCCTAGTATTCATGATGTCTAATGCCCTCCCTTGAGTGTGAACTGGACCTAGCAACTTGCTTCTAATGAAAGGAATAAAGTGACGGGATAAGATGTTACTTCTAAGATGAAGATATAAAAAATGGTCATACCTCTCTCTCTCCCTCTCTTTCTCTCTCCTTCTTACTCTTCTTGCTTGCTCACTCTCATGGAAGCTAGCTGACACACTGTGAGCTTCCTTATGAAATGACCCACGTGGCAAGGAAACAAGGGTGGCTTCTGCCCAACAGCCAGTAAAAAACAGACTCTTTAGCCCAACCGCCCACAAGAAACTGAATCCTGCCAACAACACATGAGTGAGGCTGGTGGCAGATCCTTCCCCCGCAAGATGACTGCAGTCATGGCCAACACCTCATTACACCTGTGAGAGACTTAGAACCAGAAGACTCAGCTAAGCACACCTGGATTCCTGACCCACAGCAATGTAAAAAAAAAAAAAAAAAAAAAAAAAAAGTGTTATTCTAAGCCACTATGTTTTGGGGTAATTTTTTACACAGCAATAAATAACAAATACACTCTCTTTTCATGCAATAGCAACTACTTTAATTTCTGAAATTCTTCAACGAGGCTAGATTTCTGCCCAGGGGACATTCTTGCAAAAATGGTTCCATTCACCAGAATCTAAAGAGAAAAACAACGATTACAATAAGATTAGAGAGATGAACACTTTTTAAATAAAAGAACAGTCCTGAAAAATGACTCCTGGCCACAATTTTAATATAGCATTGGATAGTGTGACATTTTTAGACCAAATGTCAGGAAAGGGAAAAAAGAGGATTTAACACTTTAATATTTAACTTTCACTTTCAGTTTTCCATCACAAGTCTATTACTTTGTTCCAGGCCATTTTTCCAAGATGGGGTAAGCTCTAATGAATAAAAAGTAACTAAAAAGCAGAAGAGCATATAAGATTAAAATGCTTAAGGAAATACAGTTCTTTTTAATAAACACTGTCTCCGTAACTGAAGACTAAGCAGAAAAAAGAGCAATAGATCATGAGTTGAGAATCAGGGTTCTATTCCTAGCTCTGACCCAAACTGTGCAAACCTTAGGCAAGAGACAACCTCTCTGAGCCTCAGCTTTCCCGTCTCTCCAACGAGGAACTGCACTAACAGCTTTCTAGAAGCCTCGGGGGTCTAGATTCTATGGTCCTTGACTGGTAAGGCGACAGGACTTTCAAGACACTGCTAACAGATGGTTGCTGCCCTGGGCTCGTTCTCCACTTATATTATCTCCTTCCCACTGACAGCGCAACCCTGCACGGCACTATTTGAAAATACACACACAGCGACAAGATAACAAATGATTTTGAGAATAAACCATGAAGTCTTTGTTTCCTTCTGCTGTAATTTAAGAATTCAGGCAGGAAGGGGAATAGAGTTCAGCCTGACATGAGTTGGTGGCTTTCAGAGAGAAACAGACACAAAAAACAGGTAACATCTTTGGAACTAGCTGGCGGTTCTCTCTGCTGGGGAGGGAGGGAGGAAGGACGCTGGGGTTGGACTGGCCCCAGGGGCGGGGCGAGGGGCAGTACCAGCCTCAAACGCTGAAGAGGCCATGCGCATGTGCAGGATCAGGAGGCTTAGCGGGGCGGCAAACTCCTGAAGGAGCAGCGCCTGTTTGGGGGTGTTTATTTCCTAACTCTGAGGTAACCTCGCTGATCGTCCCCTTCACTGTTCTCTTACCTTTTTTTATCTCAGTAATTTGAGGAGCAAAACAAAACACATCATTTCTCCAGTACTTACTTTTTTTTTTTTTTTTTTTGCGGTACGCGGGCCTCTCACTGTTGTGGCCTCTCTCGTTGCGGAGCACAGGCTCCGGACGCGCAGGCTCAACAGCCATGGCCCACGGGGCCAACTGCTCCATGGCATGTGGGATCTTCCCGGACCGGGGCACGAACCCGTGTCCCCTGAATCGGCAGGCAGACTCTCAACCACTGCGCCACCAGGGAAGGGAAGGGAAGCCCCTGCAGTACTTACTTTTGGAAGCAAGCTGTTGAAATGCTGAAGTATCACTTGGTATGATTTCCCCCTCACTGCGAAATGGTAACAGCTCCCTCTTTCTCCATCAGGCACTGAACTGTTTCCAATGTTAATGTAGGTTTCCTAAACTCAGAAGGGCATTATTTCTACATTGACTCTTAAGGAATGTTGTTGCTTTCCTACATTTTATGGAAGGAAGTGTATTCATGTTACACAACAGGGTGAGGACCAGCAAATACACAATATGAAATTTACCCATAAAACTTAGACTCATATGAAGAAGATACTAAAAATACTCCCCCCCCCCCAAATTATATGAGCAGAGAATACTTTGGCAACATGATGCTCTGTATCCTACTCTGGGAGATAATACGTGTGTTGTAGTCTACTGAGGAAATCATTCCAAGGTACCAATGAGTGATTCCAAGGAAGAAGAGGAAACATTCTTCCCTTCTCTTCCTTCTCCTCTTCATTCAACCTTTTGTTTCCTAAGATCTCTTACCATTCATTCATTCAAAAATCATGCCCCAATTTCTTCCCTGTACAATAGGTAGGCTCTTTCTTCAGAGCCTAACCTGACCTCTCCCCACCCCACAGGTAACCTCTTCCCTCACAGTGCCCAGATCCTCTTCCACCTCCTGTCACCCCTGCACCAGTGCTACTCCTTTCCTGAAACCCTCTCTGTCCTGTTTTTCACCTGTCAGTGTAGCCCTATCACTGGGTTCTAGCCCCAGCTGGCTCAGCTCCAAGAGAAAGCATCTGATGACTGTGTATGCATTCATCATGTCAATAGCTGGTAATGGCTGTTGATGCAACATGTTTCAGAGGGTCTTACATTTGTGTCGGACTCTAAATTCAGATAGTATAAAAGATGAGAACCTTTTTTTCATTAGAGGAATTCACTGGGGGAAGCATTGTATTTGGAGGAAAAAATATTTTGATGTACTAGACTGGGAGGCAAGGTGATACGCCCCTCCCCTTCCAACCTCCATTGTAAAACCGCCAACCAAAGACTTGTTGTAAAGTGTTCACTTGAGGCAGGGACTGGATTCCCTGTGCTTTTCTTGGAAATTGGGGAGAGAAAGTGGGGTGGGAGGGAGCCAGAGAGGAGCAGGAAAGCCTGAGACTATGATGCGACTTCTCCCTGCAATGACAAACCTTCAGGAGACGCATTAAGCTCATAAGTGGACTCTTTGTTAAAAAGTAGTGATGATCTATATTCAGTATCCTGTATTAAACCATAATGGAAAAGACTATGAAAAAGAATATATAGATGTATAACTGAATCACTTTGCTGTACAGCAGAAATTAACACAGCATTGTAAATCAGCTATTCTTCAATAAAATAAAATTTTTAAAGTATACCATCTCTGTTAAAAATGTATATAGGTACAAGCAAACTAATTTTTCTTGAATACATAATGTTAAGCACTTTGAAAAAAAATTAGTGAGGATCTGAGTTTCATCACTCAGTGCAGCTGAGGCAACATGCATGGATGCTGAGGCAAGTGGGCTTGCAAGGATATCAGCACCAGAAATCCTCTGAAAGCAGAGACAGAGCTGTCCTCTTTCACAGTCTGTACAATGGATTTAAGCCAAGTTAACACACCTCTTCACAGGGTAGGGGTACGGCCACTCTGTACAGCTGTGCAGCTTGTATGCTGCACAAAGGTCTACTCGACACTGAACGATCTGAAGGGCTTGTCAGCCTGGAGGAAGGGAGCTTTTTTATAATTTATCACCTAGAGGACCATCTCTTTGAATTCACACAAAGGCTGAGGTGCTACATTTAGTAAGGAAATGTCAGGCTGAAGCCCATTCTCCTCACATGAAAGAGCTGTCCCGGGGTAAGTGCACAGGAAGCTTGCTACCTAGAGAAGCCCAATATCTGTTCATATCATGTCACCGGTACAGTGCAGTCTAAATGCCCATGGGTTGGGGGGGTGGATCAAACAGAATTTTGATTTCCTGCTCTTCAGCTCACCGGTGTGTGTTTTGGGCAAGCTTACCTCTCTAGGCTTCAGTTTTCCCATTTGTAAAATGAATAGTTTGCTCAACTGTGTAGGGTAACTGAGGATCAAGTGGGAACCCTGGATGTAAATCAGTGGTTCTCAGCCACATCTGCACATTGGACTCACTGGGGGAAGGACTGATGTCAGTTCCCAGCCCAGAGATTCTGATTGAATCCGTAGTCTTGGCTTTGGAAGCTTAAAAACTCTTCTGGGTAGTTTCTACGTGAAGTCAAGACTGAGAAGTGCCGGAGGAAATGCTAAAAGCTTTTCAAACAGCAAAACTCTGGGCAGATGGGAGGGATTATTACTGTGGTGACTTCTAATGCCAAGAGAGAGCTGCCCAGGGTCAGGGCTGTATTCCATCTGCCACGGCCCATGCAGGAGCCTTGTAACATTCACTCACATTCTTTCCAGGCCCACTCTCTTGGTTCTCTACCAGCTTCCAGGTCACGGAGGCAGGGACAAACTCTTCGGGTTCATTGGCTTCAACAAGGATCACGTGGCTCCCTCGAGGAATCATTTCAGAATTCTTTGCAACAGTAATGGCTGTTTGAAGGTTGTCACCTAGATGACAAAGAAAGTGGGCTTGCTTTGTGTAGAAACCTCTCAGCATCCAGAACTGAGCTCTCCCTCCTCTGCGTGACTGTACCACATTGTTGGTGCTCTTGGGGGCATTTATCGCTTTCTGCTTTTTTCATAACTGTTTATCAGGCCTATCTGTCATGGGTGCTCAAACACTACATCTGCATTTCCCTCCCATAACAGCATCATGTCCCAGAACATCGCATATTTCCAAAACATGCACAAGTGAATAAATAAATATTTAAGTGCTTTACGACTAATCCTCAGAAGACTGACAGCTGTCAGTGGTGAAAGTTATATGGGCCTCGTCTGATAACATAAAACTATTCTTGGGATCTGGATTCCAATTAAGTAAAGAAAAAAAGCACTTAGGGCTGGCCATGTTGGATTTGATCATCACAGGCCATGCCTACCCCACCGCCCTGAAGGACAGTCCAGCAGGGTCTCACCCCCTTCACACAGAGGTCTCACTGGGGTTCTTGATGAGAATCCCATTCTCTTCTTTCAACATTTGCTGTGAGCCTATTAGCCCTGCACAGATCCTGGGTAGGAACAGAGGGCATTAGACAAAGAGAATGAGCTACGGTCCTTGCCTCCAAAGCTCAGGGTCGTGCTGGGCAGGGTGGGGGGTGGGGGTGGGTGGCGGTGGAGCTACACATGTTCCCAGGTAACTGGAGCAGAGGGTAACAAATTGACAGCCAAGTTTTGTTCTCTCCGCCTCAGTTACATGAACTCACTCAGCTCATATGGTATTTTGCTTATGCCTGGGATACATGTAATTTGACAGGCTTCCTGAAACCCATACCGGTAATCATCGCAGTCCTGATGCGGGCCTAGCTCAGTTCCTTCAAGACTGGTTTTGTTTCCTTTTTCAAGTGATTCTCCATTATGAGAAGTCCCAGAAATGTTAACTCTGACTCCACCTTCTCTCTTTGGATTTGGAAGAAAGTCACTATTAAAGTGTATCCATATAATCTCAACAGTTGCAATTATTTCTTTGTTTTGAAATTTCTAAGTTTCATCAATGTAATACATGCACAGGTTTAAAAAATCAAAAAGAACCCAAAAGTTTATAGCAATGAAAACCAATAGCCCCTGTCTTCACAGCACCCCACCCCTTCTCCTTCTAAGAGGTAACTACTTTTATATCTTTTAGCTGCTTCTTCTAGTTTTTCAACTCCATTTTTTTAAAACAATGTGTTTATCTTCCAACTCTTCTGTTGGTTTTTAAAATTTTTTGTTAGTCATATATTTTTAAAACTTTTTTAGCTTGTAAACATTTTAGTTTAGTAGACATTTATTAAGTACGTACTGCATACAGGATACTATAGTAATAGTTGAATATGGAATCATTTATTTCAGCCTCCATCTGTAACATCCAGTAAATACATGACATCAGCCAAGGATTTGAAGAGTTTTCAGAATTTGAAATGGGAAGCTTGGAATCTAACTGGGTTACATTAGGTAGTGGGACCTCTCCTCTAAAATATAATAAATCTCAGGTATTTTTTAAAAAGTAAATTTGGGAGCCAAGAGCTCTTTCTTGATCCCTCATTTTTTCCTTTTTCTGTCCAGAGTGGAGTTAAGATTTCAGGGAGAGGAAGGGGAAGGATAAGGAGACCTAGGGAACCAACCTCTGTGCCTGCTGTCAGTTCATCCGCCATGTTCACTGTCCTCAGTCTCATCTCCACCTTCCAAAGTACATGACATAGCAGAGTCTCATTCTCTCTGGGGTTCTACAGGGTGAACCAGCTTTCCTCTTGCAATCTCTCTCTCTCTCTGGCTTGGTATAAGCTATAGCTTCTTCTATCCTGCTGATTCAGCTACCACTCCTCCACTTACTTTACATCTTACAGAAATATGTAGAAATCTCTCATCTACACTTATTGCTTCTTTAGTTTTCTTTGAAGCTATTTCTTTTCTATCATGTTAGTAGGACTTGGGAGGGAAATGATCACATGGTCAGTAAACTTCTTTAAGAAAAAAATTAGAGTTGAATTTCTTGATGAGAAATAATCCAACGTGGATAAGAATACAATGAAGAAACTTCTCTCTGGAGTAGACTATAAGTAGTTACATCCTTCATTCCACAGTCCAGTTACTAAATTACTACTTTATTTTAGATCCTATATTAGGCACGTTGGTGAATACTCAGATAATCAGATATGAATCCTACCTCATGATCTTAGAGAATATTACAAAAGAAAATCCACCTTAATACAGAATTTGTTAAATTCTCATCATTTAACTTCATGACTTTCCATTATAAATTGGATTAATATTTTCTCATTAACTAGAACTAAAAGAAAGATTCCAAAATCTTCTCACCAATGTATTCTGCTTTCAGTCTCTGTTTTATGACTCTTCCTGTGTTCACTCCTTCAGGCACTTGGGTATCTCGGGATTCTACAACATTCTAGCAAAATCCTGCGTCGAGGCCTGTTGCATCCACTATTCCTATTGCCTGCAGTGCTCCGTCCCTGGATACTTGCATGCTCCGCTCCCTGACTTTACTCAGATCTCTGTTCAAATGTTACCTCCTGGGCTTCCCTGGTGGCGCAGTGGTTGAGAGTCCGCCTGCCGATACAGGGGACACGGGTTCGTGCCCTGGTCCGGGAAGATCCCACATGCCGCGGAGCGGCTGGGCCCGTGAGCCATGGCCGCTGAGCCTGCGCGTCCGGAGCCTGTGCTCCACAATGGGAGAGGCCACAACAGAGAGAGGCCCGGGTACCGCAAAAAAAAAAAAAAAAAAAAAAAAGTTACCTCCTCAGAGGACTTCCCTAATCTCCGCATGTAATACGGTGCTCTCTGTCATTTTTAAAATCCTTTTAACCTGCTTTATTTCTTCTTTCAGGGCATTTATCACTGCCTGACAATATTTTATAGATTAACTTTATTAATTATTTCCCCCGATTAGGATATAAGCTTTGTGAGGGCAAGGATTTGATTTTATTCACTTCTGAATCCTCAGTGCCTTGAGGGGCATCCAATACATAGTCAAGCTCAATAGAAATTGGCTAAACTCATGAAAGGGTGAATCTTGATAAGGTATTTCTCCTGACTTTTCCCCCAACTAAGTCATCTCAGGAAACTCTTCTACTTCACCTTTATGATGTCAGTTTTTTATACATCTTGATTTTCCTAACTGGAAATTTCTGCTGAATATAATTTGACTCTAAAAAAAATCAAAACCCTATTCTTTTACCCTGTTTGAAAATAATAACTATATTCTAGGAAGCATGATAAATAGGTTCCTGATATTCTCTGGGAAAACCTGGGATAGTTGGAAATCTAGCACATTTATCCTCATTTTTAAAATTTTGTCATATTTATAATAATGTCTCTCTCACTGGTGCTTTTAAATGAGAACATCACAGTTTAATTTGTATGTGACAGCTGGGTGGTGGCTACACTCCACTTCTAGCAACATAAATCTTGTCTTCACACATGACCTTAACTTTCATTGTTAAAATTTGTATCTTGAAAAATTACAAAATCCTGTGTGTTATGGGTCTTTATGCTTCCTCAAGAATAGCTAACACCTTGAATGTTAAACTGGAGAGTACTGTTCGTATATTTGTGAACCGCATATATTTGCGATTCTATTTAGAAGATTAAAATGTCATGGCGAAAGGCTTCTTAGAGATCACCCAATCCCACATTTTATAGATGGGGGAAATAGACACAGGGTAAGGAAGGGACGGTGATTACTGATTATATTAGAGTAGATAGACTTAGGCTGTAAATAGTAATGTGGAACCGAGGATATCCACATCTTGTGCAGAGGGGTTAATAATTGTATATAAGTGAGGATCTCTCTACCAGCAACACAAAATCAAAGATAAGTGATGCAGATGATTTGTTATTCAATTTCCACAGTATTTCTTTACTCCTTTGTCATAAACAATTCAAAAACAAACTTTAAAAACTGAGAAACTTTGAAAGAAAAAATAATCTACAGATTGTCCTCTGCTGCGGACAATTTATCTCCTGAATGTAATTAAGAATACTGAATTCTACTTCATATAAGGAACTCAATTTGCACTCACTACCTCTCCAGACCCAAAGGAGGTGTACTACTGATTCTTGAAAGAAGACATATCTAAAGGATTCTGGAGGTCTTTCAAAGTGCCAACTGTATGAATATGATATTAGCATATGTCAAGGATCAGAATTTAGGACAGGAAGAAGAATTGGAAGGGCTACTAGGTGAATAAGTGGTGGCAAATGACACCTGAAAAAAAATTAACAGCCAAGTACAGACCATCAATCTGTGAAAGATGGAGTTAATGGGAGCTATGAGGAAGATCAAAGTCAGAAAAAAGAGGGACTTCTAAAAAAAGATTCGAAGTAGAGAGAGAAGTTATAGCAATCATTTGCCAAATCTTAGAATTCTGTGCACAAGTTGATGGCTATCAGCAATTGTAAGGAGAATATAGATGAAAATCAGGAGAAAAAAGGCCAGTTTTATCCAAATGAACTCATTTGAATGCAGCAATATTCTTACAAATCTGGGCTGCCGCTTAGAGAGTGCATATGTTTATAAGACTAAGAAACAATACAAATCAGCTCAAAATCTGGCCCTGAAAGATGAAATTGATGTGAAAATGATCAATTACCTTGCTCTAATGCCATCTAATTTACTCTAATCACTTTTTTTTTCTAAAAGTATCTTTTTTATATTCTCCTCTCATTGATCTAAGACCCCATAAGTGGTGCCAGCCCCCAGGAGGTGACAGAGCATCCCTGTCTGCAGAATTAATCTAGGGTTCAGAACTGTCTCTTTGATTCTCCCTGAACACTCCTCATTCTCACCCTCCCTGCTCCTCTGACCCCTCTGTAGCTCCCTGTTCTGGCTTCTGAGGCTTGCTTCACACCTTCCTCTCTGATGCCCCATTGTGGTTGGGCTTTTCTGGCTGATATTTACTCACTGCTTCTCTGCTTTTAAGTTACCACCTCTGCCTTAGCAGATCTACTGGGCCCACTTCCCACCTACCGAGAAAATAACCACCTCCACATTCATTGATTTAGGTTGGTTTGCTCTGTGTGTTTGAGCTTTTAAAATATTTTTGCCTCCTGAAAGAGATAAATGTCAGTTAGTACCTGTTTCAGATCTGCAGAACCTAGCCAGCATCTCCGGGGCACCTTTCATATAGACACAAAAATAATCCTCCCCTCCAGCTGAACGACCACAGACATCCTCTGCAGGCTGCAGGAAAATGGAAACTGTCAAAAGATGGCGATGGCTTCCAAGGGACTCTAAGGGCCCCAAAATAGGGGACCTTAAGAAGCTATTACGTGAGATTTAGCAGATGCACAACAGCATATAAGGTTTACTCTTCAGTGAGCCTAGGGACATCATGAAGTTGTCACAACGTTGTCACAACGTTGATATTTTTCTAGCTGCATCTAAGGCGATTCCCTCATCAAGTTGTCCGGTCTGCAAGGCCCTTCCCCTTGGGTGCCTGGAGGAATCTGAATCATCCTCCAGGCCAAGTTTGCAGGGCACCACCTCTGTGGTACTTCTCTCCTAAAAACAGTATTTACTCCCACCTCTGGACTCCTGCAGTTCTTTCCTCAGCCTTTATTATAGCACTTTATGCAATATAATATGCAATATAATGAATATTATATCACATTTATTTGCACCTATCTTGATTTTTCTATCAGTTCACATATTCTTCCAGCACAGAGCCCAACATGTCTAGCTTTTTTTTGGCATTTCTCTTTTTCTATTTTCTTTCTTTTTTTTTTTTCAAACATCTTTATTGGAGTATAATTGCTTTACAATGGTGTGTTAGTTTCTGCTGTATAACAAAGTGAATCAGCTATATGTATGCATGTATCCCCATATCCCCTCCTTCTTGTGTCTTCCTCCCACCCTCCCTATCTCACCCCTCTAGGTGGACACAAAGCACCAAGCTGATCTCCCTGTGCTATACGACTGCTTCCCACTACCTATCTATTTTATATTTGGTAGTGTATATATGTCCATGCCAGTCTCTCACTTCGTCCCAGCTTACACTTCCCACTCCCCATGTCCTCAAATCCATTCTCTACATCTGCATCTTTATTCCTGTCCTGTCCCTATGTTCATCAGAAACTTTTTTTTCTTTTTTTAGATTCCATATATGTATGTGTTAGCATACAGTATTTGTTTTTCTCTTTCTGACTTACTTCACTCTGTATGACAGAATCTAGGTCCATCCACTTCACTACAAATAACTCAATTTTGTTTCTTTTTATGGCTGAGTAATATTCAATTGTATATATGTGCCACATCTTCTTCATTCATCTGTTGAAGTACACTTAGATTGCTTCCATGTCCTGGATATTGTAAACAGTGCTGCAATGAACATTTTTTGAATTATAGTTTTCTCAGAATATATGCCCAGTAGTGGGATTACTGGGTCATATGGTAGTTCTAGTTTTAGTTTTTTAAGGAACCTCCATACTCTTCTCCACAGTGGCTGTATCAATTTACATTCCCACCAACAGTGTAAGAGGGTTCCCTTTTCTCCACACCCTCTCCAGCATTTATTGTTTGTCGATTTTTTGATGATAGTCATTCTGAGTGGTGTGAGGTGATACCTCCTTGTAGTTTTGACTTACCTTTCTCTAATGATTAGTGATGTTGAGCATTCTTTCATGTGCTTCTTGGCCATCTGTATATCTTCTTTAGAGAAATGTCCATTTAGGTCTTCTGCTCATTTTTGGATTGGGTTGTTTGTTTGTTTGTTTGTTTGTTTTTGATATTGAGCTGCACGAGCTGCTTGTCTATTTTGGAGATTAATCCTTTGTCAGTTGCTTCGTTTGCAAATATTTTCTCCCATTCTGAGGGTTGGCTTTTTGTTTTGTTTATGGTTTCCTTTGCTGTGCAAAAGCTTTTAAGTTTCATTAGGTCTCATTTTTTATTTTTGTTTTTATTTCTATTTCTCTAGGAGGTGGGTCAAAAAGGATCTTGCTGTGATTTATGTCAAAGAGTGTTCTTCCTATGTTTTCCCTAAGAGTTTTATAGTGTCCGGTCTTACAATTAGGTCTTTAATCCATTTTGAGTTTATTTTTGTGTATGGTGTCAGGAAGTGTTGTAATTTCATGATTTTACATGTAGCTGTCCAGTTTTCCCAGGACCACTTATTGAAGAGGCTGTCTTTTCTCCATTGTATATTCTTGCCTCCTATATCAAAGATAAGGTGACCATATGTGCGTGGGTTTTTCTCCGGGCTTTCTATCCTGTTCCACTGATCTATATTTCTGTTTTTGTGCCAGTACCATACTGTCTTGATTACTGTAGCTTTGTAGTATAGTCTGAAGTCAGGGAGCCTGATTCCTCCAGCTCCGTTTTTCTTTCTCAGGATTGCTTTCGCTCTTTGGGGTCTTTTGTGTATCCATACAAATTGTGAAATTTTTTGTTCTAGTTCTGTGAAAAATGCCATTGGTAGTTTCATAGGAATTGCATTGAATCTGTAGATTGCTTTGGGTAGTATAGTCATTTTCACAATGTTGATTCTTCCAATCCAAGAACAGGGTATATCTCTCCATCTGTTTGTATCATCTTTAATTTCTTTCATCAGTGTCATAGTTCTCTGCACACAGGTCTTTTATCTCCTTAGGTAGGTTTATTCTTAGATATTTTATTATTTTTGTTGCAATGGTAAATGGGAGTGTTTCCTTAATTTCCCTTTCAGATTTTTCATCATTAGTGTGTAGGAATGCAAAAGATTTCTATGCATTAATTTTGTATCCTGCTACTTTACCAGATTCACTGATTAGCTCTAGTAGTTTTCTGGTAGCATCTTTTGGATTCTCTATGTATAGTACCATGTCATCTGCAGACAGTGAGAGTTTTACTTCTTCTTTTCTGATTTGGATTCCTTTTACTTCTTTTTCTTCTCTGATTGCTGTGGCTAAAAGTTCCAAAACTAAGTGGAATAATAATGGGGAGATTGGGCAACCTTGTCTTGTTCCTGATTTTAGAGGAAATTTTTCAGTTTTTCACCATTGAAAATGATGTTGGCTGTGGGTTTGTCATTTATGGACTTTATTATGTTGAGGTAGCTTCCCTGTATGCCTACTTTCTGGAGAGTTTTTGTCATAAATGGGTGTTGAATTTTGTTGAAAAATTTTTCTGCATCTATTGAGATGATCATATGGTTTTTCTCCTTCAGTTTGTTAATATGGTTTATCACATTGATTGATTTGTGTATATTGAAGAGCCCTTGCATTCCTGGGATAAACCCTACTTGATTATAATGTATGATCCTTTTAACGTGCTGTTGGATTCTGTTTGCTAGTAGTTTCTTCAGGATTTTTGAATCTATGTTCATCAGTGATATTGGCCTGTAGTTTTCTTTTTATATGGTATCTTTGTCTGGTTTTGGTATCAGAGTGATGGTGACCTAATAGAATGAGTTTGGAAGTGTTCCTCCCACTGCTATATTTTGGAAGAGTTTGAAAAGGATAGGTGTCAGCTCTTCTCTAAATGTTTGATAGAATTCCCCTGTGAAGCCACCTGGTCCTGGGCTTTTATTTGTTGGAAGATTGTTAACCACCATGTCAATTTCAGTGCTTGTGATTGGTCTGTTTATATTTTCTATTTCTTCCTGGTTCAGCCTCAGAAGGTTGTGTTTTTTAAGAATTTGTCCATTTCTTCCAGGTTGTCCATTTCTTTGGCATATAGTTGCTTGTAGTAATCTCTCATGATCCTTTGTATATCTGCGGTGTCAGTTGTTACTTCTCCTTTTTCATTTCTAATTCTGTTGATTTGAGTCTTCTTTTTTTACTTGATGAGTCTGGCTAATGGTTTATCAATTTTGTTTATCTTCTCAAAGAACAAGTTCCCATTGTTTTTGGTGTCTGCCCCGAGCTTTTAGTTTTATTGATCTTTGCTATTGTTTCCTTCATTTCTTTTTTATTTATTTCTGATCTGATTTTTATGATCACTTTCCTTCTGCTAACTTTTTTTTGTTGTTGTTCTTCTTTCTCTAATTGCTTTAGGTGCAAGGGTAGGTTGTTTATTTGAGATATTTGTTGTTTCTTGAGGTAGGATTGTATTGCTATAAACTTCCCTCTTAGAACTGCTTCTGCTGCATCCCATAGGTTTTGCGTTAGTGTGTTTTCATTTTCATTTGTTTCTAGATATTTTTTTATTTCCTCTTTGATTTCTTCAGAGATCTCTTGGTTATTTAGTAGCATACTGTTTAGCTTCCATGTGTTTGTACTTTTTACAGTTTTTCTTTTCTTATAATTGATAACTAGTCTCATAGTTTTGTGGTTGGAAAAGGTACTTGGTACGATTCCTATTTTCTTAAATTTACCAAGGCTTGATTTGTGACCCAAGATATGATCCACCCTGGAGAATGTTCCATGAGCACTTAGAATAAAGTGTATTATGTTGTTATGGATGGAATGTCCTGTATATATCAAGTCCATCTGGTTTAATGTGTCACTTAAAGCTTGTGTTTCCTTATTTATTTTCATTTTGGATGATCTGTCCATTGCTGAAAGTGGTTGTTAAAGTCCCCTACTGTTATTCTGTTACTGTCAACTTCCTCTTTTATGGCTGTTAGCATTTGCCTTATGTATTGAGGTTCCCTATATTGGGTGCATAAATATTTACAATTGTTATACCTTCTTCTTGGATTGATCCCTTGATCATTATATAGTGTCCTTCCTTGTCTCTTGTAATAGTCTTTATTTTAAAGTCTTTTTTTTTCTGATATGAGAATTGCTACTCCAGCTTTCTTTTGACCTCCATTTGCATGGAATATCTTTTTCCATCTCCTCACTTTCAGTCTGTATGTGTCCCTAGGTCTGAAGTGGGTCTCTTGTAGACAGCATATATATGGGGTCATGATTTGTATCCATTCAGCCAGTCTATGTCTTTTGGTTGGAGCATTTAATCCATTTACATTTAAGGTAAGTATCGATATGTATGTTCCTATTACCATTTCTTAATTGTTTTGAGTTTGTTTTTGTAGGTCTTTTCCTTCTCTTGTGTTTCCTGCCTAGAGAAGTTCCTTTAGCATTTGTTGTAAAACTCGTTTGGTGGTGCTGAATTCTCTTAGTTTTTGCTTGTCTGTAATGGTTTTAATTTCTCCATCAAATCTGAATGAGATCCTTGCTGGGTAGAGTAATCTTGATTGTAGGTTTTTCCCTTTCATCACTCTAAATATGTCCTGCCACTCCCTTCTGGCTTGCAGAGTTTCTGCTAAAAGACCAGCTGTTAACCTTATGGGGATTCTCTTGTGTGTTATTTGTTGTTTTGCCCTTGTTGCTTTTACTATTTTTATTTTGTGTCTAATTTTTGATAGTTTCATTAATATGTGTCTTGGAGTGTTTCTCCTTGGATTTATCCTGTATGGGACTCTCTGCGCTTACTGGACTTGACTGACTATTTCTTTTCCCATGTTAGGGAAGTTTTCAACTATAATCTCTTCAAATATTATTTCAGAACATTTCTTTTTCTCTTCTTTTTCTGGGACCCCTATAATTTGAATGTTGATGTGTTTAATGTTGTCCCAGAGGTCTCTGAGGCTGTCCTCAATTCTTTTCATTCTTTTTTCTTCATTCTGCTGTGTGGTAATTATTTCCACTATTTATCTTCCAGGTCACTTATCTGTTCTTCTGCCTCATTTATTCTGCTATTGATTCCTTCTAGAGAATTTTTAATTTCATTTATTGTGTTGTTCATCATCGTTTGTGTGCTCTTTATTTCTTCTAGGTCCTTGTTAAACGTTTCTTTTGTTTTCTCCATTCTATTTCCAAGATTTTGGATCATCTTTACTATCATTTCTCTGAATTCTTTTCAGGTAGACTGACTATTTCCTCTTCATTTGTTTGGTCTGGTGGGTTTTTACCTTGCTCCTTCATCTGCTGCATATTTCTCTGTCTTCTCATTTTGGTTAGCTTACTGTGTTTGGGGTCTTCTTTTCACAGGCTGCAGGTTCATAGTTCTGATTGTTTTTGGTGCGTGCCCTCAGTGAGTAAGGTTGGTTCAGTGGGTTTTGTAGGCTTCCTGGTGGAGGGGACTGGTGCCTGTGTTCTGATGGATGAGACTGGATCTTGTCTTTCTTGTGGGCAGGACCATGTCCAGTGCTGTGTTTTGGGGTACCTGTGAAATTAGTAATACTTTCGGCAGCCTCTGTGCTAATGGATGGGGTTGTGTTCCTGTCTTGCTAGCTGTTTGGCATGGGGCGTCCAGCACTGGAGGTTACTGGCCGTTGGGTGGAGTTGGGTCTTAGCATTGAGACGGAGATCTCTGGGAGAGCTCTTGCCAATTGATATTACATGGGGCTGGGATGTCTCTGGTGGTCCAGATTCTGAACTCGGCTCTCCCACCTCAGAGGCTCAGGCCTGACACCAGGCCAGAGCACCAAGACCCTATCAGCCACATGGCTCCAAAGAAAAAGGAGGAAAAAAGAAAGAAAAATATAATAATAAATTTAAAAAATAAAATTATTAAAATTAAAAAATTAAAAAGTAATAATAATTAAATAAAAGAAGAGAGCAACCAAACCAATAAACAAAACCACCAATGATAACAAGCACTAAAAACTATATTAAGATAAACATAAAAATCAGAAACAGGTCAGTTGCAGACTGCAAACCTTAAGTCTACAGCTGAGCTGCTCCCAAAATCCACCACCTCAATTTTGGGATGATTCGTTGTCTATTCAGGTATTCCACAGATGCAGGGTACATCAAGTTGATTGTTGGGATTTAATCCACTGCTCCTGAGGCTGCACAGAAAAATTTCCCTTTGTCTTCTTTGTCCGCACAGCTCCTGGAGTTCAACTTTGATTTTGGTCCCGCCTCTGCAAGTAGGTCGCCCTCAGGCATCTGTTCCCACCCAGGCAGGCTGGGGTTAAAGCAGTGGCTGATTAGGGGGCTCTGGCTTACTCAGGCCAGAGGGGAAGGAAGGGTACGGTAGTTATAATTGGAATGCAGGGTGAGCCTATGTCAGCAGAGGCCAGCATGATGTTGCAACAGCCTGAGGTGTGCCGTGTGTTCTCCCTGGGAAGTTGTCCCTGGATCATGGGACCCTGGAAGTGGTGGGCTGCACAGCCTCCTGGGTTGGGGAGGGTGTGTGTGGATAGTGACATGTGCTTGCACACAGGGTTCTTGGTGGCTGCAGCAGAAGCCTTAGCGTTTCATGCCCGTCTCTGGTGTCCACGCTGATAGCCACGGCTCGCGCCCTTCTCTGGAGTTAGTTTAGGCAGTGCTCTGAATCCCATCTCCTCGCGCACCCTGAAACAATGGTCTCTTGCCTCTTAGGCAGGTCCAGACTCTCCCGGACTCCCTCCCAGCTAGCTGTGGCACACTAGCCCCCTTCAGGCTGCCAACCCCAGTCCTCTCTCTGGGATCTGACCTCCAAAGCCCGAGCCTCAGCTCCCAGCCTCCACCCGCCGTGGCAGGTGAGCAGACAAGCCTCTCGGGCTGGTGAGTGCTGGTCGACACTGATCCTCTGTGCAGGAATCTCTCCGCTTTGCCCTCTGCACCCCTGTTGCTGCGCTCTCTTCCATGGCTCTGAAGCTTCCCCCTGGCCCCATCCCCTGTCCCCGCCAGTGAAGGGGCTTCCTAGTGTGTGGAAACTTTTCCTCCTTCACAGCTCCCTCCCAGAGATGCAGCTCCCATCCCTAGTCTTTTGTCTCTGTTTTTTCTTTTTTTCTTTTGCCCTACCCAGGTACATGGGGAATTTCTTGCCTTTTGGGAAGTTCGAGGTCTTCTGCCAGCGTTCAGTAGGTGTTCTGTAGGAGTTGTTCCACATGTAGATGTATTTTTGATGTATTTGCGGGGAAGAAGGTGATCTCCATGTCTTACTTCTCCGCCATCTTGAAGGTCCCTCCCAGCATGTCTAGTTTTGAAGTCACTTTATGCCTTAGCACTTAGCACAGGGCTCAAACATACATAGGTACTTCATGAGTGTTTGTTGAATAAATTAATGGATAAATTCAGGAATGAAGGAATGAGCAAACTGACCGTGGATACTGTTAGGATAAGACAAAATAATAGGAATATAAAAATATGTAAAAGTCAGGGGAATTTCACCAGTTTTAAGGGGGAATATTTATATAATTAAAAAAAGCAAATCATACCCAACTGGCTTTTGGTCCTGGTTTTATTATTATGTTGGAAACTGATATCCCAAATTTGCAGTAGTCTACAATGCAATCTTCCATTATCTGTTTTAAAATGAAAACATTCATAAGATTCCTTAAAGAAAAATAATAAGAAAGAAATATCTCTCATTTACATAGCACTTTAATCTTTTCAAAGCCCTTTTCATGTATTTTCTCTTGTAGGCCAATTATCTTAATACCATCACTGTCAAATTTCTGTTGTGTTGATTTATATTAAGGACCTTATTGTAAAATGTCAAAAAGCCAGAATTATTGTGAGTACATTTTAAGTAGTAATTGGTGGAGGAAGTGCTAACTACAGCTCATTGGCTCTTCTTAAAAGGCATGTCTTGTAAATGGATGAGGGTTTAAGTGGAGATCTACTCTCCAATATACCTGAACACACTAGCTCTCAGATGACAGAGGGTTGAGTCTTGAGATAAACATGATACTATTTCTTATGCTCTATCTATGCTACTAGCTTAATTCATTAGCTAGAGAGTTACAAGTTAGCTGCTAGCAAATTAGAAAGCATATTTGAAAATAATTTGTATTCTTTGGGTGTTACAACAGTATAAGTTATACCATCTGAGAAACCAATATTAAGCTAAAATATGGTAAAGGCAGTCAGATATATAAATAGCACAAGTCAGAAAATAGGAGACAACATCTGGTTTCCGCTCTATCACTTACTTGTTCAACCTTGGGGACATCATTTCATTTCTGCAGATCTCAATTTCTTCTGAAAAATATCCTGACATCCCTTCTAGGGCTAATATTCTTAGAGTCTGTAAGGACATTTTCCCTCCCCGTTATGTTTAGTGAAA
Organism: Mesoplodon mirus; assembly: GCF_964341445.2. NCBI lineage: Eukaryota > Metazoa > Chordata > Mammalia > Artiodactyla > Ziphiidae > Mesoplodon > Mesoplodon mirus. Next base: position 38,342,005 of record NC_138982.1, on the reverse strand, counting down.
GGAACTACCAAAAGATATTTAACTAGAGACTCTTTATTATCCAGCTTTAAACTCAATGAACAATTTGCACTTTCTTTGCTTGGGGTGGATATAACTGGTCTTAAAGACAGGACTTACAGAGCTAGTAATATAGATTTATATCCTCACATAAGACCCCAACTTGTATGTCATTTGTACAAAGAGATCAAGCCTCCTCCATTGGAGAAGGGGGCACTGTTAGAACCAGGATCAAAGTCACATACAGCAATAATGACCATGTGCAACTCCTCACTGTGTCAGCACCAATGATGCTGGTAAGGACCTTGCTTATAAAAATTACACTGATTCCTCTCCATTAAGATCCAGAAAAGTGATTTTAGTCTTGCCCTTATATTGTGAATAAAAAATATTTCCTGCCATATCAGCAAACAAAGGACACTGGAACCATCAAGCCATCACATTACAGCTGCCTAGATGGTGAGCCCTCAGGGAACTTGGGATAGAAACAGGATGCCTGCCATCTAGCAGTCAGCCACTGCAGGCACCCCCGACAGTGCACCCTGAGGAGACTCAGGATGAGAAAACACAGGATACTGGCCCCAGAGAGCTGAGGTGTATATCAAAGGAATGATTTCAGTGAGCCCAGACTCTTGCATTTTCCCATACATAGAAAAGTGCTAAATTCCTTAACTTGAGATATCTGGTTGCCTTTAATTAACAGTAATCTTTTGATTTGACTACCTGGTCTTTGTTGCAAAAACTCCTATGTATCCTGGCTCCCCCTCCCCCCCAACTTGCCTCCTGTAGTCCGTCAGAATTATCTGAGATACTGTGCCCTGGGCTTAAGTCCTCAGTTTTGTCTGCCAAATAAAACATAACTCTCAACTTTTAGGTTGTGAATTTTTTTCAGTCGACAATATCAAGCATTTCTCCACAGCAAATGCTCTCATTTTAATTTACTGATATCAGAAATTTCCCTGTTTACCACGTTTCGCCTTTTATTACTTTGGCCTCTAGAAAGCTACAATTTTCCTACAATAAATCTTTGAATTAGCCTCTTTGTGAGGTGTTCTCCATGTCCCTACAATCGTTTGTTTTCATTCCTTTACAACTCTGTTTAAATGCTGTCCTGTATTTTATGTGTCACTGTAAGTAGCTTTAGAACATTTCTTTGGAAGGCAGAACAATGTAGTTAATTAACTAACTAATGAATGAATGAATACTCTCCATTGTTTGGACCCTTTACAATGCATGCAGCCCCTTCAGGCTCACAGTCTCAACATGCTCCTGAAGGAGGCATTATTATCCAAATGCGCAGATGAGGTAATGACTCAGAATCTTGTTCTGGATTTGGGGTCTTGCATCTAGAGAGTGGCAGAGTCAAGAGGTTTTCCCACTGTGTCATGACAGTCACCAGGGGGGTCTTATAACCTTCAGCTGTCATCTACACTCACCTCAGGAAACCGAACCCATTGGATTGAGGGACCTCCATTTTGGTTTTGAGACCTATACTGTCTAGTACAGTAGCTACCAGACACTTGTGGCTATTTAAATTTAAATTAGTTAAAATAAATAAAATTTAAAATCCAGTTCCTTAGATGCATACCCACAGTTCATGTGTTCAATAGCCAACGTGGCTAGTGGCTACTGTATTAATAGTACTGCTTTAGACTAGTGTTTCTCCAAGAGTGTTTTGTACCATGTTTTGGCCTGTCAAGGTTTTCTGTGGTGAAATAGGTTTAGTAAATGCTGCATATTGTATTCCCTCTTGAGTATTCACAATGCACCACAGTATATTAAAGAAATCCTAAAGAAATCAACTTAACTTTGTTTAAACAGCACTTCTCAAATTTATTTGATCATGGAACCCTATTTCATGCTGCACTAGTTAATAGAGTCTTGGAGCAGGGACTGGGAAATTCAGGTAGGATCAGACCCTCATTCTCATATTGTTATGAATCTTCTCTGGGTTTCAACCAAAGTTAGAAATGCCTTGGCACTCCCAGTAAGTATTTCTTCCAGTTTTCCTCATTCAGTAGAGCCAAGAAATAATCACCTTACTCAAGCTGTGCCCTCAAACATTTTGAGGTCCAGTGGATCTCCCTGGATGGTCCTGTCGAGAAGGATCAGAGAGTGGCAGCTGACCATGGCCACACACAGTGGGCCCCAGGGCAGAGCCTTGCCTGAGGCAAAGCTGTGGACTTCCTGGAAACTGGTAGAGAAGATCATTAGTAAGTTAAGATCTTCAACAAAATCACTTTGCACACCCTGCCCCTTAAAATCTTATTAACATAAGCTTCAATAATACCTAATCCCTGTGCTCAAAAGCTTCAATAGCTCCCCATGCCCTGTATGATAAATTCCGAGTAGAGTACTTGGGTATAATCACAGGGGCTTTTGTCAGGTTGCCTGTCGCCAGCCCACAAGGTGGCAGTGTTGCAGGAGGGCACATTGTGGGATGGCTCAGAGCTGACATCTGCGAACTGCAAAGTTGCTTCTGCAAAGCCTCCCAACTCAGGCAAGAAGTCTCCAGGCCAATGGGGTAGCAGGAATGGAAAGGAAGCCTGCCTGCTGGCTCCTTTCTTCTTCAAGTAAAAGCAGGCATGGGCTCAAATAGTTCTCACTAATTGCCCTTTGGCCTTCGCCTATATTTGACAGCAGACTGGCTTGCCTTACCTTCTCTCCTCCCATCTTAGAGCTGAATAATAATTGTTTCTAGTGGTTTCTACTTCCCCCAAAGTTTCAGAGTACCAGGGGCAAGGGAGGGAGAGAAGGAGTGGAAACTGCTAACATCCCTTTCCCCTTTCACTACTCTGGCCAGTAGAGGCCCTACCTGTCTGGACAAAGGCCTGGCCTGGGCATCGGAACAGCCAGAAGCAGAGACACATGAATAGGGCTAGAACCCAGGTATCTTCTGCAATGTCATACTGCCTGACTGCTGTTCCCTTTGCCAGTGCTGCATCCAGTCCCATCACCATCCTGGAGAGCCCCTGCATGATTCCTTCAATAACAGCAGCCTCAGCCAGAGTTTGGAGCCCAGGTGGGGTACCCAGAGCTTAAGAGCAGAGGTATCTCCACTCTGACTGAGAAGGCAGGTCCCAGCCCTGCAAGAAACTGAGCTCGGGGGCAGTCTGTGAAGATGGGCAGTCTCTCCTGTCTCTAGTTCTGTTCTAGGGTAGTTTTTATGTGATTGCCCTCTCCACTCCCTAGTGCCAGTTTTTAAACCATGTCTGTAAAAATTCTAGCCATTCCCCCTTCAAAACCTATCTCAAATGCTATCTCCTCCAGGTGGTATTCCTTGATCCATTCATTTTCAAAATGAATTTCTACCTTTTATCCACTATGTTATTATAAAAATCAGAAATGTGGTTTTTTTTTGTTTTTTTATCAAGCAGTCTTTATTACGTCTTCTTCTGTATCCTGATATCTGTACCTTAATCATAATTCTTTTCCTGGCCTGTGTAGTACATTGAAGATGGGTGCATTTGCAACTTTTATCCCACTAGAGTGTGAACTCCATGATGGGGGGAGATGGAGGTTTTCCTTTCTGGATTTCCTACCTCACAAGCCGCCCAGGAAGTCTGTGCGGTTTTTAGTTAAGCATAGTCCTGATTTCACTCTTTGCTTTTTTGTTTTATTCATTCAACTACCTAATCATCCACTTTATTCTATTCCATTTTTCATGTGGAGTTTGAAGACCTACTTTCCCTGTCTGATTCTGAGCTTAGAACTCATTTAATTTAGCACCTTAGACTAATGGGGAGCTGGTACCAGCCAATTATTATGTATATTTTTATGTGAGATTCACCCCTCAACACAAGAAGGATGAATTGAAGTGTCACCTGGGTAGCCCCACCAATCACACACTCCATCTTTGCTAAAGGGCCTACCAGTTTTTAGCAGTAGGAAGAGTCCCCCAGAGGTCCAGTCCATCTTCTGTAAGAGTGCCAGTCTGCAAGATAATTAGAATGGGTTTTAGCAGAAGATTTAGAGCTTTTAATTATATCATGATTTACACAAAACCCAAGCTACTAAGAAATTACAGTATATTTAGTTGTCCCAAGCCCTTTTATTTAAAATTAAATGTGTTTATTTTATTTAAAAATTTTTTTTCATTATTGTGTTTATCTATAGTAAATGTGATACTCAGTTTTCCATTAGCTTTCTTTTTTTTCTTCCAAGACAGATTTAAAAAAAAATTTATTCTCCATTTGTTCAAAGATTATTTTTTAAATTAAATTTGTTTTTTATATTTTATTCTTATTGAAGTATAGTTGATGTAAAATATTCTATAAGTTACATATGTATAATATAGTAATTCACAATTTTTAAAGGTTATACTCCATTTATACTAATTATAAAATATTGGCCAAGCCCTTATTGGTAAACATCAAATTTTAAGTCAGAGAAGAGCACCTGAAAGAAAGATTCAGCATGTGACAAATGATTCCCAAAAGACGGTGTTGAAAATTAGGTGAGTCTAGTCATTAATTAGTACAAAATGCAAGTGTTTTGTTTTTGTTTGTTTATTGTTGTGACCCTTGCTGTTGCTGAATGAGAGAGGTTCAGTGGCTAGAAATCCAACAAAAGCCAGCTTGAGTTTGACTTTTCAGTTGGCACCTGCTGTCTTTCTAAACCAGAGCTCAGAATTTTTTTCTTTCTTTGCAAGACTATTTAGTTCCCAGTCTGCCATCTGGTTCACAGCTATCTTCCTAAAAATATGGGAGACATGGTGATTGTCCAGATTGATAATGAAATGTTGATAAAGGGCTTTCAGGTTACAGAGAGAAGTAAAGTGCTAATAATAAATATTAATTAATGCCCAGGAATGGGTTTTACTGTTAGATCAAGAGGAAAATGGTTGAGAGAGTTGATTTGCTGTACTATGTGAAAGTATTTGACAGATAATGTAACAGAGAAAGCAAAATGGAACTGAGTACTATCACAGCATTTTTGATTTGCTCATTGCTTCACAGTCAGTTATTAATTACAAACCCGAGTGTCTTTACTCAGTAGGCCAATTGTATTAGGCCTGCTCAACACCCAGTCCGAGTAAGGAAGTGGTTACCGCTGCCTCAGCACTGTCAAGGCCAAGCAGAACACTACCAAGCACTAGGGAATATCCTCTTCAACACTGACACTCAGGTCTCTTACACTATTTTTCTTGAAGGTCATCTCAGTATAAGACACTGAAGTTTCTAGTTTTCTATCAAATGGTATCTTCTATCATTACAGCATATAGCATTAGCATCATGCTTTATAGTGAAGTGCTTACAATGCTTTCACTTCTTACAACTGAGTAAATAGGGTAGAGACATTCTCAGCTTAGGGGTGAAATGAGCAGCCCCAGGGTCTAGGGGCCTGTAGGTTGGAGAGAAAGAACCGGAATCCAGCCCATCTGAAGACTTCCACCAGATGACAAATGTTAAATGAATTCTGCACAGCATGTGGAGAGACAAAGTCCGTACTGGGCTTCTGGATTAAAGAAGTAAGGAATGTTTGTTTCATCAATTCATTTGGACTTCATGGAGAGCTAACGTGCCTTTGTGTTAGTTATTCCTTCAAGAACAAAAACCGCAAAACAAAACGAAACAAAAAGCCAAATAAAACGCTATCTGCTTCATTTCCCTCCTGTATTTTATAAGGACCCCAACATGTGTGTTTAGATTCCAAATGCTCTTGAGTTGTTCCATTTCAAAAACTTAATTCAAACTGAAATGTTTTTCTGATGATTAGATTATGTTTTAAACATCAATATCTTGAACATGAAAACAGAGATGATACTGCAGCAAAAGAGATATGGGACCATGTTATTTCTCTATGTGAAAATGACCCTTATACAATAAAACTAGACATAAATGGAAAAAAAAACTAAATTATAGTTGCTGTTCTAAAAGGAATAAGATAGAAAAAGAAAACTTAGCGTAAATACTAGCCCAGGCTTGGGCTGAATTGAATAGAAAAGGAAGAGAGAACTTGTTTTAAGGAACTTATAACAAACCAACATAAACTAGAAATATACGGGAACAAATATACTCAGAAGCCCAGTGGTGAATATCTTCTAAATTGAAATAACACTAGATGGAAATTCAATTAATTGTGGAGGGCTTTATTTCAACATCATGTTGGTAGAGTTTTATAATATTAAAGCTAGAAAGAAACAGAGATCATTGTAGTTCAAATTTCTTATCTTAAAAAGCCACGTGGAAACTTAGTATCAAATTCAGGATTAGTTTCTCATTTTGCCCATTCCCAACCAAGAGTCCTTTGCACAATAAGATGCCATCATGACATATGGATTTTGGCCACATCTGCTGTTGAGCATCCCTAAGACAGCCTAGTAAAGGAGCACATGAGGATGTGGAGGGAAAAGCTTTCTACGGGATGGAAACACCTCTGAAAAAATTAGTGTTAGAAAGAGATAAGTAATGAACGCATTTTCTAAATCTCCCTCCTATATTCACACAGTGGGGAGGCTGCTGGGTAAGTAACAGGAATCCCTATTGGGGGCTGTTCTTTGGCCCTGCATCTAAAAGGAAGCTACTGTTAAGTTAACCTTACAGGGCCTTCTTTGTCAAAGGAAACTAGAAAAGAATAGAACTGAACTAATGTAAGAGCTATGCCACTTCCACCTGGAAGTTATTACAGTAAGAGACGGTTTTGAATCCCAAAATAGGCACGAAAATATTAAATTTGACAGGGAAGAAATTCATGATGTGATGGCTAAACCACTTCCTCAGGACTCAGGAAAGCGGGCTTCTAGAATGTGATCTCACACTAGCTTCCTGTGTGACCTTCATGACCTCCGTGTTCCCATCTGTCCCAAGAGGGTGCTGGACTAGACAGACTTCCCAGCTCGGCTGTGTCTTGAGATCTTTAACCTCCAACCTGGAAAGTTTAGCTCATACTTTGTCAAAGCACACGAGGTTGATTTGCCTGCACATATTGATTCTCTGTGGGGAGATACAGAAGATTTTCTTTTTCTTCACCTTCCTTTGTGCATACACGATGCCTGTGGTCAGGGAGGGCGGCTGGCAACACAGGAGAGACAGCACGGAGAGGGGGGGCAGGACCGTGGTTGCAGTATCTTTTGGAGAGACCTGGGGAGGGGAGGGGCATACAGGTTGGCCTGGCAGAGAGGGCCAGAACCCTTCCTGGCACCATCTCCTGCTGCACCACTGGGGTTCTAGAAGCTCAGAATAATCACTGTGATCTGGCTGTCTTGGTGGGACTGAACGTTCTCTTGGCTGTGCCTGAGGAATCAACAAATTGTATTCCACCGCAAAACAAAGGAGACCCTGGATCACCACCCCACATCTTACTGTCCTTGACCCTGCTTCTCTCCACTGAGCCTTCCCTCCAACCAGAGCGCCACCCCTTCTCTGCTCATCACAGCCTCTGGACTCCTGGGCACCGGGCCTAGTCTTGAGTTGTAACATTTCACACATGGCTTGACTGTAGGCTTATGAATCTCCCTCCCCCACTAGCCTACAAACTCCTCAGGCACAGAAGCTGTGCCTTCTTCATCTTTGAAGTCACCTTGGAATTCATCTTACTCATCTCCAGATGCAGAGCCTAGCACAGTTCTGACACAGAGGAGGTGCTCAGCACATACACTGAATGCATGGTGACCTGATAAAAACTAGGACCAAGACTCTGCCAACTTCTCAGTGTATATCAACTGCTCTGGGGAAGCCAATAATAAAAATAGCTTGCTCTCCCTGGACACACACGCTGGGACAAGCACTGTGTACATACACTATTTAGTTACCCCTCACAACCACGTTGTGATGTAAATACTGTTATTTCCTCCATTTAATGGTAGAGGCAACAGAGACTTAAAAAATTAAACAGCTTTCCCAAGGCCACATGCTGGTTAAATGGTGAGGATGTAGACCCTAGTCTATTCAACTCGAGAGCACAAATGTGTGACTGGTATGTCATATTATCAAGCCAGGTCTCATGGAGTCAGGATTCCAGGCAAATCTACCGAGGCTCACAGGACTAATAAGGGCGGGGCCAAGATCAAATCATAGGTTGCTTAATGTTCCCATGCTCTGTTGATTAAGGGCTTTCCCTCTACAACCTTGCCTAGGTTTTCATGACATTACCATAATTTTAGCCATAAAGTTCTCTTTTCAGTATTGGAAACACAGATTCAAGTTCAGTAGCAATGGCTACTAGATACATCTTTGGGCCAATTCTAGTTTATTGCAAAATCCATCATTCCCTGATTTTCCCAATCCCAGACACAGAGCAGTTTTAACCCTGAGGACTCATCCCTGCCTAATGCTGAGCCAGTGCAGATAGAGGCAGCCAACCAGTGCAGATAGAGGCAGCCAACAGGTCCATGGGTTCTGACCTACAAGAAGATGGGGTGTGCAATGAGTACACTGCTTTGGTGTGTATTGGATGTTGAGTCCTGACCAAGAAACCTTCATACCCAATCCACTGCCAGGGCTTCCTGGTCCATAAGAGAGAGCTTTTTGCTGGTTTTCCTGCTCAGTGCTCCTGCTCTCCAGATGAAACTGGCACACTGCCTCAAATTCCAGCCCCACTGGCTTCGACATTCTGCCTCATTCTTTCCAAGCTCCATTCTCCCGTTGCCAAAGTTCCCTGGCCTCTGCCCTCTCTTCCCCTAGAAATGCTCCCTGGGAGCTTATTTCAGATTGAAATGACTGTGCAGAGCTCAAGTTTGAGCATGAACATTGCCTAGAAATTCTTGTGACTGTCTTTGCCTCTCCCCCACTCAACACACAAACATTTCTATGTCATCACTGAGCATTGTAAGGAGGCCACCAAACCCCAGTTTCATACCTGTGTTTGGATCCTTTTATTCACAATGTTTTATTCTCCCCTATAAGCCCACAGTGCTAAGATCCCAGCATATCTTACAGAACAGACCACACGGCTCATAACAGAATCAGAATCTCAGCACCAGAAAGGACCTCAGAAGTCATTTATCACAACCTTTCCTCTACAGCCATTACAACTATTCAGAGAGACATCCAAATGAAACCAGACATCGTGAAGCTTAAAAAGGGAAGTGGAGATCCATTCAGTATACAGCTCTGTAAAAGTAGACATTTAATTTCATCTCAGAACCTAACAAGAACACAGGGCAACTCATTGACTGTATGGTATGTTGGGTATTCCCTGGACGATGTACACACTCACATACTTCAACACTCTCAAATAGCCCAAACTTCTAGGCATGGCATTCAAGATCCCCTGCAGTCTGATCTAATCTTACTTGCTAGACTTATCTTTAAATTGCTTTCTGGTTCCAGAAACCCTGTGTGCTTTTTCTTCCTTTGCATTTTGCTTACTCAAATTCGTATATTCTTCCTGCTTTCTGATCTGATTCACTGAATCTTCCCCATCCTATCAGGCTTGAGAAACATGTATTTTCTCTGAAGCTATTTGGCCTTGGATATCACAAATGCCACACATGCAGTAACCTCTTTCTCCCATCCAAGTGGTGAAAGGAGCCGTGAACTTTGCAGCTTTTGATAGCTGCACCTTTCAATATAATTTCCACTAATCCCATGTGGCTATTTAAATTTAAATTAATTAAAAAGAAATAAAACTGAGAATTCATTTCCTCAATTACACCAAGCACACTTCAAGTGCTCAATGAACATATAGTTAAGGACTACCAAGTTGGACAGTGTAGATATATAGAATATTTTCATCATCCTAAAAAGCTCTATTGGATGATATTGATTCAGAATGATGGGACTTAGAGGAAACCCTTTTGAGTTAGGTTAAGTTCCTTGAGAAAGCTATGCTATTAAAAAGGCTTACCCCAAGTACTTACTCCATGGTACATATATACACCAAGCGCATAGGAGAAACCCTTGACTCCAAGGAAGGCGAAGAACATTATGAACTTGAAGGCATCATTGAAGTTCAGAGGCTGGGGGTAGAGGATGGATCTCACCAAGTCCCCTTTAGCTGTATTGTAAGCTACATAAAGATAATCACAAGTGGAGTAAGGTCCTTTAATACAGTTTCCCCTAAAACCAAAAAAATGGTTTGCATGGAATTAAGGATTGGCTAATAGTGTCAATAGAATATGGAATTAAAACAGCATTGCTATGACCTAACAGTGTATTTACATTTATTGTTCTTCCAAGTTGCCAGGAACAATAAATTGCATTCACTTAGCCCTGCTCAATTTCTCTTGGTCTGGGAGTCAGTGCTTCGGTGGTTCACACAGTGTAATCCTCCTACCCCCATTCACACATGGGGCTGAGGAAAAGAAGGCCAAGGAGCTGACGAATGCAATGACCAGAGAACATGAGCTGCTAAGAGAAAGAGACTTTAAAGCAAAAATATGTGTTGAAAATAATAAAAAATAAGGAGAAAAGTAAAGCACAAGACAAGTAACCTTATATGCCTCTGGTCATGTTATTCTTATGCTCAAAAACCTTCCAGACCCCGCACTTTTTAGAATAAAGTTCAAATTTCTAGGCATGGCATTTGAGGTTCCCCTTTTATTTGATATACTCTTGCCTTGCTAGGCTTATCTCTTAACTGCTCACTGGTCCCAGAAGACCCCTATGCGTTCCTTCCTTTGTGTTTTATAGACACAAATTAGCCTATCTTTCCAGCTCTCTGATATGATTGGCTAAATCCTTCCCATCCTCTCAGGTTTGGCTCAAAATGCCACCTCTTTGAATAAGTGTTTCCAGAATTCTACTCCCATACTTCACACCCAAAGCAATTTCTCCCACTCTTTGGAGTCCCTGTAACACTTGGTCATATGACATCTCTCACTGCTCTGTGTTTTGTTAGCTATAAATCCATCTGTCCCTTGTGCCAGATCATAATCTTCTTTAAGGGCAAGGAGTATCTCACAATTTTTTTCTTTAGCCCTCTGTGCATAGCACTTAGTAGATACTCATTAACATCTAAAGTATTGGCAAAAAGATTGAATACTATATATTCCAGATATGAGTCAGTATTCTAAGTATAAAACATGCCTTAATCCCACTGCTTGATGAACATCTCATCTCCTCAAACATGGCTTTGCAGGCTTTGAAGGAAAGAAGCAGAGTTTCCCCTAACCTGTTGCCTTAGCATTTTACAAGCTCAGACCAGGGGTTCCCATGATCTTCACCCATTAGCTTCTGCTTAAGCAGCAGCTGGAGGGACGTTCTCATGCCCACTGACTACTTTGAGCAAAAAAAATAAACTCAAACCTAGATATTTTTAATTAAAAAAAAATCAGGTAGTACAATTGAATCACAGACTAAACTAAAGCATAGAGATATCAAAACACAAGATGTGTTTTGGATCTGTGAATGTGTCGGGTGACAGAAACATAGGTCAGTGGTGAATACAGAGAGCTGGGACCAGATCATGGAAGGCATTGTAATGTCATGTGAAAGAGTGGGACTAATATTGGTAGTCTTGAAAAGGTTTTGAGCATGGTATTTATGAATTGCTTCAAACTGTGTTTTAGAAGTATGACTTGATGACAGACTGAGGAATAGGTTAGAGAAAGGTTGAACAAAAATAAAAGAAAAAATATGTAAGGTGAAAATTGAAGGGAAACAGTCAAATGAATATTTCTGTAGGAATAGTTTAGACAGGAGATGATGATGGCCTGGATAAAACACCAGACATGGGGATGAAGGAGAGGGAGACAGGATGCGGGAAGTATTTGCAGAATCTATAGGATGTGGTACCCTATTTGGTATGGGAGGAAATGAAGAGTTAAAGATGATATGAAGAGACTTGACAGATGCTATGATGTCAACAGAAAGAGGAAGTAGAGGAGGATGAGTTCCCTTTTAGATGCCTTGATTTTGAAACATCGATAGGACATGTAGGTGGAGGTATCCAGCAAAAACCTAGAAAGAACATCCCAGCAAGCAACTCTGAAAAAAACAAATGTCCTCAAGTGATAGTGGTTGAAACTGTTTTCTTAGTAGTCACTTAGAGGGGGTATAGAGGGAAAAGAGAAAAAGCCTATGGGCACACAATAAAACCAAGAACACAGTTTTGCCTTTTAGGAAACGTACTTCATTCCTGTATACCTTCATCATAGACAAGGGTATTAACAACGAACCATTCAGTTGGAAATGGCGGCAACTTAGACTACTAAGGGTTTGATTGGAAACTAGGATGTGGCAGACTCCATAATCCTAAACAAGATTTCCCTAATCCAGCACCCCTACCTCTAATCATGGACCAAATTTACAAAAGTGGAATCTACTAACCTGTTTGCAAAACAACTGCTCTTACTGGCCCCTGCCCAGAGGGCTTGACCTGGATAACTTCTGTTCCACAGAAAAGGACATGTTTCTGATAGCCTTCTAAACTGTGGGATTTCCAGGCTGTGGTGTTCTCCATGTGGGGCAATGGTGTCTTTGTAACAGGTGTACTTTCTCCTAAAGAAGATTGTATTTTGTTGATTCTGTGTGAACTCTGGTAGTAATTTAGAGCTGGCACTTGCCAGTTTCAAGAAAGGATACAGACTGCAGCTAATCTGGTTGTTAATTCTATCTCATGAGTCAGATGACTGTTCTTAGGGATGCTGATGATGAAAGCAGCATCAAATATATTTGATTATATTTCATATATTTATGTAACATTTGCCTATCTTTTCCACACCTGACCAGTATGGTTTGTTGTTTTTATTTAAAAAGCAGCCCATTTTATAGAAAGTTTTGCCACTTAATAATTCCCCCAAGTGTTCTTTAAGCCCAGCACTATTCTAGGCAATGAAGAAACTACAAAGCATGTGTATAGTTATTATTACTTCTCTTTTATTCACTCATTTATCTGCTCATTCATCCATTGATTCAGCAACTATTTTTAAGTGCTTATTCTGACCCAGGCACTGCTCTAGGTGCTGGGAATGTAATAATGAAAGACAGACAGAAATTCTGCCCTCATAAAGCTCATGGAGCCCGGCCAGTAAATAATAGTAAATAATTAATTAAAATACAATTCAGGGGCTTCCCTGGTGGCGCAGTGGTTGAGAGTCCGCCTGCCGATGCAGGGGACACGGGTTCGTGCCCCGGTCTGGGAAGATCCCACATGCTGCGGAGCGGCTGGGCCCGTGAGCCATGGCCGCTGAGCCTGCGCGTCCGGAGCCTGTGCTCCACAACGGGAGAGGCCACAACAGTGAGAGGCCCGCGTAACACTAAAAAAAAAAAAAAAAAAAAAAAAATACAATGCAGTGAATATTTTGATAGCAGTACTAGGTGATCTGAAGATCCAGGAAAGATTTCCTGTACAATTAATAGATGACAACTTGAAGGGTGAATAAGCCCAGCCAGTTTAGGGAGGAGAGAAAAGTGTTCTTAGAAGAGCTGAGAGAAAAAGCATGGTGTGTTCTGGGTACTAAAGATAGTTGAGGATGTTTGGGACATTGAGTTTGGAGGTAGAGGAAATCAGTCCTGGAAGTACAGAGATGGATGAGAAATGATGGCTTCATGAAATCTATACAATATTCTTCACGCAGGGGTGGAAGGAGAAAGAAGTGGATGAAGACCGTCAAAAGGTACCAACTTCGTTATAAGATAAATAAGTACTAGGGATATAATGTACAACATGATAAATATGATTAATACTGCTATATGTTATATATGAAAGTCATTATGAGAATAAATCCTAAGAGTTTTCATCACAAGGAAAATTTTTTATTTCCTTAATTTTGTATCCATATGAGATGATGGATGGTCCCTGAACTTGTAATCATTTCACGATGTATGTATGTCAAGTCATTATGCTGTACACCTTAAGTTTATACAGTGCTATATGTTAATTATATCTCAATAAAACTGGAAGAAAAAATATCCTTCATGATCTTTTGTTTGGAGCTTGCAGTGAAAGACAAACTAATATAACAGGACAGAACCTCTCTTTTCTCTTTCTGGATGACCTCAGCTCTACTTCCGTTAATTAGCCCTGCTAAATAAACATATCAGTAACGTCTATCTCCATCTCTCCTCTCTACTGGGCTCTTGTTTTGTGCTTCCAAGTTGTTGGCTGTTCATCCCAACATAGATATCCCACTAGTGTCTCCAGTTCAACATTTCTAAAATCCACATCAGTATTTTTATCCCCAAACTTCCTCCTGACTTCCCTATTTCCCTTATGGTCCTCCCCTTTTGCTAAGTCACAGATTTATAATCTCAGAACCATCTTTGATTCCTCCTCTTCTCATAATCTGCCTTTTCATGGAATGATTCTCCAAGTCCTACTGCTTCTTCCTGTGAGTGTCGTTCTTGGACTCTTGCATCTAGGTCCCAGTGGCTTCAATGGCAGTCGCTGTCTGACTCATGGTGGTTGCAATTAACAATGGATTAGCTGTGATTTGTTTAGCTCTGTGGATAATTTGAGGCTACAATGGAACTAATAAATCTTTTTTATAAATAAGCATCTCAACCACAGTCTGCCGTGATGTCCTGAGTTAGGAAAAATCTCCAACCCTTCCTTCTGTGTTTCTTGTTTCCTTTCATATCACTACCACACTCACAACACTTCTGACATCAGATGTATGGGGAGGGGTTTCTCTACAATCAGCGATTCTGTGACATCGGCTGGTTGTCCTATAATTTAACTCAATTCAATTCATTTTGACACCATTTACCTGGAGATAGCATCAGACCCCATAGGTTAAGGGCTCAGTCCCACAAGACTGTTCCCACCCCATTCAGATGTCAATTGCAAATCGAGATTGTCATCTGTGCTTCTGACAGATGAGCTATAAATCTGAGATTCTGATGACCCCTTCCTGGGATTCAATTAATTTTCTAAAGTGGCTCACAGAACTCAGGGAAATACTTACTTACGTTTACCTGTTTATTGAAGAATATGATAAAGGACATAGATGAATAGCCAGATGAAGAGACACATAGGTCGAAGTCTGGGAGAGTTCCGAGTGCAGGAGCTTCTGTCCCCTTGGAGTTGGGGTGCATCACCCTCCCGGTATGTGGATGTGTTCACTCACCTGGAAGCTCTTTGAATCCCCTACAACTACTGGGATTTAATGGAGGCTTCCTCATATAGCCATGGTTAATTATCAACTCCATTTCCAGCCCTTCTCCCCTCTCTAGAGAATAGAGGTTGAGGTTGAAAATTCTGAGCTTCTAAGCACGGCTTGGCCTTTCTAGTGACCATCACCCATCCAGGAGCCTCCAGGATCCCACCAACAGTGGCCTCATGAGAACAAAATTTCTCCTAGTGCTCTTATCACTTAGGAATTGACAAGGGTTTCAGGATCCCTGTGCCAGGCACCAGGGGCAGAGGCTAGTGTATCTATTTTCTATTATCTCCCACCTCCTAACTGTTCTCTCCCCTCCAGTCCCTCAACCCCCTTAGTCATTCCAAACCATTTCCAGATGAATCCTATCAAAACCCCCTTTAATTATGTCATTATTTTCTCAAAAATCCTTAAGCTTGGGCTTCCCTGGTGGTGCAGTGGTTGAGAATCTGCCTGCTAATGCAGGGGACATGGGTTCGAGCCCTGGTCTGGGAGGATCCCACATGCCGCGGAGCAACTAGGCCCGTGAGCCACAACTACTGAGCCTGTGCGTCTAGAGCCTGTGCTCCACAACAAGAGAGGCCGCGATAGTGAGAGACCCACACACCACGTTGAAGAGTGGCCCCTGCTTGCCACAGCTAGAGAAAGCCCTCGCACAGAAGCGAAGACCCAACACAGCCAAAAATAAATAAATTTTAAAAAAATCCTTAAGCTTCCCCATTGCCATTACTAATAAGGCTCAAACTCTCTTGCTGGATGGTCAGAGCCATGACAGGCTGAGCATCCATGGCTGTTATTACTCTACACAGACTTCAGCTAAACTAGGTCACTGGCATATCCTGTTATTGACTCCCATTCTTTGCCAGTATTATTCCTCTACTTTCCCTAATGGATACACAACAGGATGTTTCAGATACAATGAAAATCACCTTAGAGTTCAAAAAGGATACATTTCAGAGACAAAATAAAAATGTTAATAACACTTCCTGGCTTGCAGATTTAAAAAGCACTAGAGTTTAAACTCTCATCAGATTTTTGCTAAATATTCAATTAGCAAGATAATATGTCATATTTCCTATTTGAGTATACTGTTATGTTGATTATAGTCATACAAATTTAGGTTTTATCTCTCCTTCTAGGTAATAACTGAGGGTAAGGACTTGGACATATATAACTTTTTACATTCATCATTTTCCCTACTGGTATGTAATACGTTCAAAATACATATTTTTTTTCTGGATGCATAGATGAATTTAGTAAAAACAATTACCCAGGTTTTTCTATGATTGGTTTTTCAAAACTGGTCTTCTACCCTGATACAGTTTTTACGTCCTAAGGCGCAGGAAACTATAATATTTTTATTAGTGTTCGTGAACATTCTTCAGGAAATTCCTTTAGCCAAGCATTTGCCCTAAATCATTTTCTTTAGAACAATTATGATATCCATCCGTTGTGTGGATTTATCAGTTGCATTCTAAATGGCTTTGTAAAAGTGATAGAACTTTTGGACAAATCTCCAAATCATTGTGCCACATTGTTTTGAAATCAGCCTTTCTAAAAGGCAGATACTTATAGATAATTTCAAATGCGTTTCTGCCTTTGGATCACAGAATATTAACCCACAATATACGATTAGACTAATATTAGTGAATACTTTCACACATACAACTGATGGTATTGGGGGCAGGCAGGTATTCGATCAATCAGAGTCATTTGGAGATAATGTTCCAGAGATGACACTCAAATAAATTTTACACAGAGATGATTTTCAAATCTATTTTATATTATTCAAATATTAATAAGGAGTCTTGTGCTTGGTCTTTCTTGGGATCTCAGGAAAGGATGGATTTGCCTACAAAAGTCTGGAGAGCTAAGTAGGCTGGAGAGTGTTTCAGAAAGAAAGACACTCATCGTCAACTGTTCAGTTGGCATTCGAGACCCAGAGATTCCAGTTGCCATGAAACGGAGATTCTCTCCTTCGTCCCCAGTGAGCCAGATACCTCTACATGGTGACAGTGTTTTGAAAGGTCATGTCCTTGTTAATTTATACTTCTGGGACCACCAGATTGTAAACTACTTGAGGGCAGGGACCATTTCTTATTTGCCCTGTTGATTCCAACACACAAACACAGTGCTGGCACCTAGCAGGCATTTCCGAAATTTTATTGAGAAAACAGATAAATGAGTGAATAAATGAAAGAATGAAGTGAGTGAGAGAGAGGAAGAAAGGGAAAAAGGAAGAGAGGAAAAGATCTGATCTATCCACTGATTATAAGCTTGTCTGAAAGGATATAAATGTGAAATAACCACTTAGGGAAATTCCTGTGTGTCCAACTCAGATCACTACATACTTCTGTACGTACTATTCAAATAGATTATTAATTCTAATGAGTAGAGGGAGAGGAGAGGGATTGTGGCAGAGTGAATGCTACCCCTCTCCCCCATAATTATCCCCAAGAGAATGAGGAGCAGTAGTTTCAAGCATAGGCTCTGGGGACAATGTGCCTGGGTTTAGGTGTTTTATTTTCTTCATAGAACTTATAGCTGTTGGAAATTTACCTACTTTCCTGTTTTCTGTTCTTGCACTAGAGTGTCAGCTCCATGTGGGCAGAAATCTGCCTTGTTCACAGTTGTATCCCCAGCACCTAGGAGAGCGTCTTCTCCATAGTAGGGGCTAATAAACATTTGTCGACTGAATGAATGAATGAATGAATGAATAAACAAATGAATTCAAATCTCAGCTCCACCACTTTTAAGCTGTGTGACCTTAGGCAAATAAATTACCCTCTCTGGACCTCAGATTCTCCCACTTTATAGAGTTGTGGCTTGAATGAAATAGCATATGTAAAATGCTAGCAAAGTGCCTTGTACATATATATATGAGAACTAAGAAAAATTAGCTATTGCTACTAAGAGAAAATTGTCCATCAGTAAGGCAATAAGGTATTCCTTTATGCCTCTTGACCCCTCCGTGAGGAACTAAATCTTGAAGGGGATCACTGTCTCGGGAGGCAGAAATAAAGGACAGAGGACTAGATTTTAAGCTTCAAAAGTCATTCATAAATTTGATAATGGATTTTAGCGACCACCTGAGAGTGAGAACAAAGCTTTTCTGTTCACCATGCCTTTCCTCTACTACTTTCCTAACCAAACCAAACCAAACCAAATCAAACCAAATAAAACAAAACCCTGGTCTGGGAGTTGGAAGAAAATCTAAAGGAAACTTAGATATCATGTGTCTTTGAGAGAAGGGGCCTGAATGAAATTAGGATATGGAAATATTCTAGAAGTGTGTAGAAACCGAGAGCAACGTCACCTGGGTCTGCCTCCTTTTCCAGGTAGATAGGCCCTGGATGCTTCCCAAGGTCCACGTGGTGTGAGGCAACAGAAAGAGGAGTGGACCCCAGACCAGATGCCCCTCCCCAGTGCCTTATGCAACTTCTGTAACCAGACTAGAGTCGGGAGGTCCTGCTAATTGATGGGGATGCCTGACTTGTACCAGATACTTCGCGCCGCATACTTTCAAGGGTGGCCAAATGTGGAGCCAAAATAAAAATGAAGTGTAAAATAAAGTTAAGTTTCTTGCACAGCTGAGCTCATGACAATAGGATAAGGTTATGAAGATGAGGAGGAAAAATCCCACAATGGGTATATGTTATGAATGGGAATAACCAGGAGAGAGGAAAAGGTGATGAGACACAAAAGAGGAAGGCAGTGGCTGAACCCACAGTCAAATCATCATCCTCACGCCTATGGTCCCTCATGCCTGAAAGCCAATGCCACCTCCAACTCTGACTTTTTTCTCACTAGCTGAGCAACCCTGGTCTCTTTTCACCTCAGTTTCCTTATCTGTAAATGGGGTATTATAATAGTTCCTAGTCTAATTTTTTTTTCTTTTCTTTTTTTTTTTTGTGGTACGCAGGCCTCTCACTGTTGTGGCCTCTCCCGTTGCGGAGCACAGGCTCCGGACGTGCAGGCTCAGGGGCCATGGCTCACGGGCCCAGCCACTCCGCGGCATGTGGGATCTTCCCGGACCGGGGCACAAACCCATGTCCCCTGCATCATCAGACGGACTCTCAACCACTGCGCCACCAGGGAAGCCCTAGTCTAATTTGTTTTATGCTCCAATGAAGTGAGGTATAAAAGTTGCTTCTAAAAATATAAATTGCTATGGAGTTGTTAGGAGTATTTGCTATTCTTCCTACATAAATAAAGACTTCTGTATATGCAAAGGACTATTTTTGCACATGGGGAACTACCTGAGTCACATTTGTGGACACATGCCCAGAAATACAGTTGTAGTTTCAGGAATCTAACCCTAACTTGATTGTTCAATCAGGATCCTTTCCACAAATACATATGTGAGTGGGAGGATCTAGGCAGGATGTGTAAGAAAGTATTCAGAGCATGTTGGTACTTAGATCTATTTCAAGAAGTTAAAGAGAAAGAAATAGATGTATTTCCATTTTATGTGTCTGTTTCTAAAATTGACTTGATCAGTACTTAGGTTACATATATATAAATGCTGGTGACTTTATTTTTCCTGAAATAGACCCTCAGAAAAACCACTGACCATTTGAGGTCATTTTAGGTCAACTTTGCACATCTGTTAAAAGGCGGTATTTTTGCTGTTCCTACTTCTCTGAGACTCTATGAGTTTTCATGAGAATCAGGGCAAGAACAGTCACCCAGGTCAGTAGACCCAGGGGAGTAAAGCCTGCTGTGTGTCCTCCCCTGTTTTCTCACTGCAATGCTCTGTGTCACCGTGAGGGATGCTGTTCTTGGTTGGCAGGCTGCTGGGAATATGAGACAATTGCTGCCTCTGAGTGAAGAGCACAGTTTTCTCGGGTTTGAGGTTTATACTTAGGGTATTATGGCAACATTCTGGATAAAAGATATGATCAGTATGCAAATCCTTATCACTGCCATTACAAGGCAGTTAGATTTTAACACATTAAAGGGATATTTTGTAATTATACGGAACATATTTATGTTTACTACATTTTCCTGTCTCAATTTTAAATTAAGCAGACCCATTTTTCATGTGAAATCTACTTGTGTTGAACAATTTAGGAATAGAGAATGCCTCTCTTTATGTTTAGGTGATGTTAAAAAAGTTTTGTGCATGTGTGGGTTTTTTTTTTTTTCCTGTCTTTACACCATTTGGAAACAGAAAAATGCAATAATCTGCAAGCACAATAGGCCAATAATTTCTATTTTTGTAGTGCCATATAGTTTCTTCTTCTTTCATTAAGATGCTCTGTGTATTTTCTTTTTTGCCTAAAGAATATTTTATAAATAGTGCCTTACTAATTACCCAAATTCAAATGGACTGTACAAAGTATAAATGAGGACAAGGATAGCTCAAACCATAACTAGAAAACCAGTTTTCTGCTCAGTGAGATCAACTGGAAACATGATTCTAGAGAACAGAACTATTTTACTGCCTTTCTGGAATGTTCAACTCAATCTCCTTCCCACTGAAAGCTGGGGCTTGGTTTTCCATCCATAGAGTACAGGGCTGGATAAAATCTCTATTTCCTGACAATTGTGAGGTGATGGTTTTAGGCTGTGTTTTGTTTGTACAGGAGTATAACTTATCCTTATATTTATGAAGAGACTGTGCATCAAACAGTATGATGTTCTAACACTCCTCTGAACTCAGAGCACCCTATTGATCCCATTCATCAGGCAATTAATTGATCCCATGTTGTATAAGTCTTTTCTTCTAGTTTCGTGTGCCCTGTGGTTTGATTCCTATATTCTTAAACATCTCCTGTTTGCATATATGGTTTCCATCTCCATGAATAGTCTGGGTGTGTCTTCCTCATCTGTCTCTCAATACCTTAGCATTGGTATAAAGCAGGTAAGTGTACACTGATCTGCTTTGCTCATCTGGCCTGGCTGTTGGAAGGAAAGACGAAGCTTCGTGACAACTGCCTACCTGTGAGCATGCCTTCATTCACCACACAGCTTCCATCAATCAGAACAGCAGCGCATGGCAATGAAAGTTTTCCTGGAAGAATAAGAATATCTCCGGGAACCAAGAGACGGGACTCTAGCTTCTGCAAACCTATACAATGGCAAAGTTTACATGACTAGCTGAACTTTTCCTGTTTGTACTTAACAATAAAAACAACTGAGAACTCTTATCAACTTGTTGGCCAAGAACTACCCTTACATGCTCACCTGCTCCAGCCCCTTTCCACTCAACTGCAGATTCCCAGAGAACCAGGATTAGGGAATTGATACCTGGGCCATGGCGAAGGATTTGCTCAGCAACAAGAGTCCCATCTTGATCTTAGTGCCTGAGACAGCGCTCTGCCCACCGAAGACACTCAGTGGCATTGGTCAATGAAGGAATGCCCCTTTGCTGCTGCTTCCTCTCTGTGGCTGGGTTCCTGACCGTCCTCCCCATTACCCCCACACCCCGTAGCACAATCTGTTCTTGGATTGGGGCCTATGTAAACACGCCAGACAAATTCTGCTGCCCGGGAGTGCAGCTACTCCTTGCTGAGAGTCATGGCCACCCCAGCCCAGGCTAACTCAGAGCAAATGCCAAATGTCCAGCCAGCCATCTATAAGCCTTATGCAGGCCTGGGTTCCAGATAACAGATTGAAATGTATGATGCAAGGTCTGTTTGGGATTGTTAGTAGGGGAAATCACAAAACCTTAAGAAGGCTTACCCAGTAACATTCCAGTAAGTGAAATATGGAGGAGAGAAGGAGTTTGAAATAAATCAGACATTGGACAGAAATGGTTCAATCAGGGCTGGGACCAGGGTGAGGCATGCCAGGTACGTCGGGTACAGAATTCAGTGAGGGGCTCACTCAGGCTCCCGCAGGTACAGGCCAGCATTCTCATGACCTTGCCTCCTTAAAATTTTCATCTATGATGCCTTGTTTACCTCACCTTAGCTCCAGTCCTCAGTTTAAGGAGAAAAAACTTTTTCTCCTTGACCAATAAAACAAATGAGACTGACTCCACTCTGAATACCAGGATGCTGACGATGGCAGAACCCATCACTTACCTTTGCCTTTTACAATGATTGTAACCTGGACTTTGTTGCGATCCTTCACAAGGTTGTGCAGCTTAACTGATTGCTACAAATTCAAAGTCAGTGTTTAAATATCTAATATTTCCATATCTGGAAAACCACCTGATCTGAATACAGTAAATGCTGAACCTACTGTCACAGCCAAACTGACTCTGGGGAAAGACTCAAGTCTACTTTCCATGTTCCTGTTCCCCTGCCTCAACCTTTACTTCACTCAACTCCCTACTTACAGCAGCAGATATGCTCATTAGTTTAATGCTATTTCAATCCCAAGAAAAATGATGCACAGTCACTGCCACACGGACTCAAGCCAAGGAACCGAGACTTCCCTTCTTGAGGATGCATGATTAGACTGAAGAAAAGCAACGTGACCACTCCCATTCTCTGTGCCTCTGTTGCCCTGTCTGTAGAAAGCAAAGCTGAGTATGAACTGTAAGTGGCTTTCCATTGTAAGAGCCTGTGAATATTTAGGTTGTATTTTGATCGTAAGTGGAACAACCATCGCCTCCTTTATGAACTGGTGGGTTTTCACATTGGATAATCCTACAGACTGGAGTCATGCTGCTCCGTTTGGAATCCTGGTGCTACCACTTACGAGTTATTTAGCCTGTATAACTCCCTTTTCCTCATCCAAAGGTGGAGATAATAACAGTATCTATTTTATACGGTTGTTTTAAGTTACTTAAGGCTTATCTTATTTTACTTAACCCTTTGGATAGTACTCATTACTATAGTAAGAGCTCAGTGAGTGTCGATGATTAATAAGAAAGTTGTTGTTAAAAAACAAAACAGGGCTTCCCTGGTGGCGCAGTGGTTGAGAGTCCGCCTGCCGATGCAGGGGACACGGGTTCGTGCCCCAGTCCGGGAAGATCCCACGTGCCGCGGAGCGGCTGGGCCCGTGAGCCATGTCCACTGAGCCTGCGCGTCCGGAGCCTGTGCTCCGCAACGGGAGAGGCCACAACAGTGAGAGGCCCGCGTACCACAAAACAAAAACAAAAACAAAAACAAAACAAAACAGTTGTCTGAGTACATCAGCTGGAAAAATTCACTTGAGGTGGAATTCACCGAGATATGACCCTGACAAAGCAGAGGAAATGGAAGCACCCTGGAGAAGTGGAGGAAGCATCTGCTAGAATGACTTAGGGGACAGGAAAACAGAGGTGAGAAGGGATGTGGTCCACAGAGTTCTCTCTAAACTGACTGTCAGGGGCGTCACGAGCCAGAGGGAGTACAATGCTGGACCAGCTGAGGCATCCCTGGAAAGCACTGCCCCTCTCTGTATGGATGTCAGTTACTCAGATAACTAAGTAGAAGAGGTCTGAATACTGTCAACAGTGCTTAGACACAGCTTAACATAATTCAAATGTAAAACTTCTTTTTAGATGTTAAATTATTTTTATCTCTTTTGTTGATGATGTTTAATGTTATAAATCTCATCAGGCTTAGACAAGCATTCCACACAGTTATGCATCTTTCCTCTCGAGAGAACACAATGAGTTCAGTGTTAATATTTATATAGAACTATTTATTATTTACTTCAGTTTTGCATGAAAAGCTAAACTTCAATCATTTGGACCAGTTGAGTGGAAGAAGTGATGTTGGGCACATATTCGTTGCCCTAACTTGACTTCTTGAGGCTCGCCTGTTGGGGCATTCTTTTTAATGATGGGTGACAGTGAGAAAGCAGTTTGGTAGCAAGAGCACTGGATTCAGTCAGGATTCCTGTGTGGTGGGTCAGGCTTACCCACTAACTAGCCAGATACCCATACATAAGACATTTCACTTTATAAGTTAGCTATTTCCTTTGCAAACAGACAACGTTGAATTGGATTATTCTCAACTTCCCTTCAAGCTCTAAAATGACATGATTTATTTTGCATATCAGAGATTTATTCAAAACCCCCAAGGCTTCATAGAAGAAATACCCAGAGTATAACAAATGACTCAAATTATTATTTTTAAACAGTTTAGAACTTTATTCAGTCACCATGTGCCAGGTGCTATTTTAGGCACTTGGAATGTATGGCTTGATTTTTTTTTTTTTTTTTTTTTTTTTTTTTTTTGCTGTACGCGGGTCTCTCACCGCAGTGGCTTCTTCCGTTGCGGAGCACAGGCCTCGGACGCGCAGGCTCAGCGGCCATGGCTCACGGGGCCAGCCGCTCCGCGGCATGTGGGATCCTCCCGGACCGCGGCACGAACCCGTGTCCCCTGCATCGGCAGGCGGACTCTCAACCACTGCGCCACCAGGGAAGCCCGGCTTGAATTTTTTTTAATCCTCAAGATAATCCTATGATGAAAATGCTATTTCCTCCAAAGTACATATAGCAAAACAAAAACAATAAAACAAACAAACAAAAAAAAAACAGGGGCTTGAAAATGTTAAAGTAACTTGCCCACAATCATTTACTTACTAAGTATTAAAGTCAAAATAAAACCAGGTTCATCTGACTCTAAAGCCTTTTCTGCTGATGAATATGTTCTCTGAAAGTGCTTGGAAGCAGCTTTTGCCCTTTAAGAAGATAAACATGCTTCCTTACAAATTTCTTTGAGTTATTTTCTTGCTTAGCAAACTCTCTTCGTCAATGTCATACAATTTCAACTTAGCTTAAAAGGATGATAACACATTTGGAAATGGTGAAGTATGAGTTAATAGTGCTTGACCGTAATTCTCAAAACTCATGATGGCATAAAGCTGGATTTGTTTATCAGACTTAGCATTCTGCATAAACTGCCATGCTTCTGTGCCTTCACTCGAGCTATTCCCTAGGATGTTTACCCCTGTTTTCTACTAGCCAACTCTTTCTTATCCTTCACATAAAGCCCTGCTCAAATGTCATCTCCTCTCCATAAGTCCTTAACACCCCCAGGAAGAATTAATTGTCCTGCTCACTGTGTTTCCACCTGTATTAGTGTATAGATCCCATTCCATTAGAGCTATCTGTTTTCTTGTCAGGTCTCCCCTCTAAGTCAGGAGGTTCAAAGATGGGACTATGTATTTATCTGTATCCCCTGTGGTGTATCACGTAGTAGATCCTCAGCAAATATTTATTTAATTGAACTGAATTATTCTACTTCTCCCAGCAACACTACAGTAGGATAATATAAGCATCCTCTTTGAGATAATGTACTCAGAAATTCTACAAACACAGGTTTCTATGACAACCAACCAGCTAAGAGAAAGCCAGCTCTGTGATGCTTGCCATGATTTCAAAGCTCGCTGCCTGATTTTCATTAGGCCCCCTCTGGTTTCTCCAGTCCCTGTTCGGTGGAACCAGGATCCGTTTCCAAGGCTAATTTGCATACTGTTATTATTTGGCATCTGTTGCTGTGTGTCCTTGTGTTTGCTCTGGCTGCATTTCCTCCAGAGATGAGTAATGAGGGTATTAACTCAGGTGTCTCTTGAGCCCAGCTCAGTCCAGAATGAGGCCAGATACTCTCCGTGCTATTGCCAGCAGCCGCCCGTGGAGCCAGTACAGTTCAATGGAAATGCAATTGAGTGTCAAGGTTTGCGCTCATACCTGCACCAAACGTGGTAGAAAGGGACTGCACTGCAACGGGGTGCTTCTTGGCTTAGGCAAGGTTAACCTCTCTGTGTGACATGATTTGGGGCTAGAGTAGATGCATGAAGATGTCTTATCCCACTTCTGCCAACACTTCCCCTCTTGCAATTCTCAAAAGCATGTATTTATTTAGCATGATTTGGAGATGGCAGTAGATGTTCTTTCTTCCCTTCCTCCCAGCCCTCCTCCCCAAATCTGCTTTTTGTTATAAAATTATTGAAACCCCATCTACCGCCACAGGAAGCTCACAGGTTACTTTGAGATCTTGCTCAATGGGACAGCGACTTGACTTGGAGTCAGGAAATCTGGGACTAAGGTCTGCAGCTGCCGTTCCTGGGTGAGTGTGAGCAAGTACTTTACATCCCTGAGTGACCCTGTCCCTCCCTCTCAGGTGATGGGAGGATATATCATATATGTATCATTTCACAGTTTGCCAAGCCTCATAAGCACATTCATTATAAATGTCAGAGTCCATTGCAAATTGTAGTGCTAAACAGACATTAATTGTTGAGGACTTGTGATTTAAACTGCAAGGATACAGTTTCAGGAAACTGGCCCATTTTGCATAGTGTTACAAGATGCCTTGCAGGTTGGCTCAGATAAGCTTTTATTAACAAATGCTAACTGCTAATGGAATTAGTGTCGTCATTTCAAAGAAGTCTTTTGCAATATTGCCATCAAGTCTGAAATTCTCATGCCACTCATTATTTTGAGTAAAGGCATTCAGGGATTCTTTAAGGTGTAGAATCTGCATGTTGAAATCCCATTAAGGACTTTAAAATAAATATTAAGAAAATTACAAATAGAAAAAAAAGAATATCCAGTTTTGGAAGAGGAAAACTTTGTAAGCAAAACAAGAAACCCAGAAGCCATAAAGAAAAAGAAACATACTTAACTAGACATCTTTTATAAATCTAGCAAAAGTCAAGGTCAAGAGAAAAAAGACTAAAAAATAAAACTTTTTCACCTATATGATGGATATAAACAGACAGTAAACAAAAGTGCAAATCTCTTTTAGACAAAGGAAAGTGTGTGTCTAATCTCACTAGCAATCAGGGAAATGTAAATTAAAACATCAATGAGATGCAATTAAAAAAAAGTATTAGATTGAAATTTTTAAATGTCCAGCTATAACACCTAATGCTGGTGAGGATCTGGGAAAATGAATATTCTCATATGTTGCTGATAGGAGAATGAATTATTTCATTTGGGGAAAATAATATTACAGTATTTATTAATATCCAAAACATACATATCTTTTGATTCAACAACCTGGTTTTGATTGTTTTGCTGAAAAAAGGGTTGCAAACACTAATATGTAAGGCTACCCTATATTGTAGTTATGTTTAATTCAACATATTTGTGGTGGCAAAAATCGGAGAAGAAACCCCTTATTTTCCATAAAGAGGAGAATGTTTGAATAAATTATGGTGTACTATGGAATATCACATCGTTATTTTTAAACATGATTTAGAATTATTTGTTTATAATGGTCAATGGCCATTATATATATTGTAAAGTGAAAAATACAAGTTCCAGGTTAACACACATAGGACAATTCTGTTTTGATAAAACAAATTAATAAATCTCCATAAAAACTTGTACTTCTGTGCATCTGATAGAGTAAAAAGAGTGAAAAATACGTTCAGCTGGTGATGACATTAATAAATAAATAAATGGATATATTTGGGATCTTGGTGCTTGAATTTGCCTTTGGTGTGCTCCTCTGTAACAACAGCTGTTAATTAAGCCTTTAGAATGCATAACAATCACCTGTTATGAAACTGTTAAAAAGTGTAAATTCCTCTTATACTCTGGATATTTTGATTTAATAGGTAAGAGTTTAGGAACTCAGGAATCTCAAGTAATTTTCTTACTGGAACATTGCCCTCTGGCCTATAGAATCAAACCTAACTTTTTCTACAACACTTCCCCTACTCCTCCACAGGAATTTCTAAATTTATTTGGGGTTCCTTAAAGAAAGGTATACCTGAGCTCCAAGTGAAGACATGGGCATTGTAAAGGAATTTTAAAAGAGAGACTGAAATTTGTCATAAAGATACAGATGGATACTGTGTAGGACAAAGACAATATCTAAGTCAAGGGAAATAGGTGGAAACATGCTAGGGCAGCATAATGTATCAAAGAGTAGCACCACATTTCCTTGGGACAAATTGACTGCAAGTAACAGAAACTTGTTAGGCTGCTTTAAGCAGAGGATGAGAATTTATGAGGACATAGGGATGTCTTAGGAAGGAACTGAAGGGTGGGAATGACAGCCAAGTGTCCCAAGGAAGTTTCCTGAACAGGAACAGAAACCGCTGTGAGGAACAGGTGACTCTGTCTCTGCTGGACTGTGTATTGCTCACCTCTGTGTCTCACTGTGTATTGGGTTCACTCTTTTCCTCTCTTTCTCTGCAGAAGTTTTTTTTTTTTTTCCTTTGCTTGTCCATACACAGGGATCAAGAATGGCCACCCTGGTCCTAGCTATACGTCATTTTTCAGATCATTTTCCTAACAGAGTATGACCAGCAGCTTCAAGGCTTTATTCCAGGATCTCAGGCAAAAAGATATGTTGCCATCACGCCTGTTGATGGATTGGCTTCCACTGGTCGGGTGCCCCCTGTTCCAACTAGCTGTGCCAGTGGAAGGAGAAAGCCGCATGGAACAAACCAGCTGTGGGCTGTCAGCTCTGGGCTCTGGGTACACCCAGTTTTCGGAGACGAGGAGTAGGGGTGGAGCACTGGCCCCAGAATATGTGTATTTCATTCCATACTTGTCTAAGAATAAGAAGCTGGGAAGAGTAACCCAAGTCCCTGGGTCCAGCCCCCAAGTAAAGTCCATCTGTACTTCATGTTCTTGGGTTTCATGAGCTACTGGTGCATATTTATAATCCATATCCCTTTTATGATTAAGGGAGTTTAAACAGGTTTCTATTATTTGTCCACATCCTGTCTGAGTAGTCTATGTGGCTAGTTAGTCCAAAATTAATAGGGTCCTGTAGGAATTGACTCCAGTCTCCAAAACGTGCTCCCACATTCCCAGTGGCCAGAAAGTTTCTTATTAGTGTTTTAAAGTTTCCAAGAGCCCTTTTTTCATGCCTTATTGGTGGCCCTGGCAAAATGACAGAACCCTAAAAAGGTGGGACCTAAAGAAACAGAGTTTAACCACCACTATTTACAGCTGAGGAAAGTGAGTCCAGAGAGGAGAAAAGAGATCCCAGAGCCACACAATAAATGAGTCAGTGGTGATTAGAAGCCCTGTCCTGGGATGTTCCTGTGCTACTTCCTTGTTCAAGTTATCCCTCCTCCCTTCAATCTCTGCGCCTCCTCCCATCTTTCCGTAATCTACTTTCCCCACTCCAAGAGCAGTAATGAAAACAGCAACAGCCATAACAGTAACAAAAGGTAACATTTGTTGAGTGCCTACTATGTACCAGGAACACAAGCAATTCAGATGCATTGTTTCATTTACTTTTCTTGACTATAACATTGAACACAAACACACACATCTTACAAATAAGGAAGGTGACCATTAAAGTGTCAAGTAACAAATAGTGTCAAGTAACACAAATAGGAGTAGTGAGCGGGGAATTTTAACTTGACTAGATAAGATCTCCCTGCCAAAGTCCTCAGAGCATTCTGTATTTTTCCTCAGAACCCTGAGATGGTTTGTGATGATATACTCAGGTGATTGTGTGTCTATGTTTTTCCAATAGAGGGAAACACATGGGAGAAGACCTGTATTCACTGATGTTTGACATCAGCCAGAAAGCATACGAGTGGCTCATAGGTATCAAATTAGTTATTCCATTAACGCAAAGATTTCTCAAAACCCAGGAACTAGAAATTTGATTTGGAGGCTTCACATTACATACCTCTATCAAATGACAAAGGTAAAAGTTTGGGACACTATAATTTCTTTCCTATTGTGGCTGAGCAGAAAGTGCCAGATCTTTTATTGTCCTGGTGTTTATTTTCCTTCTTTTGTTCCAGTGCTCAGAGTTCACCAGAAGGACAGTCACTCTGCCCCCTGACTTGGCAGCCAGACAGAAAGGAATTGTCACCATCAGAGGCAGGTTACTGATCACTGTTAATATTTTTGTGATTTAAATTTGTTCATGAAAAAATGCACTAGGCACTCATTTTTTTAAAAAAAGAAAAAAACAAAAAACAAAAACAAATAAATAAATAAAACAAAGCCCTTCTAGTCCTCACTCTCTAGCTCAAAGTGTCTCCATTGATTTAACTTTTCATTTTTAGGTCCTGTTTTCTAACTCTTTAAATATATATTGCCTTTCTTTCATTTCTCATCAAACACTCCATAGCTCAAAATTTGTAGCATCTAAAACCAGACAAAAAGCCAATCTTAGATCTAATATTTGCTGAGTGACTGAAATAGAGTAAAAATAAAAGATCTCTTTCAGTTGGGCTTGTTTAAAAGCCTCCACATCTGCCTTACTGACATGGGTCCAGACTTTACTCTGCTGATAGCTAGAATGCACCTCTCCTCTCACACGTAGGTTTGACTTTCTTCCCCAGCTATGTGCTACTTTGGAAAGTGCTTTCTGCTAAGGAGATATTGCACATGCAATAGAATTTCATTTATGAGGAGCCAGAAGCCCTGACTCTGTCACAAACCCACTTTATGACCTGAACAAACTCCCTTGTTTGTTTCCCCTGGAAATCTTAGTTTCCTCTTCTCTAGATGAAGGATGAAGTTTGAGAAAACTAGGTGATTTCAACAGTTCAATAGAGTTGACAGGTGGATACAAGTACCATTGGTCCCTGTGTCTAAAAAGCCAATTTCACAGTCAAGTTTTCAAAAATATACAACAAATACAGTGAGACACCCTTTGGATGTTGCCTCATAATTTAGCCTGATGCATCTTAAGCAAAGTAGTAGAACATTTTCTAGAAAGATGCTGTGGGAAAATGAGATTCAGAAGGGCTGTGGTAAGTATATTCAGCTAGATTCCGCTTCTGAATGTGTTGCTATACCATTTATAAGACTGATTTCTTTAAAAGAAGGATTTTAAATGGCTATAAGATGAACAGCGATGGTGAGAGAGATGGATAGGTAGTATGCTGTCATCATTAATCCAGCACTGTTTTCTTTCCCACCATGCTCAGACACAGCCTCAGGGTCCTTCTAAACATTGTATTCAGTGCAGCCATCAGTTGATAATCAGAGTTTGCAAAGATGTTTAAATCTACCTGGTATTCCTGAAGCCCTCCTCCTGAGGTCCCGTATTTAGTAAGCCCTTGCTTTTTCTTTTGTTATGACTTATGTTTAACAAAGCAACTCTTTGCTCTCAGTGGAAAGGCCATAGGTTTGGCTTCTTGTGCAGGCAGAAGCTAAATAGAATTCAACTATGATTTCTGTCCTTACCTGTCGCAAATCGTACACACTTAAGACAATGGAGAGAACAGATGATGATGGCCACTGAGTATTCGATGTAACCTTGAGACAGCCACAAAGTGAGGATAAAGGCTTGAAACACGTAGCATAGATTTAAAACCTATGAAGGTATGAAAAGAGCATCTGGGTCACTTTCATGGACCATAGTGGCAGTCAAGATGATGTCATTTCTTTATAGAATTTTTTCTTCCATTTTTACAACATAAAACAATAGAATTCACTTAGAACTCCATTAATTTCAGTAGAGACAATGTCAAGCACATAAAATGTGATATAGTAGAAGCAAACTTATTTTAAGCACTCAGAGCCATTCCTACAAATTGATCATTCTTATTTATTTTGAATTTTCAAAAATATTTGACCAATAACAAAATCTAACAATTTACCTTTTTAAACAGATGTACCCACAATGGAGAAGAAACATGATTCAGACTCTTTTAAAAACAAACTTCAATTTTGAACTTTTTATTGCAGGTTTCTTTTTCATGTAATCACATGCTGCCAATGTAGTCAAGTTGTACAGTGAAAATTAAAGATTCCACTTTTATCCAGGTCATTCATTTACAAATAACATACTCTCATGTCACAGGTCTTAGTAAGATCCTCTGAGAGTCAGTCAAGTCAGCATGGACCTTCCCTTGAACAAAGAGGGTAGTCTTACCCAGGGAAGGGAAATATCTTATCCAAAGATGCAATGAAAATCATGGGCAGAATTTGTCACCAGCCCCAAAGATGGTCATCCATACAGGTATTTTTGGTCTCTTAATAATATCTTCAACTTTTTAAATTCCCTCAACTGTCCCCATTTTGGTCTTGCTGACTTCACTATTAATAATAATAGCAGAGAGGGCAAACCCTAGGGAGCTAGAGAAGGTCACATGACCTACACACAGCTTGAATAAAGAGTCTATCTGAGCAAAGCAAGGATCCTTTTCTTGGTGAAGTGCTCTTTATAATTATTATGAATTAGATGAAATATTACCTAAAACCACTGCCGCTTTTTCTTACCTCTACTTTCTGTAATTCTCTAATATATTAAATAAGCTTCTACCTTAGTCCTAAAAATGAACTGACATTTGGTTAATAAGTGAATAGGATATATCTTAAAAGTTTCTTAAACCCTTGGATATATTTTGTACATTAAAGAAGCTTGTGTTCCTTAATGTTTTTATTATTTCCATTGCAACATGTTTTCTTACAAATTATAGCTCTTCTGTCTGCTTGGCATAAAATGCTTTAATTGTGTATTACACATTTGAGATAATACAATTTCGAGTTTGTATAAACTCAGTAGAAAATTGGTTAAATACTTCTTGTAGAAGAAACACCACCATCCTAATTAATTTAGTTCCCTTATTCAATATTCTTTTGAAACCAAATGTGAAGACATAGTTTTACTTTTTTTTTCTACTAAAGGCCTAATTCATAAGTGCCAGAAAATATTAACACTCTTTTCAAAATAGACTAAATTGACACTTGAAAGAGTCTTTGGTATTTGAAAATGTACGTGAATAAGAAGTTTAAAAAGCATCCTGCTTTTTTAATAGTAAGAGAGATTGTGCATATGTGGAGGCATGGGGTATGGGGGAAATCTCAGTACCTTCCAATCAGTTTTGCTGTGAACCTAAAAGAAGTCTAATAAAAAATTTATTTTAAAAAATGGCCATGCTAAAAACCAAAATGACCATCTTTGTGGATTAGAAATAGACTAGAAACATGCAGCACTGAGTGGGGACTGATTGATCAGTCTGTTGGTTTTCATACAAGGACTGGAGATCAATGACTAAGAGCTCAATGCTAGGAGGAATAAGTGTCCCACAAGTGACAGAGGACAAAACCAGGCTTGCCCCAGAGCAGAGGCTGAGAAATGCCACAACCAGCAAGGGTTCACCAGCAGAGGGAGCAAGAGGAGAGGCAAGTTGGTGGTGCAGCTGTGAACTTGGCCAAAAGCCCCAAGCTAGCTCGGGGCGTGCATCGAACAGATCCCCAAGGGACAGAGCACAAACCTCCAACACAGGACCTAGTTCTGAACTGGGGACACATGGGGACTAATAAGAACCACCAAAAAGGGAGAGTGAGCACAGAAAGGAAGAGAAATGGAAGAAGGGAAAGTCCCACCCAAGCTGAGCTTACTGGAAGCAATAACTTCGAAGCATACAGAGAAAATATTCTAAAACAAACAAACAAAAACACCAACCAAGGAAGAAGCCACTCTCAAGAAAATGGATATAACAGAGTGATAGAATAGTACGAAAAAGACCAAAATAATCCTTTTTCAATCCTCAAAGAGATCAAGAAATAATAACAATCCTCCCCACTCCCCCCACCCATCACAACCACCATAAAACACTGAAAACAACAAAACAAACAAACAGGAGAGTATGAAACGGGAATCTGTCCCTCACACTGGGAAGGGACTTGAATTTAAAAGAAGTGGTTATTGAAAAGGACCAGTTAGAATTCCTGGTATAAAAAATATTTATTTATTGAAATAATGATAAAAAAGAAAACCTCAATAGACAGGAAAAGCATAAATTAAAGTCAGCGGGAATAACAAAAAAAAGTTGCACAAAACACAGACTTTTGTCTACATCAAAGTATCCATTTGTTTAAGCTTTCTCTGAGTACTAGAGAGAAAAAAGGAAAAAAACAGGAGTTTATTTTCAAAAGTAAATGAAAATAGTTACCTGTTTAACAAGCAGCTTCCATGTGGGTTGGATTTCAACCTCAATGGCATTTGACCCCCACACTAATCTTCTGTAGGAGATTGATCATCTGTTAGTGTTACAGCTACATGCTCATATTAATAAGTGAGTACAGGCCACTCTAAGCAGAAGTCCCTTCTCTACCCTTTAGGGACTTTGTGTCCTCAATCAAAAATTAACATGCCAATCTCAAAATACTAATATATTTTAAAATGAAAGTTAGTACATGATGGACAAAGTTGTTTTTCTGGTTAAAATATATCTTAAGTACAGTACAACTCAAGAATCAAAATGAAATTAGAAAGGCATTTTGAGTTTTTTTTTAAAAAAATAATTTGATTATATTCTAAGAGCAGCTAAAAAGACACAGATATGAAGATATTCCTAGAATTCTCAGGCATTCTAGACTGCCTTTGATGTTGGAGATCATGTCTATCTTACTTTGGTATCTCCAACACCTAGGACAGGTCCTTAGCATATAAACTCAATGAATACATGAAGGAATGAGCCAATGAAGTAGAAGATGGTATATGGTCTTCACGGCTAACACCTTGTAAATCCACACATATGTACATTACAATAAGAAGCCCTCAGGGAGGGATAAATTAAGAGGTTGGGATTAACATATGCACACTATTATATATAAAATAGAAAATCAGTGAGGATCTATTGCATAGCACAGGGAACTCTACTCAATACTCTGTAATAACCTATATGGGGAAATAATCTGAAAAAGAATAGATATATGTACATGTATAACTAAATCACTTTGCTGTATGCCTGAAACTAACACAACATTGTACATAAACTATATACTCCAATATAAAATAAAAATTAAAAAAAGAAGCCTTCGTGTTTGCATAGCAATTTACAATTTACAAAGTTCTTACAAAAGATTCTCTCATTTGATCATCACAATAGTCCAAAGGATGTGGTACATGTATACAATGGATGTTACTCAGCCATTAAAAAAGGATGAAATAATGCCATTTGCAGCAACAGGGATGGACCTCCATGAGATCTGAGAGTGCTGTCTCACTGGCTTGAAGTCCTCAGAATATCCGTCAAATAAACATAATTCTCAACTTTTAGGTTGTGCATTCTTTTTTCAGTTGACAGCCATGTTTGAATCACAGACAGGCATGCCCCTTGCTGCTTCATCTATTCCACTGTCTCTTGCCAAAAAGTATTGCATGTTTAGGGAATTGTGTACTCATCTCAATCTCAGCACAAGCCAAGCAGAATTTTCAGGGACAGTGACCAATGGCTGAGCAACCAGAAGGAATATGAGGTTTGAAGCTGGGTCACATGAGCAAAGTTCCAAGGAACAAAGGAGATGACATGCCCTGACTTTAAAAATCTGACTAGCTGACAGGGGAAAAAGAAGCCTTAGAATTATTCCAGGTGACCTCACAAAACTAAATAGTCAGAATGAAATTAAGTAGACTTGCCTAATATTCAGAACCATTCATTAGGGGAAGAATTTCTTCAGACGTAGAAGGTCCCTCTCCAAAGAGATTGAAGGATTTCTTAACAGGGGAAGTTATGAAGGGCATTTCTGCACTGGCTATGAGCTGTGCTTAAAGGAGCACCGAGGTTTCTTGCAACCATGAGATATTAGTAAACCTGCTGGAAGGTATTTCTGAAAAACCAAGCATGAATGACTAAGAATATTTTCTTTGGTGATGTTCTCTATCTCTTTTCAATTTGATGATTTGTTCATTCATTCATTCATCCATTTATCAATTTATTCACCAAATAATTGTTGAGAATATGTTTTCTGCTAGGCCCTTTAGGCTCCAGATGGTGAAGACTAGGCTGGGCGTCCTCAAAGAGGCAGGAGGAGCATGTCAGAATCACTGGTGAGCATCTTCAAACTGCATGTGACTGCACGGCTTCCATTCTGATAAGCCACCAATAGAGTCCTTGGCAGGGAGGGAGGCCTGTAGTTTTCCAAACAGTTAATACTAAGCCTGAGGATTCTGGCATGACCCATTTCCATGAACTGTGGAATTTTTAGGGAGCAGGTTTATTAGAGTTTGAAAAAAGTGCCCAGGTGATTTTGCTAGCTAATCTCTCACTCCCCTAACATACTCACTTTCTAAAGGAAGGGAGAGCTAAGAAATTCACAGATGCATAGAAACGGTACCCAATTGCTGGGATTTGGGTATGGTTGTAGAGTATGACACGTATGTTGGTCTTAGAGCCTTCCCATTAAAAAATAGTAATAATAACAAGATAGGCATGTTTTGAGAAACTGCTTTCAGGGGAAAAAATCCCAATTTTAGCAGTACTTGAACCTGCTTCTATACTTTATAATTTGTACAGAGAGTATCTATTTTACAAATGACAAAAGTGATTTTCTTTTTTCACACTAGTTCTTATCTGTGCCCTGTCTATTTCTTTCATTTCCTAAAGCACATTTTCAGATAACCTCAAGTTCTTGCAGGGTTTCATGCCCTATATGTGAGCTAAGTGAGGTGCTTCTCATCAGCTTTTTGGGGAAAGTGCCTGGAGCATCCCCAGGCATGAAGATCCAGAAAACAGAGGACCAGGAGGGCATCTTGGGGGTGGTGGGGATGGAGAAATCCCAGGATCTCCAGAGAGACCCAGGACCTAGGCTTACTTGTGCTGCCATAAGGTTTTGCTCTGAAACAAGGCCTAAGAGTTAAGTGATTTTATACTTTCAGTGGACTCAGAGCCATAGAACCATGGGTTATAGTTTTACATAAATTATTGACTTCTAACCAAATGTTAAGATTTGAGACAATCTCATTGGATTCCAGAAGAATGAGTAAAGCCTGTCTCTTCTACTCCAACCAAACCTTCCTTGCTCTTTCTCAAAGAACTGATCTGATGGGTGAATATCTATATGTGGGCTGTATTCTAAGGATGGAGCTTTCCAAGGGGAAAAGGTCACGGTCTATAGGCACAATTTCTTTTCTGACTTTTGCTTCCCACAAGACCTGAGGAGTAAGAGAAAAGGGTTTTGTAGCAGCCCTAAATCTCTTTCTCTCTCCCCTGCCTTCCTCTTGCTTCTTTTTTCTCTCTCTTCTCCTGGAACAGCTTCCACCAGCTTGGAGCTGAAACACTGATGGCAAATCCACCCTCTTTTGCTGCTGTTACTCAGATTTCTTTCCTCTCGTACCAACAGGCATACCTTTTTTCTCAGTGGTTTGACAAGTGTTGAGAATTAAGTTTGGTCCTGCAGAATCACCAAGCCAATTATGAGTACCACTTTCACAGCTCCACATTCAGCAGTGTCACACTGAAATCAGCCATGGTTGGAGTATTCCCATTACAGAGATTAGCAAAGCTTAGCCATCAAATTTGTTTTCTTCCAGAGCTCTGGGTTACCAACAAGGCAATTGTTCTGGAGCTAACCCCTGATTAGGACGTGCCTGGATCTCTACTGCCAGAAAGTTCTCCTTCAGGAGGCTAAATAAAGGAGGCAAAGGTAAATAAGCTAAATAAAGGTGGGCTAAGTGAAAAGATGAAGGGTCACTCAACTTAAAAACTGTCCTAATAGGAAGATAGCTTAGATGAATGAGGGATGAGGTAAGTGTGTATTTTCCATAGGGCCATGTGTCCCTGCGGTAAGAGAATTACCCCAAGTGTCTATGGACCTGTCTGGGACAGGCACTAAGATGGGAAGTTGTGTTCAGTTCATGAATGAATGAAGGTAGGGGCAGGGAACCTCCTGGAATAATTTTTCCTGCTTTCTTCCTGATGCCCTCTGGCAATTTCTCTCCAGAGTAAAATTATCACAGCTGATGTCTTGATTTGCTTTTTGCTACCGGAAAGTGAGAAGTATGAACATCTGTGCATTTTCTCTCTTTGCCTTGCTGCTATGAAGCCTGAAAGAGGAAGTTGTATTTAGATTTTGTGGCTTTTCATGATCAGAGATTTTTGTGTATCCCTCTTCCTTTATTTCTTTTATGGTCCTTGCTTTTCATGCAGGCAAGCTCAAATTCATTTAGGAAATTGATAAGCTATCATTCAATCAATCACAATTAATTTTTGAAAAAAGCATTTAGTCTTACATTAAAAAATAAAAGGGAAGGGCTTCCCTGGTGGCGCAGTGGTTGACAGTCCGCCTGCCGATGCAGGGGGCACGGGTTCGTGCCCTGGTCTGGGAAGATCCCACATCCCACATGCCGCGGAGCGGCTGGGCTTGTGAGCCATGGCTGCTGAGCCTGCGCGTCCGGAGCCTGTGCTCCGCGGCGGGAGAGGCCACAGCAGTGAGAGGCCCGCGTACCGCAAAAAAATAAAAGGGAAAATTGGTGGGAAGGGGGGGAATGCTCCATATTCTACTTGCTTTCTTTATTCTCCAAAGTGAAAAACCCACAAAATAAAATGTGACTCTATGTTTCTAAGTAGATTGTCTCCTCTAGTCTTCATATTTGGGAAACTATATTCTGTGTCTTGCTTATTAGATTGTCAAGTTCTTTATTGTGTGGACCAGATTTAAATTTAATTATGTATGATGTTTACTAAAGATTGGTACTTGATAAATAAGGACAAACATGAGGTAGCTACACGGATGGGAAATCTTTCCTGTGGAAACAGTTTCCTAGGCAGAGTATATCTATATTTATCAAATAGATTTCCTAAGTAAATCAATCCTTTAAATGTCCTGTGCTTAATGCAATTAAAGTAATATGTTTTTAATGACTTTGAAAATTTTTGTATTTCAGTGTTTTAAGCATTGTATCTGAAATCTTATATAATGATACCATCTCTAAGGCACTTTGTAATATTATCATAATCTAGATGCCTGGTTCATTTTGCATAGCATTCAGACAGAGGGAAGACTTGAAAACAATAACAGATCAGTAGCTCACAAGCTTGGTGTGAATACAAATTATGGGGGTGCTTGCTAAAAATGCAGTTTCTTTTCTTACCACTACCCCAGCTTCTACCTACTAAATCAGAATTATGGAGGAGAACCCAAGAACCTGTATTTTAAGTATGAGATTGCTTCTTAGCTTGAGAATTTTTGTTTCTGACTAACTGTGAAGATGGTCAGGAAGATCCTTTTTCTTGTCCCTAAAACTGGGCAAGAAATGAAGGTGATTATTAAGATTCCTGGGAAGGCTTGCAATGGTTTACTTTCAGAGTCACCAGGATTCGCCATTTCAAATTACAGATGAGGGAAGCAGGGACTCTAGGTCACTGTGAGTTAACAAGGAACCTAAGAATTTCCCCTGCTACTATTATACTATGATTTTCTAATCTTTGGCGTCTATAGATCTCATTCTCATAATTGTACCACTATTCTTTGTCTCTCTTTCCTTCCAGTCAGTTAATGTCTCTGAGACGATGACTAAGTCTTATTTATCCTTAGATCCCTTGTGCCTTGCGAAACGCCTGGCATATTAGAGTTTAGTTCACAGATCAATGAATGCATTTACTTATTCCTTCCTTCCACACATATCTATTGAGCTTCTACCATGAATCAGGCACTGTTCTAGGTTCTGTAAATAACAGTGGTGAATGACACAATTAACTGAGCAAACAAAATCCTTCTCTCCAGGGCTGGTTCTCCATAGTCAAATGCAATCATATGGTCTTTCTGTCTCTCAGAGGATTTGGAGGACTAAGATGTTGATGTTTATGAAATGACTCGACTTTTTGAGGAAAAAAAAAGACAACAGAGAGAATACTGTTCTATAATCCTGAGAGAAAAGATCAAATGTTATTTGCTTGTACTGTTCTTTCAGTCTTTTCTTTTTAATAAGTGTGCCTAAGATGAGAATAATTTACGACATCTCTCTGATGCCAGTAAATGAGCTGGGGTTATATGAAGCTGATGAAATATTATGCCAACAATTCACTGATCATAAGCGATATGGTATCTCCATTTCTGCTGGCAGAGTTTACTCCAGGAGTACCACAAACCCCACCTGACCTCTTGTTCTCCACCGGTCAGACCCAGTCCAAACGTATGATGGATGTTGTAGCAGGTGTTGCTATCTTCCAGCAACCTAAGGTGTGGTCAGGACAGGAACTGTACTTCAGTTCACGGTACTTAACAAATCAGTGTTCTTCCCTTAGATCCTGATGAGTGCTGAGGAAAATTCGGACTTACCCACCTTTCTGAAACCTCTTCTCCAAGAGGTTCCAAACCTACCTGATTTTCTGCACTTGGATGCATTGCAAATGCAATTACAAATGTAATAGAAAAGCTGTCATTCACAAAGTAAAGCCCATCAGGGGAGGTGAGGGCTGTTTATTACATGCAGCTCTCACTTTCCTTGATATGTAGCTGTAATTCCCAGCCCAGCAGTGTGATTTTTAGAACGTTCATCCAATAAATACATTATTTTCTTGTAACAAAAACATGCCACAACATTGTACTCTTAACATCACTTACTTTTAATTCTGGCTTCAGTATGGCTTGGTTTATGACAGTGGTAGTCAGCCACCAGGGGTTCTTCTGGGTTCTTGCTTACAGGAAACTTCAGTGTGGATAAGTAGAGGCAGATTACCTTCTTCCTCATATATCTTTGAAATTCATCCTAGAGAAGACAATCCAGCCCATAAATTCTCCAGTGTTGTTCAATAAAGCAATCAATCAACCAAATACCTACCAAGTCCTAGACCAGTGGTTCCCAAAGTTTGAGCTGCAGATAAGAGCATCAGCATTATCTTGGAACTTGCTAGAAATGCAGGTTCTCAGCCTCACCCCAAACCTACTGGATCCGATATTCAGCAGCCTCTGTTTTAAAGATCCCTCCAGGTAATTCTGATTTGCACTAAAATTTAAGAACCACTGTGTTAGGGGATAAAGAGAAAGATACACTTTGCAAGAAACTTTATATCCAGAAAATAGTTTCCAACTATCTTAAAATCACACCTTGATGTTTAAAATGTATAATTTCCTCAAAATACATATTTCTGAAAAACTGAACAATCATTCCCATGTTATGTCTTTAAGAGTTATAACACTGACAGCCACTGCTCAGGGAATGGCTAAGGGCTCTCACAATTAGCCTGACATGGTAGAAATTTCTCCAGGCTGATGTGGAGGAAATGCCCTTCATTCCTGAGTCAAAATAAGACACAGCAAATAGATGGCAGAAATAGTTTTGCTATCTCCTATTTGTGGACAGGGAAACTTAAATAGAGGAGGATCCACTCTGGAATGCTGGCCATCACAGGCTGTGCAATAGATGCAACACAGAAGGGCACGCACCATTGTCCTTAGCAAAATAGTGTCTGCTTCTTGCAAGGAGCATGGGATACAGTTGGTCCATACCCTCCACTGGGGCTTCCAGTAGAATAACAGGAGAAGGAGCCAACAGGTCAGCATGGATGTTATGAGGCAGAGAGCTCTGCGTAGATTCTGGGTCTGGTAACCAAACACCTCCTGGAGAGTAAATAAAAGATTTACTCTATTTTTTTCCCACATAAAAATGCATTCTGTTCCAAGACACACACACTTTAGATTCAGGGGTTGGTTGAGAAAGAAATCTAGTTTTGGCTGGTTGAATCAGATTGATTGCATACAGCTGTCAGCTGATATAATTTAAAAAAGAAGCAAGGACTCATTTTGCTACCTTGGCGTATGGAACTAAAACATTAGGAGGAAGGAATGGACAGACTTATTTGGTTCTAAATACTCATAAGAGTCACCTCAGATTTATAAAATACTTCATGTTTTGGATCAGATTTACTTCTTTTAGATATAAGGTTTTTTTTAAAAAATTATTAATGTGAAGTTACTGGAGGAAGATGATAAAACTATGACCAATGTGATCTATACTTATATATCTTGCTTTATTCAGATTCAGATTTGTTTTATAATAATATGACTAAGAAGGATTGAGAGTGTGCCTAAGTGTACTGATTTCTAAAACAGTAGGGCAATATAAATTATGAGATTATTTGTGGACATGAAAAACTTTCAAAAGACAGCATATAGTTATTTACCCTGAGAGTAACATCCTGAAATATTTCTATTTTTAATAATAGGCTTAGTTAATGTTTGTCATAAATTGAGTAAAGACTTGAGATGTGGTTTTAGGGGAAGATAACTAGCCAAAAACAATAGATTTGTTTAATTAAAGCTAATTTCTAGTTTCCACCTCCTACAATGAAGTTTCACAGCATTGTTTTTTAAATTTCAAAAACTAGATATTTAGTGTGAAGACCCAGAGGGCTCCTGATTAGGAATGACATTGTTACTCTACCATTATTTTACTTTCTGTTGTTATTTTGTGTGTGTGTGTGTGTGTGTGTGTGTGTGTGTGTGTGTGTGTGTGTTCTAAGACTGAAATCCCGGGTCCAGATCATAGGGCTATAATGTCAAGAAGATAGGATTTTACTGAGTCTCTATAGCACTCTCAGTGATGGAATCTCCTGAATTTTATGCCAGTTTAGATCATGCTATAATAAACCTCTTGTCTTAATTCTTTGGAAAAGTTTTCATCTTCACTATGGTCATTTTCATTAATATTTTCTAATAAAGGACTCTGCGGTAGATTAACATTTCAATAACAGTTGTTGAAAGTAACCCTTAGACATATTGGAAAGGTCACAGGTTTAAGAAGCTAAGACATAAGTTTGAGTCACCACTCTGCTAGTTTTCAACTATGTGAACTTAGGTAAATCATTTCACC
The DNA here is from genome assembly GCF_964341445.2 of Mesoplodon mirus. Classification (NCBI taxonomy): domain Eukaryota; kingdom Metazoa; phylum Chordata; class Mammalia; order Artiodactyla; family Ziphiidae; genus Mesoplodon; species Mesoplodon mirus. The sequence continues at coordinate 38,299,654 of NC_138982.1, read as the reverse complement.
TCTAGGGAATCCCAATTTCCTCTTCTACAAAACAATTAGAAATATGTGTCTTACAGGGTACTTGTGCTCAAATGAGATAATGTCACCTTAAGTGTTCTGCAAAGTAATTACAATGTTAAGAAGTCCTTTCCACTACTCCTCAACACAATCACTTACCTGGGGAAACAATGACTGTTATGTTTAGTGATGCTGCCGCTCCATTTGGAGATTATTCATGATAAGATTTAAATGTAACTTAGAAACGTGTTTTCAGCTGGATCTCCTTTCTCTCTCCTCTCTTTCCTCTAATTCTGTAAACCTGTTTTGGTTTTATTTGTGAATTATAGGTTTATTAGACTCAAATAAAAAGTATATGCCAGTTCACATATTATGTCATAAATATGCATTCTTTTACAAAGTTATTTACACGGGCTATTGCCAAAACCCAAGTGTGTGCAAAATAGAAGCAGAACAGTTTGGAATTTTAGTCCAGCTTGTAACTGAAATGAACACATTTCAGGAAAATGACTTTCCTTTTTTCTGTTTACTTACACACAGCAGTGGCATTGGTAATCATAATTCTGATTCCCCTTCAGGTCTTTTCTATACATTTTTTTATTAAAAAAGGAACTCACAGTGCTATCAAGACTGCAGTGAAATCACTATAGCTACACACTGCTAACAACCTTATAAACTAGAGTAATTCTTTAGGGAAACCAAGGTGAAAAATTGTACTAAGAATTATAAAGATGTTTCTATCCCTTGAATCAGTAACTCTGCACTCAAAAATATACCCAAAGGAAATAATACAGAAAGTGGAAAGTGATGTATATAAAGATGTTCAGCACAGCATTATCTGTAATAGCAAAATTATTAGAATAAATAAATGATAGCTAATGGTTCAATAAGATGTGAGTCAAAACAATGGGCTATTGTGGGGCCATTAAAAACAAAATGTATGGGCTTCCCTGGTGGCGCAGTGGTTGAGAGTCTGCCTGCCAATGCAGGGGACATGGGTTCGTGCCCCGGTCTGGGAGGATCCCACATGCCGCGGAGCGCCTGGGCTTGTGAGCCATGGCCACTGAGCCTGTGCGTCCAGAGCCTGTGCTCCACAACGGGAGAGGCCACAACAGTGAGAGGTCCGCGTACCGCAAAAAAAAAAAAAAAAAAAAAAATATGAACTCAATGTAGAGGTATGGGACATTATATGATATAATGCTAAGTGAAGGAAAGAACATAGAACAGATAAAATAGATAGAAAACAAATAGCAACATTATGAACTTTAACCTAACTATACCAGTAATTACATTAAATGTAAATGGCCTTAAGTCTGTGACTGAAAGCAAAGATTGTCAGACTACATAATAAAAGAAGATCTACTATATGCTGTTTACAAGAGACACACTTTAAATATAAAGAAGCAGATAGATTATAAGGATAAAGAAGGGAGAAAATATATCATGCAAAGACTAACAAAAGAAAATCAGTATAGCTATATTAATATCCGACAAAATAGACTCTAAGAAAAGAAATATTATGAGAAAAAGAAGGACAAAGATCCATTCAACGGAGAGACATAACAATCTTAAATTTTTGTGTGCCTGTAAACATAGTTTCAAAACTTGTAAAGCATAATTGATAGAACTTAAATTCACTCTCATCATTGAAGATTTTAACACGTAAGGAAGGAAATAAAGATAAGAAGAGAAATGAATAAAATAGAAAGCAGACATACAATAGAGGCAATAATGCCAAATTTATACTTTGCGAGGTTAATAAAATTGATAAATAAATCTGAGTATTTTTAAGGTTATAAAAGAAAATGAATGTGTAGCTAAAAGCCTTTCTACCAAAAAAACAAACAAAAAAAACAAACTTCAAGCCCAGATGGGTTGTGAATCCTTTCAAATATTTAAGGTAGAAATGATACCATTCTTTCACAAACTCTTTCATAAATAGAGGTGGGAATGCTCCCAACTCATTCTATGAGGCAGGCATACTCAGATACCAAAATCTGATACGTATGTTACAAGAAAGGAAAATTACAGGCTAAGATCTGTCAGAAACACGGATGAAATAATCCTGAGATATATCATCTAACTAATTCAGTGATATATTAAAAAGGTGATACATCATTACCAAATGGAATTTATTCTAGGATTACAAGGATTTGAAAATCACTGTATTTGGTATGTTAACATTCAGGAGGAAAATTATAAGGTGATCTCAATAGATACAGAGAAACTTTCATAAAATTCAACACCAATACATTAAAAAAAGAGAAAACAGAAAGAAACCTCTCAGCAACCTAACAATAGATAGGAACATCTTTCAGCTAACATCATGCTTAATGATAAAATATAGGCCTCTCCTGAGATCACAAGCAAAATAAGGTTATCAACAATCACCACTAATATCTGGTATAGTATTGGAAGTCTTAACCAGTGCAGTAAGGCAAGAAAAAGAAATAATGTTTACAATAATTGGAAAATGAAAAGTAACAATACTGTATTATATACTTGAAAGTTACTAAGACAGTAAGTCTTAAAGTTCTCACTACAAAAAAGAAGTGATAACTATGTGAGGTGATGGAGGTGTTTGCTAATGCTATGGTGGTAATCATTTCACATATTTAAGTGTATCTAATCAACACATTGTATACTTTAAACTTACAAATTGTTATATGTCAATTATATCTCAATAACCTTGGGGAAAAAAGAAGTAAAACTCTTTTTATGAGTATATAATGTGATTATGTACATGAAGAAATGAAAAGAATGTACAAACAAATTATTAGAGTTAATAAGTGAATTTATCAAGGTCACTGGATATTGAGTCAATATAGAAAAACTAATTGTATTTGTATATACTAGTAACAAACAATTTGAAAATAAAGTTAAATATCATTTGCAATACTATCAAGGGAAAAAATCTTGTAATAGTTCTAACAAAGTTGTACAGGACCTCTAAATTAAAATCTATATATATTATTGCTGAGAGCAAATATCTAAATAAATGGAGAGATATATTAAGTTTGGGGACTAACCATTAGCAATCCCATTTAACCAAGTGATGATAGAGGTCATAGAACTGTACACTTAAGGTCAGTGTAATTTTTTGACACCACTGTATTATATATGTCAATAAAAATAAAATAAAAGTGGAGTTTGTTATTAGATATTGTTCCAAGCAGGTAGAAGTTACTTTAATTACTTCAGTGAGATTGGATTGAGAAAGAGAAAATGGCAGCAAAATTTGAAAAGTGACTGAAAAAAGAAAAAGATCAGAGAAGGGGATTTCTATTGGAAATAGGAGGTTTGGTGACCTGGGAATACAGGAGCTGCCTCCTGGTGTGGATGATTGGGAAGTGCTGACATACATAGGAGCAGAGATAAAATCACATTCCTGTAACCAAGGTAAATTTCTGTGAAAGACATCGCTTATGGCTGGGTACAGCTCAATCAAAATATCAATAGTTCTTTTTCCCCATCTGTTAAAAAATAAGTAAGTAGATAGTAAACCTAGATAGCAGATAGTAGATAGATAGATAGATGGATGATAGATAGATATAAAAGACCTTGTTAATGTCAGAGTAACTTTCAGAAATAAGTAGCTCCTTGAGCAAAGATGAGTAGAAGCAATGTTTTTGCTTCTTTGATAAACTGGCCTCATAAATCTTGGTAAAATTCCTTTCTATCATTTCTCAGTTTTCCCAGAGTTTATGTGGGACTTGAGGTTTAGGATAAAAGAATCACTACTTTATTTGGTACTCTTTCAATCTACTCCCAGCTGGCTTGCCAATGTTTATGTGATTCAAGTTTAGCATGTTTCCATTTGACCGATTAATCTCAAGTATAATTTGATTGTTCTAGATGATTATTCTTCTGATGCAGTAAGAGTCACTCAGATTTCTCCTCAATATTGATTTACCTCTGGTAAAATCCATTAAGAAATGCAGGGTAGAGGAGAGAGCCAGGAACAATATGTGTGCCATAAGAGGAAGATAAGTAGAATCCAGAGGTTTTGTAAATGTAAAGATACTGGGAGCAGGAGTGAGAGGATCAGAATCTCAACCCCATTATACGTGGCTCATTGCAATAAAGTGAGTTTTGCCACCTATTAGCTATGTGACCTCAGGACTTAACTTCTCTAAGTCTCAGTTTCCATCTCTGTACTTAGGGGATATTAATAACACACACCTGGAAGAATGGTTGTGAAGATTAAACAAGAAGTGTAAGGTGTAGCACAAAGGAAGTGCTCTCTCACGGTTAGCAGTGGTCTGATAATAGGTTCATTCAAAGGAGGAGAGAGGTGACTCCTTCAGTTTTGAGTTGCAATACACTGAGTCAAGGATGGTAATGAAAACGGGCTGTGTTCCACAGGGTGAGGACCCCATATCTGCCACCTATTAGTGGAGTTGAATAGCACAGAGGTTGTGCCCATCTTCACCTAGACTTGAATTGTATTCTCTCTAAGCAGTAACGTTCCCTCACTTTTTTGTTCCCCGCTAGAATTCTGTATTCCAGATAACAGGAGAGGTAACACAGCCTTAATTGTCTTTTTCTAGGACCAGAATACGGAGGAAGCAGCTTGGATTAGGAGTAACTGAAATATGCACATGCCTTTTGACAGAGGTCGTTCCCTAAGGTCACAATTTAGAGCCCTATCCAGGTCTATCAGCAGAGCCTCTGTTCTTTATAGCCCACCCCATTGCCTTCTAGAAGCTCTCACTTCTATTTATTGCTCCATCACTTGCCAGTTAATGTGATCGGGGTAAATGATTTATTTCACTGAACTTTAGATTCCTCATGTGAAAAATGTGGTTGGTTGTAAAACACAGTGGAAGTAGTCTGATGTCACAGTTAAAAGCTTGGGATATGGTGTGAGAAAACCAAGTTCAAATCATGCCTCTACCACTTAACCAGATATCTGACCTTGGGTAATCCACTTTACTTCTGATGACTCAATTTCCTCCTTCATAAATTGAAATAATAACATTAACTATTTTTCTAGGGTTGTTGTGAGAAACTAATGTGATAATGCATGCAAAGCATTTAACACAGATCCTGAAACATTTTGAACACTCAGTATATGTTGAGAGTAAATATTAGCTTGGTTAATTTACAACAAAATTTCAGTGGATTAAAAGTGGCTAGTCCCATCGGACTCACTGTGAAATGATTTGACCACAGGCAATATTTAGAGCTAAATATTATTTGCCAAAATCATAAGTTGTGTTTCTGAAAGTGATTGATCCAGTGGCTTAAATGGAATTTTTTGCTTTTCCCACTGAGCACAAATTGTCAAAACTGAAGTCAAATGCAGGCCAAAACGAAAACTGCTCATCTTTGTAATATGTGGAACTAGGAAAAAGGCTTTAAGATAAACACCAAACTAATTAAAAGATTAACAGATGTAGTAACTATATACACGAGCACACCCAAGCACACACACACACCAGTACAACCATCCTTCACTTGCATAGGAGATAAACAGTGTGACAGAGAGTCCTCTGATGCTTATGTAATGTGACCTTTTATACGCTTACTTAGCTGAGCCTCAGTTTCCTCAGCTGTAAAACTGATGTCTGAGTAACTAGCTCATAGGGATTCAATGAGAACATACATGAAGTGCTAGCACAGAAAGGGCATTTTTAAAAAATCTTTGTTCTTTCTTTTCTTTATAGGTAGTTCTCACAGCTGCCATCACAGACAGAGCTAGGATTGGTCATATTCTTCAGGAAAGGAGAACTACAGGGCCCAGCTGCATCTAAGCATGGTTTCCTCACCAAATTCCCTTTTGGTGGGATCCTCTTAGTCTTATGGAACCATCTCCTAGGGTCTCCTCCTGTCTTTGTTCTGGACTTTTTATTGCATCTGGAGCAGTAGCATTTATGAACCACTGGTCTTGTAAACAGGTCTTTTTCAGCTTTTGTAAATCATCTTATTCTTATGTTCACCATTCATGTGTTTATCCATCTGAAATATCTGTTGCATACCCACCATGCGAAGACACAGTAGTGATTCAAATTTTTTGGAATGGGTTACTTTCATAACACTTTTACTTCCTCAAACCAGATTCTTACAGCTCAAAGTTGTAAATTGATTTACTCAACCAAGATATCACATAAATAACTCTCAGTATTTCAATTTTCTTCTGTGAATGGCAATGCCAGCTTTTTGCTGTGACATGTTAGGCTTTTCCATGAGTGAGAATGTTCCAATAGCCTTAAAGTAAGTTATCTTTTTCTGTATAATCCTCAAACTTTTAGTCCTTTGAATCATGGCCAAGGAGATGATATCTCTGAGTCCTTGTATGATGCTAGAATTCATCATGTTTTATCTTCTTTTTTTAAAACAACAATCACAGCACTGAGTTTCTATTTATTATTCACAATCTACCCTTTGCTATCTTTATCTAGACATGCCAAATTGTGTTCTTTTATGTGTTAAATGGGAAGATATTCTTAAAATGCTCTCTTATCTCTAATTCTGCCATGTTTTAAAGTTCTTTTCTTTAACGTTAGGATAATATTGTCTCTAGGTAATGAATCATGTTAGTGCGGCTATTGTTCCTCAACCTTCTATTACTGGTTTAGTCACATGTAGTAATTTGTGTTAGTTATCACTAGTTGCCAAATGTTGTTAATTATAGTTTCCTGTATTTTTCCCTGCATTCATGCCATGAAGTGCCCTTTGAGTAAGGATAAAATGTCACGAGTACTTTCACTTTTGTCTACATTTGACAATAAGAACTAACCTTTCTGGACATTTACTTAGGTGTCATTTAACCTTCCCAAGAATCTTATGAAATAGACATTATCATGTATTGAAATAGTTATTATTATTAATAATATTTGTAAGTTATTATTTGTAGATCAAAGAAACTGAGTCTTGGCGGGGGGGCGGATAAATTAGGAGTTTGGGATTAACATACACACACTACTATTTATAAAATAGATAACCAACAAGGGAACTAAATAAATATTTTGTAATAACATATAAGGGAAAATAATCTGAAAAAGAATAGATATATATGTATAACTAAATCACTTTGCTGTACACCTGAACCTAACACAACACTGTAAATCAACTACCCTTCAATAAATAAATAAATAAATAAATAAATAAATAAATAAAATCTTTGCCAACCCCCCCTCAAATAAAATAAAATAAAATGTAGACATGTTGACAAACTAGAAAAATAAAAAAGACACTGAGCCTTGAAGAAGTTTAAAATAGGGACTTCCCTGGTGGCGCAGTGGATAAGTATCCGCCTGCCAATGCAGGGGACATAGGTTCGAGCCCTGATCTTGGAAGATCCCACATGCCGCGGAGCAACTAAGCCCGTGTGCCACAGCTACTAAGCCTGTGCTCTAGAGCCCACAAGCCACAACTACTGAAGCCCGCGCGCCTAAAGCCCATGCTTCGCAAGCCACCGCAGTGAGAAGCCTGTGCACTGCAGTGAAGAGTAGCCTCTGCTGGCCTCCAGCTCGCCACAACTAGAGAAAAGAAAGCCTGCACACAGCAATGAAGACCCAACACAGCCAAAAATAAATGAATAAATTAAAAAAAATTTTGTTTAAAAACAAGTTTAAAATAAGTACTGAAATAGTTTAACCTCTTAAATATTCCCCTTATGTTTTTTTTTTAAAAAACATCTTTATTGGAGTATAATTGCTTTACAATGGTGTGTTAGTTCTTTCTGGAGTAAGTAAAGCCATTCCCTCTTTAGAAGTGTAAATCAAAATCCAGTGCCAAAGAGATGTACATAATGTCACACTCAGCTGTAGCCATGCTCTTAAAGTCAGCCAGGACTACTATAGCAAAAGTTCTATCACGCCGTCTTCCTGGAAGTAAAAGTGCAACTGAGGACCTTTGTTTGATGAGGCTAATGGCGACAGAGCGCTGAAAGTACATCAAAAGGGAATGAGGTGCATGGGCTGGCTAGCAGGGACAATTTCTAGAACCAAAATTTGCCCCACGTCAAAGGCATGGGGCAACATGGCATGTTCTGTTAAAAGTTATTTGTGGAGCAAGAGCATCACTGAACAGAAGGGAGTGCCTCAGGAATTATTTGGTTGAAATTTCTCTTTTGGAAAAAAATAGCTGTACACCATCCTTCACAGACGAACACCTATTTTCTTTTTAAGATAGGCTACTCACTACCTGGCAGGGCTGCACCTTTGCTGTTGGACAGCTGTGATGGTGTATTCATTTTCTATCACTGCATAACAAGTGGCTTAAAAAACACAAATGTATTGTCTCACAGTTTCCATGGGTTAAGTCTGGTTAGCTGGGTCCTCTGTTCAGCATCTCGCAAGACTAAGATAAGGTGTTGTCTGGACTGTGCTCCTTCTGGAGATCAAGGATTTCATTCAAGATTACATGGTTTAGTGGCTTCCCTGGTGGCACAGTGGTTGAGAGTCCACCTGCCGATGCAGGGGACATGGGTTCGTGCCCTGGTCCGGGAAGATCCCACATGCCACGGAGTAGCTGGGCCCGTGAGCCATGGCTTCTGAGCCTGCGTGTCCGGAGCCTGTGCTCCACAATGGGAGAGGCCACAGCAGTGAGAGGCCTGCATACCACCAAAAAAAAAAAGATTACATGGTTTAAAGGTGTTTAAAAAAAAAAAAGATTACATGGCTGTCGGCAGGATTCAGTGGCTTGTAGCTTTAGAACAGAGGTCTCTGTTCTCTTGCTGGTTGTCAGCCAGAAGTTACTCTCAGTTCTCAGTTCTTAGAGACCACTCAGAGCTCCTTGCTACACTGAACCTTCCATCTTCAAAGATGCAATGGAAAACCTCCCTTGCATCAAATCCCTCTCATGTTTTAAATCTCTCTGACTTCAGGAAGGGCCCAGTTTCTTCTCTTGGCTCACCTGATGAGGTCAGACCCATCCAGATTCTCTCTCTCTTTTTTTTAAATTGAAATTTAGTTGATTTACAAGATTGTGTTAGTTTCAGGCATACGGAAAAGTGATTCAGTTATTTGTTTGCAGATTATATTTAAGTTATTACAAGATACTGAATATAATTCCCTGTGTTATACAGTAAATCCTTGTTGCTTATCTGTTTTATGTATAGTAGTTTATACCTGTTAATCCCATACTCCTAACTTGTCCTTCCCTCCCTCCTTCTCCCCTTTGGTAACCATAAGCTTGTTTTCTATGTCTGTTTCTGTTTTGTATATAGATTCATTTCTATTATTTTTTTAGGATTCCACACATAAGTGATATCATATAATATTTATATTTCTCTGTCTGACATTTCATTTGGTATATTCTCTAGGTCCATCCATGTTGCTGCAAGTGGCAATGTTTCATTCTTTTTCATGGCTGAGTAATACTGCATTGTGTGTGTGTGTGTGTGTGTGTGTGTGTGTGTGTGTGTGTATATATATATATATATATATACCATATCTTCCTAAGCCAGTCATCTGTTGACAGGCACTTGGGTTGTTTCCATATCTTGGTGATTGTAAATACTGCTGCTGTGAACATTGGGGCGCATGTATTTTTTTAAATTAGAGTTTTCATCTTTTCCAGATATATGCCCAGGAGTGGGATTGCTGGATCATATGGTAACTCTATTTTTCATTTTTTAAGGAACCTCCATACTGTTTTCCACAGTGACTGCACCAGTTTACATTTCCACAAACAGTTTAAGAGGGTTTCCTTTTCTCTATACCTTCTCCAGCATTTATTATTTGTAAATCCCTTTTTGCCATACAACATAACATAATCACAGGAATTAGAGCTCATCATACTTTTGGGTGCCACCCACACTCAACCAGAGGGGATAATACAAAGGCAAAGCTCATTGGAGGGGTGTCATGTTAAGATTCTGCCACCACAGGTGGTTAGGAAGTTCTTCCATAAGGAAAATAGATCAGGCTGGACTCTGCCAGCCTCTACTCTGTTCTCCACATCAGCCACTTAACTATTGGAAGACAACCACTGTGATTGTTCTTTGGGGAACTATTTCCAATGTCTTTGAAACAGTTATTACCTAAATCATAGCAGGATTTATTTCCTCTATTCTGCAAAACAAACTCCAACAAGATATCCAAGGACTCTTTTTATAGTTATATCATATTGGCAACTAAAATCCAGCCATAACCAAATAAAGTACTTTTCCATGCATAGCTAAGCCCAAGTCATTGATCCGCTCACCTTGTATTTTTATAATAACTTAAGACAAAAACTCAATAATGAGGCCTGTTGCACTGCATCTTGCCAACTTCTCCCCTACAATCCAGCCTAGAGAACTTTTTTGTTTGTCCGCACCGCGTGGCACTCAGCATCTTAATTCCCCAACAAGGGATCAAACCCATGCTCCCTGCAGTGAAAACATGGAGTCCTAACCACTGCACCACCAAGAAAGTCCCTAGAGAATTTTTTGAATCTTGATTCTGTCATCTATAGTGTTCTCTCTCCCTCGTAGTGAGGTGTCAGTTGAAGATGAGATAAACTTGCTGTCACCCAATCTGTTAATATAAATGGTGACTAAACAGAGAAAAGAGACAATAAAGCTCACTTTTTAATTTTCAGTTTTAGTCCCTTGAATTTTTTTTCCCTGACATCATCCTTTACTGATATTAATAACAAAAGTGAAAGAAAGTTTAAAAAAATCCCAGAAAACTCAATGAAGTCATAAATCAGAAGTTGCACCTTCTTTCGAAAGTTCTGTGATTTTTCTAATAAACAGAACACATGTAATTACTTTCCTATTATGGATAATTAAGGACAGATCCATGAGATGGGTGTATTACATACAAGTAAAATCTTAAAAGGAAATAAGAATGAATTTTAAAAACATAACAGTGACATGTCCAAACAGGAAGGCCTCACCCAAAGCTCTAGGGGAATGGTCACCAAGTTAGTGTACCCAGGGTAGGGTGAGAGATCTGTTAATTGGTTCTATTTCAGATACTTCTCGTTACTAATATCCAAGGGGATTTCCTTATTTAGAAGTTATTTGTAGTCCCTTGAGTTTTGTTTTGTTTTTCGTTTAATGGAAGATGAGGCATATGTGACAGTGTTTAAAATAATTCAGATGTTCAAAACTCCTAATTTTTCTTAACAACTCTTCACATACTGTTTTTGAAATGGTAGACCTCAAACAATTATCATTCCCCAAGTTTAATCAGAGGCGGGGGAAATATTCTCAGCATCAATTTCACTTATTTGTATTTCTGTAATTTTTAAAGCCACATGACAACTCCTGACTCCTTCCATGTAAATCTACCGTTCATATTTTCATAGCACTTTCCATCTTTCCTATGTGACCCTCTCAAACCCTGTGAATCAGAAGGGGTAATTGATGTCATTCTTAGGCAACTAACAAGGTCCCAAAAGGTGTCCGCAGCCACCCAGTCAGCAGTGAAACCTTGACTAAGATGTGCTGTCTTTTTGCCTTCTGGGGATGCTCCAACCTGTGATTTTGAGGCTAGTGTGGTGGGCATCTGTGCAGAGGGGAGCACCGATGGAATGGTTGGGCTTGGCAACCGATATGAATCACGCAGCACTTCTGTCTCAGGAGCAGAATCAAGACGATCTCTGGAAAGTAAATGCAGCAAGCATGGCCAGAGGGAACTCTGAAAGAGAGGATGTTGTGCACATCCTGTGCGTCCCGACATGCCTGGCTGCGGGGAGATATAATGCCTTTTTTCTCCCAGGAGAGTAATAATAATGCTAAAATGATACCAATCATTCATTGAAAACATCCCAGCCTTTCCTACGGTGGTTCCATGGAACGGTAGTCATGAGGGTATCTGTACGCCCTGCCCAACACACACAGGAAAGATTCCATGGATACATACATACATGTGAAATAGAGCACACTGCAATGCCCCTTTTGGAGATTCACAAAGAACCACAGTATACTACAGGCTCTGAGAGGGCCTGCTGTTATTGGCTTGCCTGTTTCACCTGGTATTTCTCAAACCTAACTGCTAGGGGGAAAAAGCAGACTTTTTATACAGTAAATACCTATTATGATATTGTACAACAGAAGATATTTTTGGAAAGTCTGTCTTACCTCATTTAATCCGCACCACAATTCTGAATGGTAGGTATTACTATCCTCATTTTACAAATAACTCAGAGACGTTAAATAACTTACCCAACAGGACCAGAATTTAAACCCAGGCCTGCCTGAGAACAAACTTCATTCCATTAGGTAGGAGCTATACAGCCTGAAGGCTCCAGGCTCATTGAGGGTCTGGGGCTGTGAAGGATGCTGTGGGCTGTTAGTGAGTCTGTGGGTCCTGAGAGGACCACAGGAGGAGACAAGAAAAGCTGACTGTGAATGGAGGGGCTGATGAAATGTGGGGCAGAAGAACGGAGACACTTTTAGGAAAAAGCCAGGTGAAGGAGAAAGAGACCCCTGGGGCCAGGTGGGAGTGGGAGGGTGGGAGAGGTTGGGAAGGACAGTGAAGGCCTGTACAGTGAGGGCATCTATCACATGGGCTGTTGTGAGGGTAACATGAAATATTGCTTGTCAAGCACTGAGCACGGTGCCGACACAGGAGGTGTGAGCCCCTGCCCCCCAGGAGGAGCTGGGGGTGGCAGAGGACAGGAGATGATACAGCAAGGTTCAACTGCAGAGGCTCCTGCCACGCTTTCTGCTGTGCTGAGCTCAGCAAAATGACCCAAACCTGCACATGGATCATCTCGCAGACCCTCCCTGTCCATGGAGACGGTTTCTACCTCACGCCCTCTCGCACATCACAGTGCTTGTTCCCTTGAACTGACGACTGCAAGAAGTCAGATGGGGCCATGGGGAACCTTCAGGAAAGGAAGAGCAAGTGAGGAGAGGTCGTAAAACCACGGACTGAAAGGCTTCCAAAGGCTGGGAGTAGACTAGGCCGAATTTGACTTTGGCCCACTGATTATCTAAAAAAAAAAAAAAAAAAAAAGAAAATAATTTTTTTCCAAAGTTTATAATAAGGCTATTTTACATAAGCATACAGATTTCTGGCTTCCTTTTCAAACTTGAAAGATCTGACAGCACTGGGCCTGTGACTTATAGGACAGCAATTGCCCCGAGGCAGGTGGCAAATTCCTCTCAGCTGTGCACCTGGGTCACCCCCTGTAGCCTACCTGCCTCACCAAGTCTCCTGATCCACCCGAGTAGGTTTTGCATCTGTGCTCTCTGCCTAAGCTCTTGAGTAAGATTTATGGAGAGGTCAACAGCCCGTCCCCCTCCCCAGGATGCCCTGATAATGAGGTAAGCCTAGCTGGGAGTCCTAACAACATTTTTTTGGTGGATTTCTCTAGAACTGTTTGATCACCAACAAAAAAGAAGAAAAGCGGCTCCTGATCTGTTATTGAATACTTTGATACTCACGCCCTCTCTATGGTTAAGAGACGGAAAACACGAGGCTCTAAACTTCACCAATGCAACACCTAATTAGATAAGAATTAAGAGCAACCAGAAATTTCATGAATGCTCATCGACATGCTGAAAAAAAATTAGATCTGGCACAGAGTCGTTCAGTAGTGAACACAGGTGAGTAGCTTTAATTCTTTGCAGCCCTTCAGTCCAAGGATTTTAGAACACTGTCCCACTGTCAAGATCAGTGGGTTACAATAGTGTATGCCACCGATGTGAGCCACTTTTGTAATTTCAATTTCCCAGCAGCCACTTTAAAGAAGTAAAAAAAAGCAAGTGAAGTTAATTTTCACAATATGTTTCATTTAACCCAAGCTATCCAAAACAGTGTCATTTCAATGTATAATCAATGTAAAAATTATTAATGAGATATTTTACACATTGTTTCTATTGTCTTCAAAAGCCTCTGTGTATTTTACACTAGAGCACATTTCAGTTGGAACCACCTACTTCTCTAAAACCACACGTGGCCAGTGGTTGCCTTATTGGACAGTGCACATATACATGAAGTCACTTACTTTCTGTAGGTTCACAAATGTGGTAGGTGGGGAGAGAGTGGGTATGGATTTCCCACGGATCTCATAGGGAACCAGAAAAATCAGCCAAGAAACTGATACCTTTCTGATATATGAACCACGTCCTCTGGGTTCCTTTCCACCCTCCAGTGCGCCCTCTCTATTCCATCTCCCCTTTTTCTTCATCTCCCTTTCTCATTGCCTAGCTAGAGTGTGAACAGCACGGGGTGTGGAGGCGGAAGGAGTGAACTGGTTTCCCAGCCTGGCCCTTGGAGGTTGAGGACCTTGGGCAAGTTACTTAACCTCCCAAGTCTCAGATTTCTTGTCTATGAAATAGGAGTAATTCCTTCCGTGAGTTCTGAGGATCAAATAAAATAATAAATCTAAACTCCTCAGCACCAAAGAGCTATTGCAGGAGTTCTCAAGTTTTTCATGATTATTTTTCAAGATTTATCTGTGTTAGGTGGTAGGGGCAGTGCGAAAAAAGAATTGGAGAAATGCGAACTTTTTTTCTTTTTAACGTGTGCTAAATCCCAGGTCACGCACTATTCCTTCTTCAGTACTTGGTGCTCCTGGCCCTTGTAAGGCATGATTTCAGCCCAAAGCACTCTGAGACCAAGTTATTCAGATATACTAAAGATAAAAGAATTTTTTTAAAAAAGTGTTTCAGGTTTTGCCTGAATTTGTCTAATTATATGGAGTGCCAGATGATGAGGAGAACACCTCAGTGAGTACCCTGTGGGAGTGCACACCGATGACTCTGCAAAATGGCTGAGGGGAGCTTCGCGGGTCCAATCAATGCACATGAGGCTGGCAAGAATGCCATCGTCTAGAAGACACAACTTTCTCGCCCCTGCAGGTCCCCCAGTATAAAGGTGTGCCTTGTGGATCTCCAGGAGACTTACCAGACTTAAACCTCTACAGTTCCTAAAGCCAGCATCACCCCCAAGTAGCCCACAGGCTCAGGCACTTTGAGAAACTATAATAAAAAGAAGGGAAGACTCACCAGTTCATTCTCTCCTCCTGGGTTGAGCAAAGCCTGATGGTCCTTCCTACTTTCCTCCTCCATCTGAACTGGACCTCCCAGCTAATTCCTTGGGGGAAATGTCAAAACCACCGGGGCTTCTGTGAACTCAGAACAATCACTACTTGTCATTGCTGTTGTCAGAAGCTTTTAAAATCTCTTAGCACATGCCTTACCTATTAGGCTTACAAAGGCAAGAGAGGAAATACTTTCCTCAGCCACAGGATTGGTCTGTTAATCTGTCCTTTTTTTTTTTTTTAGCAAGTAATGATGCTATTATTTTTAATTTATATATTTTATTTTATTTTTGGCTGCATTGGGTCTTCATTGCTGTGCGCAGGCTTTTCTCTGGTTGCGGCAAGCGGGGGCTACTCTTTGTTGCTGTGTGTGGGAGCTTCTCATTGCGGTGGCTTCTCTTGTTGTGGAGCATGTGCTTCTAGGTGTGCGGGTTTCAGTAGTTGTGGCACATGGGCTCAGTAGTTGTGGCGCCCGGGCTTAGTTACTCTGCGGCATGTGGGATCTTCTCGGACCAGGGCTCGCACCCATGTCCTCTGCATTGGCAGGCGGATTCTTAACCACTGTGCCACCAGGGAAGCCCTATCCTTTTGTTTTTTTTAATTCTTAGTATTTATTTGCTGAGCTAGATGCGAGTGCCTCCAGACTTAACTTGTTGAACTAGGAAGATAAGTAATTGCATGTCTGTCCATAAATATCTCAGCCAATGAATGGGATTGGCCACTTTGCCAAAAACCTGAGACCAGTGAGAGATGACTGAAAACCTTATGAACTTGGGAAAAGTAGTGAGCATACTGGGGGTGACAATGAAAATTGAAGGAAGAGGTTTTGGTTCATGACAGGGAATGTAGGGACCACTTTGGAATTGGGAAAATCTGAATTCTAATCCCTGTTCTACTGATGATTCTGGACAAATCACTTAAAATCTGAAATTTAGGCTGCTAGTATATAACACGTCAACAATGAGCATTGAGTTGATACGAGGATATAAGATGATGTTTGTAAAAGCCCAACTATAGCATGTGTCACACTCAGTAAGAGATCATCATCTTCACACTAACCAAGAAGAAACAAACTTTTTTAAAGTAAAGTATAATGATAATAATTTGATTCCTTTCACTTTCTCTTTTTAGTTTAAAAAGTTTTCAGATAAGTAAAGTAGATGGAGGGAGGAAGAGCTAGGAAGGCTAAATATTGGGGATGTCATCTAGATTCCAACAGTTGTATAACCACCACTGAATTTGATTTTTTTTTTTTTTTTTTTTTTTTTTTTTTTGCCGTACGCATACCTCTCACTGTTGTGGCCTCTCCCGTTGTGGAGCACAGGCTCCAGACGCACAGGCTCAGCGGCCATGGCTCACAGGCCCAGCCGCTCCGCGGCATGTGGGATCTTCCGAGACCGGGGCATGAACCTGTGTCCCCTGCATCGGCAGGCGGACTCTCAACCACTGTGCCACCAGGGAAGCCCTGAATTTGATATTTTTATCAAAAAAAATAGGTGCACTGTGATCCATTCAGGAGTTGGTTAGTTTGTTCACGATAAAAACTTTTATCATATTATTATTGCCTTTTTATTGCATCTAGTCCTGATGTGGTAACATCAGGACACAATAACTGAACAAAACTCTTGCAACTTTGGCCATGGAAGAAAATTCACTGAGAATGAATACTACTGGAGGATGATGCTTGACTCTTTCCACTGCCTGAAATAGTTGTTTGTTGCCTTGAGGGGAAACGAGTGCCCACCTTGAAGTTCAGGAGAGGTCAACATGCTCTCTGGCTCAGGAGAAAGTGACTGATGAGAATAAGCAGACAATTACAGCTTTTCATGCCAGAGGGGCTACTGAGGTGCCCACATGATAGAAGAACATGTCATCACAAATGTTGCATTTGAAGTAGCACCAATCTAAAGTAGAGCTCAGATATAGAGAAGAGTCCTCGATTTTAGTAAAACCTAGTGAAAGACTTGAGGGGCAGTCATCATTCACTTCTTACTTATCAGCTATTCACTCATTTTTTTTGCTAGAAGAAGCCCTACTTTGTCGGGGCAGCATGACTTCAGATAAAAGCCCCAAGGATGAGTCATGATGTATCTTAGAGTGGGCATGTGACCCAGTTCTCAACAGTAAAATACACGGGAAAGAGCAGGGGACAGGAGTCTTCTGGGAAAGAATGCCCTATTGACAAAAGAGAGAGAACTTTTTCTTCCTTTACAAATATGTGAAGATGCAATGCTTAAAGCATGACAGCCATCTTTAGATCATGAGGAAGATGAAAATCACCATGTTAGTGACAGTGGAGTAAAGGATAAAAGGGCTTAGATCCTGATGAACCCATTGAGCCACATGACTAACCTGGAACCACCTAGCTCTAGACACCTCGTTAAACATACAATTAAATGTTCTTAATAAAGACACTGTTGTTTGTGGTTTCTGTTACAGCCAAAAGATACAAAATATAACACTCATAGCAACTCCATTCAGCTTTTATTCAGCAATTATGCATTAAACAACAGATATTCCAGACATTGTGCTGAGCCCTTGGGAGTCAGTGATGAAAAGGAGAGAGCCACCACCCTGAGGGAGTTTATAGTTGCTTGGGAAAGACAGGCAAGTAAGCAGCCTCTTTAATAGGAAGGACATCAAATTCAGATTTAATGGGATAATAACAGCTTCCCAAAGGAAATGACACCTATGCTGACATCTCAAAGATGAGCACATGTTAACCACATGGAAGGAATAGGGGATATTGGTGGATGGTGAACACATTCTAGACCAGAGAACAGAAGAACAGAATGTGTGAAAAGGTTCAAGAGAGGTGAGAAAATATAGCTTATATGTGGTATCAAGAGATATCAAAGTAAGGCTTGAGAACAGAGGGAATGAGGGGGAGTGTTGGACAAGGAGCATGTAATGTAAACAGAGGTGTACCCACCATGAAGAGCTTGTAAACAGAATCGAACTGGTTGATCTTGAAGTTCTATAAGTACTGAGCACTTGCTTCAGCCACCAGAGGACATGCTCAGTATAGAAAATAATCATGTCTGCTTTAAACCCAACCTCCTGGAGGATCTGTAACAGATATTAAAGCTTAAAGAATCTACTAACGGATGCCCATAAGCAAGAGAGAGCTAGTCACACCTCAATGGCTTAGCCAGCCCCTTAAAGGCCCATGAGAGGAAGAGCCATCTACTGTGTTTATGTAGTGAGGGGTAGTGGGTAGGAGTGTTGAGGTGGGAATGATGGGGAAGCAGACTCAGCCTTGGTGAAAGGGGCTTCCTAGAAGCTGCTTAGCCATAGAGCTCAGGAGGTTGTAACTTAAGTTGACACTCTCCCAATCTTTTCCATCTGAAGAGGCCAGATTCCTGGTTGCCTGTGACTGGAAGCAGAACATAGTGCATCCTGATGAACCCCAAAGGCAAACACCCTACTAATGAGAAGTTGTCAGCATCATATGCCATAAGGTGGGGTCCTCCAGAGACAGGAAGGGAGGAGCCAGATGAAAAACATGAAAGGAAAATAGAGTAAAATTCTCACTTCACACAAGGACCTGAAGAACCAATAAAACCCAGAAGCCGAGTCTTAGCTCTTTGAAGGATCTTTCTGTCCAGAGTGAAGCCAGAGAAAGTAAATGACTGAGAGGGTATCTCCCCGGACAATCCCTGACTCAAAATACAATTTCCAGAAAACAAAAAAGAACACAGATATGAAAAGAGGTTTGCTCAAAGCAACACAGCACAATACTGGCAGATCCAGAACACAGAGCCAGGTCTCTTGGTTCCAGTCCAGTTTATTTCAATCAGGAAATATTTCCTCCTTTCCTATTGTATTTTCTCTAAAACTCTGCTCTGATCCTGGAGAGGTGAAGAACATGGGGGAGTACATAGATTAGAGGAGGTGAGATGTCTCCACCTCTAGTCCATGAGACTTAGAAATGAAGAAGCAACAGGCATAGTGGAGTGTATTAGAACCATGTGTAACACTCCTATGTGGCAGGGGCAAGATTCCCTCTTCCCAATTCCTCATGACCTAGAGGGAAAGTTAGTGTGGATTTGGATGCCTTATCTAGATATCTCTACTGACCACTGGAGCCTTACAGAAGCATCCCGTCTCACATACATTGTTGAAAATCTACACAGGAAAGAACTGGGGACAGGAGTCTTCTGGGAAAGAGTGCCCTATGGGCAAGACTGTATAGTTAAGGTAAGCTGACTGCTATAACAACAGTGAACTATAACAATTTTCAGAGGTTTAACGCAGCAGAAGCGTGGGTCTAAGTTTGTGGTGGTGGGAGGGCATTGGTGGAGCAATGGGGGTGGGGGGTGTCTCCTCCAAACAGGGATTCAGAAGCCTGAGTCCTTCCATTTTGTGTCTCTACCGCCTTCAGCAAGAGGTGTCCAAGGCTGCTATGATTGTATGAAAGGGGGAGTGTATGGGGAGAGTTAATGAAGGTTTCTATGGACTAGTCTTGGAAGAGGTACTCTGTACCTGTGCCAAAAGATTGGCTGGAACTCGGTCAGATGACCACACCTAACTGCCAAGTTGATTAGGAAATGTGGTCCGCCTGTATGCCAGGAAGAGGAAATAAACTGGGTGGTATATAGCAGTCTCTCCCACACAGAACCTGTGATGATCCCAGTGAGGGGCAAAAGGGTAGATCAGATCAGATCCTTTTCCTCAGAAGACTCTGATGAAAGAGGCAAAACCATGCAGAGGTGACTGAAATACAAGGAAGAAGTGAGGGTGGCCTGGGTTATTGCAGACTAAGGAGGAGCATATGTGAGAGGTCCTATTATTATTATATTATATCATAGGCTGCTCCACACCCTATTAATCCTCCACGAAATAGATTGACAACACAAGTAAACAAATAAAATTCACAGTTTCTGTGGAGAGAAATAAGGTTAGAAATGGGACTAGGCAATGTCAGTGGGGGTCTGGAGTGAGGGGGTGGGAAACAGAAGGAGATGTGAAGTTGCATTTTAAATAAATTGGGCAGGGAAGGTACTACTGACAAGGTAATATTAGAGTTAAGGCTTATGGCTATCTAGGCCAAGAGGGTTCTGGGTAAAGGGAATATCAGGTGTCCAAATGCTGAAGTTGGGGGGCAGGAAGGAAGTCAGTGTGCCCAAACCTGTGCATGCAAGGGGCAAACCACAGGACTGGAAGTAGAGAGGCAGTGCTGGAGGCCTGGCGTATTTGGCACCTAGAGCAGATAGTTTTTTTTAATTGAAGTATAGTTGCTGTACAATATTATATGTTATAGGTGTACAATATAGTGATTCACAATTTTTAAAGGTTATACTCCATTTATAGTTATTATAAAGTACTTACTCTATTCCTCATGTTATACAGTATATCCTTGTAGATTCTTTTATATGTAATAGTTTGTACCTTCCACTTCCCCACTCCCCTCTCCCCACTGGTAACCACTAGTTTGTTCTCTATATCTGTGAGTCTTTTTCTTTTCAGTCTTATTCACTGGTTTGTTACATTATTTTAGATTCCACATGTAAGTGTTATCATATGGTATTTGTCTTTCCCTGTCCAGCAGATCATTCTTTATGCCTCCTCCTCTATATGATGAATGATTTTCAATTTGTGAGGTGAAATGAGAACCACAAATAGAAAATAAACATAGATGCCAAAATGATATTTTATTGGATTTTGTATGTGTAACTACACCAGTAAAGAGTTTTTAAAAATAAAAAATAAATATTACAGTGGATGAGGAAAGAAGTAATGGATTAATACTTTAAATTTTTATTATTTTTACAAAAGAAAAAAATTTATACATTGTAATTAATAGTAATATTGTGGTAACCAATACATGAATTTTAATAAAATGAAAACTGCAAAAGGTAAAAGTTGGACAATTATCAAATTGTTCTATGTGATGAAAAATTTTATTTTCTTGACCCATTCTTTTTTTTTTTTAACATCTTTAGTGGAGTATAATTGCTTTATAATGGTGTGTTAGTTTCTGCTGTATAACAAAGTGAATCAGCTATACATATTCACATATCCCCATAAGTCCTCCCTCTTGCATCTCCCTCCTACCCTCCCTATCCCACCCCTCTAGGTGGACACAAAGCACCGAGCTGATCTCCCTGTGCTATGTGGCTACTTCCCACTGGCTAGCTATTTGACCCATTCTTTAATTTTAAAACAAACAATTGAAACTTTGAAAAGAAAACTAAATTTTGATTTTGAAGATATTATTCAAATTCAGTAAAACATTTCAAGTATGAACTAAAATTTGCACTTACCAAACACAAGTATTTCGATTTGCAATGTGCACTCTGTTTTACTCTTTTTGAAGAAGAACCTAGGAAGAAAAAACTAGATAAGTAAATGAAAACCAGAAGATGGAAATCTGAACTCTCTAGCTACAAGTTAGATTTTTAAATGGTTGGCAAAAGGCGTCCCTTGGAGTTGTAATCGTAGCTCATCAACCACATCAGCTTTTCTCAATTCATTTCTTTTTTTTTTTATATCTCCCAAAGTTTTATTATAGCAAAATTTTCAAACATACAGAAAAACTGGAAGAATTTTACAGTAAACGCCCACCTAGAATCTCCCATTATTACTCTATCCTTCTATCAATCCCTTCTAATTTTTTTAATGTATTTCAAAATATATCATAGGGCTTCCCTTGTGGCACAGTGGTTGAGAGTCTGCCTGCCAATGCAGGGGACACCGGTTCGTGACCCGGTCCGGGAAGATTCCACATGCTGTGGAGCAGCTGGGCCCGTGAGCCATGGCCGCTGAGCCTGCGCGTCCGGAGCATGTGCTCTGCAACGGGAGAGGCCACAACAGTGAGAGGCCCACGTACTGCAAAAAAAAAAAAAAAAAAAAAAAAAAAAAAAAAATATATATATATATATATATATATATATGTATATATATATCATAGACATCTATCCACTTCTCCCTAAATACTTAAGCATGTATATTATCAGCTAGAGTTCAATATTTTGTTGCAGTATTTTTTTTTACTTTCTACATAAAATTTATATTACAATGAACTGCAAAAATCTCAAGTGTACATTTGTCAAATTTTGACAATGGCATATACCTGTGTAATGCAAACCCTTATCAAGGTATAGAACATTACAGTCACTCCAGAAAGTTCCCTTATTCTCCTGCCCTGCTAATCCTTGCCCTATCCCATCCCCACCCCCTGCAAAGAGGCAATCTCTTTGCTGGGTTTTATTTTTCCCCTAAAATAGATTGGATTTGCCTGTTCTAGAACTTCACAGAAATGGAATCATACAGCATAAACTTGTTTATGTTAGGCTTCTTTCACTCAGCATAGTGTTTTTGATATTTATCCATGTCGTGTCAATAGTCTGTTCCTTTTTATTGTTGAATAGTGTCCTTTATATAAACAACAGTTTATTCATCCATTTTCTTAATTGGCATTTGGGTTGTTTCCAGTTTGGAGTTGTTAAGCTTCTACAAACATTCTTACACAAATCTTTTTGTGGACATATGTTTTCATTTCTTTTCGGTAAATACCTTGAAGTGAAACTTTTGGGTTGTAGGATAGGTGTATATTTAGTTGTTTTAAGAAACCGCCAGACCTTTCCCATCAACTATTTATGAGATGTCCCAGATATCAGTTTTTTGTCAGATGCTCAATTCATTTCTGCCCACATGTATGAAAAGGTGACATATGCAAAGCACTGTTCTAGGCCCTAAGATGAGAATCTAGTGATGAATGAGGCTGGAACCCTGCTCTTGAGCTCAATTTATCGGAGCCATGCTGTGGAATTGAATTGTTCTGTATTCTCTACTTCCCTTTAGCTGTTCTTAAGACCAATATCCCAGAAGGTCGTCGACAAGCTCATCTCTCATGGACAGGCTCAAGTTTAGCTTGTCACTGATGTGTAAACCATTCATAGCTTAGCTGGAGCCTTTGAGTTATCTTCCTCCTATAGAAACTGGGTGGTTCAGAATCTATTGGCAGAAGTTATGACTTTTGAAAGTGACTGATTGTTGGCATATCTGAACTTGTAGCAGAACAAGGCAGCCCAGGGACTTCTGATTAGAGTATGTGAATCAAGGGGAAAGAAATATTCCACCTTGCCCACTTACTGCTGTGACCTGGTCGATTAGGAAAAGGCTACCCCTCTTCCGCTGATGGCTTTTCTCTGGGGTTCTCATTTCTGCTCTTATTCTAGGTATGACTGCCCATCCATCTGCTCTCTGTAGGGGCAGAGACACAAGTTAGGTAGCTGACCTAGCTCTTCCATGACCCTCATGGGAGTCAAGTACAAGAACTTGGATCAAAGCCTAGGCCCTACTTTGTCTTTATTGTAAAATTTACTTCATGTGGTGCAGATATTGTGATTTGGTGTGGGCCACTGAAGCTCCTGTTTGAGATTTTTTAAATGTCGTCTCTTCAGTTATTAAATAAGTATTAATTTATTTACTCTATTATGGAGTTAATTCTATTTTACTAATGTTTATGTGTCCCAGGCTTAGTGACCCTCACTGCCCTTGGGTACACCAACTTTGCTTTGGGAACTATTCCTGTAGCATTTTATACATAACTCAATAATGGCTCTTATCACCCTCAAGGGAAAGAACCATTCATCTTCAAATCCAAGTACTTAGCTCAGGGAGTGACAGATATGGCAGGTGTTCAATAAATATTGTGTAGATGAATAAATCACTCTTTTCCTGCCTAAGGAATCTGCTTTACACTATTCCATTTTTCAGATTATGTGGATGCTTACAGTGTTTTTCCTTTAGGGTGGTCAGTGGCACAGTGGAAAATAAAACTATAGTAGACATTGCCTGTGGTCTGTTCAGATCCCATTGGATGTCTTTTTTGCCTCCACAGGCATTTATGTGTTTTCTTCTAATGTACCTGCAACTGTCTGTAGAGGATTGTCCTTGAACCATTTTGCCTGTCCTAGCAAAGAACCGAAAGTACCTGGAGTTTACTCCCCATACCCACCCCGCCCCAGCAGCCTGGAGCCAATGACTAAGACTGACGTCTGAAGCTCTTCTCCTTTGCCAAGAGTTGGAACATAGAGGTGAAGTTTATGTTCCAAGTCTCCCTGGTAACATCGAGCTGAGGTTAAGACTTTGCCCAAAACAACATTCTCCCTTGTCTTTTCTTCTACTCCCTTACCAGTTTCTCCTAGGAATACTTCCTTAATAAATATCTGCATATGACTCCATGGCTTAGGGTCTGCTTCTGGGGAATCCAACATCAGAAAAGAACTAAGGGTTTGTAATATTTGTAACCCCCATTCTGGATCTATGGCAGCACTCATTTCTTTTTTGGGGGAATGGGGAACTACTTACTGTATAAGCAGATTTCATCTTTCATTTCCCTCACCTGGCTCTTACAAAGGTCCCTCACTTCAAAGCCTCCATTTTCTTCTCTCCCTAATTTAAAGTTTTCCATTCAACTTCTCTGAGTTTGGTCTAACCACTCTTTCTGCCTAAGGTATTAAGGTTGTTCCAGGAGAATTCAATAGTTCATTTTAAGCTGCTGGAAATGTATTGACTCTTGTCAAGGACTTCAGGCTTGCCAAAGCTTATGCCACATTGTCCCAGCACTTTGTGTATTTAGTAGCAGGATAGGATCAGAATGTCTGTTTAATTGCATATTCTGGAGGGCTTTCCAGATGACTGGCCACAAGAACAAATCTATACAGACTGCCAATTGCATGGTTTGTCAACTGAGTACTGGAAATGCCAGTGAGAATGATTGTCAAGTGTTAACTGTGTTTGTCAGGTAAGTCACCTACCAGAGTCTGACAAGTGGCCAAAAAGATGCCCCAGTGCTGTCAGATTGATAGGGACAGAGTAAAGGGACAGAATAGGTGATTAAATAGTTAACCCCGCTAGGGGATTATAAGTAGAGAGAAAATTATGGGAGACCCCTAAGAGTTAATGATCATTCAAGAAAGCAGGTTTGCTTAGCAACGAAACCAAGCAGGCTTGTTTAACAAGGAAACTAACAACAAAACTAACAACAAAGCTATACATCAAGTCAATGAGACTCACATCCTGCCTAGTGAGGTCAGTATGTTAATGATTCCTAGGACATGCTCCTCTGTGCACACCAAAAACAAAAATATAGGGGAAGGGTGACATTCCAAAGTAGAAGACCCTCATTATGCTGAAACCTGAGATGACTTACCATATTTTAGCATATATTACCCCCTTTCTGCTGATTTGAATAGCTCCCTGACAGTCCCAGGTTAACCATGTAGGAACAGAAAATTCCCCCGCCGAAGTGGAGGAGGAGCTGATGATGGAAGCTTAATGTCTACTCAAGAATGAGGAAGAAGATGGTCTTCTCCCCCTCCCCACTTTTCCTTTGATTATGAAACTGTAGCCCACTAAGTTCTCAGGGTGGTACTCCCTTGCCTGCCCATTTGTATCTCTCACGAGTGTCCTATACTATTAAATCCACTTCTTACCTATCACTTTGCCTCTTACTAAATTCTTTCTACATTGAGACAAAAGAACCTGAGCCTCAGTAAGTCCTGACACCAGGTGAGGAGTTTTAATTAAATGGATAGCTGGTGGGAAGCTGCTGCATAGCACGGGGAGATCAGCTCGGTGTTTTGTGACCACCTAGAGGGGTGGGATAGAGAGGGTGGGATAGGGAGGGTGGGAGGGAGGCTCAAGAGGGAGGAGATATGGGGATACGTGTGTGCATATAGCTGATTCACTCTGTTGTATGGCAGAATCTAACACAACATTGTGAAGCAATTATACTCCAAAAAAGATGCATTAAAAAAAAAGACAGTGGGTTCAAGTCCCCTCCTAAGTCAGGGATCATGGATTCAAGTCCTAGTCTGAGGTACTGCTGGGTTTGAGTCCCATCCAAGAAGTCTGGTTTCAAGATCAATGCCTTTGTGAACACTAAACTCACATCTCTGCTCCCCTCACTGCTTAAAATATTATTAACCATTGAGACAAATGAAGGATACTGAACAGAAGAACAGCGACATTTCTAAAACTGGTGTTGTCTCTGCTCAAAGACCAGAAGTTCAGTAACATTTGTCAGTCTAAGAGGCTTCCCCAGAAAGAAAACAGCTGGGATAAGATGGGATGGTTACAAAGATGGGGAATGGATTTAGGCATTCCAGAGTGAGCTAGAACCCAAGATCTATCCTAAGGAGAATATAACCCTCTAAATTGATGTCCTGAAACAAACTGATTTCTTACTAACCAATTCTAGATGATCTAACCTGTTTGGAAAGATGAGAATTCTTTTGAGATAATCAGACCTTTTGAGATAATGGTCCAGGATGAGTTATTCTTTTTCTCCCTCATCTGAAGGATGGATTAGATTGAATACCTTAAGGAGCATAGGCTTTACGTACATTTTCTGCTAGCTTCAAGAATGCAAGATATTAAACACCATTCTACCTTTTTGCCTTTGGCTAGTGGTAATGCTTTCCCACTGAACTTAGCCAGCAGGTGATTGTTTTGTTAAGAATGGAGTACTTAGTACTCTAACAAAGAGCAGGCATGAATGGGCTCACCTCAAATGGAGAGAAGTCTGTCAACGGGCTTTCTTCCCACCAGAGACTGCTTTTATAACAGAGGTGAGAATGTGACAGTGACAAACATAGCATTTCCAAAGGAACTATACCACAAAATATTCTCTCAACACTGCAGGAGTTGGCAGGAAAAAATTGTATATGAGTCTCTATGAGGACAAATGCAAGATAGCACATTTAGGGGGAAATAATCTAAGTTATTCTTTTAGGATGACAATTCATAAATCTGATTCATCATCAGAATCACCTGGTGAGCTTGATAAAGATACAGCTCCCCAGGACCCATTCCAGGGATTCAGAGTATGTCTGAGCTTGGGCCCAGGACTTTATTTCTATAATAAGCTCCTTGGGGATTTTCATGATGGGTCAAGTTTGAGAACCATGTTCCAAAAAGAAACCTATGAAGTGTTATAGACAATTCCCTGGAGAGAGTGGGCCAAAAGACCAACTAAACACTACCTACAAATATGTCTGGATCTGGACTATTTAGTACAGTTCTTTGCATCTCATGGGAGATTCTGTAGACTTGGAAGTCATCCAAGAAGGGCCAACTTTAAAAAGCAGTCCTTCAGGGTAGTCAGATAATGGGACAAGAAGGGTTCCAAAATGAAGTCTGAAAAGAAAGTTGACTATTGAAGGGCACGTAATTGATTCTGTAAACAAAGGCTAGCCGTAAGACACTCTGTATCTCATTTTGAATAAATAAGGAGATTTAAAAAGAATAATTTTAAACAATTAGTAAATAGATAATATTATCATAGATAATAACATTTTAATTAAAGTAGAATTAAATTCATTCAATTCTAGAAGTTTATAGTGCATTCATCAGTTATTCATTCTCCACTTATGCATTCTTTTTTTTTTTTTTTTTTGCGGTATGCGGGCCTCTCACTGTTGTGGCCTCTCCCGTTGAGGAGCACAGGCTCCGGATGCGCAGGCCCAGCGGCCGTGGCTCACGGGCCCAGCCGCTCCGCGGCATATGGGATCCTCCCAGACCGGGGCACGAACCCGTATCCCCTGCATCGGCAGGCGGACTCTCAACCACTGCGCCACCAGGGAGGCCCACACTTATGCATTCTTTTATTTACTCCTTCACTGATTCACACAACACATTAAAAAGCTATACTGTGTGCAAGGCCAAGACTTTAAATTCCTCCTTAAGGGGGTTGAGTCAAGATGGCAGTGTGGGAAGATGCAGAGTTCACGTCTCTCCACAACTAGGGCACCTGCCAGATACTGGTGGGGGACCTTGACACCCAAGGAGACGGGAGAAACCCCGAAGCAAACTGGTAGGACATCGGGGGACTGAAGGGGGAGGAGAAGTGGAGGCCGGACAGGAGCAGTGCCCCTGAGGGCTGGCTGAGAGGGGGGAGGGATTCCCACACCTGGAGGGACCCTCAGGGGCCTCGGATCAGGGAGGAGCACGCCCAGTGTTTCCTCTGACCAATTGGCCAGGGAAGTCTGCCTGGATCTTGGGCCAGATCTTACGCCCTCAGAGGCCCCCTCTGGGTCATGTTGGTCCTGAGAGCGTAGGAGGGAGGCTGGGGGAGAACAGGAGAGTCAGGTGTGAGGGACCCTCCAGAATTGGAGGAGCAGGAGAGGAGTGGAGGGCGTTGGCCCCACCCACTCGAGCCTGGGAAACCTGCTGGGCTCCCAGGTGGGGTCTGCCACCCTCTGAGACCAGAGGCGGGAGACACGCCTGGGGCCCTTCTGTTCTGTTGAGCCTAAGCCCCACCCCACCACACACACACCCTAGGGCCTTTTCCAGCTCTGTGGGTCCTAAGCATAGGCCCCACCTACCACCCAACACCCCCCCACCCCCGCTTATGCCCTGCCCTCCACAACCAAGGCCTTTTCCACCATTTTTTTCTCTTCCTCTTTTTTACTATTGTGGTTCTGTTTTACCTTCCAGTTGTTTCATCTATATTTTTATTTTTATATTCTTTCTAACATATCTGTAGTTTCCTAGTCCAATTTTACTTTTTACTTTGTTATTGTTCCCTTTTTTTTTTTTTGCCACCCTGCGCAGCTTGCAGGATCTTGGTTCACAAGCCAGGGGTCGGGCTGAGGCTCCTGTGGTGGGAGCTCCAAGTCCAAACCACTGGACTAACAGAGAACCTCAGACACCAGGGAATATTCATTGGAGTGAGGTCTCCCAGAGGTCCTCATCTCAGCACCAAGACCCAGCTCTACCGAACAGCTTACAAACTCTGGTGGTGGAAGCCTCAGGCCAAACAACCAATAAGACAGGGGACACAATCCCACTCATGAAAAAAAAAAAAAAAAGAGAGCGCAAAAAAATATGTCACTGATGAAGCAGCAAAGTGAAAACCTACAAGACCAAATAAATGAAGAGGAAATAGACAATCTACCTGAAAAATAATTCAGAGTAATGATAGTAAAGATGATCCAGAATCTCAGAAATAGAATAGAGGCATGGTATGAGAAAATACAAGAAATGTTTAAAAAAGATCTAGAAGAACTAAAGAACAAACAAACAGAGATGAACAACACAATAACTGAAATGAAAAATACACTAGAAGGAATCAATAATAGAATAATTGAGCCAGAAGAACAAATAAGTGAGCTGGAAGAAAAAATGGTGGAAATAACTGCTGAGGAGCAGAATAAAGAAAACAGAATGAAAAGAATTGAAGACAATCTAAGAGACCTCTGGGACAACACTAAATGCACCAACATTCGAATTATAGAGGTCCCAGAAGAAGAAGAGAAAAAGGAAAGGGTCTGAGAAAATATTTGAAGAGATCATAGTGGAAAACTTCCCTAACTTGGGAAAGGAAATAATCACACAAGTCCAAGAAACCCAGAGAGTCCCATACATGGTACACCCTAGGAGAAACACACCAAGACACATATTAATCAAACTAACAAAAATTAAATTTAAAGAAAATGTATTAAAAGCAGCAAGGGAAAACAAAAATAACATACAAAGGAATCCCCTTAAGGTTACATTCAGCAGAAACTCTGCAGGCCGGAAGGGAGTGGCAGGATTTATTTAAAATGATGAAAGAGAAAAACCTACAACCAAGATTACTCTACCCAGCAAGGATCTCATTCAGATTTGATGGAGGAATCAAAAGCTTTTCAGACAAGCAAAAGCTAAGAGAATTCAGCACCACCAAACCAGCTTTACAACAAATGCTAAAGGAACTTCTCTAGGCAGGAAACACAAAAGAAGAAAAAGACTCACAAAAACAAACCCAAAACAATTAAGAAAATGGTAAGTGGAACACACATATTGACAATAACCTTGAATGTAAATGGATAAAATGCCCCAACCAGAGACACAGACTGCCTGAATGGATACAAAAACAAGACCCATATATATGCTATCTATGAGAGACGCACTTCAGACCTAGGGACACATACAGAATGAAAGTGAAGGGATGAAAAAAGATATTCCATGCAAATGGAAATCAAAAGAAAGCTGGAGTAGCAATACTTTTATCAGATAAAATAGACCTTAAAATAAAGACTGTTACAAGAGATAAGGAGGGACACTACATAATGATCAATGGATCAATCCAAGAAGAAGATATAACAATTATAAATGTTTATGCACCCAACATAGGAGCACCTCAATACATAAGGCAAATGCTAACAACCATGAAAGGAGAAATTGACAGTAACACAATAGTAGGGGACTTTAATACCCCCACTTACACTGATGGACAGATCATCCAAAGAAAATAAACAAGAAAACACAAGTTTTAATGACACAATAGACCAGATAGATTTAACTGATATTTATAGAACATTCCACCCAAAATTAACAGAATACACTTTCTTCTCCAGTGCACATGGAACATTCTCCAGGATAGATCACATCTTGGGGCACAAATCAAGCCTCAGAAAATTTAAGAAAATTGAAATCATATCAAACATCTTTTTTGACCACAATGCTATGAGATTGGAATCAGTTACAGGAAAAAAACCTGTAAAAAACACAAATACATGGAGGCTAAACAGTGCACTACTAAATAACCAAGAGACCACTGAAGAAATCAAAGAGGAAATTATAAAATACATAGAAACAAATGACAATGAAAACATAATGACCCAAAACCAATGGGATGCAGCAAAAGCAGTTCTAAGAGGTAAGTTTATAGCAATACAATCTCACCTCAAGAAACAAGAAATATCTCAAATAAACAATCTAACCCTACACCTAAAGCAACTAGAGAAAGAAGAACAAAGAAAACCCAAAGTCAGTAGAAAGAAATCATAAAGATCAGAGAAGAAACAAATTAAATAGAAACAAAGAAAACAATAGCAAAGATCAATAAAACTAAAAGCTTGTTCTTTGAGAAGATAAACAAAATTGATAAACCATTAGCCAGACTCATCAAGAAAAAAAGGGAAAGGATTCAAATCAATAAAATTAAAAATGAAAAAGGAGAAACCACAACTGGCACCGCAGAAATACAAAGCGTCATAAGAGACTACTACAAACAACTATATGCCAATAAAATTGACAACCACGAAGAAATGGACAAATTCTTGGAAAGGTACAATTTTCCAAGACTGAACCAGGAAGAGTTAGAAAATATAAACAGACCTATAACAATTAATGAAGTTGAAACTGTAATTAAAAATCTTTCAACAAACAGAAGTCCAGGACCAGATGGCTTCACAGGTGAATTCTATCAAACATTTAGAGAAGAGCTAACACCCATCCTTCTCAACCTCCCTCCAAAAATTGCAGAGGAAGGAATACTCTCAAACTCATTCTACGAGGCCACCACCACCTGGATACCAAAACCAGACAAAGATACTACAAAAAAAGAAAATTACAGACCAATATCACTGATGAATATAGATGCAAAAGTCCTCAACAAAATACAAGTAATCCAACAACACATTAAAGGGATCATACACCAGTATCAAGTGGGATTTATCCCAGGGATGCAAGGATTCTTCAATATACACAAATCAATCAGTGTGATACACCATATTAACAAATTGAAGAATAAAAACCATATGATCATCTCAGTAGATGCAGAAAAATCTTTTGAGAAAATTCAGCATCCATTTATGATAAAAACTCTCCAGAAAGTGGGCATAGATAAAACCTACCTCAACATAGTAAAGGTCACATATGACAAACCCACAGCAAACATCATACTCAGTGGTGAAAAACTGAAAACATTTCCACTCAGATCAGGAATAAGACAAGAATGTCCACTCTCACCACTCTTATTCAACATAGTTTTGGACGTCTTAGCCATGGCAATCAGAGAAGAAAAATAAATAAAAGGAATACAAATTGGAAAAGAAGAAGTAAAACTGTCACTGTTTGCAGATGACATGATACTGTACATAGAAAATCCTAAGATGCCACCAGAAAACTACTAGAGCTAATCAATGAATTTGGTAAGGTTGCAAGATACAAAATTAATGCACAGAAATCTCTGGCATTCCTATACACTAACAACGAAAAATCCCGAAGAGAAATTAAGGGAACAATCCGTTTACCACCGCAACAAAAAGAATAAAATACTTAGGAATAAAACTATCTAAGGAGGCGAAAGACTTGCACTCAGAAAATTATAAAAAACTGATGAAAGAAATCAAAGATGACATAAACAGATGGAGAAATATACCATGTTCTTGGATTAGAAGAATCAATATTGTGAAAATGACTATACTATCCAAAGCAAGCTACAGATTCAATGCAATCCCTATCAAACTACCGATGGCATTCTTCACAGAATTAGAACAAAAAACTTTACAATTCGTATGGAAACACAAAAGACCCCAAAGAGCCAAAGCAATCATAAGAAAAAAAAAAAAAAACAGAACTGGAGGAATCAGGCTCCCTGACTTCAGACTATACTACAAAGCTACAGTAATCAAGAGAGTATGTTACTGGCACAAAAACAGAAACATAGATCAATGGAACAGGATAAAAAGCCCAGAGATAAACCCATGCACATATGGTCACCTAATTTATGACAAAGGAGTGAAGAATGGCTTCACAGGTGAATTCTATTAAACATTTAGAGAAGAGCTAACATACAATGGAGAAAAGACAGCCTCTTCAATAAATGGTGCTGGGAAAACTGGACAGCTACATGTAAAAGAATGAAATTAGAACACTCCCTAACACCATACAAAAAAATAAACTCTAAATGGATTAAAGACTGAAATGTGAGACCAGACACTATAAAACTCTTAGAGGAAAACACAGGAAAAACACTCTTTGACATAAACCACAGCAAGATCTTTTTTTTAAACCAATTTACTGTTTTGTATTTATTTACATATTTATTTATTTATTTATCCATTTATTTATTTATTTATTTATTTATTTACTCTCTGTGTTCTGTCTTCATTGCTGCACCCGGGCTTTCTCTAGTTATAGTGAGTGGGGGCTACGCTTCATTGTGATACATGGGCTTCTCATTGCAGTGGCCTCTCTTGTTGCAGAGCATGGGTTTCTAGGTGTATGGACTTCAGTAGTTGCAGCACGCAGGCTCAGTAGTTGTGGCTCACTGGCTGTAGACCACATGGGCTTCAGCAGTTGTGGCACATGGGCTCAGTAGTGTGGCTCGTGGGCTCTAGAGTGCAGGCTCAGTAGTTGTGGCACACGGGCTTAGTTGCTCCACAGCATGTGGGATCTTCCGAGACCAGGGCTTGAACCCATATCCCCTGCACTGGCAGGAGGATTCTTAACCACTGCACCACCAGGAAAGTCCACAGCAAGATCTTTTTTGACTCACCTCCTAGAGTAATGAAAATAAAAATGAAAACAAATGGGACCTAATTAAACTTAAAAGCTTTTTCACAGCAAAGGAAACCATAAACAAGATGGAAAGACAGCCCTCAGAATGGTAGAAAATATTTCCAAATGAAACAATGGACAGAGGATTAATCTCCAAAATATACAAACAGCTCATGGAGCTCAATATCAAAAAAACAAACCATCCGATTAAAAAATGGGCAGAAAACCTAAATAGGCATTTCACCAAAGAGGACATACAGATGGCCAAGAGGCACATGAAAAGATGCTCCACATCACTAATTATTAGAGAAATGCAAATCAAAACTACAATGAGGTATCACCTCACACTGGTCAGAGTGACCATCGTTAAAAAATCTAGAAACAGTAAATGCTGGAAAGGGTGTGGTGAAAAAGGAACACTACTGCACTGTTGGTGGGAATGTAAATTGATACAACCACTATGGGGAACAGTATTGAGGCTCCTTAAAAAACTAAAAATAGAACTACTATATGACCCAGGAATCCCACTACTGGGCATATACCCTGAGAAAACCATAATTCAAAAAGAGTCATATACCACAATATTCATTGCAGCTCTATTTACAATAGTCAGGATGTGGAAGCAACCTAAGTGTCCGTCGACAGATGAATGGATAAAGAAGATGTGGCATATATATACAATGGAATAGTATTCAGCCATAAAAAGAAACAAAACTGAGTTATTTATAGTGAGGTGGCTGGACCTAGAGTCTGTCATACAGAGTGAAGTCAGAAAGAGAAAAACAAATACCATATGCTAACACATATATATGGAATCTAAAAAAAAAAAAAAAAAAAAAAAAGAGGTACTGATGAACCTAGTGGCAGGACAGGAATAAAGATGTAGACATAGAGAATGGACCTGAGGACACGGGGTGGAAGGGGGAAGCTGGGGCGAAGTGAGAGAGCGGCACGGACATATATACACTACCGAATGTAAAATAGTTAGCTAGTGGGAAGCAGCAGCATAGCACAGGGAGATCAGCTCGGTGCTTTGCAATTACCTAGAGGGGTGGGATAGGGAGAGTGGGAGGCAGGCTCAAGAGGGAGGGGATATGGGGACATATGTATGCATGTGGCTGATTCTCTTTGGTGTACAACAGGAACTAACACAGTATTGTGAAGCAATTATACTCCAATAAAGATCTATTAAATTTTTTTTTAATTATGCTATTGGAATAAAACAAAAGATCTATTTAAAAAAAAAAGAGTAAACCCTAAAAAAAAAAAAAAAGAAATCACCGTTTTAGCAACATGGTGATACATCATCCTTGCATTTGCATATGTATAATTTTCTCTGAAATACCTTACAAGGTAACTGAAATTCCACTTTCCAGGCTCAGCAATGCTCTGGCACTTGTAACTTCCCCTCAGGTCACACTTACATGGGCTTCCCTTGGTAAATCTTGAGTTCAGCCTTTGCCAAAAAGCAATCAGGCCGACCACTGATTCTCTGGCGTTTTTCCATAGGTATTAACTGCCTCTTCCTCATATGAATGAATTTCTGATTGCACAACTGAAAAAAAAGTGAAAAAATTAAGTCAATGGATTCTGTCTTGGAAGCAAAATTGCTGATATTTCACATTAATGTCAGTAAGAATCAAATAAACAGGGACTGTGATTAAGACTTACCAATGAGCCAAGTGCAGATTGCCCTCCAGACTTTTCGCCCCGGATGTCTTTGTTGACAAAGAAGTGCCTGGCTTTTGAATCAGTGGGGCATCTTTTGGAGGGACTCCGGTTTCTCATGACAACACAGACTTTTGTGTGTGTGTGAGCCTGAGGGACTCCTTGCCATACAAGGCTATGGTAAGTAAAGTAACTCTCAGTAAAGCATAAACCACTGCAAGCCTTACATACCATAATAATGTTGTGCCTCCACGGAACAAGACACAGAACAAAATTGGAGACAAAAAATTCCTTTCGTTTTAAAGCCTTCACTGTTGAAGATTCTGTTATCTAAGAATTACCTTCCCTTTTCTTCACTGATTATTCATTGTCTTAAATCACCATCCCTAGAGATTTTTCTAGAGTTGCTAACTCAGCAGATTTGGAAGCTTTAATTCTCTGACCACTTAAAACCAGATGTCACGTCTTAAGGTCAGAGCAGAGGACGCTACCCACCTGCCTTGCTAAGAACCTTGTAAATATCTACTCTATGCCAAAATAAATTTTGAAATGTTCTTTTATCAAAAAAAAAAGGTTTGAGAGATGTAGGGAAAAAAATTATGTGCCACACTTAATCTCTTTTGATTTTTGCCATTATGAATGAGGTAATAAATAATATTCTCATGCCAATAGCCAGGGAAACTAAGAGGTAGACATAGTAACTAATTTGTTCAAAATCACAAATCAGAGAATTCTGGGTTACAGCTCAGACCTGCCTGACTCCTAAGCTTATACTCTTAGCTGCCATATGCCATTGCCCAAAAGCGACACTTTTGAGATTGACTTTATCTACCTGAGTGCTGTGTGGCCCGCATGATGAGGTCAGACATGGGGTACTTGTCGTGAGCACATGACCTCAGCTAGCATCACTGTTCCTACGCCCCCAAAAGCCAGCTCTGCCTACCCGCACAGGCTCCAGGTGCAGGCCTGAGCTACCCAGTTTGCCCTGGGACACTCGCTGTGCTAGGGTTAGGTGTGGGCAGACACAAATATTTGGCCTTTGCCAAGTATGACTCTTGGCATCCAGACCAAATAGATTACAGGATCCCTCTAGGGAGGAAATGAACCTATAAAATTGTCCCCAGATCAAACCAGTTTCCAATTAGTCATGGATTGTGGCTGAATTCTTGAGGCTATTTAAGAAGCCCTTATCCAATTCTCAAGGCTAACCTTGGGCTGGGTCAAGAGAGAACTGACTCAGCTTTCAGGAAAAAGCATCCAGCCAGCTGTGGAGCCACTTTATCTTGTACTTTGCCTAGTTCCTGAGCAGACCAGGAACATGGCGTAGCCTTGGGGCTCCGAGCTGTTTTCTCAGAGTGCTTTACCCCTAAATGTTCCTGCATATGCTTTCATGAAATGCACCTTCACCTCCTGGATAGGTATCTCTCCTATCTTTATAACTTATGTTTCCCTGGTCACATAAACCTGAGACCATAGTCAAAAACAGGATCACAGAAGCAGTGCCATGCTGAAGTCTCTCCTGAATCACTGAGAAGATCCACGGAATACTGCAGTAGGGCTCCTGGTGACAGGACGCTCTTCTCTCCCACACAGACACACAGAGCACCACTCCAAGGTGATCTCTGCTGCTTCCATGAGGTTTCTATGGGCTTTATCTGACCTGGAGGTTAGTTGCAGGGGACCCCAAATTGCACGCCACTCTAGTCACACCTCCCCATTTTTCATCTTCTTTAGCCACTTTCTACCTCCCTTAGCCATTTTGGAGACATGCTCAGACTGTTTATAATACTTATAAGTCTCTGTGTGACACCCTCAGCCAGTAGCAAAATGCATCTTCCTCTGGTGCTCACACAGTTGCATCACTGCCAAGTGACAGAGGCCACAGGTGGATTCCCTCCACTGTGCTTTTATCACACTCTGACACATTGACCACAGAGTGGGCCCCATCTCTATCCCTCCCCCTATCTCTATCTCTATCCCTACCCCTACCCCTATCTCTGTCTCTATCCCTATCTCTTTCTCCATCTTTATCTCTATCCCTATCTCTATTTTTTATCTCTTTCTCTCTCTTTTCATCACAGCTTTCTGTTCCTTGGGCCCTTGCAAAAGTTTGTAAAGGTAGGGTGAAGCCAGAGAACAAATTGGAAAATACAGAGCCAATTATACTTAAACTCTCCCCCTGTTCCCTAATATCCATTGTTTGGTTTTCGAAAAAGTTTGCTTGCCTCAATTCTCTCTTCCCTCGGGTCGAGTACCTTTCTAGGAGAGCCTTTTCACTCACAAATAAACCTCTAGTGTCCTCTACATATAAAGATGGTCTTTGTAGCATATACCTAGCTCTTCTAATTCCACAGCACACCTCCCCTACCTGCTATACAAACCATGTATATGTATATGTATATACATATGAGCCAAACTCATTAAGCACAACACTGGAATCACTATACTTTTACACTTTTGGTTGTTTTTATTCATAACCCTAATGTTTTAGTTAAGCTTCTTTGTATTGAATGGAAAACAGATGTTCACAGACAAAGGAGGAGAAATAAATCAACAAAGTGTCCCAGTGATATTTTTTATTCAATCATGCCACAGCTGCTTGCGGAGCCTCAACCATGGCCCTGTGCTGTGTATAGAGTGGGAAAACGAAATGAATCAGGCTTGGTCCCTACCCTCAGAGAATGTGCTCCTAGTTAAATGGGGTTTTGTAGGCATTGGAGGAAATTGAAACACTACTGGATGATAATACAAGGTAAAAAGAACTGCCTGCTACCCAAAGGATGGGTATGTAGAGTGTGATGTGTGTGCAGATAAAAGAGGTCTCCCATTTGTTTTGGCAGATCCGGTGGCATTATAACTGGATCTTGAGAAATAGATGGGATTTGGATGTATAAAGATAAGAGTAACAATTATAGAGAAAACTGCATGGGAAAAGGTATTGTGGTGGGAAAGTGGTTACTGTATGCTGCAAATAAGTGAATTACAGAGTGCTGGGAATAATAAGTGAGTTACTGAGTGTGGGAATGACAGTTTGCTGCCTTATAGAGTACAAGGATGAGAAATGTCTGAGATGAGGCCAG
The DNA here is from genome assembly GCF_964341445.2 of Mesoplodon mirus. NCBI lineage: Eukaryota > Metazoa > Chordata > Mammalia > Artiodactyla > Ziphiidae > Mesoplodon > Mesoplodon mirus. The sequence continues at coordinate 38,261,693 of NC_138982.1, read as the reverse complement.
ATGTGGCCAGTGCAAAGAGTCTTAAATTCCTTACTAAACAATGTGTATTTTATTTGGTAGATAATTTAGACTACGAAAGGTTTCTGATCATGGACGTAGCATGATCAAGTTGGGCGATAAAATTCATAGGGACCTTGAGAAGCAAAACTAGAAGAGAGACTTCAGTTGGGGAGACCAGATAAGAGATTCTTATATTCAGGCAGGTGGTGGCCAACGTCTTAGAGGAGAGGAAGTTCTACTCGAGAGATACAGCCAAGAGAGCATGCAGGGATTTAAGAACTGATTGGAGGGGGACAGGTGGGACTCTTCATTGCATGCCCATGTTTGTGGTTACACAAGGAAAAGTCCTCACTTACCCACAAAGCCTTCTTGATATCACACAGAACCACCACTTTTGGCTTGTGATACAATGTGAATGGTGCCCCCTTGAGTTGTGCAGTGCATAATACACGCAACGTATGTGAGACCTTCTGGCAGCATTATCACCCTTATCCACAACTACAAACTCAACAGAGTTTCCATAGTCCATATGTGTGCAGCCTTTATCACAGGCCAGTGCTTTATCAGATTTTTCATGAAACTGAAACACTAAGGAGAGAGAATCGAAAGGAGATGGCAAGGAAATAGAGCTGGGAGAGTCTGGATAACCCTTTGAGTATTCTACATTCAAACATGGATGTTGCTCTACAACATGTTACATTCTTTTCCCTAGTGGATTAGATGATTTGATGAGCAGAATCTGGCTAGGAGTGAAAAACATAAAGGACCTTCATTTGGGAACCTGAAGACTAGGATTTTAGACTCAGGTCACCCATTTCCTAAGTGTGTGATCTCAAACAATTGGGATTTTTTCAACCTCAGTCTCCTGAAGGGTTGCTCAAGTATTATATAGAAAACAAACTGAGCTAGTGGGGAGAGGAAACCCTTGGATAAAGTGTCGGGTCAGGGCAGACTGACCAGTGAGCTGAAACCTGAAGGAGAATGGAGTCAGCCAGGAGGGTAGGGGTTGGTGAGAGTGGGGGCAGCATTCAAGGCAGAAAGGACGGCAAATGCAGTCTTCCCAGGGAAGGAACAAGCTTGACATGTTTGGGAATGCCAGGGTGACTCACTCCTAAGGCTCTGTCAACACTTCTAGGAGAGGTGTGTTTTGTCATTGTTGTTTTTATTTGTATTGTTCAATTTTGAAGAAAGTCATTTCGTTGATAAAGTTTAAAGGGTTCTTTTAACAAGTCTAATGGAACCCAAAGGACAGCCTATGTTGTGTGGCAGCAATTTTCAAGGGTTTTTTCTTAAGCATAAAGAAGTGAGCATAGTACAAAGCCGCAAGAGAATTCATATAACCCTAAAGAAAGCTGTACAAAGTAGGGGCTGAGCAAAGTTCAAGCAGAGATACAGGTTTCTGCTTCTGGAGACTGAAGGCAAAAACCAGAGCTTTATGTGATCTCATGACATAGGCTCACAGATCTCTGGTTTTATGATTTTACTCTCTCAGCTGTGGGAGTTGACTTCTTCTGTGACTGATGGTTAGGTCCAAGAGAACTTCTAGGAAAACTAAAAACTCTTTCTGGAGGAATTCATACTCATGATGGCAATCCATTGTATAGTTGCCTTGCTTGCTTCTTGATTGTTGGTGCTTCAAACATCTTGGGGAAAACAACATGGAAGAGTGACACAGCAGAGACTTCGCAGGCAGAGAGGTCCCATGTCTGAATACAGCTCCAGCCCCTCCACTCACGAGCTGTGTGTCCTCGGACAAGTTACTAAGCCTTTGGAGGATTTGGTACCTCATGAAAAGAAGGAGGATAGTAATCCTTGCCCTGCCTTCCTCCTAAGACTGTTATGAGGCTTAAATAAAAGCACGAGTGTACAGGTGTTTTGGAGACTGTAACGTCCTGTAACAAAGAAGGGAATAATAGCATCTGCAGTGTTAGAAATGCCTGGGACTTTGTAAAGATATTGCTTTGACTCAGCATTACTGGAGGAAACCACACCATTTTATTATCCAGAATGAAAGACTTCACTGCGGAGAAAGAGAGACTGATTTTAGAAGAACAGAAGGATAGATTTTACTTGCCTCCTTTGTACAGAATAAATTATTATAGCATAAACAACATACAAGCCTCTGAATATATAATCCCTTTTTCCAGTCATCACATCTGCAAGTGTGTAATGCACACTTCTGTGAGCACATGAGGACATACATGGCACAGCCGTACTTCCATTCTCTATTTCCATCATTCCATAGTTAGCAAGGCGAGCCTGGAGTCAGGGTTCTTCTCTATGGGTAAGAGCCGTATACCTTGGAGTAAACATACAGGGGACCCTCCCAAATGGTTTGGACCAGGTGACTATGTACTTTTCTCCTCCAAGTCCTGGTCAGGAAAGCATATCGGGCACAGGTAGCACTGCCCTTGGGTTGGGGGCACTGTCTCATGTTCTTTTTCTCAAAATTTTCAAACACCTCTTTCTGAGAAAATACTCACATCAGAAGTATCCCCCAGCTGTCAATTTGGCAGTCAGGGCCCCACTCTGTGCAGCTTTTGTCTAGGTTCCTGTCCCATCAGAAACCACCTTCCAAGGTACAGAGCAATCAGCCTGTGCATCCTCACCATGGGATCTCCCCAGCCTAGCCCCCCACAGGGTCAATCTGATATTCTGTGTGGGCAGCAGTCATAAAAGTTTCGCATCACAGCGTGAGACTGAGACACTGGGTGTATCAAGCCTGAAAGGAAACCTGCAGGTAATTGAGTTTCATCTGATACTTGACTTCCCTTGCTAATTGGTCTTTGAATATCTGCTGCAACCACCAATGTCACGGAGTGCACACAGAAGTCACCAACTTCCACCTCTGGCAGTGCCGACTGTTAGGGTAGTGGTCTTTGTGTCAGCCCGAAGCCACTCCCATCGTGCTCTTCACCCACTGGTGGTGCCGCCGGATCCAGGTCAGAGCTTTCTCTCTCACGGTAACTCCTTCAAGTGTTTGACTACCATTCTGGCATCCCCTGAATCCCCATTTTTCCAGGCTAAGCACTTCCTGGTCTTTCACTCACTGCCTCTAAGATGTAGTTCGTCTCAAGAACCATCTTTAGAATGAGTCCCTTTTGGCCAAGATTTTATGGCTGTTTGGCTGGTGAGGAACCAGAGTCCTCCGTCCCTGTTCCCTGCCAGCTGTGTGTGAATTGCTGAGGATGGAATCACTTCAGATCAAGACAAAAGCAGCTCAGAATTGCAGAAAAACAAACAGACACTTGTGGTTTGGGGTTTTGTTTTGTTTTTAACACACCTCTAGCCTAAGGCTGGCAGGATGCCTTGCATTCATTTGAACAGAAGGCCCTGGTATTAGCAAAGGCTTGCTTCCTTGCACCTGGCAAAGAAGAAATTCACTCTGTTTGACTGTGAGATCACACCATGCACCCCTGCCCCGTTGGAGCTTAGTAATTAGGAGGTATTTGGAGGTAACAGCAGGTTCGCTGAAGATTTGTGTCCAAGGTGCAACCCACACTTGCTCGTCACTAGGCTGCAGACTATCTCCAGCTTGCCCCTGCCCACAACTTTAGAAAAATGAGAACAGCTATCAGTTTTAGAAAAAGACATTCAGAGCTTCCATATCACTGCCAAGGCTGACTTTGTCAAAGGAGACATTTCTTTCTGTACTGAGGAAGACAAAGATCCTGCAGCCTGCTCTAATGATTCTTCACACCCTATTTTAAAACCAGAAACGACAAGGTAACTTTGTGGCTGAGATACACCATGTTCCAGAATTATCTGCACCATGTTCCAGAACCATGGTCAGGAGTTAAGCCGGGTAAGGGAATGCTTGCAGATTGGGAAGCATTCCCAAGCTACTCTTGGGAAGTAGCCAACCAGCCAGGGACTCACTCCCTGCCTGGAACATTCATATAGGATTTGATGTTTGTCATGAAAATGTTGCTTTTGCTTTAAAATACTATTTGTGGACGTTTTCCTAGAATCCAGTGTTGTCTGCTGAGCTCAATATAACCAAATTGTACTAACGATAAAACAAGGGAAATTTTTGTTTTCTGAAATCTAAAGCCTCAAGCTTAAGAAATGCGTACGTTGTATGAGGACTTATGTTAATGATAACATATAATGTTGTAGCACAAGACTAACTTTTCTCAAAAATAATAGAGCAGAGGAGTAAAAATTCCTGGAATTGGGCACATGGGATGTGGTTCCTGGAATTGGGCACACGAGATGCGGGGTTCCTAAAACATAGATGTCCACAGAGTCAGGAGCCAGAGGTTAGTGGATAGTTCTAGTGCTCTTGGATTTGTGCTACTTTCCTTTCTTTTCCAGGAATATAAGCCAGACCAACTATGTAATTTGGGGGACCCTTATTAAAAATAAGGACTTTCAAGATGGCAATAGCAGAGTATTAAACCAACAATGGGACCTTTCTGAGCATGAGGCCCTATGCAACTGCCAGATTGTATGCCCATGAAGCCAGCCCTAAATACAGGAGACTGTGCTCCTGGTTTCTTTGCCAAATCCCTGGTTAATGTGGTATGAGTGATGGGAGAGATGTGTACCACTTTGACACAGTGAAGAGCCTCCATCCTCCTTCCCCGTTGCAATATACATGGAGTCCTTGTGTTGAGTCGGTGGAGCCATCAGATTGGAGCAGTTACCACTCCAGGGAGGGCTATTCTAAAGAGCCACCCGGATCAAGACAGAAGCTCAGTGTTAAGACACTGAGATACTGGAGTTGTTTGTTATTGCAGCATCGGCTAAGCCTATCCTTACTAATACTAGAGGAAGGCCAGAAATGGAAGGAAACATCTCAAATCTGAAAAGTACCATAAAGGAAAGGAAACCAGACAGTGAAGAGTGGTGTGATGGTTCTCATGCATTTGTTTTTCCATCAATGAAATAAGAATTCAAAAATGATCTTTAACATGTTTACAATTCTATGCTACTTTCCCTCAACTCATTTAAAAAATATATTATCTAAGAAGAAAGATTACATACTCTCCTTCTCCTTTAGCCTCCCAATCTCTTGGCCCATTGCCATCCCTGGACCATTCTTGAATCACTGAACACCTCTGATACTTTCAGAAGCCAAGAGAAAAACATTCTCCTAGGGCAGTGTTCTGCTCTTTAGAAAGTATTTTATCAAAAAGAGTTTAATTTGTCACCATGATTGGGTAGGTTTTTGATTCCAAAAAATCTAGCTGATATTGTAAGAGTCTCACTGCTTAAAAACAAATCACTGAAACTGGTCCCTTTTGTCATCGTTACTATGTTATATAAACTTGGATATCACATTGCCTTCAAAGTTGTTCCTCGTTGCTCTCAAACACCGGGTTGCTATAAGACACTCCCCTGCCACACGCCGGCATGTCAGAGTAGGAGGTCTGGTTTATGGGGGGCCAAGTGGGGTCATTTGCCAAGGCCCTCTGCCATATCCGATACTGGCTTTTTGATTGATAGCCAAAACATCTTTTGATTATCATCCACAGGGCTCTATTTTCAATGATGGCCTCCTGAAAAATAAAAGAGTTACTGTTTACAATCAGAAGTTAAGTGTTTCCAGAATACAGCCTTCCATAGATCCTCATAAGGCACTACTGCATTGACTGCTTCAATCTAGCTTGACATAGAATTTGAGCTTCTGACAAATCCAAGGTGATTTCATGTGATAGGTCATGACCTCTCAAACTTTTCCACTTAAGAAACTCTTCTGGAAGAAGAGAGAGAAACAGTCTCAAGAATCCAGAAACATAGCTTGAAGTAGTCTGCCTCAAGAATTTCATATGTAAGTTAAATGTAAAAGCATCCAAATTCTGCAGTTCACTCCATATCACATCCATATGTGATTTAATATAAATGACACTTTAAATTATCTACTACCAAATGGTATTGACCTAATAGAAAGATATGCCATGCTTATGACGTGACTTGAGTGTACCATGGCACATCACTGAGTAGCCATGAACACAGGTAAAATTTGGGATGTGGGCCACAGTTTTTGAGCTGAACAGATCTGGATTTGAATCCCAGCTCTGACACCTACTATGGGCAAGTTAATTACCCTATCTGAGCCTCAGTGATTAGAAATAATAATTCCTTCCTCTTATATTTGTCATTAGGATTATATAACCCCCCTTACAATGCAGAGCATGGCATGGCATAGCTACTTCCCTTTACCATTCTCCTGAACTATTCATTTAACAAACGGCTGTGCATTGCAGCCTCATTCACATAAGCCTCCAAACTTCACCTACAAATATTTCATTGCAATGCGTTTTTTAAGATGACAAAAGATATGTCCTCTGAAAACATTTTGGACTGGCATTTTACTTCATGAGTTAGACTGAGCCTTGAATAGAGCCCAAGTTATAACTTATAATACATAGCACATGAGGGATTATGTTAAATTCATTTTTTTCATCATATGTGGTCACAAAGATTGACCATCTTATAAGTTATCATGAAAGAAACAAAGAGGAAAATATGAGGACCCAAGCTGTCCCATAGAATTAGAACTGGATTTGGTGTCTGTCAGTGGTATCTTTGCGAAACTGAAAGAGTTAATTCTGTAGGATTCTACAAGGAACTTTGCTAGAGATAGTGGTTTCCTAAAATCCACCCATCTTTGACATCTGAGCCCACTGCCCATGGAAATCATAGAGAGCAGCTAGTCTGAATATTCCTCTAAAAACTGATCATCTGCCAACAGGCTGTTAAACACTCACACAGCCATCTTATCAGCATCTTGCAAACCTCAGGGATCACCTAGCCAAACCTGTTCCTTTACTTTCCCAGATGAAGGTTTTTTGTCCTCTTTAATTAACAAGAGAACAGTAGCTCTCCTTAGAGCTGAGATAAGGCAGGATCATAGGTATTCAATTAAAGGTTTTAAAATCTAACTTATGTCCAGGAAATCTTAGCAGGCTTCATACAAAACAAATGAACACACACACACACACACACACACACACACGCAAGACATTAGTGCTCTACACAATATCTTGAGCTTTGTTACAATTCTACAAATGTGATGACCTGTATTACTTTGCTGCTCTGAAAAGGGAATCAAAGAAATCACTGAGAAATAATCCGTCCTGTCACTGTACACTGTAAATTAGATGTAGAATGAGAAACTAAAGGAAAGCCTTGATGATATACCATTTCTTAAAGAAAAAAACAAAACTTCATCACATGAGCTCTTCTGACATTCAAATAATTCATATATCTATATATATACACACACACACACACACACATACATATACACACACACACACACATTCACACAATGCATAAGTAGTAAAAGGGAGGGTGTTAAAGCTATCCACATTAGCTCCTCTGCCTGTTAGCAGGAGGTTAGATCATGAGACCCAGCAAGTAAGGATAAGGTCTCACTGAAACTTGTTTCGTGAGTATCAAATTACTGTCTCCATCTGCTGGGGGTGGGCAGGCTTACTTCTTACATTTAAGAATTGAATAAACCTTTACCCAGCTCCTAATAGAATAAAGTAATTGTTACAGTTAGTAAGATGACTTCTTGCCATAGTTTAATGGCAAGCAAAAAAAGAAATTTATACGCAGATAACTATAACGCTTGTCTTCTTTCTCCCTGTAGATTGTGAGCTCTACCCTTCTGCTATTATTACCCCTTTCACATCATGCCCTAGTACATGGCACAGGTTCAACAAATGCTTGTGGAAAGAGTGAATGAATAAATGATTGCTAGACACAAAGTAAGGAATGGTGAGTACCACAAGAGATAACATAATAATAAGAGCTTATATTTACTAAGCGCTTACTATGAGTTTTTCACTGTTTACATTTCATGCTCACAGTAACCCTATGAGATAAGGTACCATTATTATCATCATTTTGCAGATGAGGAAACAGAGACACAGAAAAGTGTAGTGACCTGACCAAAGTCAGACAACAAGAAAGGGTGGAGCCAGGATTCAAACCCAGGTAGACTACTCTGCAGCTATATTCTTAGCTGCAAATATACTGAAGGAGAATGGCTTCCTGCTGGGGGATTATGGCAGACTTTGTTGCTTGATCACCCTACAGCCCATTCCTCCTGGCTCTTCCCTGCCCACCTTAAAAAAAATCATAACTAGTCTAAGCCAATTTGTCTAACTTTTTGGCATAGATCCACCTTCCCAGAGTCCTTTTCTACTAAAGCTGACTATGAGACAGAGTTCTAAGCAATGAAGCATAAGAGGAAGCCTTCTGGTGGGCTGCAGGAAATTTTTTGCTTCCTGATAAAAGGTTCATACTTGTGGGAAAAAAAAAGCTTGCTGGTACCTCTTCTTCCATTTTTTTCCTGCACTGAAAACAGACATAAAGCCTAGCTACATGGGAGCTAGCTGGGCCCCATAAGCAACAAGCACAAACATGAAGGCCAACATCTAAGGATGGTGAGACAAAAAGGTGGAAGGATGCAGAGTCCTAATGATGCCACAGAGACACTAAACTAGATCTGAAGCCACTGGCTTCCAATCTTCTTGTTAAGTGAGTCAATAAATATCTTTATTGTTTAAGCCACTGTTTGCTGAGCTTTTTTACTTGCCTAACTGATCCAGGAATCAGGAAAAATTCATGAACAGGCTAATACTCTAGCTGTGCCACAGAGGATGGAATGTTATTTCGATATGCAGAAATGGGGAAAGATGTACTAGACAGAAGAAATAACATGATCATGGACAGGAATAAGATATATACATAAGATTATCCCTTAAAGGACAAGGACCATCTTTCTGTAACTCCATAAGAGGACTCTCATGGCAATGCTCTTTTACTAATTCGGTGGCTTTGGGGACCATATGGTTTAGCACAGGACTCCTCAGTGTGATTCCTGAGTCAGCTGCATCAGAATTACCTGGCAACTTATTAGAAACAAAAGCTTGTATCTACTTCAGACCTACCAAGTCAGAAATGCTGGGGCAGGGCTGGACAATCTGTGTTTTAACAAGCCCTCCAGGGAATTCTGATGCCCACTCAAGTTTGAGACGTCCTAGTTTAGCAGAGAGATAGATGCTCCTTATCCTAATTCTATGTCCTGTTCTGCCACCTGCTCCTGCACAGCCTTTACCCTGCTTAGTAAGGAAGGCTCTGGAGCTCCTGCATACAAAATACTGCAGAGCTGTCAGGCCCCAGGTGCGCCAGCCCACCACGAATCCCCGCTCACTGGAACCAGTCTGGGTTTGTAAGTGAACACAGGAATGGGGACAGATGGAGTCTTAAAGCTCATCCTTCCTACAGAATGGATGCCTTTTCTGGGGCACCCCCTCCAAGAGTGGGCTTTAAGAAATGGGGATTGTGTCTAACAGCATTGAAGGAGGAGAGAGTAAAGCGCGTAGCAAGGCAAAGGGGGAGCACAAGCTCGTTTTCCTGGGGAAATGGAGCATAAAGAATAAAAGCTGGGAAAAGCTCACTCTGAATCTCATTTTCCATCTGTAAAGTAAAAATGATAGAAGTTGTTCAGTGAAAGAAGCCAGACACGAAAGACCACATACTGTATGATCCCCTTTATATGAAATGTCCAGAGTAGGCAAATCCATAGAGACAGAAAGTAGTTTAGTGGTTGCCAGGGGGTGAAGGAGGAAGAAGGGGAAATGAGTGACTGCTAATGGGTGTGGGATTTCTTTCAGGGTGATGAGAATGTTCTAGAATTAGACAGTGTTGGAGGTTGAACAACTCAGTGAACATATTAAAAGCCACTGAATCATACACTTTAAAAATGTAAATCTTTTCTTTTTTTTTTTTTTTGCGGTACACGGTCCTCTCACTGTTGTGGCCTCTCCCACCGCGGAGCACAGGCTCCGGACTCACAGGCTCAGCGGCCATGGCTCACGGGCCCAGCTGCTCCGAGGCATGTGGGATCCTCCCAGACTGGGGCACGAACCCGTGTCCCCTGCATCAGCAGGCGGACTCTCAACCACTGCGCCACCAGGGAAGCCCTAAAAAGGTAAATCTTATAGTATGTGACTCATATATCAGTTTCTTTTGAAGAAATTTGAATGAATTGAGTTGGGTCTCTATTTGTGAATTTTAGAAATGGATAGGACCTTCTCCCATCCTCCCCAGCCCCACTTTACAGATAGGCAAACGTATACCTTGTTTGGAATTCATCAGAGGGAAGCATCATTGCTCATGTTGCCAAGGAAGGGAGACCCTTGCACTGTTGAGCCTTGTCAGCTAAAGCTGTTCCTTTTTCACACTCCCAGAGAATGCCTCCACCACCCCAACTAGCAATCAGCAAACTGAGGCCACTTACCTCCATGACAAGGGATACAATGAAATTGGAGCCAAGCATAAGGACAATGTAAACCCTCCACAGGACAGGAGTGCAGAGCAGCTGGTGGGAGATGAAAAAGCACAGTCAGTCTGAAGACTAATTATGCTGCAAAAACTTCATGCTGTTCACAGTGTACATGCAGGGCTTCTAACCACACTCATTCTTGTGAGACACTAGACACCTCTGATGGGCAACTTTGGCTTGACTTTCTTGGAATTGCACTGCAGTCTGAAACTCAACTGATCCAGCTCGCGTTCCTTCCCTCTGTCCTTCGCAGGGGTCAGACCCACATCATAGTGTGGCATCCTCCCCACCTCCACTGGCTTCCTAATCTTTTTTTTTTTTTTCCTTCATAGGTAATTCTTCCAATAACTTTCTTACACATCTCACCTCACCTGGATATCCATCTCAGAAGACTTGGACAATGTAACAGTTTGTTACTATTTGTGTAAACATGGTATAATATACATATAAGAAATGTATATGTACACATGTATAATGCATATCTGAAAGTATGTAAAATAAGCTGGTGTTATCAGTTGTCTCCAGAGAGAGGAACTGGTAGTTGGGGAACAAGGATGGGAAGGAGGTTTTCACCACATAACTTCTCTAAACTTTTGAATTTTAAACCATGGGAATGTTTTCTCTATTTAAAAAATATATATGAATTTTTAAAAAATGAGCAATAATTAGGTTGCAAAGCATCATGATTCCATTTAAAATAAAATAAACTTCATAAATCAAACACACATTTGTAATATATGAATTTTCAAAGATGGAAGGCTATAGTTAATGATGTTATAATTTTCCTTACTTACATAGTTACATTTTTTAAAATGCACCCATTATTTTATGTAATAAGAAAAATAATTATTTTATGAGCACTAATCCTTTGCAGAATTTTTTGAAGTCATGCTGGCAATGACTCTGCACAGGTTCCCTCCAAAACAAATACATTCCTTATTTTGTTACAAGAGGTCTCAGCCCCTCTGAAACAGTCTTCACTAACTTAAGAGTGTAACTAAATCCAACATGTTTTAACCTTAACTTCGGCAGGATTAAGGAATTTTAACTCATTTAGAAGACTAGTGGGCAAAGACTATTTATCTCCATGAGTACCTAATCTAATTCATGAATACAATTATACTGTTAACCACAGTAATACAATTATAAAAACAAAAAACTGAATGTAGATATTAGTTTATATGTCAAATGTCACCATGGGCTTGTGAAGGTGTTGCTGGTTTGGAATGCACTATGTACTCCAAATGCTTGTCTACATTTAGGAGCCTGATCTGCAATGACCAGTCAGTCAGTCATTGCCATTATGTGGCATTCACTATGCCAGGCACTGGTAATACAAGAATGAATAAGATAGGATCTTGGCCCTCATGAAACTTATCTTTGAGATGGAGAAGCAGACAGGCAATTTTACAAAGAACTAAAAGCTCAGTTCCTTTTATCACCTCTTCTGTATCCTATTTATTGGTCTAAAGGACTTTTATTAATGATTAACTTCTAATTCAAAAGAAGAATAGATTAGAAGAATCAAAATATACATTTTCCCTTGTTTGAATATGTAAAATTTCTGTCTCTTCTAGAGTTTCACAGTTGTCTCAAAATCACAAAACTGTAAGATAGTACTTGAGGTAAGATATGGATCTTTGAACGTAACTTTTGCAGACATTAAGTATGTAATACAGAAAAACACATTTTTAAAAAGTTAAAGAAAAAATGTAAATACAGATTTGAGAATTAACCCCAAAAGTGTTATAGGCAAAACTGTTTTAAACAGCTTCAAAACAAAACCATTTAAGAGAAAATTCTCTCACATTTGAAAGAGAAAATGTATAAATAGAATTTCCAATCTTACAGGGATCTTTTAAAGGAAAAATGTTCAATGCTTTTGAAATACTTGAAATCAAGGCTAGACAGAATTTTATTTCCCGACCAGCTTAAATAAAAACTATGAATAAATTCAGCATTCATTTTAACCCTACCATCTCAGAAGAATAAAAGGTGTCAAGAATCCATGTCAATTGCAATTGTGGCCTGCTTTTTGAAGTCGGAGTGTTATATAACTATAAAATATCATCATATCCCAGAGATAAGACTTACATCCAGACGCCTATATAATTCTGGAATATCGGCAAATAGAATGAATAGACACACACTCAGCTGTATGACCAGCACAAGGACAAATATATCTGAGGAAATAAGAACACAAGCTATCATTTAGAGAAATCTGAGTCCAGAGTATCACATCCATTGATACACATATTCTAGATTAACACTGATTAGATTTACTTGATTCCTACATACAAACTCAGCAAAATAGATGAAAAGTACTCATTTCTATGCAATGGGTCTCACCTCTACTATTTCTATGTATGTCCTTGAGGTAACTGGAAAATTTCACTTGCATGTTATATGTTTCAATTAATAAAAATGGGACATACATATAGGGTAATACTGACAAAATAACGTTTTCAATAAATGCCTTGGAGATATCCAAGTATCTGAGTCTCTTTAATGCAAATCATCCACTTCACATGTATGTGTATAGCTGATTCACTTTGTTATAAAGCAGAAACTAACACACCGTTGTAAAGCAATTATACTCCAATAAAGATGTTAAAAAAAAATCATCTGCCTCAAATCCTTTTCTTGGAAAAAGGAGGACTGTAAATAAACAAATGTTTGAATTGCAATCATGCAGAGGTCAGCATTCGATTGCTTCCTCATCCCAAGAATAAGAGCAAAATAACTTTCTCTGAACAGATTTTTCTGAGGATATTGATTCTTCAACTTGTGCTTCGAAATTTTCCCAATTAAAGGCATAGTGATGCTATGCAAATACATGCCCCAAAAGCTAAACAGGTCACCTACTTCTCCTAACACTCACCCCCACCCTCAGCCCGGACTGTAAGGAGGTGAGAGGTACTTTGGCCAAGAATCTCAACAACTTTCTATAGTCAGGCTCCTCCAGGTTGGATCCGCTCCCAGAACTGCCAATCAAACAGTGTCATCCTGAGCATTGTATTCATGACAGGAGACACTTCCAATTGAGTTCTGTGACCCTTCTCCCCACCTCCTCTGAGATGAATTCTGACAAGTACTGACAAGCAGAGAATTAAACGTGTCTTCCCAATTTGGAGTGAACCCATGAAAAGATACCTGGAGACAAATTTCTAGGGAAGGGAAGTGGTGGATTAAGAAACTCTAGTATTTAACACAGCTTTGAGGGAGGTAGCAAAGGACCAGGAAATAAGGCTGCATGTGTTTACAGAGCCCAGGAGTGGAAGTCAGAAGACCCTAGATGAGTGCCAACTCTGCAATTGCTCCTTGAGTGATCCAGGAGTATCTGTTCTCCTCTCTGATGACCTCTCACCTCTGATATGGTACAGTTCTACTCACAGTTTGTGTATGTGGGCTGCCTAAATGGTTTTCCTTTAGAGAAGACAAGAGCCACAATGATACAGTTGATTGTTCCCAAGAACCATATAGTAGTGTTCTCAAAACTTGTGAAGACACCATTACTTCCGATCGTATCTGGAGCAGTTGGAGAAATGGTTAACTTTGAGGTGGTTTCATTTTGCACTGTGCAGGTACTAAAAAGGAAACCAAAGAAGCTAATGAAGTGAGATGACAAGCCCTTACGAAGCATATGTATCTATGCAACTACGTGTCCTCAATGATTCTATAATTGCCTACACTTTGTGAAAGAATATACTGAAAAGTAAGGAGAAAGAAACCAGCATGTATAGATCTATATTTTGGGTAGATGGATAGATGATTGATAGATAGATGATAGATAGATATCGATAGATAGATAGATAGATAACAGATCCAACAAGCTATTTATTCAATAAGTTGGGCACAAATAATGTAGTAAGATTATATGAGAGAAAAAGATATGAATAAGCCATGACACTTCCCTCTATTTGCTTCAGATTTCTGAACATTTACAAGTAGTGTGACTATACAATTTATCATCCAACAGGCACAGATTTGAATGTGAAAGGAAAAAATATAATCATTTCTTTGGGATATCAGGCTTAAAATAGGTCTGCCTAGCCAAACTATAATGCATGGTCACCCTAGATATAAAAGATGGTCAGAGTTCACTATCATTCAAGATGAGCAAAGATAAGTGCTAGTGAATGATGCCACCAAACTGTGCTACAAAGAAGAGATCACTGGAAAACTGCCAAGGGTCTTAAGGAAGCCAAATCTTTAGTAGAATGAAGACCCATTTGCCTCCCAACATATGGGCCAGATGATGTTTGACAGAAATTAGAATGTGACAATCTAAGGCTGTGATCGTACCTGTGCATCCCCATGGAATACCAAGGCTGCCTCTGAACCAGAATGAAGCCCACAATGTGCATGGCCAGGCTGAGAAGAATGTTGAGAATCACAGATAGCAGCAGAGGCGGGGAGATCAGCCGTCCTGCAGGTCTGAAAGGCACCAGCTTGGGATAGGCACCATTCAAATTCACTACAAAATAAATTCAAGTTTTATATGTATATGAGAGCAGGAAAATTTTGTATTCTTCATCAGAAGAATGGTGTAACTTCTTGGGCCCATATATCTGAGGAAATTGACAAATTGAAATATTGATACATCACAAAGTAAGGGAATAAAACAATGAATGAATTCAAACTCAAGTCATATGAGGAATTCTTGAAAGAGAAGACATAGAACAACAACAAGATGCCCTTTTCCCCCTATTAAATAAGCAAAGACTATTAAATTATAGATGAGGAAGTGATGAAGTGAGCACTCTTATACACTGCTTGTGGAAACATATATTGACACAAAAATACCTTCTGCAGGGCAATTTGGCAATAAATATGAAGAGATTGAAAAATGTTCATAACCTTTGACATAGCTATCCCATTTCTGGAAGTTTATCCTAAGCTAAAAAATCAGAGATGTAGGAAGATGTTCATCACAGCATCATTTACAATAAATTATGGTACATCTCTATAATGAAACAACATACAGTCACTAAGAAGTAATGTTTTCAAATATTTAATAACAAAATGAGGAGTGACATAAACTAAATGGCAGATTAGCAACTCCAACATCCCATCCCTCCACAGAAATATTGAAAAACAAAAGGAAACTGTCAGAAGCAACTTTGTCAGAATTCTGAAAAACAGATGAAAGTTTACAGCAAACAAGCAAATGTTGAGTCAAGAAAAAGACAACTTAAAAATGGGAAGAAAGCTTTGTGGCATTTTTACTTGCCCTTGCCCCCCTCCCTCCTTAGCTCAATGGCAATCTTGAACATGGTTTTCTGCATTCCCAGTGGGGGATCCTGGTCCCTGGTTACAAAAGGGGAAAAGCAGACTTTATCCACAAATTATTGTGTATGTCTGTTCTAACCTGTCTGGAAGCTACCTGGAGAACTGATGCAAGGTGTTCATCTCTGTTTTGCCTAATAAAAAACTTAGTCAGGGGCTTCCCTGGTGGCGCAGTGGTTGGGAGTCTGCCTGCCGATGCAGGGGACACGGGTTCGAGCCCTGGTCTGGGAGGATCCCACATGCCGCGGAGCAGCTAGGCCCGTGAGCCACAATTACTGAGCCTGCGCGTCTGGAGCCTGTGCTCTGCAACAAGAGAGGCCGTGATAGTGAGAGGCCCCGCGCACTGCAATGAAGAGTGGCCCCCACTTGCCACAACTAGAGAAAGCCCTCACACAGACACGAAGACCCAACACAGCCATAAATAAATAAATAAATAAATAAATAAATAAAATTAAAAAAAAAAAAAAAAAAAAAAACTTAGTCAGGGCAGAAAAGCAGCATACACTCCTTAAAAACACTGTAAGGCTAACAAGCTACCCATAGTCATGGGGAACAAAAGATTAGAGTTGAGACATAAAATAACCAACTGAAGCCTAGAAAGAAAAGTTAAGGAGCATTTATTTGGAAAATAATGGTATTCAAAAGTACCTGTGCATGTTGGGGAATATAGAAAGCCATGTTCCTGCCAAAGATGTATGCTCAGAAAAGACCCTAAGCTTTCAGCCCTGTATAATCGCTAGACTCAGCACAAGCTTAGTTAAGTGTTGAAGTGCCCCAGCACAGAACTAGTCTGCAAACACTGGGAGAGGTATTTCTTTGTTCATGTTTTTAAACTCATGGAATTCAACTCATGGATATCTCTGTCAAAACACTAGCTGAACAAAAGCTAAAGCAATAGAGATTTTAGTGACCACACCACACATGACAACTGATCTAATCTTTGTAAAAATAGTTTAGAAAAGTCACTAAATAAATGGACTACGGGGCTTCCCTGGTGGCGCAGTGGTTGAGCGTCCGCCTGCCAATGCCGGACACACGGGTTCGGGCCCTGGTCTGGGAAGATCCCACATGCCACGGAGCAGCTGGCCCCGTGAGCCACAATTACTGAGCCTGCGCGTCTGGAGCCTATGCTCCGCAACAAGAGAGGCCGCGATAGTGAGAGGCCCGCGCACCGTGATGAGGAGTGGCCCCCACTTGCCACAACTAGAGAAAGCCCTCTCACAGAAACGAAGACACAACACAGCCATAAATTAAAAAAAAAAAAAAAAAGAGCTGGTGACATGTACGTGCGCCGAGACAGCGCGAATTGGAGAAAAATAAATAAATAAATGGACTACTACAGTCTTCAAAAGCAGCAAAACAAAAAACATCAAGCCCTGGGGAGGGGAAAGAATCTGATTTCCAGAGTTACAACATTATAATATTTAATGGAATAAAATAAATTGACAGAAATTATTTCTGAGGAAGCCCAGATGTTGGACTTACTGGACAAAGACTTTAATACAACTGTTTTTAACATGCTCAAAGAACTGAAGGAAATCAGAGAAATAATGTGAACAAAAGGAGAGTATTAAAGAGATAGAAATTTTGAAATGAAGCCCAAAGACATTCTTTTTAAAGAATCGTCTTTTATAATTTCTATCTCTTTATTGACGTGCTCATTTTGCCCCGTAAAGGTAATTATTTGGGCAAATATGAAATCCTATACTATTGTATTTGTGTTTTTTAACTCAGCTTTTTATTCCTACATGATTTAAAAGACAAATGCATAAAAAACAATTATATACATATGTTACTGGGCACACAATGGATAAAGATGTAATTTGACAACAACAGCATAAAAGGAGGAGACAGACCTGTAAAGTAGCAGAGTTTTTATATGCTACTAAAGTTAAGGTACCTATTCAAACTAGATTGTTACATATTTAGCATATTACATGTAATCCTCATAATTATATATTATGTAATAAAAAACCTACAGTTAACATCACACTCAAGGGTGAAAGATTGAAAGCTTTCCCCCCTAAAATCAGGAACAAAACAAGGATGCCTACTTTCACCACTGTTATTCAGCATTGCATTGGAAGTTCTATCTAGAGCAATTAGAGAAGAAAAAGAAATAAAAGTCATTCAAGTTGGAGGAAAGAAGTAAAACTATCTCTATTCACAAGTGACAGGATACCAAATATTGGAAATTCCAAAGAACCCTCAAGAAAACTGCTAGAGTTGATAAATGAATTCAGCTATGTTGCAGGATACAAGATCAACACATAAAAATCAGTTGAGTTTCAACACATCAACATTAAAATGTGGTATATATATAATGGAATATTATTCAGCCATAAAAAAGAATGAAGTTCTGACACACGCTACAACATAGATGAATCATGAAAGTATTATGCTAATAAGATATGCCAGAAACAAAGGGACAAACATTGTATGGTTCAACTTATTTGAAACATCTTGAACTGGCAAATTCATAGAGACAAAAAATAGTTTAGTGGTTATCAAAGGCTAGGTGGAGGGGCAATAGGAGTTATTGCTTAATGGGTAAAGTGTTTCTGTTTGGGGTGATGAAAAAAATTAGAATAGATAGTGGTGATGGTTGTACAATGTTGTGAATGTAATTAATGCTCCTGAATTGTACACTTAAAAATGGTGAAAATGGCAAATATTATGTTATGTATAATTTCCCACAATAAAAAAGAATGAAAATATTTACACATAAAAAAGTGGTCATAAAGTTAAACTAAAAAAACCAGGATGCACAACTATTATATAGAAAACATAATTCAAATTTCTTTATCTATACGTGTGTGTGTGTGTGTGTGTGTATAATTGGAAGGGAATACATCAAAATGATTTAATTTGTTTACTCTGGATAGCAGGATATAGGAGGATATAGGTGTTTTTTTTTCTTTGTTATCTCTTGCAATGTTTTCCATTTTCTTTTCACAATCAATTATATCAAAAAATAGAGAAAAATCTGGAGAAGCTTGTTATGGGAAAGAGAATAATCACAGAAGAAATGAGAGCTGTTTTCAAGTGTCTGAAGAACTATTCTGGAAAGAAAAATCAGACTATTCTCTGCCACCCCAAATGGCAGAACTGAAGACTGAGATGGGTGAAAGTTACACAGAGGTAGATCTGGCTTGATGTAAAGGATTACTCTGTTAACAGTAAGGACTGTCCAAGGATGTTCTTACAGTAGATTTAACAAATATTTAATGAGCTCCTTTGATATGTCCAGCACTGTTAGAAGTATTGGGAATACATCAATGATCAGGATAGACAAGGTGCTGTTCTCATGATGTACACACACTGAGTGAGGGAAGGCAGGCAAAAACAAATAAAAACATAGGTAAATATCATAATTTCGGATTGTGAAAAGTAGTGTGAAAACAATAAAGCAGAACGTGTGGTGATAGAGAATAACTGGCTTGTTCACTATTTAAAGTGACCTTTCTGAAGTGGTGACATTTTTCTGACTAAAAAGAAAAAGCAAAAACCATAAGAAGATCTACAGGGAGAGTATTTTAGGCAAAGAAAATAGCAAAATCAAAGGTGCTGAGGTGCCCACAAGCTTGGTAATGCTCACAAGACAGAAAGACCAGGATGCCGGGAACAAGTGAGTGGGTAGTAATATGGTTAGAGGTGAAGCTGCAGAAGTAGGCCAGATCATGTAAGACTTTGGATTTAGTGGAAATGGGAAGGATGACAATAAAATTTACATTTAAAAAACAACAGTCTTACTACAGTGTGAAAGGTAAATTGGGGTGAGGAGAAGTCAGCATGAGCAGAAGCAAGATCAGTTGTGAAGGTATCGCAGTAATCCACAGGGGAGGTGACATGGTTTTGTGACAGTGGCTACAATAGGGATGGAGAGAAGCTATGTAGGATGTGTTTCGGAGGTAGAGCCAATAGGAATTGTATATATATAGATATTTTATGTAAAGGTGAAGAAAAGAGGGAAATTAAGGATGACTCCGGGTCTTCGATGTGAACAACTTGGTAGATTGTGGTACTACTTCAATAGAAAACAAGCTCCATGAGGAAAGGAATTTCTATGGTTTTTTCCACTGATGTATATCAAGTGCTTATTACAGTAAGTAGTACAAACCAGACACTCAGTAAATATTTAATAATTTTGTTGCATATCAGATCTGATAGAATAAAGCAATCTGTTTGGGCACATTAAGTCTCCGTCCTGTTAAATATCCAAGATTAGATGCTTAGCAGCTGCATTTCCAGAATTTAGGATAGACATCAAGCCTAGAGACATAAATTTGGGATTCATCAGCATACAGATGACATTAAAGCCATAGAATTGGTTGAAATCACTTAGGGAGATTGTGTAGACTGAAAAGATAAGAGAACCTAAGAACAAGCAAGCCTTGGAACATTCTAAAAGAGCACAGGTAAAGGAGCAGAGACCAGCAAAAGACATGAGGAAGCTGTATTCATTAAGGCAATAGATAATTCAGGAGTGTGTGGCATCACAAAAGCCAAGAGAAGAAACCTTTTGAAGGATAAGAGTGCTGTTGAGAGATCCAAGTACAATGAGGAAAGAGAAGTGATCAGTACTGTTGACCACAGGAAGTCATTGGTGGATTTGACAAGAGCAGTGTTGGGGAAGAGACAGCCGAAGTGTGGGTAGTACTTACTCTCCTTGAGTATATTCTCTGAAAGCAAAGCTTTTGAGCAAGCTTTTTAAACCATAAGTTGGCGTGATAGCTGTTAAGATTATGACGACAAGGTATAAGATGAAATAGTGGGAACAGTGTGAAAGCAAGACCAGGAGGAATGTGGAAGAGGCAGTCTAAGATTGGTACTTTTTTTTTGTATCGAAGTATAGTTAATTTACAATGTTGTGCTAGTACAACAAAGTGATTCAGTTATATATATATATATATATATACACACACACACACACACACATATATATATTCTTTTTCAGGTTCTTTTCCGTTACAGATTATTACAAGATATTGAGTATAGTTCCCTATTTTATACAGTAGGTCCTTGTTGTTTTCCTACTTTATATACAGTAGTGTGTATATGCTGGTATTTTTGAATGTATCAGTAACGTGGGCCCTCCCAGCCAGTGGTGTCTGGAGCTGGCTCATACGAGCTCACAAGAGCCAACTGCCACTACGTTTGTAAGCTAATTATTAAATATGGCCATTATTAGAAGAATACTATATAAAGTTGCAATTAAATAAATATTATCTTAAAAACAAAGATAATGAATACTCAGAACTGATAACGTCCTAATGATTTTACTACAGTTTAGCATTATCTCTGTTCTTAAAGCTAATAATGGAGATTGAACTTAAACGTGTGTCACGTCTGTAGCCATTACATCATGAACAATTGTTTTTTAACTGAGGAAATATTCTTCCAGATTTCAAGAACTATTATCCAAATTAGCAAAAAAGTTGCTCATATGACTGATGAATGATTAAAGTTTCAGCATAAGCCTGTGTTGTTTTGCTCACTCAGGTAAAGAAAAACATCAATGAACACTCATTCACATCAGAACTATTTCAGTCATCAATCACAACAATATATTGACTATGTATACAAGACTTTGGTGAAACTCAGTTAAAGCATTCTGTGAGAATCCATTGGCTAAATGGAAATTGCAAGAAAGAGTAATGTATACTTTATTGTTATTTGATAATTGCTCACTACACATTTTTCTTTTTAGTAAAGCTTATAATAAGCTTCTTTGCATATGCATATACATGCATATCTACAATTTTTTGGAGAGCTGGCTGTTACATATGTGCCAGGAAACCACTGCCTTCCACCAAACAACTGCACAGGCCCAGGATCCAGATTCATGCCTGTGAACATTAGAATCAGGCTGATTGAAATGAAATGACAATAGAATTAGAGATGGCAAGTGTACAAAGTGGGTCTACTCAACTGTTTGGGAAGTTTGAGAATAAGGAGTACAGTAGCTAATGGTAGATTTGGGGTCATAGAAGAGGTTTTAAAGAAAGAAGATACAAAAATATATTTATCTGCTGATTGGAATGGTCCAGTGGACCAGAGAAAAGTTGGTGATAGAGAAAAAGATCATTCCAGGAACAAAGTCCTTGAGGAGGTAGGAACAGGTAGGATTTAAAGTACAAGTGGAGCTGGTGGCATTCATATATAAGAGAGAAAAGCAGAGAATGTGGTAAAGACGATGGATAGTGGTCAGGCTGGGGAAAAATCCCATAGTGGGGAGACAATTCATATATTAGTTAGGAGGTGGTGGGTGAGAGTGGCAGAACGGCAAGATTACATTTAATCTCTGTTCTAAATCCTGAGAGATTAAGATTGGAAATGGGAAACATAAAAGCCATTTAACTTCTATAAATTGGGCACATTTGGACCATAACTATACCTAAAAGCACACTGAAGTCAGTGTTCCTGATTTTCAAGGTGCTTTTTTTCATTTTAAAGGTTTAGTGACCATTTATAGAAGCTCTATACAACGAGCCAACTTTTCCTTTGCTAACACTTTCAACACTTAAAAATGAAGATTCTATTTCCTCTTTCTCTCTCTGCATACCATACCCCTTTGGGAATAAGTCATTCATCACTGTGGCTATAGCTGCTACCCCTCAATGTTGGACTAACCCTGCAGGGGCAGAGGGAAGCAAGTGGAGGGGAGTATCTCTGAGAAGAAAATTTAAAAGACATCTTACTTGTTACACCAATAAGAGTTGTAATGGCCAGATCCTGGAACAGAAACTGGTAATTTGAAAGGCTGTTTGTCTCCTGAAAATAAAAAGGAAAGTGGCTCAAAAAAGTTATAACCTTCTGGATGAACTGTGACATCAATTGCACTCATTTTCTCACTGCAACATAGGATTTTCAAGTAAATTACCAAGGAGATGGTATGGTCAGGGTCCTGGTCATGTCAGCAGGGGTACCAAAGACAAGCCTGCAAACTCCTTTCTAGCCAGGAGGGCCCCTGCAGTGTGCTTTCTGGGCTGCTCCTTTGAGCATCAGTGTCACCCCTGTTGACGGGAACATCTCACTCTGATTCATCTCTACTCTCTTTTCTACTTGTTAGCAGAAAGGTTGGGGTTTGGTCTGGCACAACAAAATGATACGTTCCCAGTGGTCAGTGACAAATGTGTGATGATCTTACCTAAATTTCACCAATGGAAAATGAGAATAACTAAACCCACTATTTGCATTCTTGGGTGTTGTTAGAAAGTCCTGATAAAGCATCTTGATATTCTTGAAAAAAAATGTTCATGTCTTACTGATTTCAAGAAACTTGTTTCCTTCCCCCCACCACCCCCTTCGTGGAAAGGAGATAACTCTACTTTTGAGCATAATGAGTTATTGGGATTCCAAAATAGGGCCAAATTTCTATAAACAGCCTCTCCTTTTCCAGCCTATTCATCAGTGAGAGGAAAAGGACTTATATAATCTGAAAATAACAGAAGTAAAAACCTTCATACCAGGAGCAAGGGGGCAAGACATAGAGATGAATCTAGATACCTTCAGCACAAATGGAATTCACTTTCTTAGTGTTACTTAACAGAATAAGCCCACGTGTTGATACATCTTTTCTCCTTTTATATTTTGTTAAATAGTAAAAACCATCACAAGACCTATGTGCTCTGGGGGGCATGATATGCCAATTTTCAAGTCCCTGTATTCAGGGAATCAGTGATATGCTGCTTTGTACTAGCTCATGCAAGTCAACTGCTAAAGTTTCAGGAATTCTGTGAGCTGGTTTTTAAACACAGCCAATATAAAAACTTAAATTATACAAACTTACCATTAAATAAATTATACTAAAAACACAGGTAATAAATAGCCCAAACTCATCACTCTCTAATCATTTTCCTACATTTAAATATTTTCCATGGTCTTAAGGTTATTTACAACTCTTGTATCTATATGGTGCAAGTACTACAGAATGGTATGTTACTGTATAATGCATCTCTTCCCAACTCCATGTTCAGTGACGTCAGGTAGATAGCTTGAAATCAGCCATGGTGGGAGTAGTTACGTCATTGAAATTGGTAAACATTAATCATCGGGTCTTGTGTTTCCAGGGAGAGCCAGTTATGAAACATTTACCAGAACCCCAATTAGAGAAGCACCTCTTTAACGAATGTTATGCTAGGGTGGAACCACACTGGAACTGGGAAGATAGAGACCCGGTCCAGGCAAGCCAAAACAACAGTGAGGGAGAAAGTTTACCTTCAGTTCTGAACCTCAGCTACAACGAGATAAGAAACTTCTGTCAGAGAGTCAGAGAACCGACACCAATGACTTTTCCTTTGTATCCTTGTCTATTTCTGATTTACTTTCAAAAATGTTAAAGATAGTTTTAGAGAGGCTGTTGGTACTCAAAATATCCCATGTGCACTCTTTCTTTAAGAGGCATTGCAAATTGCCAGTGACCGCTACTTGTTTTAGCTCTCACTAACCAAGAGGCTAGGTGTCAAGTCATACCCAGTAGAGCAGCAGAACACCAACATACTGAATCATGCTGTACAGAGCCATGTACTTAAACATGCAAAATGAGGTAACAAGAGCTGCACGTCCTTCCCTGTAGGAGAAAAGAAATGAAAGAGCAATGAAATGAAAGTCACAAAAAGAAATGAGGTCAGTTATTCTGTGCTGTTCAGCTGAGCTCAGAAGAAAAAAATCAAAGCCTGATAATTCGATTGTTTGCCTGACAGACTGGACAGTCTTGAGCCAGTGGGAGCCGGCAGTCAGTGTACTAGATTTTCAAGGAAGACTAATTCCAGGCCAAGGCCCACAGGACTTTGATCGAGCTTTGGAGCCCGAATGTAGAGTTACTCTTGTCCTGTCTGCAGGCATTATTTCAGCTCTGAGTCAGGAGACCTGGGAACTGGTCCCAGATCTCATATCTACTCACTAATGTGATTTGAAAGGTCATTTTCCCTCTCTTGGTCACAGTTTCTTCATCTGTGAACTGAGGAATTTAAATAAGATTGCAGGTTTGGGGGCTATTTTCATGCTCCAGGTGCTTCAGGAGTTTGCAACCATCTCATTCAAATTTCATTTGGCAGTCCCAACTTTTTCTAAAACTGAACTAAGACAATATGCACACTCAAATTAGGCATACATCAAATTTAAAGAGACTGGAATCAATAAGCCTGTTCATTTGTATTACTGTTGATTGACTTTGAATGAATAGTATATATTTAGAGTGTAAAATAGAGTACTTATGAAATGCCACTTTTATCTCATTCATTTGGGAAAAAATAGAGTTTAAATTTACTTCTGGTCAGAATGGTTTCCTGGGATTCCAAAACCTGATCCTCAAACTAGCCTTTTTCCTGTATCAGGGCTTTGCTGCTGCTGTTTATTCCGCCTAGAAGGTGGTTTCTCCTCCTCCTCACCTCCTTAGAAAGGCTTCCCCACACCACCACTTCTGAAGCAGCCGATTCCACTGCGCAAGCCATCTTCCAACTTTTCACACTACCCCTGGTTTTTCTGTGTGTGTGTTTATTACCCAACTTCTTCACGGGAAGAAATCTTCACGAGATCAAGGGACGTTCGATTTATTTGCTTCTGGGTCCCCAGTGCCTCCAACTGTTCCTGGCACTAAGTCCCTACTTTATAAATATTTGTCAAATGCATGAATACAGTTTTTAAATGGGGAGGAGCTAGTCAAATCATTATTTTAATGTGGTGGAAAGAGTATGATATTTGTAGATAAAACTCATTGAAATAAAATTAATTCTAATGCAATCTTCAATCTTATACAGCTGTGAGCTTCGATACATCAAGTTCTCTGAGCCTCAATTTCTTTGTTTGTAAAAGAAATAGTGACCATCCCTACAATTCCAGGTTGTTTTGATGTATAAGATACTAGGCATTAAAGCACTTTATAAACTGGAAACACATACTAGTTATAATAACCAAAAGCAGCCACAATGCTAATCATCTCCATCATTCAAACAAAATGCAGCAGAAGTACATATTCTGGGGTTGGGGGAGGGGAACAAAGCACCAAGGGAAATTGTAGTAGAAGCAGCAAAGATGAATAAATATTCTGAGAACTGGGGATAGGAAGGATATTCCAAGGATGCATAAAGAGGCAAGAGGAAAGGAAAGCAAGTAGGGAAGAGAAAGTTTCTGTCAATTCTCCATTAAGAAAGTATCTAAGGAGATTCATTTAAAATAATAATAAGAAGAGTATGATTGACATTTTCCAAGCAGCAACAAGTTCCAGATTCTAATCTTCTAAAAATAATCTATTCAGTGGTTTTCATTAGAAATGCCACTGTTTTCCCAGGAGGTAAGTCCACTCTGGAGTAGAATGTTTCACTACATTCTCCCACAAAGCACCCTCCCCACCCAGGGACACACATTTCCACTGGTCTTTGCCTGGCAAAGCAAAGGGGTCTGCACCTAAAAGTCAAGAGGCATTAAAACAATGCTGGGGAAAAGTACCTACTTACTTGATAAGGTGAGGTACACATTCAATGTTTGGAGTTTTGGAAGTGAAAGGTGAGGCCACAGATGCCTCCTGCTCTGATAAAGAGACGCCCACGTGAGCCATTTTCAAAGCCTGAAAGCAAAGAGTCAGCTTACTGTATAGATGCACACTCACACACATCTCTCCTGAGGCCACACAAGAAAGGCTAATTAAGCTGCCCATGAAGTGGCTTGTGGGCCCAAGCACTGGCCAGGAGATGATGAAATTTTGCTCTGCCTGCCACATAAGAAAGAGATGGCACTGGGACACCTAGCTAAAGAAGTGGGGAATCCAGAACCAAATTCTACCCCATTTAGTCTGTACTGACCACTGAGTCATTGTGTGGCTTTGGTTAAAACCTTTCCAAACTGCCCACATCAGTTTCTCCTTCAAGAGGAATGGAGGTGGTATATATCCCAGGGGATACTATCTCTTACAGGGCTTGAAGCAAGTACAATTGACATACTGACAGCTACTTACCCCACAGTCATTGGCTCCATCACCACACATACCTACAAAGTAACTAAAAGGGAACCGTGTCAATTGTAGAGGAGATCAAATCAATCTTACCTGCTATTTGCTCTAATTAAAAAGATAAAATGAACTTCATTACTTAAGGCTCAAACTTATTATTTACTTTAAGGGAGTTTCCCTAACAGTCTGGTTTGACTAAAATAAAGTATGACTCAGCAGTTCCTACGATGGATTAAGAAATCCCATACAGCCTTCCTGACTCCAAGCGATTCAAGGAGACCTTGCACTTCTCTGTCTAGGAGGCAGCTCTGCCAGCTGTAAAACAGGATGCTCATGATTATATGACAGCATGGCATGGTGGGGAGGGCACAGAATTTGAAGCCAGAAGATCTGAATCTCTGACCTGATCACTTCCCCATTTTGACTATCATTTTTCTCCCCTACAAGCATTATGAGTAATCAGTGAAGTGATGTATTCTAAAATGATAAATAAGAGTTATTGTTGGTGACATTAATAGTAACTGGAGAGGAAATCTACCGTGTCAGCTGTCACTCAACTCAAAAATGTGGTGCCAGGACCAGAAGTTGAAGAAAGAAAATACATTCCCATTTCAGGATTGCTTTTTGAGGCCGGATGAATACTGCTCTCTTGAATTGTTGACGAAGACAGTCTGCTTTTTAAGGTAGGAGCACTCTGACAGTGTTTGCAGAATTTGCTGTACTGCTCTTCCACACTGCTACCTAAGGCAACAAATTTACTGTGGAGGTTTTTAGCCATATTGAGAAGATAGGGCTTTTTGAATATAGAACTTTTGCCTAGTGACTGAATCAATGAGTAGGAGGGTAGACAAGGGGCGGGTAGGAGTTGGAGCTGTGTGAGTGTGGTCCAGCACCAGAGGTAGAGAAAGCCTCCGAGACTCCATGGGCTTCCATTAACAGGAAATAAAGGATCCCAAATGATGGGATTCTGACAATGGAGACCCTTTGTGTTAAGAATATTTTTCTGATTTAGGATGGAGAGGATGCTTTGGCATAAGAATGTTTTAATATTTTTAGGGTTATGTGAATCTCTTGTCATAGGGACCTCCCTGTATCCTAACCGTGAAAATAATTTGTAAAAATGAAGTCTAAATTTTCATTGTACCTT
The DNA here is from genome assembly GCF_964341445.2 of Mesoplodon mirus. NCBI lineage: Eukaryota > Metazoa > Chordata > Mammalia > Artiodactyla > Ziphiidae > Mesoplodon > Mesoplodon mirus. The sequence goes on along the minus strand of NC_138982.1, from coordinate 38,234,000 downwards.
TAGGAGCCAAGTTCAGATGATCTTTCCAGAGTTATTTCTTGTGTCCCTTATGTTCTATTTCAGTGGGGTTCTCAATTCTGGATGCATAATTGACTTACAAAAGGAACTTTTAAAAAATACTGATTCCAAGTGCCCACATGAGCAATTGAATCAGAATCTCTGAATGGTGGTGTCCTGGTATTGCTAATTTTTCAAAGCTCCCAAGGTGACTGTCATGTGTAGCCACGTTAAGAACCACTGCCCTAACCAAACTCAGTGACTTCCTTACTCTCCCCCTGTCATGCCTCCATGCACTTCACACCATCTGAATTGGTAAAGACCTACTCTAGTTTCTGAAATTCTTCCACCAGACTGGATTTCTGCCCTGGAGACATTCTTGCAAAGATGGTCCCATTGATCAATATCTGTAAAGAATGCAAAAGGGAAAATTTTTTTTATTATGTCAGCTGGTCATACATGAAGTAATTGATAACATTCAGAACACTGACTGGGTAATGATAACCATGAGTGAGAAAAATATTTGTTTCCAAGAAGTCCTTCTTTGGATTTTAAGACAGATGTTGAGACTTTGGTCATCAGATAAGTGATCAGGAAGACCAAAATCAGTAAAAATGACTACTTAATAGACATAATTGATGAAAATGATGACCTACAGGAATTTAGCTCAGGGGCCATGAAGAATGTGGTCCTGAAAAACCCTGAGCTTGATGGAACCTTAAACCAGTAAAGTATGAGAAATTGCAAGATAACAAGAGGTCAGGATCCCAGGAGAAGGAAAGGAGACAATTGCTTCTCAGAAAATGGTTCAGATCTAGCAGAAAAATATCCTAGTGATGAGACGGTGACTATCTGTGGTCTTTGACTTAGCCATACCATCTGGGCTTGACCAACTGTGAAACTCAGCTGATATATCCAGCCTTATTTGGGCTCTGAAACATTAATGGATTGTCACATTAATGGATTGTTGTATAAAAACCTGTACCAGCTCCATCCACCTGAACCCCATCCTACAGGGTCTAAATTCTTCTGTGTTACAGCTGTGTGCTCCCTGCTCTTCTTGGCTGTAAACTCAGCTTATTGTTCACTCAGCTTTAAAGTCTTCATTCTTTTTTTCTTAAACAGTACTTAAGATAATGAGCAATTGAACACAGATAAATTATCTTTGCTTTACACTGGACACAATCTTTCTCTAGTTTGCTACATGTTTTTTTATGTATATAACTTACCTGCCCTCATTGTTGGTTTGTTCTTCATCAGAAAATTTTAAGTTTGACCCTCTTTTGTATAGATGTCCTCTATCAAAAACCTAATGGAATTCCTCTATTCTTGGCCTGCCTTCCTGTATAATTGCTGGATTTACACTATACTGTGAGACCCCCTAACCATGGCAATATACTGACAGCTCCCCCAAAGTAATCTTATCACTTGAGAAGTCACTAATATTTTAATCCTATAGATGATGGATAATTAGTTAATCAAATTTACTTATTTTAAATCTAGCAAGAGATGAAACAGCAGTGACCTCTGCAAAACTATCTGCTTCCCTTATGATACATTCAATAGGTATATCTAACCTAGTTAGAGGTTTGAAATTATTTACGATCATGCTCTGTGACATTGTAGCATCTTTACCAGGAGACCGGTACCCTCTTAGAACTTACCTTTGGCAGTAGGCTGCCAAAATGTTGACTTATAACCTGGAAGGATTTTCCACTTAGGGCAAAATGGTAACTTCCTTCTCTGCTGTTATCAGAGACTTCTTCCCTGATGTTAATGTAATTGTCCTGCAAAGCAAGACACAGTAATTTTAGACTTGATAGAGTGGTTAGGACCACAAACATAACTGAGCGAAGGCAACAGTGACAGTCTGGGATCTCTCTATAAAAGTCACACTCCGGCCCTGATTCCTCAGAGAAGCACTTGCTCTTTGCTGGATCAATCTTTGCACATCAACAGCCTCTAGTGAACAGGGGGGTAACACTTACTCACGTCCTGTTCCCATCCTGATTTGATCTCAGTGAGTCCCAGAGAAAAGCACATTTCACACATTTCAAGTGTAAAATACAAAAGCATTGCAGCTTAACAAATCTCTCCCTGAGGTGAGAACTTTCCTTTTTTTTTTTTTTTTTTTTTTTTTTACAGAATTAATATTGTTTTACAAGGACATAATAGAGATAGGATCCTGACAAGATTGGAGATAAATGAATAAAGCTTCTTCCCACCCTGAAGATATAGTCTGATTTTCCAATGTACACAGCAGTGTCTCTCTTAGGGACTAAATCCCCTTTGAACCCAGCGGGATGGCTGGCAAGCAAAGGAAAAAATGGAAAATTAGACTTGCAGCCCCACTTACTATATTCTTTCTAAAAACTTTTTTAAGTTTAAAAGAATGGATTATTTCCAGCACCCAGGAAAGCAGCATACCTTAAAGCTCAGTAGGAATGGTATGGGAAAATGATATAATTGAGTTCTTTGAACTGTATACATGTTAGACATTTGGAGAAGTATGTTGACCCTAGGTCACCTGTACACCTCTGCCAATCAAAGCTGCTCAATAGCCAACACTGTGTGATCAGTTAGATAATATGGCAGAAGGTCTGCTTTTAGGTATACCTGATTCCTATAAGCAATATGTTTCTTCTCTTCGACTAATTGCCAAGATATAGATGCTGATGAGGACTCAGTAGTTTCATTTGCTTCAATGAGAATGACTTTCTGGCTTTCAGAAACCATTCCAGACTTTCTGGCCACTGTTATTGCAGTCTGAAGATTGTCACCTAGAAGAAAGGAAAAGTATCCCAAGATGAGATCGAAGAGACAGAACCAATTCACGTAGAACCTAGAAAACTAGGGTAAGAGTTCAGACCTTATTTTTGGTGTGAGAAGAAACAGTCTCTAAGTTCTCTCTCAGCCCTGACCTTCCATGATTCTATGATCCCTTTTCTTATTATTGCTGCTTTTCATCTGGTTACTTTATGACCTACTAGTATATTTTTGCCAGGGAGTGGGAAGTAAAATTAAAAAAGAAAAGTTCAAATATATTTCTGTTATTTGTCAACAGCTTAGTAAATGTTTAGCAAAACTCTACTGGTTAATATGACATCTAATGGTTCCACTTCCAGCTAATATGGAGTAAGCCCACTAGAATCTATTTCTCCCACTGATTACAGTGGAAAACTCTGGAAAAAATACCATTAAAAAAACCTACCTGAGGACTTTGAAAAGTAAACACAAATGGCAGAATGTGAAAGGGAGTCAAATTTGGAGAAATAATCTACAAGGTGGAGAGATTCTCAGCTTTTTTTCTCTTTCCTCTCACATAATTTGACCTGAGTGTGAGCCCCAGTCCCAGAGCTGTGCAGATAGCTAAAACTCCAAGAAAAACCTACTTTTTCTGGCCAAAGAAACCAGGAAAGGGGCACTGGAGGGCTGAAGAGTTGTGAGGGAAATCCTAGAAAGAAGAGAGCTAGACAAGGAGACTAATTCAGTGTATGAACTATGTAAGCCTCAAGCTCAACCCAGAGCTGTGCACGTATAGAGCAAACCCAAGGAAGGATAGCAAAAACTTCAAGAAATGAACTATGATATTAGTCACCTTCTATATTCCAGAGTTTTGCTTGCTAAAACAAAAAACTCAACATTCTCTAGAGGATTTTAACAGGATCCAAAGTATCCCAACATAATATTCAAAATGTTCAGGATTCTCAACATGTGAAAAACCTGGAAAATCTGGCCAATTCTCAAGAAAAAACAATTCAATAGTTGCCTGTCCCAAGATGACACAGATGTTGGAATTATCAGACAATGCTTTTAAAGCAGCTATTGTAATCCTCCTCCACGTGGTGAAGGTTAATACTCTTGAAATAAATGACAAGATAGAAGTTCTCAACTGAAAAAGAAAAGAACAAAGATTGAAGAATATCAAAAGAACTCACATTCATGTCATTAGAGCCCAAGAAGGAGAGGAGAAAGATTGGAACAGGAAAAAATTTTTTGAAGAAATAATAGCAGAAAACTTCCCAAATATGGTAAAAGATTTAAAGTTACAGATTCAAGAAGCTCAGTGAATCCCAAACAATATAAATTCAGTGAAAACCACACCCAGACACATAATCAAGCTGCTAAAAAACCGAAGATAAAGCAAATATCTTAGGAGCAGCTAAGGAAAACAATAAATTGCATATAAGGAAACAATAATTCAAATTATCACAGATTTCTCATCAAAAACCATGAAGGCAAGATAACAGTGAAACATCTTTAAAGTGCTGAAAGAAAAAAAATTGTCAACTGAGACTCCTATAGCTAAAGGAAATATTCTCAGGAATGAAGGAGAAATAAAGACATTCTTAGGTAAGGGAATCTAAGATAATTTGTGTCAGCAGATATGCTCAAAAAGAAATGCTTAAAGAAGTTCTTTAGGCTGAAAGGAAATGATACCAGAGGGAAACTTGCAACATAAGACATGAACATTTAGGAACAGAAATAATAAAGAGCTGGATAAATATAAAGTCAATTTTTCTTCACTTATGTTCTCCAACTCTTGACTGTTGAAATGAAAAACTCTAACATTGTCTGGTGGGGTTTCATTTTATGTCATACACATATATATACAACAATAACATAGGAGGGAAAGTAGGGGATGTTTATGATGACAAGCCTTCTTGAAAGGGTAGGTACAGATATTGTGATTCGTAGAGCAACCACTAAAAAAAATAATGTAACAACTGGCTGGCTATCTCTAACATGGTTTCTCCCAGGTTTCTACCAAAATACTTTGAGAATCCTCAAAATAGCTAACTGGGGGGAAGAAGATGCTCTAGCCTGAGATCAGAAGAGTACAGGGAGCCCTGAGAGTGAGAGGCTCTTCCACATGCCTCAGCAGGGCAACAACAGCCATCTGCTTTGCAACACAGACCTGTTTGCCATCTGTCACCTGCGAGAGGTCTGTTGTTTAGGACATGCAGCCCAGGCCTGATACTCAACCATCTGACAGAAAAAGATAAAAACTACTTAAGAAATTCCAGAAGCTAGATAAGGAAATATAAGGCAGAACAACCAGAACATGACTGGGAAAGTAGGCTAGCTGCTGGAGACAGAAGAAAGCTGCATTAAAAATAATGAGAGCACTTAGGAAACTCAAATGGAGCACAGGGAAAAAATGGTTTTCTAAAGTCACTCCTACTCCAAAACACAGTTTAAGAACTTCACAATTCAAAAGGTGATTTGAAGGAGATCATCCTCATTTCTGATACCTGAGTTTTCAGTTTGAAAAAATTCGGTGCAAAAAAAAGAACTCTTAAAGCTCAGAGCAAAATTATAAAAATATGAGAGTTACATAAGATAGACTAAAAGGATGTATGTACAACATGGGGAATATAGCCAATATTTTGTAGTAACTGTAAATGGAATATAGCCTTTAAAAATTATATGAAAAAATTTAAAATATGAGTTATAAGAAAAAAACATAAGAGACTGAGAGGATAGATCCAGGAAGCCTGTCATGTGAATAATGGAAATTCCAGAGGGGAAGAAGGAAAGAGAGAGAACAAAAGCCCTAATTAACAATAGAAGAAATTTTCCTGAGAGGAAGAAGACAGATTAAAAATGCTCACAATGTTCCAGACTAAATTAATGAAAAAAGACAAACATATAGGCACATCTTGGTAATATTTCTAAACTCCAAAGTTAAAGAAAAAGGATTATATGTAAACAGAACAAGTTACCTACAGTGGACTCCACTGGCCTTGTGATATGCAATACCAAAAACCGGAAGACAAAAGAATAAAACCAACAGACCATTAATAAAAAAGGACTCTATATATAAAATAGATAACTAATAAGGACCTACTGTGTAGCACAGAGAACTCTACTCTGTAATGTAGAGTTCTCTACATTAGTAGTGTAATATAGGTCTCTGTAATGACTTATATGGGAAAAGAACCTAAAGAAGAGTGGATATATTATATGTATTGATATATGTATAACTGATTCACTTTGCTGTACACCTGAAACTAATACAACATTATAAATCAACTATACTCCAATAAAAATTTCTTTTTAAAAGTACTCTAGGGGCTTCCCTGGTGGCGCAGTGGTTGAGAGTCCGCCTGCCGATGCAGGGGACGCGGGTTCGTGCCCCGGTCCGGGAAGATCCCACATGCCGTGGAGCGGCTGGGCCCGTGAGCCATGGCCACGGAGCCTGCGCGTCCGGAGCCTGTGCTCCGCAACGGGAGAGGCCACAACAGTGAGAGGCCCGCATACCGCAAAAAAAAAAAAAAAAAAAAAAAGTACTCTAACCCAAACGTCCTATACCCAGGCAAGACATCATTCACCTATCAGAGCAAAGGAAGATATTTCAGGGTATATAAAAGATCAGAGAGCATATCACCCTTCCAACCCATCCAAGGACAATTCTTCAGAAAAATTACAACCAAGCAAGGAAAGAAGCAGAACAGAAATTTCAATATGAAAGAAGAAGTGAAGAGGGAGTGTTGTGAGTGATTAGCTCTTACTTCTACATAAATCTAACTGGTAAAGGATAGATTCTGAGACTGTGTAAAATAAGTACTAAATAAAAATTTTGAAACAGAAGGGTCATAATGTAAGGGGAATTCTAACAAGTAGTAAACTAACTCAGCAGCACCTAGAAGTTGGGGTGAGGGGCTATGAAGGGAGAGGGAAAAACTGATCCAAAAGTCTCTTGGATTGGGGGGTGTGGTAGTGGAGGGGGATGGAGAAGCACAAAAGGGGAGGTGAACGTATTCTCGAGTTTCCAACATCAAATTGGGTTCAAGGACAGTGGGATAGGGAGAGAGTGCTTAGGTGGGGCAAGACTGTATCTTGATGCCAGAATTCATAGAGTCAAATGCATCTGACTTTGAGAGCAGAGAAAGGGAAGGCAATACACACTCAAAAAACATGAATGCATTAGGAAATCATTGACTCTCTACTCGGAAGCATTCATTAAGAAATTTGACACATTTCTCTTGCACAGTCCTTTCTCACTGCTCCCTTGTTTCTGATTTGGAGTTTGGGAGTGAGGGTAGAAGGGACAGCATTTTTTAATCTCCAGAATTGTAGCTCTCATTGATGGGCCTTCAATGTATTTTACAGACCATGCTGACTAAGCATTCTTCTTCTCCGAACATCTAATAATAAAAATCAACATCTTTGCATGGCTTATGTCTTCTTATTCAGTTGTTATTTCAAACGTCCCCTCTCAGAAAGGACACTTCATCTAAAGTAGCTGGTCAGACACACTTTAACCACATCACCTGTTTTATGTATCTCATAACACTTATTGTTAGCTGTTTATTCAGTTGAATGATTGATTTTCTATCTTAAGCCACGTAAAAGGATGCTCAGAGTAATAATTTTGCCTATTTTGTTGTCCATGTCCAGTGTCTAGAACAGTGTCTGGCCCATAGTAGCAAGTCAACAAGATTTGCTAAATGAGTGAATCTCTGTCTATTTCCACATCAAATTCTTCCTGTTTTCACACACACTTTGTTCTATACCTGTGATCATTACAGTCCTTATCCGGGCTGAGATGAGCTCTTCCAGGGCAGGTTTTGTCTCTTCCTTCAGTCGATTCTCCAAGATCAGCAATCCCAGAAATATCAGGTCTGATTCTACCTGGTCCCTGGAAGTATATGGATGATTGAACAGAAATCACACATTACAGTCTTCCTTACAGGAAGCAAAACAAAAACAAAGTCAGATATCTTCCTCTCAGAGTGGTCCCCACTCACTCATTCATGCACCATTCCTGGGGCACTGAATGTGTGCAGGAACTATCCAGAAAGAAAACAGGAGGGGGCACAAGGATATAAAGTCTTTTGTTCTGACAGAACTGAAATGAAGAGAGGATGCTTATTAAGGATGAGATTAACTTTAGTCTTTGTAGAGAATGAATTAAATTACCACAAAGCTGTCTTCCATCTTCTGTGGTGATTTTCATCACCATACCTGGTAACAACCACTGGAGAGTTCTAGCTCTGGTAGAAAACACCATTAAAAATAAGTGAGGTGAGGCGCCTTCAAGATGGCGGAGGAGTAAGATGTGGAGAACAACTTCCTCCCCACAAATAAATCAGAAATACATCTACATGTGGAACAGCTACTACAGAACACTTACTGAATGCTGGCAGAAGACCTCAGCTATCCCAAAAGGCAAGAAACTCCACACGTACATGGCCATGTGGCTGACAGGGTCTTGGTGCTCTGGCTGGGTATCAGGCTTGAGCCTCTGAGGTTGGAGAGCCGAGTTCAGGACATTGGTCCACCAGAGACCTCCTGGCCCCATGTAATATCAAACGGTGAAAGCTCTCCCAGAGATCTCCATCTCAACGCAAAGACCCAGCTCCCCTCAGTGACCAGCAAGCTACAGTGCTGGTCACCCTATGCCAAACAACTAGCAAGACAGTAACACAACCCCACCCATTAGCAGAGAAGCTGCCTAAAATCATAATAAGTTCACATACACCCCCAAACATACCACCAGGCATGGTCCTGCCCACCAGAAAGACAAGATAGAGCCTCATCCACTAGAACACAAGCACTAGTCGCCTCCACCATAAAGCCTACACAACCCATTGAACCAACATTAGCCACTGGGAACAGGCACCAAAAACAACGGGAACTATGAACCTGCAGCCTAAAAGAAGGAGACCCCAAACACAGTAAGTTAAGCAAAATGAGAAGACAGAGAAACACACAGCAGATGGAGGAGCAAGGTAAAAACTCACCAGACAAAACAAATGAAGAGGAAATAGGCAGTCTACCTGAAAAAATATTCAGAGTAATGATAGTAAGGTTGATCCCAAATCTTAGAAATAGAATGGAGAAAATACAAGAAACATTTAACAAGGACCTAGAAGAACCAAAGAGCAAACAAACAATGATGAACAACACATTAAAAATTCTCTAGAAGGAATGGATAGCAGAATAACTGAGGCAGAAGAACGATAAGTGACCTGGAAGATAAAATAGTGGAAATAACTACCACAGAGCTGAATAAAGAAAAAAGAATGAAAAGAATTGAGGACAATCTCAGAGACCTCTTGGACAAAATTAAACACACCAACATTCGAATTATAGGGGTCCCAGAAGAAGAAGAGAAAAAGAAAGGGACGGAGGAAGTATTTCAAGAGATTATAGTTAAACACTCCCCCAATATGGGTAAGGAAATAGTCAGTCAAGTCCAGGAAGGGCAGAGAGTCCCATACAGGATAAATCCAAGGAGAAACATGCCATGACACATATTAATCAAACTATCAAAAATAAAATTCAAAGAAAAAATATTAAAAGCAGCAAGAGAAAAGCAACAATTAACATACTAGGAAATTCCCATAAGGTTAACAGCTGATCACTTAGCAGAAACTCTACAAGCCAGAAGAGGGTGGCAGGACATATTTAAAGTGATGAAAGGGAAAAACCTACAACCAAGATTACTCTACACAGCAATGATATCATTCAGATTTGAGGGAGAAAATAAAAGCTTTACAGATAATCAAAAGCTAAGAGAATTCAGAACCACCACAACAGCTTTACAACAAATGCTAAAGGAACTTCTGTAGGCAAGAAACACAACAGAAGGAAAAGACCTACAATAACGAACCAAAACAATTAAGAAAGTGGTAATAGAAAAATACATATCGATAACTACCTTAAATGTAAATGGATTAAATGCTCCCACCAAAAGACATAGACTGGCTGAATGGATACAAAAGCAAGACCTGTACATATGCTGTCTACAAGAGACTGGCTTCAGACCTAGGGACACATACAGACTGAAAGTGAGGAGATGGAAAAAGGTATTCCATGCAAATGGAAATCAAAAGAAAGCTGGAGTAGCAATTCTCATATCAGAAAAAATAGACTTTAAAATAAAGACTATTACAAGAGACAAAGAAGGACACTATATAATGATCAAGGGAGCAATCCAAGAAGAAGATATAACATTGTAAATATTTATGCACCCAACATAGGAGCACCTCAATACATAAGGCAAATACTAACAGCCAAAAAAGGGGAACTTGACAGTAACACAATAATAGTAGGGAACTTTAACACCCCACTTTCACCAATGGACAGATCATCCAAAATGAAAATAAATAAGAAAACACAAGCTTTAAATGACATATTAGATGAGGTGGACTAATTGATATTTATAGGACATTCCATGCAAAAACAACAGAAAACACTATCTTCTCAAGTGCTCATGGAACATTCTCAAGGATAGGTCCTATCTTCAGTCACAAATCAAGCCTTGGTAAATTTAAGGAAATTGAAATTACATCAAGTATCTTTTCTGACCACAATGTTATGAGACTAGATATCAAGTACAGGAAAAAATCTGTAAAAAATACAAACACATGAAGGCTAAACAATACACCACTAAATAACCAAGAGATCAATGAAGAAATCAATGAAGAAATCAAAAAATACCTAGAAACAAATGACAATGAAAACAGGAAGACCCAAAACCAATAGGATGCAGCAAAAACAGTTCTAAGAGGGAAGTTTATGGCAATACAATCCTACCTAAAGAAACAAGAAACATCTCAACTAAACAACCTAACCTTACACCTAAAGCAATTAGAGAAAGAAGAACAAAAAAAAAAACCCAAAGTTAGCAGAAGGAAAGAAATCATAAAGATCAGATCAGAAATAAATGAAAAAGAAATGAAGGAAACAGTAGCAAAGATCAATAAAACTAAAAGCTGGTTCTTTGAGAAGATAAACAAAATTGATAAACCATTAGCCAGACTCATCAAGAAAAAAAGGGACAAGACTCAAATCAACAGAATTAGAAATTAAAAAGGAGAAGTAACAACTGACATGCAGAAATACTTAAGGCTCATGAGAGATTACTACAAGCAACTATATGCCAATAAAATGCACAATTTGGAAGAAATATACAAATTCTTAGAAAAGCACAACCTTCCAAGACTGAATCAAGAAGAAATAGAAAATATAAACAGACCAATCACAAGCACTGAAATTGAGACTGTGATTAAAAAACTTCCAACAAACAAAAGCCCAGGACCAGATGGCTTCACAGGCAAATTCTATCAAACATTTAGAGAAGAGCTAACACCTATCCTTCTCAAACTCTTCCAAAATATAGCAGAAGGAGCAACACTCCCAAACTCATTCTACGAGGCCACCATCACCCTGATACCAAAACCAAAGATGCCACAAAGAAAGAAAACTACAGGCTAATATCACTGATGAATATAGATGCAAAAATCCTCAACAAAATACTAGCAAACAGAAACCAACAGCACATTAAAAGGATCATACACCATGATCAAGTAGGGTTTATCGCAGGAATGCAAGGATACTTCAAAATATGCAAATCAATCAATGTGATACACCACATTAACAAATTGAAGGAGGAAAACCATATGATCATCTCAATAGATACAGAAAAACTTTTGACAAACTTCAACACCAATTTATGATAAAACCCCTCCAGAAAGTAGGCACAGAGGGAACTTACCTCAAAATAATAAAGGCCATATATATGACAAAACACAGCCAACATCGTTCTCAATGGTGAAAAATTGAAACCATTTCCACTAAGATCAGGAACAAGACAAGGTTGCTCACTCTCACCACTATTATTCAACATAGTTTTGGAAGTTTTAGGCAGAGCAGTTATAGAAGAAAAAGAAATAAAAGGAATCCAAGTCAGAAAAGAAGTAAAACTGTGACTGTTTTCAGGTGACATGATACTCTACGTAGAGAATCCTAAAGATGCTACCAGAAAACTACTAGAGCTAAACAATGAATTTGGTAAAGTAGCAGGATACAAAACTAATGCACAGAAATTTCTTGCATTCCTATACACTAATGATGAAATATCTGAAAGAGAAGTTAAGGAAACACTCCCATTTACCCCTGCAAAAAAAAGAAAAAATACCTAGGTATAAACCTACCTAAGGAGACAAAAGACCTGTATGCAGAAAATCATAAGACACTGATGAAAGAAATTAAACACTATACAAACAGATGGAGAGATATACCATGTTCTTGGATTGGAAGAATGAATATTGTGAAAATGACTATACTACCCAAAGCAACCTACAGATTCAATGCAATCCCTATCAAACTACCAATGGCATTTTTCACAGAACTAGAACAAAAAATTTCACAATTTGTATGGAATCACAACAGACCCCAAATAGCCAAAGCAATCTTGAGAAAGAAAAAAGGAGCTGGAGGAATCAGGCTCCCTGATTTCACACTGCACTACAAAGCTACAATAATCTAGACAGTATGGTACTGGCACAAAAACAGAAATGTAGATCAATGGAACAGGATAGAAAGCTCAGAGATAAACCCATGCACATTTGGTCGCCTTATCTTTGATAAAGGAGGCAAGAATATACAATGGAGAAATGACAGACTCTTCAGTAAGTGGTGCTGGGAAAACTGGACAGCTACATATAAAAGAATGAAATTAGAACACTTCCTAACACCATACACAAAAATAAACTGAAAATGGATTAAAGGCCTAAATGTAAGGCCAGACACTATAAAGGTCTTTGAGGAAAACACTCTAGAGGAAAACACTTAGAGGCAGAACACTCCATGACATAAAACACAGCAAGATCCTTTTTGACCCACCTCCTAGAGAAATGCAAGTAAAAACAACAATAAACAAAGGGACCTAGTGAAACTTAAAAGCTTTTGCACAGCAAAGGAAACCATAAACTAGACAAAAAGACAGCTGTCAGAATAGGAGAGAATATTTGCAAATGATGCAACTGACAAAGGATTAATCTCCAAAATATACAAGCAGCTCATTCAGCTCAATATAAAAAAAAAAAAGAAACCCAATCCAAAAATGGGCAGAAGACCTAAATAGACTTTTCTCCAAAGAAGATATACAGATTGCCAACAAACACATGAAAGGATGCTCAGCATTGCTAATCATTAGAGAAATGCAAATCAAAACTACAATGAGGTATCACCACACACTGGTCAGAATGGCCATCATCAAAAAATCTACAGACAATAAATGCTGGAGAGGGTGTGCAGAAAACAGAACCCTCTTGCACTCTTGGTGGGAATGTAAATTGATACAGCCACTATGGAGAACAGTATGGAGGTTCATCAAAAAACTAAAAATAGAACTACCATACGACCCAGTAATCCCATTACTGGGCATATACCCTGAGAAAACCATAATTCAAAGAGTCATGTACCACAAAGTTCACTGCAGCACTATTTACAATAGCCAGGACATGGAAGCAACCTAAGTGTCCATCGACAGATGAATGGATAAAGAAGATGTGGCACATATATACAATGGAATATTATTCAGCCATAAAAAGAAACAAAATTGGGGGATTCCCTGGTGGCACAGTGGTTAAGAATCTGCCTGCCAATGAAAGGGACACGGGTCCTTGCCCTGGCCAGGGAAGTTCCCACATGCCACGAAGCAACTAAGCCTGTGCACCACAACTACTGAGCCTGAGCTCTAGGGCCCACAAGCCACAACTACTGAGCCCACGTGCCACAACTACTGAAGCCTGCAGGCCTAGAACCTGCACTCCACAACAAGAGAAGCCACGAGAATGAGAAGCCCGTGCACCACAACAAAGAGAAGCCCCCGCTCACTGCAACTAGAGCAAGCCTGCACACAGCAATGAAGACCCAACACAGCCAAAAATAAATAAATTTATATTTTTAAAAAAAGAAATGAAATTGAGTTATTTGTACTGAAGTGGATGGACCTAGAGTCTGTCATACAGAGTGAAGTACATTTGCAAGAGAAAAACAAATACCGCCTGCTAACACATATATATGGAATCTAAAAAAAACCAGAAAAACAAAATGGTTCTGAAGAACTTAGGGGCAGGACAGGAATAAATATGCAGAACTAGAGAATGGACTTGAGGACATGTGGAGGGGGAAGGGTAAGCTGGGACGAAGTGAGAGAGTGGTATGGACATATATACACTACCAAATGTAAAATAGCTAGTGGGAAGTAGCTACGTAGCACAGGGAGCTCAGCTTGGTGCTTTGTGTCCACCTAGAGGGGTGGGATAGGGAGGGTGAGAGGGAGACGCAAGATGGAGGAGATATGGGGATGTATGTATACGTATAGCTGATTCACTTTGTTACACAGCAGAAACTAACACAACATTGTAAATCAATTATACTCCAATAAAGATGTTAAAAAAAATAAGTGAGGCACAAGATAAATAAAACAAAAAACCAGTTTCTCTAGAAATCAAAGCTAGAGAAATCTATGATATTTTAGTCCCAAGAGGCATGAGGCCATAATCTCAAAAAAGGAGCCCTTCTTTTGAAGCCAAGCTTCTCTCTCCCTCCCTGTCTCTCTCTGTCTCTCAGCAGGCAGCATTGCTTCTCTACATAAAGTGTGAATGTTTCTGCAAACAAAAAAATTCTTCGAGGCTCCTGACCATCGCAAGAACATTTCCAAAACCTTCCACAGGACCAAGTGCAGGGGAGTATATTTGGGATTGTGGTTTCAAAGATTCTTCCATGATTCATTTATCTGAGACCCAGATACCTCTACCATACACAAGAGCAAGGCACCAGTACCGCCCAATTCTGGTCGAAATACAGATGAAAGCAAAAAAAACCAACCTGACTTGCTTGTCTCAATGTTGGGCCTCACTTCAATCAGGGGTCTGAACTAGAATTAGGAGCACTCTCCAGGACACAGCTAACACCCCCACTGGAGTGGACACAGCTGAACTACTCACCTCAGAGCTGGCTCAGAAGGATAGCACTTCCTATTTTTCTGAACCTGGTATTTAAGTCTCTCCATAATCTGATTCCAAATGATCTTTCCAGCTTCATCTATCACTAAATTCTTTGTCCACCCCGGCCTCCAGCCAAGTTGGACCACTTACCATGGGTGTACTCTGTACACAAACATCTCTAAACATTTGCTCTAGGCGCTGTAAGACGTTTCCTCTTATTTCATGGAGAAGGTTATAAGTTCCTTTTATCTGCCATTGAAACCCTTCCTATATTTTGAACCTGAGCTCACATGCACCTCCCCATAAAGACTTCCCCAGAGAGAAACACTTGCTCCCTCAACATATTACTTATACCTCAATTTAGCTTGTATTTTATTTGTCCGTATATTATCATTCTTTGCTATCTGATCTGTCTCTCTGTCTCAGCTCCTTAAGGGCAACCTTTCTCAGTTCAGTGACAAGTTCAACAATAGTCATGTGATGCCTATCACAGAGGAGGTGCTCGGCAAACATTTGCCAGTTGAAATGCTCTACTGTCTGCTGTAACGATTTTTCGCCAGGTGACCTAGGAAAATTTACTTCCTTTTTCAGAATTTCTACTACCAGAGGGCTCTCACAGGAACTAAAGTCAACCAGTCTGTCAGATCAATGACCATTTAGTGAACACACAGATAAGTGCAAGGAACAGGTCTCTGGAAAGGGGAAGAGAATATGCAGGGACTATAGTAGCTTCCGACTCCAGAGATTTGACATTCAACTCGGGGGAAAAGATTAGACCTGACCACTTTGGTTACATGGAAGGCTGGGAAAGTATCATGATCATGTGCAAATAAGAGTCCTATGGCATCAAAGAGGAAGGTGAAATCATTTCTGGGTGGAGTGATTGGAGAAGCTTTATGAGAGGAGGTGATATTTGAGCTGCTCTTTGAAGGATAACTTAGTTGATGCTTGACTCAGGTCCTCTAATCTTTCTAGTGGCCCTCATACACAGGCATCAGGTTTTAGACATTTTCAGAGATGACTGACATGGTCCAACCACAAGGAACCAGATCGGGGCAAGAAAATGGCTGCAGGGTCAAGCATCTGACAAAGTCTGCAACCCACTTTGGCACTCGTTTTTCTGGTTCCTCTGGCACATGGCCTTCATAGGGTTCAGTGCACAGTAATCAGGAGACCAGCATTCTAATCCCAGCTCTGAGACTACCTTACTGTGTAACTATGGGCAAATCATTTTCCTTGTCTGGTAATCTATCTCTACTTTTATAAAAGCAGATGGTGAAACTAATGGATCTGCAAAGTCTCTTCTAGCTCTAACATGACATGATTCTTCTTTTCATTCAATCTGAGCCAGAAAATAAAGAGAAGACGTAGTCCCTTGAAGGGTCTTATGCTCTGTAACTTGGAATAGCATGCTATCTTTTCCTGCTTCCTGCACAGACATTATACCTCCTCCTTAAGCACCTAAAAATAATGAAGAATGGGGAGTGCAATACAAAGGAGCATTGTCACTCTTGTGATTATACTTCATGTTCTTAAAATCCATGTGATTTTTAAAAGGTGAAATATGCATAAAGCAAACCAAGAACCATCAAAGAAATTATGATATCAGTGCTGGAAGCACTCTGAGTAAACACACACACACATTCACACACACACACACCCCAGAAAGAATGTTCTGCTCTAATCATGGATTAGAAAGGCTAGGTAAATTGACTTAGTTAGAAGTATATGTAGTGGTGATGTGTCTTCAACACGAGATTGGCAGATTGACGATCTAAGCTCAGATCCTACCAGTGAACTTGGGTATAGACGTTACCAGATTTTGAAAAGTTGGAATTTCAACACTGTGAGAGTCAACGGTGACTCTTGTGTGTCACCATTTCCCACTGGAGTGCTTTGTTACATGCACAAGCCCTAAAGCCATGAGTTTGAAACTTGATTTGCAAATATTTTATTATAATAATCAGAAGCAGCAGCTTAGCAGCCAGAATCTTGATATATGTGTCAACAGGCTCTCAGGAAACAAAGTTTCATTCCCAATTCTGCCGCAACCCAGACCCAAGTTTCCTCTTCTTTAAATGTGAGATCCAATCTCAAAGTTCACTTTTAGCTCTCTGATTTGAGTGAACTGGGTTGATTAAATTACGACAAATATCCAGAATGTAATAACCAAAGTTTTAAGGGTCACAGTAAGCTGGCCCACTCTCCTGGGGCCAATAAGTCCAGGGGTCCAACATTCAATGACTTTGGATGAGCCACTTCCCACTCTGGGCCTCACCCACCATTCACAAAGAGACAAGGTTGGGACACATCAGTGATTCTTAGCAGGGGCGATACTTCCCCTAGAGGACATTTTGGAAAATTTCTAGACGTGCAAAATGTTACCCTGTATCCCACATGACTTTTGAATATTTTACAGGACATTCATGGACACTAAAAAATTGTTGATACTCTCCTAAGCCAGTACCGAATTACACTGTTTATTTCACATTATTATTATACTATTTAGTGTACTGTGCTTTTATAGTAAATATAATACAACTATATTATAATAAGCAAATATAAAATTATTTATACTTCTCCTAGCTCTGTTTTACATATAACCACAAAGTATTTTTACACATTTTTAATATTCTATTGAGTTTTACAGGAATGTAACTACCATATACAATGAGAGGAGGGTGTTCTATTTTATTCCATTTTACCAAGAGTTTTTAGCCACTTCACAAAGTCACCTTGCTGACAGTAAGACTGCCAGTGATATTTGAGACTTTGATGTATAACACACCTGTATCAGTCTGCATTCCTGAATGTTACAGCTCCAATGATTCTACATAGGGTGCAAGAAACATATTGCTTCATTTTGTTTTAATGGAGTTAGCTGTGTATTTATGGAACTATTTATTACTTTTTATAATGCATTGTAATTTTAGCTTCTATTTTTACTATATAGAGGGCATTTTATTTCTTTTTGACAGAGAATATGTGCAGATCATGTTACATATGAATTTTATTTTCTTATATTAAAGGAAGTGATACATAATATAGTTACAGTAAGAGAGTGTTGAATCTGGCAGGGTTGAAAACAAATATATTAGACCTCCCAAATTTAAAATCCTAAATAACAAAATAAGTCTTGATTATCTCCATGGCAGTGTTACCAATAGTGGCTGACATAGAGTATTGGACATGACATTGAAAATGAAATAAACACCATAGTCTGAAAACAGTGGAAAATAAAACAACAAATAAATTTGAATTACTAATTACTCCAGTCCATTTTAGCCTTTGAGCATCCTTATTTTAATCTATACATACGAAAACTCTCTTTAGAATGGCCTCTCCAGGTTTTTCTTGTTTTTTCTACATTACCTAGATTATATATTGAGTCCAAGCTATATTTATTCATTTCATTAAGTTGTGTATTTTTTATCAAGATTTTTTTCAAAGAAGTGTTATGTTTTCTTTCAACAAATTCATCAACTATGATAAAAAATAAAAATAATAAAATCCCAAAATAGCTAATTAATTAATTAAATACCAAAAATAATTTAAAACCAAACTTATATTTGGTTCAAAATGGGGGCATGACCACAATTTCAAACTCTCTGAAACATGGGTTGTATTCGTATATCTGTTTTCACAAAGCTGTACAATCACATCATATTTTATAATTTATACAGCTATTTCTCATCAGTTCTCCCAGTCAGTGTTCACATCAGCTTTGTGATTTAGGCAGGGCAGGGATGACTATATCCCCATTTCCTAAGTTAAGAGGCATTTCATGCACACAAATTCAGTAAGCTGTGTTGCTGGGTCCACTGCCCAGTCTGGTGCATCTTCCCACGAAACCATTCTGCTTTATCAAAATTCCCCCCACCCCATTTACCTCATCAAGGCAGTGGTATGATGGTCCATTTCCAGCTTTTTGTAGGCCAGTCCTATGACCCGAAAGCCCTGTGTCGTGTAAATCTGAAGTTCACTAACAAAACTAGTTGGTACTGTTCAGAAAATAACACAAGATTAGTATGCAATATGAACTCAGCTAGTACTGGGAGAGAAATTCTTTACAAAGAGATCCAACTCTTGCCCAAGAAAACAAGCTTCTAAAAATGTACACAAACAAGTCAGTGGGAATGTTAAATATTACTACATTGTCACGGTTGACCTCTTGGGATCCAGTGAAGGAGAAATGAAAAGGAAGCATTCAAAAAACTAAAAAACAAAAAGAAGAAGAAGGATGGGAAAAGTGTATGATTCTTTTTTCTCCAGTTTAACCATCAAATATTTATTGAGTCTGCTATGGGTCAGGAATTAGCTATGCAGAGATTGCACTGCAATTGCCACTCTGAGGACCTTTGTCTAGTAGGGTAACAGCCAGTAGACTAACAATACAATCGAATGAGATCCTTGCTATGATCCAGGCAGTTACAGCATGCTATGGAAACACTTGGTGCATCTATCAGACTGGGAAGATGTGATTAGATGGAGAAGGGAAAGGGCATTTTGGCTGAGGGAGCATCACGTGCTCAGGCACAGGGCCATGAGACAGCAAACCTTGACAGTTCATCTCAGGAGGAGCACAGGGTGTGAAGATAGGAGTGGTAAGGAAACTCTGGGAAGTTTGATAGGAGTCAGATCATAAAGGCCTTAGATAT
Organism: Mesoplodon mirus; assembly: GCF_964341445.2. Taxonomy (NCBI): domain Eukaryota; kingdom Metazoa; phylum Chordata; class Mammalia; order Artiodactyla; family Ziphiidae; genus Mesoplodon; species Mesoplodon mirus. The sequence continues at coordinate 38,214,595 of NC_138982.1, read as the reverse complement.
GATCCTAAAGGAGATTATCCTGGAGCCTATGGGAAGCAACCAAAGAATGAAAGCAGGAATGTGCTAACATAATTATACTGTGTGACAGAAAAACCAATCTGGTCACAGTGTGAAGGGTGAATTAGAGTAGGGGACACTGGGGGGCAGGGAGCAAATTCACCAACTATGAAGTGATCCAGTGGAGAGATGATGAGGGCCTTGAGGTGATGGAGTGACAGGGCCATGGATTAGCAATTGACAAGACAGAGGCACTGAGGGAGAGAGAGGAATCCAGGAAGAATCCTAAACTGGGATGGGGGAGTAGTACTTTCATTCACTAAGATGGAAAATATAGAGAGTGAGAAAGATGAGCTTGGTTTTGGTACCGAGTTTGAGATGCCAGTGAGTCATCAAATTGGTGATGGCCAGTAGGCAATTGGATTCATCGATCAAATGCTGAGGGGACATATGTGGGTTGGAAATACAGATTTGCCCATTGTAATATAAGTCTGTCCACTTACCTGTCTCAGGTTGGCAAAAGCTGGCCACCCTCTCTGGTGCACCTTTCATGAACGCCAGCCAGTCACCCCCCATCTCTTGGACGATGACTGTCATCCTCTGCAGCGCTGATGAGAATGGGAACTGATGCAGGATTGCAATTCCTTCCACTGGGACCTGGATGAGGGATGGGGAATGGAGAGGGACACACCACATAGCTTCTAGCTATGGGAAATTAATGACTTCTTTTCCAATCCTTAGTTTAGCAAATAAGGGAAACAAGGTCTCACCAATTTTCACATGTGGAATTCAAAGAAGACACATCTCTGAGCTTTCAAGATTGTGGGCCTGACAGGACTTTCCTTCTGAGTTGGGTTTTGTGGGGTAGAGAGCAGGCAAGGCTTACCTGGCTGGCTGTTTTGCAGGGCTTAACAACCATGGCACATGCCGGTGCTCCCTTGATGTGGAAATCATGCCCGGAAACCACCATTTCCTATTTCAAACAGGATGTTTCATTGTAGAGATTTCTTTCTTGTTCATCCACTAATACTGTGCTCAAACCCTTCCCTTGAGATTTAAATCTCAAGCCGTCTCAATGTATTCTCCTCCCTCAGCTACACGGAGGTGAACCAGACTTAATTCGCCACACACAAAAATAATGCATCGGAAATTCTAGGAACTTGAAGGGCAGACACTTCTGAATTATTCATGCAATTTCTCCTGCTTTCTCTGCTGGAATGTGCTGTATAAAGGCTCATTCTCCATTTCTGAAGGGCTTAACTTGAAAACACTGAGCGTGAATAGCCCGCACCTTGCTGCCTTTTTTCTCCTGGTTCACTGTTGGCTCCTGCTCTTCTCTCTCTGTCTAATTTGGATTGATGGTCCCCAGGGTACAGCAGGGCAGGGACTGTGATGTATGTGGTTAATGTTCAGTAAACACTCAGGAATTGCTATAATAAAGACCCTAAATTATAGTCAGAGGAACCTTTTACCCAAAGATGTCAAAATGCTTTATAATCACCTCACTGAGTGGCAGAAAAAATCTCAGAGAAGAAATTATAATCCCTACTTAAAGGTACAGAAACAGTAACCCAAGAAGGATGGAGAAAGTTACATCAGACTGCTACAGAACCATGCCCTTTTAGCGTTGGAAGGGACCCTAAAGATTGTCTCCTTCAGTGGGGCTCACACATGTATCACAGGGGCCTGGAGCTGAACCAGGCTATAGGGGGTGGAGGAGGGCTTGTAGCTAAGTAGGTGGGGATGTGTGTTCCCTAAGCTGTGCTTTTACTCCCCATTTTCTATCTCAACCAGAGTAACTCCAACGATTTGTTTTGTGTAGGATGCTTTTTTTTTTTATTAGTTTCTGCTTTATAACAAAGTGAATCAGTCATACATATACATCTGTTCCCACATCCCTTCCCTCTTGTGTCTCCCTCCCTCCCACCCTCCCTATCCCACCCCTCCAGGTGGTCACAAAGCACCGAGCTGATCTCCCTGTGCTAGGCGGCTGCTTCCCACTATCTATCTACCTTACGTTTGGTAGTGTATATATGTCCATGCCTCTCTCTTGCTTTGTCACAGCTTACCCTTTCCCCTCCCCATATCCTCAAGTCCATTCTCAAGTAGGTCTGTAAAATTTCCTTTTAAGAAAAGATTCCAGCTTTTTTGTTTTCTTTTAGGTGAACACTGCTGGTCTAATTCAATCCCCTCATTTTAAAGTTATGGAAAACCCCAACAGGAGAGATGACCTCACGAGGTGAAGGAGTCAATCAGAACAGAGCCAAGACTAGAACCGGGAGAGCCGGATTCCTCCTCCTGAACAAGGCCATTTGATCTGAAATCTACTTCAGAGTCTCAACAAAATCCCTCATGGTTTTCCTTTTAATTGTCTAGTCTTAGAGACAAAATTAATACTAAAGTAGTAGGAATAAAACTCCTGGTAACAATGAATTATCCTAAGCACTGGGGACAGTGATGTTTCCTAATCCCCATGTTCTAGATAACTCTGAAACCAGACATGGCTCATACTACAGCTGGAAAGTGTTAGAAAATAATTACATAATAATTATACTAATACTATTGAGCTGGTAATATATATTCCAGGCACAGCACCAGGGACTTTTTTTAATGCATCTTTCCACTTAATCCTCACAATAACCCTAATATGGAAATACACTGTACAGAGGAGAAAACTGGGGCTTAGATGAGTTTGCCCCTCACGGCCATATTTACTCCATATTGGAGACCTCACATTTTTATGAGTATTGAATAGCTATGATAAAACCTGGCTTGGTCTGGCATTGAAGAAGCTTCTTAGAATCTTTGCAGAACAGAAGCTTACCCAGGTAGTAGCTTCAAACATTTTGAGGTCCAGTGGGTCTCCATGGATGGTCCCATCCAGGAGGATCAGAGAATGGCAGCTGGCCATGGCTGCATACAGTGGGCCCCATGGCAAAGCCTTGCCTGAGGCAAAGTTGTGGACTTCCTGGAAGCTAAAGGAGAAAAGGGAAAGGGCTTTAGTCTATTCCTCCAGGCCAGAATGGAGCTTCTGGAGGTGACCATCCTTTTAAAAAATAAGTTGATATGCTTTGTTACATTACATATCCACACTCTAATCTCCCCAAATGAATAGTGCTTCATTCATCCACCATCCTTACATAAGTTCAATGAGAATGAGAAAAAATCCTGAGGTTCTCTCAAGCTCTTTGTTCCCTCTTTTCTTTACCCTCTCTCTGGCACTGATTTCAATCCAGAGGTATAGAAAGAGCTAGAAGTATCACCCTTAGTTCTAAGTGCGTCCACTCCCACCTGAGCTTCCAGACCACTTTATCTCTTATGCTGTGAGACAGAACAGGCTAGCTCATACTATAGCTACTTGTGTATATCTGTGTATCTCCTTCAATCTATTCTTCAGGGCAGGGCTGTCTCTTCCATATCTCTCTCTCTAACATATCTGATGTTTGGTCCACAGTAGACAGTCAACAAATTTAAGAGCAAATAAATGAATGAGTTGGTTACTAGAAATCTGAAAGACCATAATGGTAAAGAAATGAATTTTTTTTTTTTTTTTTTTTTTTTTGCGGTACGCAGGTCTCTCACTGTTGTGGCCTCTCCCATTGCGGAGCACAGGCTCCGGACACGCAGATTCAGCGGCCATGGCTCACGGACCCAGCCATTCCGCGGCATGTGAGATCTTCCCGGACCGGGGCACGAACCCATGTCCCCTGCATCGGCAGGCGGACTCTCAACCACTATACCACCAGGGAAGCCCCAAGAAATGAAATTTTTAAAAGACATTTTGAAAAGGACATGGCATTCTCCTCTTCCACCCTGGCATCTAGGATCTATATTGCAGCCATCATTACCATTGCTTCCTGTAGAAAGTGCCCTCATCTAAAATCTACTGAGACACAACTCAAACATCATATGCAGGGTTCTTTTACTAACTCAGAGTTGAAGTCATCAAGTTTGGCATTGGGCCTACAAAAGGATGTCCTCTGGACCTTATTGGTCAGTCCCTTCTTACATGTTTAGCACGGTGAGTGGTTCACAAGGCAGGCCATACTATTTGGGGGACCCTGAGCGGCTGAAGGTGCTTCCTGGATTAAGACCAAATCTGACTCTTGGAGCCAGTCAGAATCTACTTGTTCCTCCTCCTCCACATGTCAACTTCCTTCAGATCTGTGGCCAGCTTGGCTGTACCCCCTTTAATACTCCCTTCCTCTGGGATTACACAGGAACCTCTAGCTGTGCTTCCAATGTGCAGTTTCCAGACCACTGACCTTCCTAGTTACTGTTTCTTGAAAGAATTTGTATTTTTTACTATTTACCATAGTTTGTCTTAAAACATGGTCTCCAGGATCAGACTATTATCTCTCATGATATGGACCCTGCATTTCCTTCGGTTCCTCTAGCGTTTTGTTCCTGAAAGCATATACATCAGAATGTTAACTCGTAATTCAGCCCTATTTCTTTCTGGTTTCCTCATTCAAGCTTCCTTAAGAGCTCAAAAACCTCTCGACTGAGCTTGTTGATCATATCATTATATATTGAAAGATCAAGTTATCTCAGTGGTTACAATATGTCTCTGGTATTTTAGTAACATCTAAAAGGAAGCAGTCACCATCAGTGATTAATGCAGATTCTCAAGCTCACGCTGTAAAGCAAACACAGATCAGGAAAAAAGAATCTTATCTTTAAGATGGCACACAAACTGTCTTCCGTATGTAATTCTGAATACACAGTTCTGAGTTTGGGAGGACTGGGCCAGACCCTGGTTTGCACAAAAATAAATAGAACCCTCTGTCATCGCTGACCTTGAGCTATTATTTGAATGTTTATGACTTATCAAGACCAGGTAGCTCAGGTACACTTCCAATGACTTTGAAGTACCTGGCACATTAGGCAGGCCCTCTTTGGAAAAGATAAGAATTATTAGAAATGAGCTTACATTTTACAATAAGATATTTAACAGCGACTAATTCAAGTGCTGACTTCTTGCTTAGAATTTAATCTGTTTTCTCTTATGCTATCAATTAAATTTGTCAATTAAAAAAACTTTGGGGGAATTCCCTGGTGGTCCAGTGGTTAAAAATCCACCTTCCAATGTAAGGGACGTGGGTTCAATCCCTTGTCAGGGAACTAAGATCCCACGTGCTATGGGGCAGCTAAGACTGAGCGCTGAAACTACTGAGCCCGTGAGTTCTAGAGCCCATGTGCCACAACTAGAGAGCCTGCATGCTGCAACTACTGAGCCTGCACACCACAGCTAGAGGGAAGCCTGCACACCACAACAAAGAGCACACGTGCTGCTACTAAGACCTGATGCAGCCAAATAAATAAATAAATACTTTAAAAAATTTAAAAAAATTTAAATTGCTCTTTTAGTCATTTAGAGCCAACTTTGACCGTTTTGAAGGAGGGAAAGGAGGGAGGGGGGAAGGAGAATGACAGGTTGGATTAATCTATCAATAATCTAAATAGTATATCAATTATTTTTATTTATTTGACAAGTCACTTTTAGAAACAGAAAGTTTTAAAAGTTTTGTGAATAAGATGATGTCAAATCAATAAGGAGAAAAGCATTCAAAAGATGGAACATATTAAGTTCACTTTAAATAAACAAACATTTATTGTGCATCTACTATGTGTGCCTGCTGTAATGCTATATAGCATTAGGGACACAAATATAAATAAGAAAAAGACTGCTCTCTGAATGCTCACATATTTGAATAAATGCATACATTTTTTATAGACACTGAAACAGGAAAATACTAGAAACAAGAAGACCGGGTATATATCCAAATCTATCTTCAAGAGAAAATGAAAAGAACTTTAGAAAGTTGCCACTTGTAATAGCCTCCTTCTATACTCTAAAATGGTTAGAAGCACCAGGATTAATTTTTCAACTCCAGAAATGGACTTGTTTATAAATAATACATTAATATGAAAATGTGTTAAACATATATAATTAAAACATTTTATAGATAAATCATACATCATTTGCATAATGCAGAAGAATCATGATGTACCTTTTATGTATAAGATGCTTTGTGATTTAGGTTGCAAGTTTGAGAGGGAAATATTTTCATTAAAAAAACAAAACCTGAGCTCATGCAGCTCAATATTGAAAAAACAAACAACCCCACCAAAAAATAGGAGGAAGATCTAAGCAGACATTTCTCCAAAAAAAGACATACAGATGGCTAAGTGGCACATGAAAAGATGCTCAACATCACTAATTATTAGAGAAATGCAAATCAAAGCTACAATGAGGTATCACCTCACACCGGTTAGAATGGCCACCATCAAAATATCTACAAACAATAAATGCTGGAGAAGGTATGGAGAAAATGGAACCCTCCTACCCTGTTGCTGGAAATGTAAATTGATACAGCCACTATGGAGAACAGTATGGAGATTCCTTAAAAAACTAAAAATAGAGCTACCATATAATCCAGCAATCCCATTCCTGGGCATATATCTGGAGAAAACCATAATTCGAAAAGACACATGCACCCCAATATTCATTGCAGCACTATTTACAACAGCCAGGTCATGGAAGCAACCTAAATGCCCATCGACAGACGAATGGATAAAGAAGAAGTGGTACATATATACGATGGAATATTATTCAGCCATAAAAAGAACGAAATTGGGTCATTTGTTAGACGTGGATGGATCTAGAGACTGTCATACAGAGTGAAGTAAGTCAGAAAGAAAAAAACAAATATCATATGTTAACGCATATATGTGGAACCTAGAAAAATGGTACAGATGAACTGGTTTGCAGGGCAGAAATTGAGACACAGATGCAAAGAACAAACGTATGGACACCAAGGGGGGTGTTCATATTGCTAGTTTTGATCACAAACTAGCGATTGGGATTGACATGTATATAGTGATGTGTATAAAGTGGATGAATAATAAGGACCTGCAGTATAAAAAAATTAATAAAATGAAATTCAAAAGCAAAAAAAAAAGACCAAAAAAATAATTTAAAAAAACCCTGAAATCACCTATACCTCAATTTAAAAACAAAAACCCTCGAAACCTGAATTTGTCATATGTTCGTATTCTGATCAGGCTGGAAGTTGCAGCGGGGAGAAAAAGCAGGCAGAGAAGCAAACCGAAACAAGAGAGCCCCAGCAGAGGGACATGGAAATCTTTACCACGTTAAGTTGTAAACTGCCAAAACGGAGTCCATTCTGGCCAGAAAAGAGGAGTTTCTGGCAGCCAGAAAGTAGTGTTGCCAGAACTAGAATACCAAGGAAAATGAAGTACACTAGCTGTGGTTCCACAGATGTTCCTCGTCCTGAAATTCAGTGTCTACAAGTCAGGGCAGTGTTCCTCCTAGCACATGGAAAGGCTTCAGTTTGTACAAGGAATGTTACCTCCTTGAAGGACAGTGTCTTGGTACTGTCCAAATGACACACACTGGCCCCGAACTAATATGCTGACAGCAAATCACATTTTAGCAAAGATTTAAATGAAGTGTCAAAACTTGCCCTCCATCTCCTGGGTTCTGTGAGTGTCCCAGGGCTGGGACTGGGGTGGAGGAAATATGCACATTTTAGTGAGCTTTGGAAGTAGTCAAGGAGAGAAAGTAAATGAAGATACTCTGGCAACTACTGCTCACCAAAGCCAGTGCCAACATCTTTCCATTATTAGTATTCAGGAAGAAAAACAAAGAGTTCTGGGAAAAGAGAAATGGCAATGCATTTGGTCCCAAGTACTCACCCACTCCTATCACAGGGCACGACTCCCCAGAGATCCAAGCCATCCCTTGTTAAGGTACCTGTCTAAACAGAAACAAGAGCTCGGTTGACTCTGAAGATGCAGCAGTCCCACAGTGACACTGATAAGCTATGTTTTAACAGGAAAATATATGTCACAACACATGATCAAGATCAGCTCTTCAAGGAAGGACACAATAAAATGGGTATCTGGAGTCCTGGGTGGAAGATTTGATGAACTCATAGCAGTTGTGTGACAAGCTGGCACTTAATCTCTTTGAACTTTAGTGTTCTCAGCAATAAAGGGAAGAAAACGGTACCTGCCTTACATATTTCAGAGGCTTGTTTCGAGAATTTAACAGAAGACTGAATGGATAGGAGAGTCCTTGGTAAGCCTGCTTTTAAGAGCTATAAAAGGGGTGAGTCTCCCCAGATATAGAGAACAGACTCGTGGTTGCCAAGGAGGGGGGCGGTGACGGAGGGATGGATTGGGAGTTTGGGATTAACAGATGCAAACTATTATATATAGGATGGATAAAAAACAGGGTCCTACTGTATAGCACAGGGAAATATATTCAGTATCCTGTGATAAACCATAATGGAAAAGAATACGAAAAAGTATATATATATGTATAGCTGAGTCACTTTGCTGTGCAGCAGAAACTAAACACAACATTGTAAATCAACTATACTTCAATACAATTTTTTAAAAATGGGTGAGTCCCAGCATTTATAGCAAAAGTTAAAAGTATGTCATCAGAAACAAGTAACGGAAGTAGAATTTTTCACTGTTCTAAAGAAATATTATAGTTTGCTCTTTGACATCTATTTGGTAAAAAGGGGTTTGTTGGTATTTCTCTCAGTGTGGTATAGTGATGAAGAGCTTGGACTGGGCTAAAACACCAGCTGTGTGACCTGGGCCAATTATTTAATCCCCCTAAACATCAGAGCCCTTATCAGTAACATGGTCATAATCATATAGGATTGTTTTAAAAATTAAATGAGATACTACAAAGTGCTTAACTTAATGTCTGGCATAGAGTAAGAGCTGAGAATAATAATAATTGCTCATAATTATTACTTAATTTTTTATTCAAATTCATATCACAATTATCTTTCCCACCCCCTGTTTCCTTTTCCAAGTCCAAGGATAACATGATCCTAGAACCAGAACATCTTTTCTTATGATGCTAGTTTGATCACGAAATAACATTGAGATGGTGGCAAGAGCCATATTAACCTTCTGTTCTTGGTAGATCTCTCTGATATTCAAGTAATTATAAAATACAGCTCTGATCCCATTAATTCTCTGCTATCAAAAACCTTCACTGTACTGTTTAATGGGTACCGAGTTTCCTTTTGGGAAGAGGGAAGAAGTTCTGGAGATGGATAGTGGTGATGGTTGCACAGAAATGTGAATGCACTTAAAGCCACATAAAAATGGTTAAAATGGTAAATTTTATGTTATGCATCTTTTGCCACAATAAAAAATAAATTAAGAAAATGGAAGGCAACAATAAAAAAGAAGAAAAAACACCTTCAATGGCTCCCCACTGTCTAAAGAGTATGTAAAAATTTCTTAGCCATACATTTGAAGTCTACAACACCCTCCCCCGTTACTAATGTTGTGCTCTGATCAAAATCACACTCTACTGCTCTCCTGACTCCTTGCCCACATTCGCCTGCCTACAATGTCCTCGGGTTGTATAACTTTTCGAATTTTCTGTATATTATGATATTTGACATGTTACGAGATCTCTCTCTTTTAAATCTATTTTAATTGTGAAAACAGTGGTTTACATTATATGTTATAAATAAAATTATATAAGTTTTGTGTGTACAGCATTATAGTTCTACTTCTGTATACCATACAGTGTGCCCACCACCAAAAGTTTAACTTAAGAAAGCTTTCTGATGGACAGACTGCCTCCTTGGGGCTAGCCAATTCTTAGAGATAACCAGGGTCTCAGCCAACAGCATGTCTTTGATATGCAAACTAACCAGTCAGGAGTCATACCTTCTCTATCTGACCAGATTCCCCAGGAAACAGTCTCTCTGACTTAATCACCCCAGCTCCAGCTACTAGACAACTAAAGACCATTCCTATAGCCCAAAGCCCACCAAAATCATTCACACTAGCCAATTGTCAGCTGTGTACCCTGCTCTGTCTTGCCCTTCCTGCAGAAACTCCTATAAAGGCCATAAGCCAAGCGCTCACCTCACTCCTACTTTGCTTCCTGATCAAAATCTGGCATTCCTCCTGGGGCCTTGCCTGGTGAGACACGGCTCTTCTGTCTAGAGGAACTGTGAGTAACATTAAACTCTTCTTTCAATGGCATCGACCTCTGCCTGCGGTCACTTAGTCACCTTTACAAATTAAGACCCAGGCACAAAACAGCCCTTCATTTCCATCTTACCCTCTTACAGCTCTCACCTTCACACCAGCACATGTGTATATAGACAAAAAGAATATATTCAGCAGAATCAGAAGCTGATTGGGAGTAACTGGCATGGGATCAAGGATTATTTTAAGCAATATACTGCAGATGGGAAAATATAGTAAGGGATTGACTGGGGATTTATTTTAACCAAGTCTCATAGTAAGACACAGCTAAATAAACTCTTCCTTTTTTATTCATTCATTCATTCAATGAATATTTACTGAGCACTGACTGTGTGCCAGGTAACGGTCCTAGCATTAGGGATACAGTAGTAACCATAATAAAAGTCTTAAATTTTGTTCTTTGCATGAGGGTATTGACTACAGAGGGACAGAATGCTATTTTAATTCATTGTGTTTCATAGAATATTGGAGGAGGAAGAACCCTAAAATATTCACCTATTCTGTCCCTACTCTTCCTTCTCTAAACCCTAGAGTCTGAGAGCTCAAGAGATGTGTCTGTCCTAGATCACACATCCAACCAGAGACAAAATGAAGTCAGGTACCCAGTACCCACATCTAATGTTTCCTGCCTCACAAGAGTGTAAAGTACCTGTGCATGATGACAATGAAAATAAAAATGTCACTGAGGATGAGAATGAAACACACATACCTTGTCAAAGCAGACAAGGTTTAATTGTCCACATACATTAATCCTCTGGGGGCTAATACAAAAGATGCCTCTCTTCTTCAGCCTCCGCTGGGCATAGATAATGCCTGTGGTCAGGGCAGCAGGTAGAGCAGGAGGAACTGCAATTGTGATGACATCAAGGGCTTTCTTCACCACCTCCTCCGGAGGTTCCTGGGAAGATAAAGTCCCTCTTTAGCTATTACAGATAAATCAACCGTGAACACTTTTATGCATATGACTTTTTTTTTTCCTTTTTGTTTACTTCTTTAGGTCAAATTCCTAGAAATGATGTGAGTGGGCCAAACGTGGTTTAAAGGGTATGAACATGTTTATGGCTCTCAATATATTTCGCCAAAGTGCAATGAAAAAGCTTGTAACAGTTCATACTGCTACCAGCAGAGAACAGTGTACCAGTTTGCCACGATCTCACCAACACTGGGTTTTATTTTAAATTCCTCGTTTAACAGCTATAAAATACTATACTATTGGAATAAACATCCTCAGACTGAAGATGAAAAAATAGTGTAAGGAAAAGTCCAAGAGTAGAAGCATGTTGATATCTCAATAAACAAAGTGTTTTATCCCACTAGATCTGATGGCTATTACGGAACTTGGTGATCAATTGCTTATATTGGGCATCTGGGAGTATATAAGCAGGTTTCAGTGTGTGGCTTTGCTTGCCCAGGTTTGAAGACTGCGCCTTATGTTAAGGTCAACATGGAGAGTATAAAATATAGATGAGTGTACGTGTGCATGTAGTAAAAGAACAAAAGCTGTTTACCCCACTGAGCACATAGACGCACAAAGTATAGATCATCCCAATGGTGGCTGTCCCTACGAGGCACAGGAGGAACTTGATGGCATCCCTGTAGAGCTTAAAATTCATCGGCTTGGGGTAGAGAATAGATCTCACGAGGTCCCCCTTTGCAGTGTTGAATCCTGAAGCAGCAAACACATACCTCATTCTCTCAGGATGACAAATACCACTGTTAGTGCTCTTCTAATCCTCAACACAGCCTTTGTTTTCTCTAGAGATACTTAAACAGTGCTTAAGCCCAAATGCAATGAAAGGATAATTGGCCAAATACCTAAGTGCTAGAATGGATATACCTCAGCTCTTTCAGAGCCTATTCCTCTCTGGCCTTCCTTATACTTTTAATTTCAATGCATCCCAGAGATAGGAAAGCACCATATGGGGGCAGAGCACAGCTTTTCCAAATACAACTTCATTTTAAGGAAAGGATTTGTAAGTGTGCACGGACATGCACACACACACACACATGCACAGAACACCTGAATTTAAATTAAATGGCCCAGTAAATACAGATGGATTCAATTTCTAATACTTTTCATCATCAAGTTTTCAGTTTCTAGTCCTGCCTGGAAAGAAGTTGAGATTAGTTCTTTGGGTTAGAATACCTAAGTTCTAGGTCCAGCTCTGTCAGTGACTGGCTGTGTGATTTTTTTTAAACTTCACTTGAATTGTGCAGGCCCCACCTATTCATGTACAAAATGAGGACAGACATCTTTGTTCTGATAATTTGATATGTGGAAATAATTTATAAATTACAAAGCATATGAATAATAATTGTTGTCATCAATGTTACTATTTTTACTAAAAGGTATAGGCCATAGCTCAATTCACATTTTAAATATCTATATTTACATATATGGGGTCTGTCATCTAAAGACTGCTCCTTACCTAATTCATTTAAGGCACTAGACAAATTGAGCGAAATATTTCATCAAAATAATAAAATGAAGGAGATGCTAACTAACCTGTCTGCAGTACCACTGCTTTCACAGCGCCAGAGCAAGCCCCCCTGGCCTGGATAACCTCTGTTCCACAGAAGAGGACATGCCGTTTGTAATCTGCTTCACTCTGTGTTTTCCAGGGCACAGAGCTATCCATCTTAGGTAATGGAGTTTTAGTGACCGGAATACTTTCTCCTACAGAAAACAAGCATCTCATTTTGTGAGGTGGGAGGCCTTCACTCACTTAAACATGCAAATACTAACTCATCACACAGCAGGCATTTTTTGGAGGCTGCCATGTGGCAGGAACAACCCTTGGTATAGGGGACACAAGGAGAAGAATAGTTCTTGTGTTTAAGAGGTTTGTCGCCCAGAGGGGGAGACAGCCATGGAAATAAATAAGTATAATGTGATATTATAAATACTACGAGTATTGTAAAATGAAACAGAGACGCTGAAATAGACTGGAAATAACCATTTAGGGAATAGCAAGTTGTGGGGTCTGGGGAATGAGAGGTCATGAGAGCTATGTAGGAGCCAAAGCGTGGACGGCCCTGCATGCACATACTTAAGTGTTTAAATGTTTTTCTATAGGCATTGGTGGCAGGAGGGAAATAGAGAGATATTTAGCTGTTTGATTCAGGACAGTACTATGACATTTACGTACAAAGAGAGTGTACTCTGTCTGCAGTACAAGGAATGAATTGAAGTCTGATGAGGTTGGAGGCTGGATATCCAGTCGGGAAAAAAATCACAAGAGTCCTGTTTAAAGAGGACAAGGTCTGAACTATGGCAACTGGCAGTAGGAGTAGAAAAGAGGCACTGGTTTTGAGAAATAAGAAATTGAGCAGCTACAAAACTTGGGGAGATTTTTATATTGGCAGATCATAGGGACAGAGGAATTCTAAATGGCTTCCTGGTTTCTAACTTGGAAGAAAGAGCAGAGGGTAGCATTAATCATCAACACAGGGATTATAGAAGGAAGGAGGAATTGCCTTTTGGTCCCTGATTTGGAGATGCCTTGTGGAATGACCATGTCGAGATGCTTTGTAGGCATTTAGATATTTATTTGGGTCTGGAGCTCAGGGGAGAAGCCTTGACCAGAGATATTTAGTCACAGGTCATCACCTTATAAACAATAATTAAAGCCATAGGAAAAGACAAGATTACTTAGGGTTCGAGTGAAAGGTGAGAAAAGGAAAGGTCCAGGACCCCTGAACAACATCAAAAATCAAAGAGGTGGAGGGAGAAGAGAAGTGTAGGAAGCTGAATGGTATTGTCAGTGGTAGAAGAACTTGGAGAGTCAGCACTGACTTGGAAAGTTAGAAGAGTGTTTTCAGAAGGAAGAGATGGTCAGAATGGTTAAATGCAGCAGATAGGTCAATAAGATGTGAAATTTAAAGAATCCATTGGATTTGCCAATTGGGACATTCGTGACCCTTGCCAGCGCACTGGGAGGGGCAGATTTCAGTGGGTTAGGTGGCAATACAAGGTGGTGAATGAGTTGTGAAAGTAACCAAATAAAGAATAAAGCTTAGAGAATAAAGCTTATTGAAACCCTCCACCTCCATTTGTAGAAAAGACAGTATAAGATCAGGGATATGTTCCAGTATACTAGGGCCACTTTCATTAGGAAAATTGTACTTGGCATTGTAAAAGTCCCAGCATGAAAGGATTTTTATCAGTCTATGGATTCCCTAGAGAAAGGAACCTGACCTGTCACACCTGTTGTGTTTTGTTTTGTTTTGTAAGTTCACATAGGAGGGAGCTGTGTGCTCTTGTCTGCATTTAATGCCTTCCTGGTCTGCCAGGAGAAATGGACTTGATTTGGACTTTAATGGGAACCACAGTACTGTACATCAATATGTATTTATAGCCTCCAATTCCATCTCTGATAAAGGCTTTATGATTCTTTAGCTTACAGAAAGGTGGGCACAGCATCTTCTCATAAATGCATATGTGAGTAAGAACTCAAAACACCGTGGCCTTGAGAAGTCACTTCTCTCTGAACCTCAGCTTCCATATCCATGATATGACGTCCCTCCCAGCTCCATCATGCGATTTAAGAATGAAACACGGTTAGTCCAAAATATCCAGTGTGTATTCTGAAATTAGCAGATTTGGCAAATCCTGCCTCAACCACTTTTCAACATTTTCAAACCAAGCTAGGAAGAGCCTGGCCTTGACCGGGAGGGGGCAGGGTTGGGGTGAGGTGTTTCAGGATTTCATTAATGGTTTTCATACCCTCCGTGTTTTTCTGAAGATGTATTTTATAGAAAAATACTAAACATAAAAGTCACAGATGATTCTGAAATATCTAATGACCTCTAAAATCTTTAAAGGTAAAATGACAGGGTTGTAATAACCCTTTATTCAAGAAAGAAATGCTAAACACTCAAAAAGCTAGGACTGTTATCTAACCTAGTACATAGAAAGCAGCTTTAATTTGAACTCTCAGATCCATCCAGTGCAGGACTGTCAATAAGATTTGTGGGGATAGGAAGGTCCCATAGCAACCCCATGTTTTGCCATTATCATTCAGGAAAAACCTGGGAGAACCAGCAAATGCTGTAAGCTAGGAGACAGAACCATACCTGTCAGCATGCCTTCATCTACCACACAGCTTCCATCTATCAGAATGGCATCACACGGCATTTGCACTTTGTTCCCCGTCAAAATTAACAGATCTCCAGGTACCAGGAAGCGTGATTCCAGCTCCTGGACTCCAGCTGAAAGTGTGAGGAGACAGAGTTGAGTCAGGTTTTTTCCCACAAAAACACAATCTGACATCTACCTAAATTGGAAATCAATGAAAAAGCAACCAGGGCATATATAAAAAAGAAGCCATTCCTCAACATTGATTTGAAATCTGCAAACTATAAGAAAAAAAAGTAATACATTATATTACATAAAATAAAAACCTTTGTGTGGCAAAAAAAAAACAAATAGGCAGAGAAAAAACTAATGACAAATTCAGAGAACATGTTTGAAACTTACATTACAGACAAAAGATTAATATTCCTAATAAACAAAGAGTTTGAGAAAAAAGAGATTATAGCAAATGACTATAGCAAAATTGCTGGAGATGTTAACATATAGTTCACACACACACACACACACTACAAGTAACAGGTGTTAAACATTTGAAAAGATATTCATTCTTACTCATAATAAGAAAATTGAAAAATCTGTCCTTCCTTTCTGCCTTCTGTCCTTTCTAGTCTTCCTTTACTTCTTATCTTCCTTATTCATTCCAAAAGCCCAAAGCTATAGGGGGTTAAGCAAGACAGACATCCATGCAGGGGGCTGGGTGAATTGGGGATGGGGGTGGCAGCACCCACCACATGGTGGAGCCTAAAATGGATGAATGGGTGCTTACATGGCCTGGTGCAGAGTTTCAGAGCCCAAGGAGGGAGACAAGGACCCCCATGGTGGCAGTGGCCTGGTGTGAGATATTGGAGTCCAAGCAGTGTGAGAAAGGCAGGATTGATACAATAACTAGATATAATGAGGCTAATGAGAGCCAGGTTTCTCACTGAAGAAAGGAAGTTACAAATAGAAACAGAAATAAAACCAGAATGAACTCTGTGATATTGGACTAGAATTAGAGACAAGAGTGTAAACTGATGGTTTTCAATAGAGAAATAATATAGATGTGAATGTGTATGTATAAAAGAATACATGCAAATGTGTTTGCTTGTCTTTTTAAATATGTACATGCTCTAATTCTGTTCTCTGAGAGGGCTGAGAGCAGTGAAAACCCACTAATGATGTTCACACCTAGTGCCCAAATTTTGGTGTCTAGATTTCATTTCCCTTCAAAAAAGAACTAAGGTTCTTTCAAGAAATGGCTGATTACAACGTTGAGCCAAGAAAAGTACAAATAATATAAGGTAGAATGTTCTGCTATGCCACTAAGTAGGGAAGTGCTCAGAGAGCAATGGGGTCAGATCAAGAAGATATCAAAGCCAACTTACAGAGCTCCCACTGCCTAAATCTGTAATAATTTGAGCATCAAAGTAATGAATAATAATAATGAACAATAACCCATCAAATAAAACAGGAGTTCATTAGTCCTTAATGACATAAGTAAATGAATAAATAAGTGAGGAGAAAAGATAGCTTTTTCTTATAGTAAATTGACAATTAATTATCATAGAAGGAAAGAAAATTAGAAAATCACCATTTGGCCATTATCAAAGCAATAATTAATCTGGCCAAGAAACATCAATGGATACTAAAACTAGTGGGTGAAAATTTGATGAGGGTTGTTTATTTATAAAGTCTCAAAGTATATGTCAACAAAATAACTATTAATTAGAAAGAGAAAAACATAACTGTACAATAGAGAAACCTGACAGACACCATTTAATTAAGTAGTCCAAGTTAACATCACCAGTAATAGGACAAGTTTAAATTATGTACCACCTAAGAGAACATGGCATCACTTTTGTAATATTCCAGCCAAAATTGCATAAGCTGAATTTAACTGTAAGGGAATATCAGGCAAATCCATGTTGAGGGGCATTCTACAAAATAACCAAAGTGGGAAGAGTCAAGGTCGTGAAAGTCAAGGAAAGATTAAAGAGATATGGCAAACAACAGTATTCGGTGATCTTGGGTCCTTTCTTATAAAGAACATTATTAAGGCAATTACAAAATTGGAATGGAACTGAGCATTCTTTGGGACTAATATCAATATTAACTGTCTGATATTAATGTTTGAATTGTTGTTACATAGAAGAATGCTTCTATCTTTGAGAAATATACACTAAAGCATGTGGGAGTCATGGAGCCACTTATTTTCAAATGGTTCAAGAAAAAAGTTATTTGATCTACTCTTGTGGCTTTTCTGTATGTTGTAAATTATTTCATAGGGAAAAAGAAAAGAAAGAAAAAAAACAGAGAGAACCATACATGAAATAGCATTGCTCACCTATCTGATTAGAAAAATCTAAAAGTTTGTCAGTATATTCTGTTGACAAGCTTATGAGGAAACAGGTACTTTCACACATTTCTGGTACGAATGAAAACTTGTACCTTGTCTATGGAAAGAAATTTGGCAATATCTCTCCATCCAAAATACATATGCATTTATTATTTAACTCAGCAATTTTACTTCTCAAAATCTATGTCAAAGATAGACTGGAAAAATGTGGAAAGATAAATGCACAAGGCTTTTTATTACAGCATTATTTGTTATAATAAAAGGCTGGGAAAGAATCCTTCAATAGAGAACTTACTGAATAAACAATGGCTCCTCCGTACAAGAGAGTATTACGCAGCTGAAGTATGAATGAAGAATATCTATATATACTGCTCTGAAGGGGTCCCTGGGAAACATCATTAAGTATGTAGCATACACACCAGGAAATATAAGTTAAATGTGTAGGATACACCCCTGCAATCTAAAAAGCAGCAGTATATGTATATATCCCATTCTATATATATACTATGTCACTATGAATATTATCTATAATTTGTATTTTTGAATGTAAAATTTTTTTAAATGATTACTATTGAGAGTATGAGTACACAGGTACAGAAAGGAAGGTTAGGAAATTGACTCCCCTGAATGTCTTTTGTTTTGTGGATTTAACTTTCAAATCATATAGAGATTTTATATAGTAACTACACAAACTAACACAAAAATAAATTTGAAAAGCTAACATTAAACTCTAAAACAGAATAAATGAGGTGAACCTATCGAGTTGTTGGCATAACTATACAGAGAAGAATTATTTTGAGTGACTTTAAAACATATATTTTCAAGTATAATTTGTACCTTCCTCATGGTGTATCACAAACAGGAGAAAAAAAGAACTCCAAAAAAATTCTTAAATTGTTTTTAGGAATCATATTGTTGCTGGGTGTGTTGGTTTGTTACTCTGAGATTACTATGTGTAATGGGATAAAGCAAGTGAGTAATTTGTTGCTGTAATTGAGAATCAGGACTTTTGGTATGGAGAAAGGAGAACTGGAAGGACAATCAACAAAGTTAAGTTAAAAACCCTCAGTTCTGGGCTTCCCTGGTGGCGCGGTGGTTGAGAGTCTTCCTGCCGATTCAGGGGACTCGGGTTCGTGCCCCAGTTAGGGAGGATCCCACATGCCGCGGAGCGGCTGGGCCCGTGAGCCATGGCCGCTGAGCCTGCGCGTCCGGAGCCTGTGCTCCGCGGTGGGAGGGGCCACGACGGTGGGGGGCCCGCGTGCCTCAGGGGAAAAAAAAAACCCATTAGTTCTAAACTTAATCTGGAAATGTCAGTATGAGCTCATAATTTACATTTATCTTTAGAATATTATTTTCTAGGTATGTCTTCTGAAAAGGCCTGGAAACAATGACTAACACCACAAAAATGAGCATTCTTAATACTCTGACTGAGGTCTCTAAGTACCATATGTAAGAGGTCTTTGGAAAAATGGATGTGTCCAGGTTTGGAGCAGGAATTGTCCAAGATGAACTTGGAATAGCTTATCATACCAGAAATCAATACAATTTTCAAAGATTACTGGGGTCATGTCAAATGAATTCAAGAGTCAACATGAAAAGGTTCTGAAAGGCCAAAGACGGGCATCTTGAACAACAAGAATAAAAACTGCAGCGGATGAAAATATACCAACCATGTTAAAATTATACATCTATAATGACACTAAAAATTTTTTAAAGCCTTTGGAAAATGCTAAAAGATCAACCCATTATTTTGAAAGCTGGTACATAAGGAGAAATAGTCAGGTATTTATCCTGAAACAAACTGAATCTCAGGGTAATGAAATGGTTGAAGAAGCGTGTCTCTCTTTATGGAAATATTCCACTTAATGTATGAAGACGGAATATATTTTAAACTCAATGAGATAATAAATCTGGGTCATGAAGATTTATGTCTGTTAAAATCACAAGAAAAAGGGCCTCCCTGGTGGCGCAGTGGTTGAGAGTCCGCCTGCCGATGCAGGGGATACGGGTTCGTGCCCCGGTCTGGGAGGATCCCATATGCCGCGGGGCGGCTGGGCCCGTGAGCCATGGCCGCTGGGCCTGCGCATCCGGAGCCTGTGCTCCGCAACGGGGGAGGCCACAACAGTGAGAGGCCCGCATACCGCAAAAAAAAAGAAGAAAAAAAAAAAAAAAAAAAAAAATCACAAGAAAAAGACAAATATTATGTACCTCCTATTAGAAATACACAATACCAACTATGAAGTACTCTTGTCAAAAACTCAAGCCTCAGATCTAACCAGCAATTTATAGGAAGTACAAGGAGTAGAAAATCATGTTAAATTATTCCATGAGTATGCAATCAATACACTCAAAACCGTGGAAACCACAGGATGAGCCACTTACTTTCTTCAACAAAAAATTTTCAAGGAAAAAAATAGGATGTGGAGGAGGGAAAGTGTGAATTAAAATAAACTTGAAACTTAACCAATTGCAGTATATGGACTTTATTTGGATCCTGATTTGAAAATATATATTATATATCATAAATATATATTATATATTGTATATCATATATATCATAAGTATATATATACACACTTGTGATTCAATTGGTGGAAATTTGAATACTACCTGTAGAACTGATGATTTTTTAAATTATGTTTTTGTTTTTTTAACACCATTTCAGAAATCTCTCTTGTTCCTCCTACTTCACTGCCCTCACTCTTATGTTTTTTTAAAGCTGTGATAAAGGAATTAAAAAAGAGTCTTTATATTTTGACCTATACTGAAATGTTTTCAAATGAAATTATATGATATCTGAAATAGTTTAAAAATAATCCAGGGTGAAGGAGGAAGTAGAACTGATGAAAATGCATTCAGTGACTTGATAATAATTGAGTCTGTGTGATAGGTACATAGGGTTTCATTATTGTATTCTCTCCACTATTATATGTAAAATGTTTCATCATAAAAAGTTACATTTTTATGTAACTTTACATTTCAGGACATTTTTAAAAGGTAAAAATTCACTTCTAGCAAAGATATAGCAAAAAGGAGCAAATTTATCTTCCCACAGGAAACAACCAAAAGTCATACAAAATATATGAAACAATGGTTTTAGACACTAAATATAAGCAACAAAAGAAATGGGAAACAAATGAAGATGCCCTACAGCTTACTGCCTTTAGAGGGTTTCCAGGCCTCTATGAAGGAGGCGGAACCCAGACAAAGTCCAGAAGACTCTTAGTTTGGAACAGAGATAAAAGTCTATGGAGATTAAGACATCTTGAGTTCACAGAACAGAGTACTGGAGAGAAAGTAATTGCCCAGAGGGAGAGCCCCAAAGGCCCACAGAGGTCCCCTTTTAGTATTCAACAGACTAGTAATCAGCACATGCATATGAGGGAACTACTAGCAAATGAACAATGGGACATTTACATTTAAAATATCATTTAAATAGCATCAAAATATGAAATATTTAAAAATAAATCTGAGGAAGAGTGAAAAACTGTACAATAAAAACTACAAAACACTGCTGAGAGAAATCAAAGACAAATAAATGCAGATACACCATGTCTGCAGTTCACAAGACCCAAATTTGTTAACATGTCAGTTTTCCACAAATTGATCTATAGATTCAACACAATCCCAATCAAAATCTCAGCATGTTCTTTTGGTAGAAATTGACAGGCTGATTCTAAAAGTCATATGGAAATGCAAAGAGCCCAATATTGCCGAAATAATTTTGAAAGAGAACAAAGCAGGATGACTAACATTATTCTAGTTCAAGACTTATTATAAAGCCACATTATGTGGCGTTGATATAAAGACAGGCAAATAGAACAGTAGAATAGGATGAATAGGGTAAGGAGTCCAGAAATAGATTCAACCATGTACAGGAAACTGATTTTTGGCAAAGGTGCAAAGACAATTTAGTGGAGAAAGGACAGTCTTTTCAACATATGGTATTGGGACATTTGGATATCTGCTTGTGAAAAATGAACTTCAATCCAAAAAGAAAAAAAAAACTTCAAAATACAACAGAGACGAAAATGTAAAACTTAAAACTATAACACCTCTAGAAGACAACGTAGAAAATCTTGATGACCTTGGATTAAGCAAAGATGTCTTAGATATGACAAAAAACATGATCCACAAAAGAAAAACCTGATAAACTAGACTTTAACAAAAGTAAAAACATCGGCCCTTTTAAAGACACTATGAAGGGAATGAAAAGATAAGTTACACACTAGGATAAAATATTTGCAAATCATATTGGAAAAAGGACCTGTATCCAGAATGCAGAAAGAACACTCAAAATTTAATAATAAGCAAACAGTCTAATAAGGAAAAGATTTAAACAGATACTTCACCAAAGAAGATATACAAGTAGCAAAGAAGCACTTGAAAAGATGCTCAATACCATTAGTCATCAGGAAAATGCAAATTAAAACAACAATGAGATACTACGCGTCAGCTATTAAAATGGTTAAAATTAAAAAGATTGACCATACCAAGCAGTGGCAAGAATGTGGAGCAACTGGAACTCTTACACACTGCTGGTGGGAATGTAAAATAGCACAACCACTTTGGAAAACAGTTTGGCAGTTTCTTTAAAAGTTAAATATTTACTTATCATATGATCCAGCCATTCCACAGTTAGGTATTTTCCCTAGAAAATAGGAAATGAAAGTGTATGTCCGTAGAAAGACTTGAACCCAAATGTTCAAGTGGCATTATTTGTAATAGCCCCTAACTGGAAATAACCCAAATTTCCATCAACAAATGAATGAATGAACAAACTGTTCTATCTGTACAATGGAATTCACTCAGAAATAAAAAGAAATAAACTATGGATGTTCTTAACAAATTGGATGAACTTCAAAATTATTATGAACTTCAATCCCCAAAAAATTAACCCAAAATATACTGTAAAAGACAAAAAATGCATACTATACAATACCATTTATAAAATATTCTAAACATACAAAGTGGTTGCCTGAGGATGGGGATGAAATTGTGAGAAATTGAAAGGGAAGATTACAAACAGGCACAAGGCAACTTTTAGGGGGGATGGACCGTCAGCTTTATTATGGTGATAGTTTCATAAGTAGGTACACATGTCAAAACCTATCAAATTGTACACTTTAATTCAGTTTACTGTATGTCAGTTTTACCTCAATATTTTTTTAAAAGGTGAAAAAAATCTCCACTTCCCCACCCCTTTAAGTAAATGTACAGGAAAAGATACATATGAAGATGAGAGTAGTAGGAACAATCAGAAATACAAATTTAAATCCTTTTCTCATTTCATATGGACAACACACAGATCTAAAATGAAGTGACTTACCTTTTTTCTCACATACAGAGACTGTAATGCTATTATGTGATTCAACTAAATGGTGGAGCTTTACAGATTGCTGAAAAAGAAGAACAGAAAATTTAAAAAAGCCTTTTCTATTTGAGGATAGGTCCCAGATATTATTCAGTTAAGTGTTAGCCTTCTTTAAAGATGGAGCCAACTGAATGTACTGTTTAAAAACAAGACTGAGTAGCCTCCTACTCAACCAAAAAAGCATCCAACTTGTGGTGCTTTTCAGCCAGTGATAAGAAGTATGTGTTGTTTAATAGAAAGGAAGTTCCCAGCTCTGTCCACTCAAAAGAACTCTGATCATTCAAGATTTATGTTTATACCTAAATAGTTTCAAGAACCAAGCATTATTTCAGTTTTGGGTTATCCCACATCAGAGTTCCTAATCTAACTTCATAAGGAGTTTGATTGTTCCTGTTATTCCCTCATAGTATTTGCTGTTTTAATATGTGAAATATATGGGACATTGAGAGTGAATAAATAAGAGGAGACAAAAATAATAATACAATTATATTTGATTTCACATTTATTAAGAAATTATTGTGTGAAAGACCTTTTACATGGTCCTGGGGTTTACAAATTCCCAATCATTTAGTGTTTTCATTTTTTCATTATGATTTTGTCATTTAAGATTCTCCCTTAATCTCCTAGCTTCAAATCATTTACAAATCTGATTAATATGTCCTAAGAATGATTAACAGAATCATATAAGGTGAAAGAGTGTTCTGCTATTAACTTATTCTTTTATTCATTCATACATTCACTCATGCATTCACTCAACATTTATTGAACAACCTTTATACTGAGAGGTTGGGGTGGAATGGTCAACAAAACAGATCTGATTCTTAGCATCAGGAATTCACAAACAACTGGGTAAATACATTTAATCAAATAATCTCACATAAATATATCACTACAATCAACAATAAAATGAAAACAATAAGGTGTTTTTGGAACATATATAGCTAATGAACCAATAGAAATCTTCCCTGAAGAAGTGACATTGAATCAAATAGGTTGTTGAATCTATGTGTCTCAACTCAAAAGAGATATTTGGACTTAAAATACATATATAAATTTGAAAGTCATTAGCATGTGCCTTTAGAAGTCATTAGTATATGCAGTATAAGAATAATGAAGACTCAATGTATTCTCATGGAAAGACCATCAAGACAGTATTATTAATAATAATAGTAAAGCTAGGTAGGAAATAGTGTAATTATGCTCCCTCTTACATAAGAAAGGAAAACAAAATATATGTATATTCCAAAAAAATTTTTGGAAGAATGCCCAAGAAACTAAAAAGTGGTTGCATAAGTGGAAGGGTGGAGGAAGAGGGAGCTTTTATGTGGTGAACATTTTCATATTGTTTTGATATGAGACACCCATTTTTTAAAAAGCCAGGTAGAGGAGGATGAACTATAAAAAGAGAATGGAAGAGCAGCTAGAGAGGTGGAGAGTGTGTTGTCACTGAAGCCAAAGGGAAAGCTCGGGAGCAGTTAACAGTGTCAAATGCAACTGAGAGGTTTAGTGAAATCCATGCAGTGGAAGAAAAATATACACTGTGGGAGGGGAGTCATGAAATCAGCAAGCAAAAGACCAACCACTCAATAAAACTTAATGAGGGACATGAATACGGTTCACAGTAAAAAAATACAAATAGCTTAAAACATGAGCAAGTGCTCAACTCACAATGGGAAACATGCTATTATAGTTATGAAATTCTATTTTCACTTATATTGGCAAAAATAAGGAAAATAAACACTCATGTACTCTTGGGAGAAGTGTATATTGGCATTACTTGTTTAAGAGACATTTGACAATGTCTAGTAAAAAATATATTTAGCTTATGATTAAGCAATTTCAAATATAGAAAATTTATATCTCTTTATCAATACAGATATGTTATACACACATTTACATGTAATATAAATTATATATACTTGTGATTTATACATATTTGCAAACACATATATGTGGATGTATGAAAAGATATATATGCAAATATCCTCAATGCAGCATTATTTTAATAGCAAAAGACTAGAAACAGCCTAAATATCCATCAATATAAGACTGGTTTTAAAATTATGGTACATTTAGAGAAAATATATTTGTGCAGATACAGAAAGATATTTAAGTACTTTAGGTGAAAAATGCAAGTGCATAGCATTGTATATAATAGTACACTTCCATTTGTATAAAACAAATTAACGCATATGTGTTTAACAGTGCTAAAAGTATATAGAACATCTGGTCCCAGTGGATGCCTCTCAAAAGGAGACCCAGACACTGAAAGAACTAAGGTGAGAGGAGTATTTACTTCTCATTTACACTATTTTGCTCTTGTGAATTTTTTTTATTATGTCCATATATTACTCCTTCTATTAAGAAAAAAGACTAGCTAGTTTTAAAAAGTACTGTTTTTTTTAATTTTAAAACTATCTATGAGCCTTAGGATTATAGTGGTGACCTTAGCAAGAGCTGTTTGAATGGAGTCATAAGAGAGGAAGCCAGCTCCATATAGATGAGAAATGAGAGGGAGATGAGTAAATGAAGAGAGATGCATAATGAGCTTGAGAAGTTCTGCCGTCAAAGGGAGAAAAGAGGTAGAGTAGTAGCTGAAGTTTGAAGCATGGTCAAAAGAAGGGATTTTTTTCATTTGTTTCTGTTTTGTTTTGTTTTGTTTTGTTTTTAAGTTGGGAGAAGCTTGAGCATGTTTAAATGCTGATGGGAAGGCTCTTAGTGAGAGGGAATGAGAAAAAGAGTCATTCACTGACCCCATAAGCATGCTGAGAAGGTGGAAAGGATGCTATCAAAAGCACAAGCAGAGGGCACCTCCTCCTCTGTAATGAGAGATCAGGTCAGGAGGGAGGTGGAGACAAAAGTCATCTGGCAGTAGAAGGGTGTGGAACTGAGCAAATTCCTATCTTATGATTTCTGTCTTTGTGGGAAGAAAAAAAGCAATGAGATAGATTATCAGCTGAATTAGAGGAAAAGTGGGATGTGGGCAGTTAGGCATCTCAGTAACTTGAAGGAAGATTTGGTTTGAGAACTTAATTCTAGAGAATGGGAGAGCACATTGACCAGAGACATATAGAAAGCTTGTGCAGATGAGGTTGGTATTCATGGATTTATAGCACAATCAACCAACGTGTACCATGTGATTTTCTTCCTGGCAGCACCTAGATCCCCTTGTGTAGGCATAAAGAAAGCCAAGAGTTGGACTGGGGTTTTGACTAATGATTACCAACCAAACATAAAAGACAAAGATATTAAACACTCCTTATTAAATATTAAAGACTCCTCCACCTTCACCCCTTTTCCACCATCTTCAAGACCCATCAGTAGTCTCTACACATATTTTTCACTTATTCACAATTCATAAGTATTTGCATTTTCTTCTCAATAATCAGCCTTAGTAAGCTAAAGAGAGGGAAAAAATAACTTGAAAGGTTAGGGATTGGGATGGGAAGGAAAGGAAAGAACTAGAATTTGTTGAGCATCAGCTATTGTGCTAGATATTTACAAATGTGGTCTCATTTGTTATGGAGTGGGCAATGACTATTTTCCGATTATACACTTTTCAAACAAAATTTCAACAAAGTCACAACTCTTTCTTTCTCAGACCATACGACTGGTGGAAAAACTCACCTCTCTGAGATCATATACAGTCAAAGCGATGGAAATGATTGACATGATTACGATAGCAAAAGCATACTCCTTATAGTCTTCGCTAAACCACAGACAGACACTGAAGAGCTGAAATATGTAAAATGGATTTAAAACCTGTTGGCAGCATAAAAACAGGAAGACAAGGGAGATATTTAGGTTTTACACTTAGCTATTCATTGACTTGTTTGTTATCATAATCTTCTCCATGACAAATCGTCCCATCCAATATTCTTATTCTTATTATATTTATGCAGCAATTACCATGTGCCAGATACTGCACTAAGCAACTTTACCTGAATTTACTCATTTAATTCCCATAATTATCTTATTATCCAGAAGTTATTAGTTATCTCCATTGTAAAGATGAAGAAACTGGGCTTTATATCTTGAGAAACTTGCCCAAGGTCACAGAGCCACAACTGTTACAGACCAGGACTTGAACCCAGGCAATCTGGCCCCAGTGCCCTTACTTTTAATCACCGCTGCACCTTATAATTTACAAAGTATTGTCTCATGTATCACCATGTTGACCATCACAACAGTTGTGTAAGGAGTAGATATTATCATGTCCAGTTTACATTGAGTGGCCTTTGGAACCTGACCTACTGGTCAGGTTTACAAAGTTAAAATGCTTTCTAGTTGTTCTTCTCTATGACACAGTATTGCCATATCTGAAGCCATTGAAGTACTTTAGATTAGTGTATGAGTTGAAGACTAAATTTTCTCATAAATAGAGAGCCAAGCCGAAAGGAATAATCTAGATAATTGAGCATCTAGAACACTATGGGAGAAGGCAGAGATTAACTCCAACAGTTGTAAAAACTGCCTGGGATAAAAAACATTTTGTGCCCTTACTCAAATTCCCTCTAGTTGATTTCCATCTTTCTAAAATAGGAACAGTTATCTTTGCCTCTGGTTAGGGAACAAGCACACAGAAACTTTTCTTATCAGTTTCTTCTGCTCTGTTTCATGACTTAAAACTTGCTAGAAATATTGAGAAAGTAGCTGGAGTTTAGTAAGTCTTTTTTAAGTCAAGGAGGAGTGAAGGTACCATGCAGGAGAGGACCCAGAGTACAGCTGTAAGGTTGTAGTATCATAATAATCATGGTAAAATGAAAAATGAGCCTAGTGATAGAGTCAAACAGAAAAAAATCAATGTAGTAAATTATGGTCAAATCTTTCTTTCCCGGGGGCTTCCCTGGTGGCACAGTGGTTGGGAGTCTACCTGCTAATGCAGGGGACACGGGTTCGAGCCCTGGTCTGGGAGGATCCCACATGCCGCGGAGCAGCTGGGTCCGTGAGCCAAAACTACTGAGCCTGCGCGTCTGGAGCCTGTGCTCCGCAACAAGAGAGGCCACGACAGTGAGAGGCCTGCGCGTCACGATGAAGAGTGGTCCCCGCTTGCCACAACTAGAGAAAGCCCTCACACAGAAACGAAAACCCAACACAGCCCAAAATAAATAAATAAATTAAAAAAAAAAAATCTTTCTTTCCCTCCCACACACACATTGAAATCAGCAGAACTAATAAGGCTGAACAGATGTTTTCTTCCTACAGTTTTGGATGCTAAGGCAATTGTATATGTTGCCCATAAGAAAGGGATTGAGTTGTTTAAGTTTAAATTATTATTTTAGTTTCACAAAGATGAGACGGGATAAAAAGTATAGGATTAAGAAAGAAAGAAAGAAAAGAAACCCTGTGTTCACCAAGTCATTAAAGGATAAATAGACACATAAGCATCATATCTTATGCTGTAACAGGAAATGTGTGTGCAAAAATGGACCACAAGAAACAACAGAGATATGAATACGCTTTGCATTCTTTTAAAATAGCCCAAATTACAGTTACTATTAACAAGTAGCATTCTTGATCATTTGACTAGAATCTAACCTTTTTATTTTCTAGCCAGCACTAAGAGAAAATACTGATTACCTCCTTGATGAGCAGTTTCCAGATGGGTGTGATTTCAACATCGATAGTATTTGGCCCACATATTAACCTCCTATAGGGAGAGATCACAGCTTACTCAGTTACTAATAATAAAAATGAAACTCATTTCTTACCTATTCAAAAAAAAAGACTATTCCATGTTCACTTTCTTACTTGTGGGATCCAAATATGCCTCCCTTATTACATAACATCATCATCTTTCTCAAAATAACTGGAGAGGGGGAGGGTTTTCAGGTGCAAAACCAATAAGCATGACCATTTATTGAATTAAATATTTCCCTGATGGTAATTTGGGAATTTAATTTTAGTCATTGTTCCATTCAAGTAGTTTCAGGATTAGCACTCTCTCGAGTCTGTCTCTCCCCAACTCTTGGCTCCATGGATGTGAGACGGAGGGCTCATTACAGGGGAACAGTTTTACTGATAAGGAATACTGGGCCTACATTTCCTCCTCCTATTCAGTTCTGGGAAGCTGCAGAATTTGTTTTAATGTGAGTGAAAATATGTGGAACTCTCAAAAATAGCTCCACAGTTATACCGCCCTTTAATTGAAAACTCAGAGATGTGTTTCTTTGATTACACAGAGCAATGACACTCTATGAGTTATTTTGCTGTTGGGAATGCTAAACACTTTCTCTGTGCCTTCTATGTAGATGCTCAGACCAAAGAGCTTAACAGAATGTAAATACTACAACGGTGCTTCTCAAACTTTAATGTTCATATAGACAGCCTTGTGGTCTTGCGAATGGGAAGATTCTTATTCAGTAAGAATGAGATGTGACCTGAGATTCTGCATTTCTAACAAGCACCCAGATCATGCTGATGCTGCACTCTGAGTCCATTCAAAGTACCACCAAAGCTCCACCCCAAAATGGGGTGGAGGGGAATGCAGTAATCATAGAAACTTAGAACTAACAAGGTGTTTATAGAGTTCTCCTCCCCTTTTTAACAGTTAGGAAACTGAAGCCCAAAAAGGAGAAGCCATTTGCTCAAAGCCACACAGTGAATTAGTGACAGACTCTTGGCATTCAACCTAATACCCTTCCCAAACCTTGCTCCTCTGCCCAGTAGCTTATTTAGAATTGTGGAGCTACAAGTCTTGCATGATATTCTTCTGCTGCTCTACAATTATTATTTAACTATGCTGTCATAGTATAATACATATTTCCTGATCACAGTTAAAATTGGTTCAACCTTATTATTATAGTAACCTTACATTATGCAGAGTAGAAAGATAACTAAGCCTATAGTCAGAGATGCACTTCTTCCTCTATCACTTCCAACTGTGTGACCTAGTTCAGGCCACTAAACCTCTCTGAGTCTCAGATTTCTCATCTGTTATACTGAGATGATGAGGATGTCTGTTCAACCTCCCCCACGAGGTTGCTCTGATGAAGTGAGATAATGCATATAAAAGCATTTAATTTAATAATACTAAATAGAGCATTACAACATATTCTGATGTTGACCAGTTAAGATAACCGTTTCCTGGGCTCTCTTTTTCACTAACTGGTGACAGTCGTTCTGAGCTGGTGTAGATAAAAATATACGTGGTACCTAATCTCTTGTTCTTCTGTTGTTAGACCTGATCCAAACTTTACATGTATCTTGGCAGAACTGAGCCAGTCTTCCAAAGAGCTAAAATAATAACAATGAGAAAGACATACTGAGCAAAATATTTTTGAAATAATATTTTTCTTTTCAGATGCAATTGCTCAAACAACTTACCCAATTTTCTGGAACTGTCCTTCCAAGTTGTTCCAAACATATCTTATTTTCTGCACTTTTATGCATCTCACCTGCAAAAGAAAAGTACTAAGAAATCTCCAGTTTGAGGATCAGTAAATACATAGCAGTTCAGTGACTAAAGAAACATTCGTGGAAGCAAAGATAGAGCCCTAGTATACTTATTTAAGATTTATCCTTTCCTAATGAATCCTATCCTTGGCTACTACACAAATGGCATTCTTTATTAGAAGTCATCATTCAAGCAACGTGTATCATGGGCCTACTACACGGATAAGTATATAAGTAAAACTCAGCCTCTGCATTCCACTACTTGATAACCAAACAAGGGAAGAAAATATGTTATGAAAGGGAAAACTATACCATACAGTCAAATTATGCATGTGTCAAAGAAATGAAAACATAATAAAGTAAAAATTATAGTATTGAAATGCTGTAGAAATACAGAGAGGGTAGATGACAGAAGGTATCATGGAGAAGAATCTGAGCTGCATCCTTAAAGGATTGGAAGAATTTTGCTCAGGTGAGAAGGGAAGAAGGCATTTCAAAGAGATTATACACAATTTAGTTGTGGTTGGGGGGTAAGTGATTGGAGCCTATTTGACACCAGAATGGAGAATGAGGCTGGAAGGATAAATAAAGACCAAATGATGCATCCTTAAATGCTAGCATGAGTATTTAGAACTTTTCTTTTGTAAGCAATGGATTTGCAAAGTAACCTATGGAAGAGACACTGAAGACACAGTCTAAAAGATTAGACTGGCAGCAGGTTCTAGAAGACAGTGAGATGGCTATTGCAAGAAAACGAACTCTAGGAAGCAAACATCTGAGGGTGTTGACAATGGAAAGAAAGGTTAATGCTTATGATGTAATGCCGTCTTGTTTTTGATTTCTTTAAGCAACTTTACATATAAATCTGAATTTCCATTAACAGGTGACCTAATTAAGAGCAAAGAGAAATGGTAAGACTGTCATATTATTATGGAGCAATGGTTATAACCTCATTTTGCCCATTGGAATCAACTGGGGAGTTTTAAAGCATACTGATGACTGGGTCCCACTCCCAGAGAGATTCCAATTTCCTTTGTCTGGGGTACAGCCTGGGCATAAATAGTTTTAAACTTCCTCAGGTAATTCTAATGTGCAGCCAAAGTTGAGAAACAGTGTCCAAGACTTCCTTCTATAGCTACTCTTATCATTGTGTCCTTGAGAAATTCAATGAAATTCCTCTGCACCTCAATTTTCCCATGAATAAATTAAAGCAATTGGCCAGATCATTTCTAAGTTCCACTGCAACTCGTCTGAATATGTTCTATAACTATGAGTATTATAGTCAGTATAAACATTAGATAAAATCTAAAACTTGGAAGAGTATATAGTTGGTACATAACAAGTGCTCAACACATTTTTTATTAAATAAATAAATGAGTGCTTTTCACCACCACATGTCAACTAGAAATAGAATTATTTTTCTTTTTTATAAATTGAAGTATAGTTAATTTACAATGTTGTGTTAATTTCTGCTGTACAGCAAATTGATTCAATTATACTGTATATACTTTCTTTTTAATATTCTTTTCCATTATGATTTATCACAGGATATTGAATTTAGTTCCCTGTACTATACCATAGGACCTTGTTGTTTATCCATTCTATATATGCCAGTTTGCATCTGCTAACCCCAAACTCTGACTCCATCCCTGCCCACTTGGCAACCACAATAGAAATAGAGTTTAAATCCCTAAGCTCCAAGACCTGGGTTACTTCAAATGACTTTAAACCTTGTCCAATAAATATATGTATGTAAACTTACTGTGGTAGTCATTTCATGATGTATGTAAATCAAATCATTATACTGTACACCTTAAACTTATACAGTGCTCAGTGCTGTGTGCCAATTATATCTCAATAAAACTAGAAGAAAAAAATATATGTTTATGTGTGCACCCATACACACATTCATAGTTACCAAGTGAGCGTATTAAATACTGTATTTTTTATTTTACAGAATGGATTTATTTCAATGTGTTGGTTGCAAAATAATATTAAAAAAAATAAATCCTATCTTCCAATTGACTTTCAGTATAAAATTGGAGGGAATTGCCACTGGGAACAATTCTTCCTTCACAAGCTACAAGTTAAGGTGAGGAAACATGACCAGCCTGGGGTGTGTTAGCTGTCATGGCCCATCTTGGAGTCTCGAGTTTTTGCCTCACATTTTCCTTTCCTTTCCAGTAGTCTCTACAATTTTACAAACAGAGCTAGACTGTGATCACAGCTACTGTTTACTGAGTACTTGGGGGGTGGGGTTCTTGTCTTTTTGATCATCCTGTGGTAGGACAGATATTATCTTCATTTCCACTTTGCCGCTTAAGTTCATTTTTTTTTTTTTTTTTTTTTTCTTTTTGCGGTATGCGGGCCTCTCACTGTTGTGGCCTCTCCCGTTGCGGAGCACAGGCTCCGGATGCGCAGGCCCAGCGGCCATGGCTCACGGGCCCAGCCGCTCCGCGGCATATGGGATCCTCCCAGACCGGGGCACGAACCCGTATCCCCTGCATCGGCAGGCGGACTCTCAACCACTGCGCCACCAGGGAGGCCCTTAAGTTCATTTTGATTAAGTAACTTGCCCAAGACCACATCTGTTAAGAAACAGGCCTGGGATTTCCCTGCTGGTGCAGTGGTTAAGAATCTGCCTCCCAATGCAGGGGACACAGGTTTGAGCCCTGGTCCAGAAAGATCCCGTGTGCCGCGGAGCAACTAAGCCCATGCCCCACTACTACTGAGCCTGTGTGCTGCAACTACTGAAGCCCGCAAACCTACAGCCCGTGCTCCACAACAAGAGAAGCTCCTACAATAAGAAGCCCACTCACCAAAACGAAGAGTAACCCCTGCTCGCCTCAACTAGAGAAAGCACACGTGCAGCAACGAACACCCAACACAGCCAAAAAATTAAATAAATAAATAAAGAAAAGAAACAGGGCTGGAAACTGAACTTGAGCCCCTCTAGCCCCCAAGTCTAGTCTCTGAAGGATCTATTAGTCAAGCTAGTCTCAGAAGACAGTCTGAAAATCCCATAACTTCCAGTATTCAAATTGTGTAAAGTGAGGGTTGCTTACTTTATTAATTCTATAAGTTCAAAAATTCAAGTTAGAAAAAATGTAAAAGACAAACGATGGTAGAATGTGAGACCCCTGTTCAGTTAGAGAACCTAGATCAATAGGCTGTGAGAAAGTTATATAACATAATAGATACAAAACAGCAGATGAAGGCAGCAATAATGAGGAATAAAGAGGTTACTGATAAGTTTTATGTCAGGCCAGAAAATGGAAAATCCCATTATCTCCTGACAATTTCTGAAGCTATTCATCACAGAGTGAGAAGAATGACTCCATCATAGGCCTTTTAAATATCTTTGAGATTCCCCAAGCAGGAAACATCTCTGCCTGGAGTTTCTCAGCTTCCTTCATCACGTTCAGAGGCTCTGAAAGCTGATAAGAGGATGTTAAGCATAATATTTGCAAAGGGTGAAGTCTATTTGCCCATTGTCTGGAACTTCAGACCAGGAAACAGTAATTAGGAAATCAGGGATCAGCTGTGGGGTGATTTTCATCTTTCCGCTCAGAACCAGAAATTGTTCCAATCCTCAGGCATCCCACTCTTCATTTCTTGCTGGAACAAGTTGTAAGAGCATCCTGTTTAATAGGCTAAGCCATGGGTTTCACTTTTGCATGTAATCCTACAAAATAGCCCTTGGAGTCTCCTCTTAGCCTACATTTGCTGCAGTCTCCAAACTCCCCCTACGTGGTCCTGAACGGTTATCATTTTGATATTGTGTTATTGCTGTCATTGTCATCCTTGTTGCTGTGGCTAAGTCTATGACATATCTTCCAATTTTAATAAAAGTTTCAGTCCTTTATATGAATATAGCTCATTACCACTCACAAATCACCTTATTCTTCTTCTTTTCATTTTAGTTTCATGACAGCCCTGAGAAACAGGAAGAGAAGGCGTTACTACTCTTATTTTATAAATAAGAAACTCAAGGCCCAGGGAGGCAGTAACCAACCAAACTCCCTATGCTGTATGCTGGTAAACAAAGATATCAAGCCTGGATGCCAGAACTTTCCATTTCAAGACCTCTGCCCTTTCCTCACATTTTGTTTATTTGAACATTTCTCCATTTGTCTGTCCACTTATTTGTTTGATGCAATTAAAGATGGTGGAGGTCAATAATATTCTGAGGCCATGTCCATAGGCTGATTTGGGTTGTCTATCCTCAGGTGAATGGCCATCTAAAAAAATTAAGCAGTCTGTTAGTTGGGTGCTTCATCTCTTTAGATTTTGTTTATTTTGGCAGTTAAGACAACTGGGTGATAACAACTGACAGAAGAGAAACTGCTCAGCAATTAACTTTTATTATTTTAAAAAATTGACCTTGAGCTCATAAAACCAATTTAAACAGCTGTCTACACATATATAGATTGAAGAGAAAGCAGTCTGTGTTATAAAATATGTTTTTAATATAAATGTTAACTAGTCATAATCCAAGTAATACTAATTTAATATGATGGGAAAGGAGTAAACCAAATACATTTGAATGATAATATCATTTTACAAACATAAACTACCTAGAATATTTGGGAGGGTGCTTACCTTTACCATAAGACAAGCCCTTTTGCATAGATTATAATATAGGGCATGATGTTACTAACAGTTAATATGCACTGAGCATCTACTATATACCTGCCACCATAGTGATCTTTGTATTTCTTAATTTACTGAATTTTATCAATTAATATTAGAGGTAGGCAATATCATCATTTTATACATGAGAAAATTGAGGCTCAGCAGAGTTTAGTAACTGACCCAAGGCTGCACAGTTTTGAGGGATGAAGCTGAGATTTGAATTGAGCTCTGTCTGGCTCCAAAATCCATGTTCTTTATAATGTCCTATACTGTCAGTTAAAGATTGGCACAGTGGAGGATCAATCAAAGAAGAAGATATAACAATTACAAATATATATTCACCCAACATAGGAGCCCCTCAATACATAAGGAAAAGGCTAACAGCTATAAAAGAGGAAATTGACAGTAACACAAAAATAGTGGGGGACTTCAACACTTCACTTACACCAATGGACAGATAATCCAGACAGAAAATTAATAAGGAAACAAAACTTTTAAATGACACAATAGACCAGATAGATTTCATTGATATTTACAGGACATTCCATCCAAAAACAGCAGATTATACTTCCTTCTCAAGTGCACACGGAACATTCTCCAGGATAGATCACATCTTGGGTCACAAATCAAGCCTCGGTAAATTTAAGAAAATTGAAATCATATCAAGCATTTTTTCTGACCACAATGCTATGAGATTAGAAATAGATTACAGGGAAAAAAATGTAAAAAACACAAACACATGGAGGCTAAACAATATGGTACTAAATAACGAGATCACTGAAGAAATCAAAGAGGAAATCAAACAATACCTAGAGAAAAGTGACAATGAAAACATGACAATCCAAAACCTATGGGATGCAGCAAACAGTTCTAACAGGGAAGTTTATAGCAATACAATCCTACCTCAAGAAACAAGAAAAATCTCAAATAAACAATCCAACCTTACACCTAAAGGAACTAAAGAAAGAAGAACAAAACCCAATTTACTAAAAGGAAAGAAATCATAAAGATGAGAGCAGAAATAAATGAAATAGAAACAAAGAAAACAATAGCAAAGATCAATAAAACTAAAAGCTGGTTCTTTGCAAAGATAAAAAAAATTGATAAATCTTTAGCCAGACTCATCAAGAAAAAGAGGGAGAGGACTCAAATCAATAAAATTAGAAATGAAAAAGGAGAAGTTACAATGGACACTTCAGAAATACAACACATCATAAGAGACTACTACAAGCAAATTTATGCCAATAAAATGGACAACCTGGAAGAAATGGACAAATTCTTAGAGAGGTATAAGCTTCCAAGACTGAACTTAGAAGAAATAGAAAATATGAACAGACCAATCACAAGTAATGAAATTGAAACTGTGATTAAAAATCTTCCACCAAACAAAAGTCCAGGACCAGATGGCTCCACAGTTGAATTCTATCAAACATTTAGAGAAGAGCTAAAACCCATCCTTCTCAAAATTCTTCCAAAAAATTGCAGAGGAAGGAACACTCCCAAACTTATTCTACGTAGTCACCACCACCTAGATACCAAAACCAGACAAAGATAATACAAAAAAGAAAATTACAGACCAGTATCACTGATGAATATAGATGCAAAAATCCTCAACAAAATACTAGCAAATAGATGCAACAACAATTTAAAAGGGATCATATACCATGATCAACGGGATTTATCCCAGGGATGCAAGGATTCTTCAAAATATGCAAATCAATCAACGTGATACACCATATTAACAAATTGAAGAATAAAAACCATATGATCATCTCAGTAGATGCAGAAAAATCTTTTGACAAAATTCAACATCCATTTATGATAAAAACTCTCCAGAAAGTAGTCATAGAGGGAACCTGCCTCAACATAATAAAGGCCATATACAACAAACCCACAGCAAACATCATTCTCAGTCGTGAAAAACTGAAAGCATTTACTCTAAGATCAAGAACAAGACAAGGATGTCCATTCTCACCGCTATTATTCACATAGTTTTGGAAGTCCTAGCCATGGCAATCAGAGAAGAAAAAGAAATAAAAGGAATATAAATGGAAAAGAAGAAGTAAAACTGTCACTGTTCACAGAGGACATGATACTATACTTACAGAATCCTAAAGATGCCACCAGAAAACTACTAGAGCTACTCAATGAATTTGGTAAAGTTGCAGGATACAAAATTAAAGCACAGAAATCTCTTGCATTTCTATACACTAGCAATGAATGATCAGAAAGAGAAATTAAGGAAACAATCCCATTCACCACTGCCACATAAAGAATAAAATACCTGGGAATAAACCTACCTAAGGAGGTAAAAACCCGTACTCAGAAAACTATAAGACAATGATGAAAGAAATCAAAGATGACAGAAACAGATGGAGAGATATACCATGTTCTTGGATTGAAAGAATCAATATTGTGAAAATGACTATACTACCCAAAGCAATCTACAGATTCTATGCAATCCCTATCAAATTACCAATGACATTTTTATAGAACTAGAACAAAACATCTTAAAATTTATACAGAGACACAAAAGACCCCAAATAGCCAAAGCAATCTTAAGGGAAAAAAACAGAACTGGAGGAATCAGATTCCCTGACTTCAGACTATACTACAAAGCTACAGTAAGCAAGACAATATGGTACTGGCACAAAACCGAAATATAGATCAATGGAACAGGACAGAAAGCCCAGAGATAGACCCATGCATATATGGTCAACTAATCTATGATAAAGGAGGCAAGGATATACAATAGAGAAAAGACATTCTCTTCAATAAGTGGTGCCGGGAAAACTGGACAGCTACATGTAAAAGAATGAAATTAGAACACTCCCTAACACCATACACAAAAATAAACTCAAAATGGATTAAAGACCTAAATGTAAGGCCAGACACTATAAAACTCTTACAGGAAAACATAAGAAGAACACTCTTTGACATAAATCACAGCAAGATTTTTTTTTTTTTTTTTTTTTTTTTTTTTTTTTTTTTTTTTGCAGTACACGGGTCTCTCACTGTTGTGGCCTCTCCCGTTGAGGAGCACAGGCTCCGGATGCACAGGCTCAACGGCCATGGCTCACGGGTCCAGCCGCTCCGTGGCATGTGGGATCTTCCCGGACCAGGGCACAAACCCATGTCCCCTGCATCAGCAGGCGGACTCTCAACCACTGAGCCACCAGGGAAGCCCAGCAAGATCTTTTTTGACCCCCCTCCTAGAGTAATGGAAACAAAAACAAAAATAAACAAATTGGACCTAATGAAATTTAAAAGCTTTTGCACAACAAAGGAAACTATAAACAAGACAAAAAGACAACCCTCAGAAAGGGAGAAAATATTTGCAAATTAATTAATGGACAAAGGATTAATCTCCAAAATATATAAACAGTTCATGCAACTCAATATTAAAAAAACAAACAACCCTATCAAAAAATGGGCAGAAGATCTAAACAGACATCTCTCCAAAGAAGACATACAGATGGCCAAGAGGCACATGAAAAGCTGCTCATCATCACTGGTTATTAGAGAAATGCAAATCAAAACTACAATGAGGTATCACCTCACACCAGTTAGAGTGGGCATCATCAGAAAATCTACAAACAACAAATGCTGGAGAGGCTATAGAGAAAAGGGAACCCTCTTGCACTGTTGGTAGGAATGAAAATTGATACAGCTACTATGGAGAACAGTATGGAGGTTCCTTAAAAAACTAAAAATAGAATTACCATATGGCCCAGCAATCCCACTACTGGGCATATACCCAGAGAAAACCATAATTCAAAAAGACACATGCACCCCAATGTTCATTGCAGCACTATTTACAATAGCCAGGTCATGGAAGCAACCTAAATGCCCATCGACAGAATGGATAAAGAAGAAGTGGTACATATATACAGTGGAATATTACTCAACCATATAAAGGAATGAAATTGGGTCATTTGTAGAGATGTGGATGGATCTAGAGACTGTCATACAGAGTGAAGTAAGTCAGAAAGAGAAAAACAAATACTGTATATTAATGCATATATGTGGAATCCAGAAAAATGGTACAGATGAACCAATTTGCAAGGCAGAAATAGAGACACAGATATAGAGAACAAATGTATGGACACCAAGGGGGGAAAGTTGGGGGGGGATGAATTGGGAGATTGGGATTGACATATATACACTAATATGTATAAAATAGATAACTAATAAGAACCTGCTATATAAAAAATAAATAAATTAAATTAAATTAAAATTTAAAAAAGAGCTTACAAGTAGAAAAAAAGAAGATTGGCACAGTGGAGGATCTGAATTTAATCTTTTTGTATTGAAGTATAGTAGCTGTACAATATTATATAATTACAGCTGTACAATATAGTGATTCACAATTTTTAAAGGTTATATTCTATTTATTGTTATTCTAAAGTTTTGGCTATATATAAATTTAATCTTGCACTTGGAGGGAAAAATGATTAAATTTCTTTAGCACCTGCAGGAGCCATAAGTGTACTTACCTTTAAGTCTGGCTTTCTTATGGCTCTATTTATGATATATTCCTCATCTGTGATGAGAGGGTGATCAGGAATGAGCTGAAATGCACTGTTCAATGCTGACAGGCAGATCCACACTACCTTTTTCCAAGAGTAAGTTTGGAATTCATCCTGAGGAAATAAACACCAAAACCCCCGTGAAGTTAAGAGAGGTCATCAGTCTAAAATTCAACCTGAAAAACATTATTTTAATATAATTCTGTATGTTTACAGAGTTAAACATTCTTGACAAAGTCCTATGCCTTTGAAATCTGGTAGATCTAGAGCCTTGAGGGGAAAAGCCTTGCCATCACTTACTGAGGAATCAGGATGTGAATACTGGCCCACACAACAACACTCAAGAGTCATGAGGCAGATGTTCAGGTAAGAGCTAGTTTTCCCTATTACCCTCCAACTATGGGGCTACGGCCAGATACAAATTTCACAGGGGAAAAAAAAAACAAGCAAGCATTCCAAAGTGTTTCTGTAGGTCTCAAGGTTTAGGAGGCCAGGTCAACAGAACCATACCCATGTTTTGAGGCTTAACAATTCCACCTCTTCCAGAACAACCTCTTTAACACCCTCTTGGGTTGGCGGTGTGTGGTTTGGGGGACTGTCACTAGACTAATTCTAAAAGATTGTCACTGTCCTTCTCTTGTGCTCCCAATTACCTTCTGCCTTGCATTCTCTTAGTTCTTCTAGACTATCTTGAAGGTAAGGACCATGTTTTACTGTCCCTTATATCCCATCCACGTGGGGAATTTTTATCTGCTCAGTGAAAGTCTGATGAATGGATGGGAAAAATACTGAAAATATGAACTGGATAATTGTCAAGATGTTAGCACAGGTAGCATTGAGGAAAGTATCTTCATGCGTGACCCGAATTGAAGCTGCTTCCCTTTGCAGGTCACTGATGACGCCAACACAGAATAAAACTAGAGGGAGCAGCGCTGG
Organism: Mesoplodon mirus; assembly: GCF_964341445.2. Lineage (NCBI taxonomy): Eukaryota > Metazoa > Chordata > Mammalia > Artiodactyla > Ziphiidae > Mesoplodon > Mesoplodon mirus. The sequence continues at coordinate 38,174,237 of NC_138982.1, read as the reverse complement.
ATTGAGTCACAGGTACCACAATGGTCCCTTAGAGACTGATGTGATAATAATAGTTTACTATCTGAATGGGTAAATGTCACACATAAGTTCCACTCGTATGTCTGGTAAACCTTGGGAGCTAGGAAGAATGGCCAGGGAAGTCAAGTCTGGGAAACAATTTGATGCGTTGGAATGTAGGTCAGAACCAGGGATTGTCTCCACCACACCCACTTTTGCCATGAAAAGTGTCTGAGCTGACTCTGCAAAAGGCAGGGAGAAGGGTAGTAATTGTTGTAGCTAATCTCTTACATTGATTTTCCTCAGGAGAGGCCCACCTCCATGCCTTTGCTCCTGCTGCTTCCTCAGCCTGGAATGTGCATCCTTCTCTCCTCTCTTTAAGTCTTCATGGGGCTAGATCTTTTTTTTTTTAATAAATTTAACACGATTACAGCAAATAAGTTTTTTCACTAGTCAATGATTTTCAAATGCATACAGCAGTCAAGATGGCCTTGCCTCTAGGAACAGCATGCAAGTTTAACAAAACCTCAAGACCGCCCACATTCACCCATGCTGTAGACCATGATGGTTTGAGTAGTTCTAAGTAGGACAACCTCTGAAGACCTACTTTGGTGGGTATTAATATTTAATATCCCTTTTTAACATCACTGTTGAACTTCTTTGCCATTTGTTTGCACAGTCGTCCGGGTTTGGACTATTTCTGCTTCATTCTGAATACCACCAGGTCTCTAGTTGCTTTGCAACTGGATTCTCTTTTTTTTTTTTTTGGCCACACCACGCAGCTTGTGGGATCTTAGTTCCCCAATCAAGGATCAAACCCAGGCCCTGGGCAGTGAAAGAGTAGGAGTCCTAACCACTGGACTGTTAGGGAAGTCCCATGTACTCAATTCTTTAATATATTTTTAAAGTGAACAAACGATAGTTGGATGGCAGAAGATAAGTTTTTCTGTATCTCTTTTATCCCACAAAGAAATCCAGGTCTGTGTACACTTAGGTTATGAAAGAAAATAACTGAACTAAAACACCATTGGGGCTGCATCTTCCCTTAGTATTATATACCACTATCATTCTTTCAATTCCCTCCAACCAAGATCAACTGATAACTTCTTCCAAGAGGTTAATATGTGCAAATATCTGTGCCCTTGTTTTCTAACCTTACCCAAATGTATAAACTTCCTTTCCAACAGGACAATATCACAAAATATTAGAATGCTGGATATTTACACCCTGGGAATGTGATGGGGATAAGTATTATTCAGTTAATACATAGGCAGCAAAAACAAGTCTAAATTAACAAGAATTTTTTTAAAGGTACTCAAATAAGTCTCAAATTTTAATAAGATCCTCTATAAACACATTTATTTGCTACTGAAAATTGAAACAGCACATCAAAAATTTTTATTACAATTCAACACGCTGTTCTAACAATTCTGTGGTCAAGCCACCCAACGTTTTTTCACTTTCCTTCCACACAAGTTAATTTGTTTCACAAAGTGGAACTAAAATATATTCAAGTCATTCAAATGCAAGCTACATAGATTCCTTATAAGTTACTGTATTAAGGTAGAAAAGAGATGCAAGAAAAAGGACATCACAGAACTTGTGATATAGGTTATCAAAATATTGGTGCACAATCTTTCCCAAGCTTCATAATGATCCTAAAATTACCAGGAAGAAAAAATAGTACAAGAATAAGGTTTATGGCTCCTTCGACTCCATGTCATAATTACTGTAATACTTATTGTTGTAATAATTCTCATAATTATCCTCAGAAGGATCTCTATGAAACAAGCAAAAATGACAACTACTTCTAAATCTTTGCCCTCTTGACTGAGTCTCAACATCATTCTGCCATGGTTCTCTTTGAGAGTCAGACCGAGGAACTCCTTTGCCGTAGCGTTTTTTAATAGATTGAATCAGACATTCTATCTTATCTCTCCGATCAGTTAACATGGTCCTCACCCCTCTCCTATAGGGTATGGTTTCACCAAGTAACTGCCCAGTTGGTTGAGGTAGACACTCTGGTAGAATGAATGGCAATTTGATACTAGGGTTGGGCTTCAGGTTACTGAGGTTCTTTATTAACACTTCAGACATAGGTTGAGAGGCAACTGGAATTGTCTGGGAATTTTCATCAATGGATGTTTGAGGAGACTCCAGGGTCCAGGTTGAGTTAACCTCAGATGAATCCATTGTGAGTCTTGTCACAGCTTGAAGCTCCTCCTAGACCTTTGGGTTCCAGTGGCGGGTGATGCTTTAGACTCAAATTGCTACAAAGTAGCCTGGAAGAACTATAGAGCTAAGAAAGAGGGAGAAAAATCCAAGCTGATGCACCGTGGTGAGAGAAAAATCCAACCTCATGGGGCTAGATCTTAACTATCCTTCAGGGTCTGGCTCAAAGTTCATGTCATGGGAACCTCCCTAATTTCTCTGGGTGATCTGTGCTCTAAACCATCAGGATATTTGAGATTCTCACCACATTCTACCTCATGGCATTGCCCTTTGCCCCCTCACCTTATCACTCCTCTTGGACTGTGGGTAGAGATCATGTTTGGTGGATGTCTGTGCTCCAGCCAGGCCTGGCACAGATTCTGAGAGAGAGAGAGGGAGAGGGAGAGAGCAGTGAGAAAAGGGAGAGGAGAGGGAAAAGCAAAGCAAAGGAAGTAGGGAGGGGAGGGAAAGGGAGAGGAAAGGAGGGAAAGTGAAGGAGGTTATGGAAAGAAAAGAAAAAGAGAGGAAAGGAGGGGTGGGAGAGCGAGGAGGGGAAGGGGAAAAAAACCTTAGTAGAAATTTGGAAGTTAATGAATTAATTTTAAAAACCAGTAAAATTGGCTATTACCGCATTTCTTGAAAAGATGACTAAATTAAATCAAATCAAATTTGCATGGAGTTACCTTCAAAGTCTAAGAATGTCCAAAGATAGCTACATCTCCAATGACTAAGCCACTGAACTTGTGGACATGTTCTGGATACTGTGGAATGTGCCAACAACTCCCTAGAACACACCTTGACATAGCTCAGCATTATACAGCTTTGCCTTTGACCACATCAAAAGGTCATGTGGTCTCTGTTGAGAACAGTTTTGAGTTTCTAATAATAACAGTAATAAAAACAGTTAATATTTTTTAGCACTTATTATGTTCTAGGCACATAATGCCACATGTGTATTCTTTCATTTAAAGTTTAAAAGCCCTATGAGGTAGTTACTATTCATTACCAACCCCATTCTACAAGTGAGGAAACTAAGTCGCGGTTGGTAAACATTAGACCAGGGATTTGACACCCTCATCCCCCAGCCCTTACAGAGTCCCATCTTACCCTTTGCTCTATTCTACATTCTGTTCAACAATACAGTTTGACTGGACTGCCACTTTTATATCCAGCCTGAACTAGGATTGACAAAGAACAAAGTTTCAATGAAAAACTTCATAAGAAAACACATAAGTTGTAGGTAAATAGGAACACAAATTATAAAAATGGCATCAGGACCAGAGACCTCAGGCCACCAAGTGAGAACAATAAGGAAGATAAGCTCCTCTTGGTCCTCTTAAATGAAGCAAAATAATATTAACTACTAATTTTCAAATGATTGCTTCACAGTTTATAAACACTTCTTGCGTCAGTTTTCCTATTTTAGGCTCACAATTCTCCAAAGGCAAAACTATGGTATCCATTTTGCAGATGAGAAAACTCTTCATCAACAAGGCTTAGAATTGCCCAAGCCAGTCTGGTATGGGGAGCAGGAAGAAACAGAGACCTGAGGTCAGGTTTTCCCACGCTATATCTTGGCTCCTTCCTCTTTGTTTCAACAAGTCGTCCCCACAGTGTTTGTGACTCATGTATAAAAATCACTTAGAGGGACTTCCCTGGTGGGCCAGTGGTAAAGAATCTGCCTTCCAATACAGGGGACATGGGTTCAATCCCTGGTTGGGGAAATAAGATCTCACATGCCAAGGGGCAACTAAGCCCACGCCACAAATACTGAGCTTGCACACCTCAACGAGAGAACCACGTGATGCAAAACTACAGAGCCCACGTGCCCTGGAGCCCACGAGCCACAACTAGAGAGAGAAAACCCGCATGCCACAACTAGAGAGAAGCCTGCGCTCTGCAGTGAAGAGCCGCACACTGCAACGAAAGATCCTGCATTCCTCAACGAAGATCCTGCATGCTGCAACTAACACACAGCATAGCCAAAAATAAAATTAAATAAATAAAATGTTAATAAATAGATAAATAAATAAATAGCACCTTGAATTCTGGACTCTGTAACAAATAGCATCCAGTTGCTCAGAATTTCTGGTCTCCTAGCAACAGAAAATCAGATTCCCCAAATCAAGCTGTCACCCTTTAGCCCAGTGTGAAAGCAAACAGACCTCTAGACTGTAATCCTTAAAAAGGGAAAAGCAAATTGGACCACTGAATCTCCCCGGCTCCCACAGGCCAGTGTTAATCCAATGCACCAACTGCATGCTTTAGTCTAGGCGAGTATTAAAGGCTGGAATTCATCTTATCACAGTCTGTAGCATCGCTAAATTGAAGGTGCTTGGATATATTTGCCTCTAAGCTCCATTCCTGTCATCGCCTTTACCTCTGGGGTCTTTTAACTCATAGTTCTGTATAATGTAAAGTAGAAATCTATAGGCTAAATAAATATGCCACAGTGAGACATTTTTCTTAGAATAAGGTAGTATCACTGACCTTTCTCTTGTTTACTACTCTGTTAAGGACTCTGTAAAATCATGCATATTTTAATAACTATAAATGGAAAGTAACCTTTAAAAATTATATAATTAAAAAAATTTTTAATTAAAAAAAAGAAATTCATCCAACTTATTAAGAGGGAAAAGAAGGCAAAGAGAGGGAGGGAGGGCCTTTCCTCATGGAGCAATGGTTAAGAATATGCCTGCCAATGCAGGGGACGTGGGTTTGATCCCTGGTCTGGGAAGATCCCACATTAGTTGCTGTGGAGCAACTAAGCCTGTGAGCCACAACTACTGAGCCCATGTGCCACAACTACTGAAGCCCGTGTGCCTAGAGTCTGTGCTCTGCAACAAGAGAAGCCACCGCAGTGAGAAGCCTGCATGCAGCAACAAAGACCCAATGCAGTCAAAAATAAATAAATAAACTAATAAATAAATTAAAAAAAAAAAAGAAAAGGAGGGAAAATGTGTCACTGTGAAGTGGTCACTGTGGGTGACCTCATCAACTTCTCTCCATTTTCAGCTTGGTGTTGTCCAGTATGGAAAGAACATGGGCTCCTTTGTGTGTTCAAATCTCAGCTCCAAACCAAATTGAAAAATCATTGCAACTCTCTGAACCTAATTTTCTTTATCCAGGAAGTGGGGATGATGATACACATTTCATGGATGCTTGAAGAATTAAATGCATAATGTGCATGACATGGTCCGAGGTCTGGCCCATAGCTGGGTGTGACAAATATTGGTTGGGTGTAGCTCTGTACCTCATTTCCACAGTATGTTTCTCCTGAGATTTTTCTGTAACTAGGAACTTCTTTTCCCTTTAAGGAAACTTTAGAATCTCTAAGAGTCTATTTTTCCTTTCTGGGAAAGAAGTGTATTTACCTAGAAACAGCTATTTCCACTTCAATCTGTTTCCCAGCTCTCTCAAGCACTTAATGATCTATAAAATACTTAAATGCAGCAGAAGACCTACCACGTTAAATAATTGCTTTGTAATGCAGATAATCCAAATTGTTTGCCTGGCAAATCTAGACATTTTAACACCTCAAGTCTCCTCTTTACCAAGAGAATTAACCAGACCAGTCCTTGAACTCTAAATGAGTAGGATTTAAAATAACTCAAGAGTGGATTTCAAAGAATGGAATGTATACAGAAGACTTAGGTTTGACCTGGACAGAAAAATAGAGAAGCAAACCTGGGCATTTTTTATTTCCTGTGGACTTGGACTTTCTGAACCTGAAAATGCCGACTAACTCTTATATTGAATGAAGTGAATGACCTTGCTTATCTTCTTCCAACCTTGCTATAAGTGCCTCATCTCTTGAAATTTAAAAGCAGTGTAGTGGTCACTTCAAGTTGAGGCCAATTCTATGACTTATCCCCTACCCCTTTTTATCCTTTTTGCCACACAGCCAGCAGGATCTTAGCTCCCTGTAGAAATCAAACCTGTGCCTCCTGCAGTGGAAGCAAGGAGTCTTAACCACTGGACCTCCAGGGAAGTCACTGACTCTTATGTAGGAGTTCATTCCACAACATGTAGTACTTCTGAGCTTGCCTTAAAAAGAAAATGTAACCCATTGCAAAGTTCCAAAGAGGTATTAGGAAATCAGTATTTTCCTAATACTGATTAGGAAAAAGAAAAAAGAAATTTCTTTTTGGGGGGATGGATACACTGCGGATGCATACGTTGTCTTGGATCTGAATAAGGTACCTGCAAGAGTCCAGCTCTATTGTCTCCTTAGTGGTCCCAGAATTTGGTTGGAAGTCCTCTGTACTGAAACCTCCCACCTTGGTAGGAGACAGGGTGTCCTCTGTTACCAGCTACTGTCCTCCAGGTTCTTATTCCCCATCTTCTCTGTTTTGTTCAAGTGGCCTTCAGGATTTCACTTCCTGTTTTGTTTGGGCTGCTGGCTTCTGTTCTTGGGATTTTCTTTTCCTTTTTTCTTTTTTTGCCTGGTAAATAATTACTTTTGGAATATGAGAAGTTCACTCTCTAAGGGCACCCTCCTTCTTCATAAAACGTCTGCTGGTTTTATGTATAAGAACTATGGGCGTGGGCTTCCCTGGTGGCACAGTGGTTGAGAGTCCGCCTGACGATGCAGGGGACACGGGTTCGTGCCCTGGTCTGGGAAGATCCCACATGCCACGGAGCAGCTGGGCCCGTGAGCCATGGCCGCTGAGCCTGCGCGTCCAGAGCCTGTGCTCCGCAGCGGGAGAGGACACAGCAGGGAGATGCCCGCGTACCGCAAAAAAAAAAAAGAACTATGGGCCTTAGTCCTGCAAGTATTTTTCTTGCTGGACTACAATTACCTGGGATGATTTACAATGTACGTATGCCCATGTATGTACCTTATAGATGTAATATGCTTCTACTTTGGCCAACATGGGGCTCCTTTGAAATTCCTAAATTAGTTTGTCTGGGCAGTCAATTAAAAAAAGGATGTAAGGGGCTTCCCTGAGGTGCAGTGCTTGAGAGTCCACCTGCCGAAGCAGCGGACGCAGGTTCGTGCCCCGGTCTGGGGGGATTCCACATGCCGCCAAGCGGCTGGGCCCATGAGCCATGGCCGCTGAGCCTGTGCTCCGCAACGGGAGAGGCCACAACAGTGAGAGGCCCGTGTACCACAAAAAAAAAAAAAAAAAAAGGATGTAAGGCAAGAATAGAAGCATATCTCAACTGGTTTTTTTTTTTTTTTTTTTTTTGGTACGCGGGCCTCTCACTGTTGGGGCCTCTCCCGCTGCAGAGCACAGGCTCCGGACGCGCAGGCTCAGCGGCCATGGCTCACAGGCCCAGCCGCTCCGCGGCATGTGGGATCTTCCCGGACCGGGGCATGAACCCGTGTCCCCTGCATCGGCAGGAGGACTCTCAACCACTGCACCACCAGAGAAGCCCCTCAACTGGTATTTTTGAGGACTCAAAAAAACATAACAATGAATCCACTATTGCTTCCCTCAGAGAAACTAACTCACAATTATCTCAAAGGATTTCAGAACTGGAAATTCCTCTGAGGCTTCTGAGAGTTCTCTCCCTCTCTGTCTCTCTGTCTCTTTTACTCTTACACCCTCTCTCTCTCTCTCTCTCCCTCTGCTCCTTCCTGTTCCTCTGAATGTCCACTGCAATGCTCTCCTCCTTACTATCCATCTCTTTCTGAGCTTTCTTTTTATGACAGCAAGATTGATCCCCACAGAAGACAACAACAATTCCAGGGACCTGATGAAATTGTCTATGATTATTATGGCCATTTTGAAAAAAAAAATTTGTTTCAAAAAAAAATTTGTTTTTTAAATTCTGACCCTAAGGGGACAAAAGTCCTTCTAGGAGGAGCTTGCATTTCTCTCCCTGTACCTTTGAAATATAAATGTTATACCTCATCTTCTCAGGGAACTCTTATCTAGACCACCTCCAATTCCTAAGACTGAAAAAAAAAAAGAAGAGGCCTTTTAATTCAAATTGCTAGAAGGACTCTCTTGCCCAAATAACCTCCTTAAAATTGCTTGTCAAGGGCAAATGCAAAGCTGATGTCTTCTCCACACATAATAAAAGACTTTAGCCATCTGAGCAAGCAGATGTAATTTATTCCAACTGTTATTTATAAACTAGTGAGTTTTTTTAATTGTACCTGATTCATGACTAAATCTTTAAAACTAAAACTATGAGACTCTGTCTGTGCCTATCTGGATGTATGTATGTCCATGTATGTACCTTATAGATGTAGTATGCTTCTACTTTTGGATGGTATTGCCAAAATTAATTTGTAAAAGAGCTCTATTTATTTGCCTTAAAAAGTTAAGCTCTTAAATAAAATACATTCTCAGAAATATAGTAGTAACCCAAATGAATTTCAGGTTCAAGAGAGCTGGGGAATATTCAGTATTAAAGTTAAAGTTCATTGATTTAATTAATGCAGACATGCCTTTAGTCATCAACATCAAGTATAACACTTTTTATTGTACCTAAGTTTACTAAAAGTCAAATAAGTTTGTTATCTCTGTTACAAAATTTGTCAGCAATAAAAATAATTCAGTATGATATTTTCATATGTACATTAAATAAATGTAAATGAATAAGAGTTCTTAGGTGAACTCTTTAAGAATAGTTATGTTTTATGATGTGTCTATCTCAAAATAGTTCCCCCAAACCTTTTTGGAAACTTTAGAGTTTTGCTAGATTAAGTTAAATGATGGAAATTTATTAAATATCTAAATCATTTCCAAACAAAATAATATACTGAAACATTAATTACTGAATATAGGCTTCCTTTTACAGAGAAACAAAAGATATTTGGGACTATTAGTAAATATTTTTGGTGCCACACTGAAATATTTTCTATAAGAAAGCACAAGTTTTTAAAAAATTTAAAAAGTAATTATAAGTTTGCTAATCTACAGAATACTACTGGAAAAGACAGTTCATAATTGCTTATTTCTTAGTTTTTACTAAAAATTAAGGTTTCTAAAGCTTTAAAATTCTAATAAATATACGTAATTTAAACTATTAACATTAATAAGGAAAACATTTTCATATTCAAGGAAAAAAATTTTTAAAGGTACAAAAATTGAAATGCATTTTATTAAGGGAAAAGAAAGTAATTTTGTCCTAAAGCTGGTTATTTCTAAATGAGAAAGAAAAAAGGCGGAAATTAAAACAGACATAGAAAGCTGTAGAAAATTTGTGGGAAAAAAAAAAGAGTCTTTAGAGAGGAATTTTATGTGCCATCAGGACTGGCTAAGGTTAGAATGAATAAATTTTAATATCAAAAGTAAGCTGGTGGGCTTCCCTGGTGGTGCAGTGGTTGAGAATCTGCCTGCCAGTGCAGGGGACATGGGTTCGAGCCCTGGTCTGGGAAGATCCCACATGCCGCGGAGCAGCTAGCCCCGTGAGCCACAATTACTGAGCCTGCGCGTCTGGAGCCTGTGCTCCGCAACAAGAGAGGCCGCGAAAATGAGAGGCCCGCGCACCGTGATGAGGAGTGGCCCCCGCTTGCCACAACTAGAGGAAGCCCTCACACAGAAACGAAGACCCAACACAGCCATAAATAAATAAATAAAATTTAAAAAAAAATCACAAATTGTTTAAAAAAAAAAAAAGTAAGCTGGTACAAAATTTGGTTTTCTGTTAAAAGGACAAAGTGTTTTGAGATCAATGGTCTGGTCTTAATGAGAAATTGTAAACAAAGATTTCTTTACCTTAATGTAATCTGTCTAGAAAAATAAAAATTCTATACTTTGTAGCTAAGACTATTTACAACTATATAACATTTATATTTACCTATGAAATATTTAATTCTTATTTTTTTAAATGAATAACTAAGCATTATTTCACAGTGACTTATGATCCTATTTGACCAAGTGTTTAAAAACAAAAATTTGATATTTTTGACAAACTTCCCAAAATCAAATTCTAAGTGAAGTCTTTTTAACTTAGATCTAATTTTGAGATATGAGATGTTTCAGAAGGCCCCTGAAATATCTCAGAGATTTGTCCTCTCTCCTTATAAAAAGGGAGATGTTAAACTAATTAAGCTTATTTAACATGTTAAATCACACGGGAGGCATTGTCAAAAAAGAAGTAATACTAAGCCTGCTTTATGTTGTGTCTGTATAGGTATATGTTTATAAGTGTTATACAAACTATGAAATTTCTGGAATTCTGATTGTCCTGGCATAATGTTATCAATCATAATCCTAGTTATTATCTTAAAATGGTGTATGTCACAGAAATAACTTAATTTCCTTGTCAATTGCACTGTAATCAGCACTTTAACCATGCATTTTTCTTTTTAACATCTTTATTGGAGTAATTGCTTTACAGTGGTGTGTTAGTTTCTGCTGTATAACAAAGTGAATCAGCTATATGTATACATATACCCTCATATCCCCTCCCTCTTGTGTCTCCCTCCAACCCTCCATATCCCACCCCTCTAGGTGGTCACAAGTAACCGAGATGATCTCCCTGTGCTATGTGGCTCCTTCCCACTAGCTATGTATTTTACATTTTAACTCTTTCATCATTTATAGACAGTTATTGTTTTACTTTGATGCTTTTACAAATATGTTTCATCCTTGCAGAGATTCAGAAAGGCCTCTGATACTTCATCTAGAGTACAGTTTTCTGATAAACTCTCAGATCATACTACTGAATTGGGTAAGAATTTACAGAACTCTAATGAAGAAACAGATGGCTACATAAAACTGCTAACAAAAGATCAAGAATTAATTCTACAGGACTGAATGAACTGTACAGGATGATTATAATTTTTGTTTAAAACATTGCTGGTTCTTTTATGTTTTGCTTTTCCAGATTTAAGGAAAACTTTTCTCTCAAGCTATCTATGACTTGCAGCAATTTGATAAATGATTCCTTTGTAAACAAAGATAGAACATTTCTCTTTTTCTCCCTACCTGATCCCTCCAGAATTTGGAAACTCTTAGTGAGTATTCTTATTTTCATGGCAATATAGTTAGTTGCATAAGTTCAATAAGAATCTGTTCTCCTTATAACAGGACACAATTGGAAACATTGGTTATATTATCAAGGCTTTGACTGAAATGTTATATTTGACAGAGGCATGATTGACTCAGATATGACCAGACAGCTTTAAAGTACTAAGATTGACTTTATGGAGCCAATAATGACTCTTGGAAATATTTATCTAGTACCATGCCTACAGGGTTTCCAAAAGTCTTACAAGGTGAGTAAGGAAGGTCAGTCCCTGGCAAGTGCAAGAACCTCAAGATAGTTTGGGGACCTCAAGAAGAGAGGAATTTACCCAAATCTGTATGTATTGCAGTCAGAGTCTGATGGTAAGTCCTTATTTGACTTTCCTGGCTTGAGAGGGCTTTTAAAAGTGCAATCTGATATTCCTTTTGAAAAGTTCCAGCAAAGCAGATTTAAAAGAGCCTATATGATGAGTTGTTATTCTTTTCTTTTAAATTTTTGTTGCAGTAGAGCTGATTACAATGTTGTGCAAGTTTCAGGTGTAGAGCAAAGTGAATCAGTTATATATACACATATATCCACTCTTTTGGAGATTCTTTTCCCATATAGGCCATTACAGAATACAAACTCAAAACAATTAAGAAAATGGTAATAAGAACATACATATCAATAATTACCTTAAATGTAAATGGATTAAATGCTCCCACCAAAAGACATAGACTGGCTGAATGGATACAAAAACAAGACCTGTATATATGCTGTCAACAAGAGACCCACTTCAGACCTAGGGACACATACAGACTGAAAGTGAGGGGATGGAAAAAGATATTCCATGCAAATGGAAATCAAAAGAAATCTGGAGTAGCAGTTCTCATATCAGAAAAAATAGACTTTAAAATAAGGACTATTACAAGAGACAAAGAAGGACACTACATAATGATCAAGGGATCAATCCAAGAAGAAGCTATAACAATTGTAAATATTTATGTACCCAACATAGGAGCACCTCAATACATAGGCAAATACTAAAAGCCATAAAAGGGGAAATCGACAGTAACACATTCATAGTAGGGGACTTTAACACCCCACTTTCACCAATGGACAGATTATCCAAAATGAAAATAAATAAGGAAACACAAGCTTTAAATGACACATTCAACAAGATGGACTTAATTGATATTTATAGGACATTCCATGCAAAAACAACAAAATACACATTCTTCTCAAGTGCTCATGGAACATTGTCCAGGATAGATTGTATCTTGTGTCACAAATCAAGCCCTGGTAAATTTAAGGAAATTGAAACAGTATCAAGTATCTTTTCTGACCACAATGGTATGAGCCTAGATATCAATTACAGGAAAAAATCTGTAAAAAGCACAAACACATGGATGCTAAACAATACACTACTAAATAACCAAGAGATCACTGAAGAAATCAACAAGAAAATCAAACAATACCTAAAAATAAATGACAATGAAAACACGATGACCCAAAACCTATGGGATGCAGCAAAAGCAGTTCTAACAGGGAAGTTTATAGAAATACAATCCTAACTCAAGAAACAAGAAACATCTCAATTAAACAACCTAACCTTACACCTAAAGCAATTAGAGAAAGAACAAAAAAAACCCTCAAAGTCGTCAGAAGGAGAGAAACCATAAAGATCAGATCTGAACTAAATGAAAAAGAAATGAAAGAAATGAGAGCAAAGAGAAATAAAACTAAAAGCTGGTTCTTTGAGAAGATAAACAAAATTGATAAACCATTAGTCAGACTCATCAAGAAAAAAAGGAAGAAGACTCAGATCAATAGACTTAGAAATGAAAAAGGAGAAGTAACAACTGACACTGCAGAAATACAAAGGATCATGAGAGATTACTACAAGCAACTATATGCCAAGAAAATGGACAACCTAGAAGAAATGGACAAATTGTTAGAAAAGCACAATGTTCCGAGACTAAACCAGGAACAAATAGAAAATATAAACAGCCTAATCACAAGCACTGAAATTGAAACAGTGATTAAAAATCTTCCAACCAACAAAAGCCCAGGACCAGATGGCTTCACAGGCGAATTCTATGAAACATTTAGAGAAGAGCTAACACCTATCCTTCTCAAACTCTTCCAAAATATAGCAGAGGGAGGAACACTCCCAAACTCATTCTATGAGGCCACCATCACCCTGATACCAAAACCAGATAAAGATGTCACAAAAAAAGAAAACTACAGGCCAATATCACTAATGAACATAGATGCATAAATCCTCAACAAAATACTAGCAAACAGAATCCAACAGCATATTAAAAGGATCATACACCATGATCAAGTGGGGTTTATCCCAGGAATGCAAGGATTCTCCAATATACACAAATCAATCAATGTGATACACCATATTAAAGAACTGAAGGATAAAAACCATATGATAATCTCAATAGATGCAGAAAAAGCATTCGACAAAATTCAACACCCATTAATGATAAAAACCCTCCAGAGAATAGGCAGAGAGGGAACCTACCTCAACATAATAAAGGCCATATATGACAAACCCACAGCCAACATCATTCTCACTGGTGAAAAACTGAAATCATTTCCTCTAAGATCAGGAACAAGACAAGGATGTCCACTCTTGTCACTATTATTCCACATAGTTTTGGAAGTTTTAGCCACAGAAATCAGAGAAGAAAAAGAAATAAAAGGAATCCACATCGGAAAAGAAGTAAAGCTGTCATTGTTTGCAGATGACATGATACTATACATAGGGAATCCTAAAGATGATACGAGAAAACTACTAGAGCTAATCAATGAATTTGGTAATGTAGCAGGCTACAAAATTAATGCACAGAAATCTCTTGCATTCCTATACAATAATGATAAAAAATCTGAAGGAGAAATTAAGGAAACACTCCCATTTACCACTGCAACAAAAAGAATAGAATACTTAGGAATAAATTTACCTAAGGAGACAAAAGACCTGTATGCAGAAAACTATAAGACACTGATGAAAGAAATTAAAGACTACACAAAAAGATGGAGAGATATACCATGTTCTTGGATTGGAAGAATCAACATCGTGAAAATGACTATACTACCCAAAGTAATCTACAGATTCAATGCAGTCCCTATCAAACAACCACTGGCATTTTTCACAGAACTAGAACAAAGAATTTCACAAATTGTATGGAAACACAAAAGACCCCGAATAGCCAAAGCTATCCTGAGAAAGAAAAAGGGAGCTGGAGGAATCAGGCTCCCTGGCTTCAGACTATACTAAAAAGCTACAGTAATCAAGACAATATGGTACTGGCACAAAAATAGAAATATAGATCAATGGAACAGGATAGAAAGCCCAGAGATAAACCCATGCACATCTGGTCACCTTATCCTTGATAAAGGAGGCAAGAATATACAATGGAGCAAAGACAGCCTCTTCAATAAGTGGCACTGGGAAAACTGGACAGCTACATGTAAAAGAATGAAATTAGAACATTTCCTAATGCCATACAGAAAAAATAAACTCAAAATGGATTAAAGACTTAAATGTAAGGTCAGACACTATAAAACTCTTAGAGGGAAACATAGGCAGAACACTTCATGATATAAATCACAGCAAGATCCTTTTTGACCCACCTCCTAGAGAAATGGAAATAAAAACAAAAATAAACAAATGGGACCTAATGAAACTTCAAAGCTTTTGCACAGCAAAGGAGACCATAAACAAGACCAAAAGACAACCCTCAGAATGGGAGAAAATATTTGCAATTGAAGCAACTGACAAAGTATTAATCTCCAAAATATACAAGCAGCTCATGCAACTCAATAACAAATAATAAACAACCCAATCCAAAAATGTCCAGAAGACGTAAATGGACATTTCTCCAAAGAAGATACACAGATTTTTTAGAAAACACATGAAAGGATGCTCAACATCACTAATCATTAGAGAAATGCAAATCAATACTACAAAGAGGTATCACCACACTCCGGTAAAAATAACCATCATCAAAAAATCTACAAACAATAATTGCTGGAGAGGGTGTGGAGAAAAGGGAACCCTCTTGCACTGTTGGTGGGAATGTAAATTGATACAGCCACTATGGAAAACAGTATGGAGGTTCCTCAAGTAACTAAAAATAGAACTACCATATGACCCAGTAATCCCATTACTGGACATATATCCTGAAAAAACCATAATTCAAAAAGAGTCATGTACCAAAATGTTCATTGCAGCTCTATTTACAAGAGCCAGGACATGGAAGTAACCTAAGTGTCCATGAACAGATGAATGGATAAAGAAGATGTGGCACATATATGCAATGGAATATTACTCAGCCATAAAAAGAAATGAAATTGAGTTATTTGCAGTGAGATGGATGGACCTAGAGTCTGATATACATAGTGAAGTCAGTCAGAAAGAGAAAAACAAATACCGTATGCTAACACATATATATGGAATCTAAAACAAGAAAAAAAATGCTTCTGAAGAACCTAGGGGCAGGACAGGAATAAAGATGCAGAGGTAGAGAATGGACTTGAGGACATGGGGAGAGGGAAGGTTAAGCTGGGACGAAGTGAGAGTGGCATGGACATATATACACTCCCAAATGTAAGTTAGATAGCTAGTGGAAAGCAGCCACATAGCACAGGGAGATCAGCTCGGTGCTTTGTGACCACTAGAGTGGTGGGATAGGGAGGGTGGGAGGGAGACGCAAGAGGGAGGGGATATGGGGATATATGTATTCATGTAGCTGACTCGCTTTGTTATACAGCAGAAACTAACACAACATTGTAAAGCAATTATACTCCAATAAAGATGTTTAAAAAAAAAAGGAAAAAAATCCTGAACGATTCAGCATAAGTTTTGTTTTCACTGCTTACAAATGTAACACCATGAGCATTTATTTTAACTTCTTTATGTCTCCAATGTAAAATGAGGAAAAAATAATCTCTACTAGTAAGGATCATATGAGACAACATATATGTAAAAGCTTTGCAAACTATAAATCACAATAGAAATAGCCCTGTTTTATAATAGATAATGGCTTCAGAACTATTTGTCTTTTAAAAAATAAATCATCTGTGAGAAGTCAGCCCATAGCATCTCAGGGACTTCTGACTGAATGCCTAACAAAAAAATGGTTTAAAATGGGGAATGTGGGTACTTCTGCGGTGGTGCAGTGGATAAGAATCCGCCTGCCAATGCAGGGGACACGGGTTCAATCCCTGGTCTAGGAAGATCCCACATGCCGTGGAGCAACTAAGCCTGTGCTTAACCCCTCACTCTTGGACTTCCCTCCCACCCCACTCCCCCCCATCCCACCCACCTAGGTCACCACAGAGCACCAAGCTGAGCTCCCTGGGTTATAGATCAGGTTCCCACTAGCTATCTCTTTTACACATGGCAGTGCACATACGTCAATCCCAATCTCCTAATTCATCCCACACCCCCTCCCCGCCCACCCACCCCCAACTCCCTCCACCTCCCTGCTGTGTCCACACATCTGTTCTCTAATCATCCTCTGATGGCTCAGGAAAGCCTTTCCTGGTTTTCTTGACTTGATCAAATCCCTTGTCTACAATCTTACAATAACCACAAAGCTTTCCTAAGTACCACTTATATAACAGTTGGATTTTTGCATTTATTTGTGTAGTTGATTTGACGAACTCCGTGGAATCAAGAAGCCTAATTTTACTGTTATACTCCCTGCCCCCTGCGCTGTCCATGAGATAGTACTGTGGCTGGCATACAACCTGTGCTCATCAAATTTATGAAGGAAGGAGGAAGGAAGAGGGAAATCCTGGCTGACATTTACTAGGTTGCAAAGTTATTGTCCTCTCTGTATCCTCATCTGTAAAATAAAAATGATAATGCCATTTCCTATGGTTGTTATGAGAATTAAATAACATAATCAATGAGATGCTGTTTTATAAAATGTAGAGCAAATAGCATTTTAATAGAAGGCAGACTGCAGAAAGCATTACAGCAGTCAGAGCTAACAAATACAGAGCTAGGAGAGAAGGAAGGACAGGCAATTAATTCCCTCCCGTATTGGGGCAGAGAATGGATCAACAAAGATTTAATAGGAAAGGTGGTATACGGCTGAAGAATGAGTAGGTTTAAATAAGTAGAGATAGAACACCTACTGTCTATATTTACTGTATAGAGAATGTGTGTATGAGTGTGTACAAGTGTCTATCAGTTGAGTCCTCTCCAGAATGTCCCTCTGTAAGAAGGATATCTGTCTGTTTTGTTCATAGCTGTATTCCCAGTGCCTATAACAATGTCTGGTACTTGACTGGTACTCAATAAATACTTGTTGAGTGAATAAGTGAATGAATGAATGGGGGAGATAAGGAATATCAGAAGAAATTTTATGAGTAAAAGCATAGACAAAACAAACTGTCGGATTCCCTTAGAAAGTAGTGCCAATGTGTGGAGCCTGGGCTTGGAGAGACCAGGTTGCAGAAGAGGAGGGAGGGGAGGAAGTAAGGAATCCAGGAAGCATGAACACAAATGCTGGTATCTGATGAGCATCCCGGTGGGCTGGTGGACCCAAGATGCCATTTGCACGGCTGATTTGGGGGATTTCTAAGTTTTTAAACTAAAGCCCCTACCACTGACACCTTCCAGTGAAACTGAAGGGGAAATATTCCCCATTAAAACATTGAAATGAAATGCCCAGAGTCAGGCCTAATAGCCAACCATCACAAAGTTCTTCTCTGAACATTGTGAGTCTCTGGCAACATGTGACATACAGTGACAGTGAAGGAAAAATGTATATGTAATTATAATAAAGATAAAAATATGAAAATCATCAGAAGCATCTGAATTCAAAACACCAATGAATATAAATCATGTTATTTGCATAGAAATGTGGCATCGCTACAGATATTGGTTAAAATTCAGAAGTAGATGAATAATGAATAAAATGTCACTTTTAAATTATAAAATAGAAATGTAATCACTCTTATCTTTTGGAAAAATGTCACTCTTAGAGGTGCTTAATAAGAGGAGGGGAACAGAAAATAAACTAGGTGCTGAAGATTTTCAGTCAGTACATCACGTTACTATTTTTTTTTAATGTTAAAAAATGACTACCTAATCAGTATCTGGGATAATGATCTGTAATCTTACCAGTGTAAGACTGATGATAAATACCAAGTACTGATTTTTTAATAACATGAAAAACAGATATGCAACACATTTTCAGGTAAGAGTCATCCAGTCTTTCTTACTGGGAAATCTTTACTGTACAGCTATTATAATATAATTCAAATAATATCTTTCTTAAGGTGTCATTTTAATGCAAATAACCTTACAGCAGACTTTTAATCTATTGACTCTCAAAGCTTATTTTTATCTAAGGCTCACATGGTAAAAGTGTTTGAAATAATCGGGTTCTTATCTAATTACATAAAGACTAATTTAGCACCTCATTTATTTGGAGAGTCTCTGGCATAGCAAATCCATTTAAAATGATGCACAAGAGCAGGTAATTAAAAATTAAGGTTGAAATCAAGATGAAAAAGACAAGATTGAAGCTGGTTTCAATAGCTCTGATTAGTTGCAGAGGGCAGTGAAATGGGAGAAAGGCTTAATAGATTTTCAAAGAGCCAAAGAAAGAGGCAGGGTGATGGAATGCAGCTCCCTGAGGCACCGATGCCTTTTGAATCTTTCTGCTATATGTCCAGTTCAAAGTTGATCACATGCAACTAGGAGAGGTGACCTGCTTGAGCACATATGAGTGTTGGGGATTCCTAGTTATAGGGCATCTTTCCCATGTCTCCTGTCCTGGAAGGAAGTGCCAGGCCTCCTGGAAAATAAGGGAAGGACACAGCATCCAGATAAGCAGGGCCATTATACATGGGTGTATCTAGGCTATAGCTAGCCCTTTCATACAGCAAGCTTGTGAAGTTGTTATATCAAAAACACGTACACAATCAAAATTATCTTTGATGATGCATTTTACAGTTTGTAAATGGTTTTTACATATGTAATCTCACTTCATCCTCACACCAACCCAAGAAAGAACAAGTGCTTTTACTAGGCCCATTTTACAAATAGAGAAACTGAGGTCCTGAAACATTAAGTAACAAACCTAAGGTGTCGTGTACCTAAGGTGCTGGGACTAGAAGTCAAAACTTTTGACTCCGAATCCCACAATGGACTGGCTCCATGTTGGTTGACATTTTTTTATTTCTTTCACTCTTACCAGATCTTCTTTTCTTTCTTTGTAAATTTTAGGTTTTATTATTGAAGTATAGTCCATTTACAATATTATATTAGCTTCAGGTGTACAGCATAGTGATTCAGTATTTTTACAGATTATACTCCATTATAAGTTATCACAAGATAATGGCTATAATTCCCTGTGCTGTACAATACATTCTTGTTGTATATCATAGTATTTTATGTCATACATAGTAGCTTGTATCTTACTAGATCTTTCTCTTTTCTCCCTCTTAATTTTTCTTTTACCTATTTCCCTCTCCTTTTCTTTCATTTTGCTCCCTTCCTTGCCAATTCCTTGTTCATTTCCTCTTGCTTCTCTCTGTGCCTTGACTCTACCAGCAACCTCGGAGCTTATAGCTCAGCCAACCAGATGCTCTCAGATCTGAAGAGTCTGGTGATACATTCTGAAAGACAGAAAGCTTTTCTGTTTCTGAGGTTGTTTCTGCTGCAACAAAAGCATTGCCCCCTGAGAACTAGTTGGGCGAAATGAAAGCACCTGCAGGGTAGAGTGAAGTACTTTTCCAAATCCTCCTTTCATGACAAAAAATAAGAATCTCATAGGTCCTTAAGTTCACATGGAAAGGGTTGAACTATGAAAGTATCCCAAAGAAGTGGTCTTCCATAAGTCCTTACATCCCTACCATGAGCCCCAGAAAATAAACCTCTCTCTACCCCTGCTCCAGCAAGACACTGGGACTGTATACAGCAGGACCACTTATAACACTTTACTAAATCTGGATCAGTCCCCTTGAGACCATATAACTATATATTGGCTGAGCCATAAAGCAAATGACCAGGCCTCTATTCCTCTCCCAAGGACCAAGTAAGCTCATCAGTGGGAGGGATGACTATCTGCAGCAGTTTTGCTCAAAGTATGGTCCCTTACCAGAAGCATTAGCATCATCTGAGAACTTGTTAAAAATGCAAACTCTGGAGCCCCAATCCAAATCTAAAGAATTAGAAACCCTGAGAGGGGGGCCCAGCAATCGGTTCATAAGCCCTCCAGATGATTCTAATGCTGGTTGATGTTTGGGAACCACTGATCTACGTGCAGTTGTGTGGGGACAACCCTGAACTAGGAACTGGGATATATGGTACTTCTTCCTGGTGAGGCCCCTAACTTATCAAGGAGTGTGGTTAAAATATGCACCCTCTCCAGACCCCATTTCCTCCCCAATCAAATGACGAGATCTTCCTTGGTGAGCGCCAAGCACTCTTCTCTCATGCATATTCTGTGAACCTTCATGAAGTATAGTTTGAGGCAGCAGTGGAGCAAGGCTCCCAGCCCAACATCATCAATATGAGATGCTCTGACTCCACTATCATCTTGCCTTCTTAATGTCTTGAAGTCTATTCTCCAAGAATCTTGAGTTAAATTATAGTTGAACTTGGATGGAGCTGCCTCAGCTCTCACCTCTAATATGGTCCACATGTCAGCTAAGCTGGGACATAGAACGGGTGGCTCTTGAAGTGACCAGGAGCCAGAAATGAGGCATGGGGCTGACCCCAGGGTGGGGGCAGGTCAACAAAGACAAATTTCATCCAACTGCCAGTTTCATTGAGGTCTAGCTCCAACTCAGACTGAAATGTGTAAAAAAAATTTAGGACCAGTTATGAGACTTGCTGCTATCCTCTTCTCTCACTGAAATGAATAGAATGTTTATCTAGAGAGGTTGCTACATTAAAAAAAAGAAGCTAACAGCCTAGCAGAGTTTGATTTATCAAGAATTTGGTTGTCATTCTGGGTCATTTGGGCTGACGTATTGTTAGACACACTCAGTAAAAGTCAGCCCGAAAAGTGTCCTCTGTGAGACTGCACTTTGACTTCTATGAAGAGGAATGTTCACTTTAGCCTGTCAGCCACCACATATGTATGGAATCCCTACGATGTGCCGGAACTAGGGATGCAGTTAACAAGTTAGAGGTAGTCCCTTGTTTTGTGGAGCTAACAGTCCAGCAGGAACAAGGCACTTTGCCTAAGTGTAATGAATGCTAGAAGGAAGTGTTATCAGAGCCAATACAGGGGAACTCCCCTAACACCAGGACCTTGTATTAGCAGAAAGCTGCAATCTACTCAGGGACAAGATAGCCACACTTTTAAACCCTAGCATATCTACAGGATGCAACAGACTCCTATCAATAACCATGGCTCTCTCAAAGGAACAGGGGAAGACAGGATCCTCCTCAAAGGGGTACTTCCCACCTCCTCCCCACCTTCTCTTCCCCCAGGGATACCCCAGTGGAGGGGGGCTGTGATAGGCATTGATATGTCAGGATGGGGGTGGGGAGAAGGATGAGTATGAACGTTATAACCTATAGTCTGACTTAACTACTTCACACTATTATTTTTAGCTATTAACATGGTTACTCCCTATTCCGACATTCACTAAAATCACAATTTAAAAGGAATACCCTATGAATTATGTCTTCTTAATGAAATCCAATCATACACAGATTATTGAATTCTTGGTAAGTAAATGTAAGGCTGTGATGGAGCCTGAGGCTGGATATCCAGCTGCCGCCTGCCTTGTGCTCATCTCCCCACAACCATCCCATAACAAGGTGTCCAGGAAAAAGGGCCACCAGGTACAGAAGCAGGTACACACTTACTGTTGTCCTCAGCAACACGACGTCTGCTTCTTGCAAGGAACACGGGATGCAATTTGCCCACACGTGCCAAGCGGGTCTCCAGTAAAACACCAAGGGGAGCATCCCAAAGGAGAAGATAGATCCAGCAAGGCAGAGGGTTTTCCGGCAGCTCTGAGTCCGGTAGCCAAATATCTCCTGGGACAGAACCAAAATGACCCCAAACATTGATTAAGCACAACAAACAACAAATGAACAAATTGGAATTTTGGTGATGAAACTGGTGGGAGGGGCAGAGAGTGAAGAAGCTGAGGAAGGTAAGGGGAGTACAGAGTGAGGGGTTGAGGGAGTGAAGAAGGATTCCTGACAAAGATCCTTCCTTAAACCTGATCCCAGGCCTCCAAGAAGTTGTCATCTAACTGGGAAATTCAGTTTCTACAATTTCAGCACGTGGCTACCCCATGCCAAACACTATACTACATGATATGCTGTATGGTTTCAGTCTCTCAAGCATCTCCTGAATAGGATAATATGACCCTCACTCCATAAACGATGAGGCTTAGCTCAGAAAGGCTGAATGTAATGACTTGTCCAAGGCCACACAGTTGGCAAGTTCTGCTGTCTTGATTCAAACCCAGATCTGTCAGCCTTCAGGTCTTGAACTCAATCCACAGCCTTCACAGACGTGATCATGAGCCATGTGACAGAAGGACTGGGTGATGGCAGCAATGAATGATTCCCTTGGCTGGAACCAGGGCACCATCATGGGCAAGAGGGGCTAGAAAAGGCCTTGAGTTTGGAGTCAGGATTTGGTGAAAGTGTTTGACCAAAAGAGGATGAACAACTAAATCCCAGGTTGCCTTTAAGGGTTTGCGGTAGAGGGAGCTATGCCTTCCTACTCTCCTCTCTTGTTTAATAGCAAAAAGAATTTTACATCAAGGGGAAAACACCGCAGAGACAATTTAGTTTATTTTGGCTATTGAGCAGCTGCTACGTGCCATGAGGGTACAAATAACAAAAAGATAAGAGACCGACCTCTAATAAATGTATAATCTGGACAAACTTCTTCCTTCCAAGGGAAGCCTGGGACAGAATGGAAAACCACACCTGAAGCTTATGGCCTAGGTCCCACAGCTATATCCCACAAAGTCATAGGTGTACTTTATACTGGTTATAATGGCTACAGTTGAGAGGAAGGAGAGTGTCCGAGTTAAAAGCACATTCTCTGGACCAAAACACTTTGAGTTCAAAGCCTAGTGTGCCCCTTACTGGCTGTGACCTTGAACAAGTTAGTTAACCTCTTTACTCCTCAGTTTTGTCATCTATAAAATGGGGGTGCTGATAGTACCCCCTTCCCAGGGTTGCTGTGTGTTACTATGTACAAGTGCTATGTAAACATTTACTGCTGCTGCTACTATTTTACTATTTCCCCTAACATAGACCTGAAATTCGACCCCTGGGTTTACTGGATTTAGAGCTAAGTATTCTTAGTGTCAATAGTTCTGCTTTTGTTAGAATTGCCTGTTAGGATAATAATGGATCTGGAACATGCATCTTTAAATCCACCGACTTCTCTGTCTCAGTTGGTAAAGATATATTATCAGGAAAGTTTCTGTGATCCTTGACGGAAAGCTGCTTTCACGTGTAGTTACTAGGTTCCTTTCTCTCTTTTTTTTTTTTTTTTCTTGCTGGGCAGTGGCAGCTGCATCTTCCACTCAGCCACACAATCACGAGGGTAAACAACCAATATACGCACAACCATTCTGTCCCCGTACAACTACAGTATCCTGGTTTTCACTTACAGTATAGTATTCAATAAATTATATGAGGTATTCAATACTTTGTTATAAAATAGTCTTTATGTTAGATAAATGTGCCCAACTGAAGGCTAATATAAGTGTTCTGAGCACATTTAAGGTAGGCTACACTAAGCTCTGACATTCAGTAGATTAGGTGTATTAAATGCATTTTCAACTTATGATTTTTTTTTATTTTAATTTTTTTTTTTTTTACTCTTCCCATTGTAACTATCACTTTATCTTAGATCTACAGTTCCTTTCTCTTATTAGCAGTGCACGCAGGTGCCAAATGGCTTCCTCAGGTAGTGTCCACATCTGGCATGCCTCTGATAAAATGCTTACCTCACCTCAGAAATACAAGCTCTTGACTCATTTTGCAAAGTAGAATGTCTATCCCGACATAACTATTCTTCTGTTCCACACGCAAGCTGTTGCTCCCCAGACGCCAAGCCTGGGATGCTCTGTTCCCTCACCACGCCAGAAGCAATGTTTTGTTGGTTTCATACCAAGCAGGGTCCCAATTCTAAATTCTGGACACCTGTCTGAGCCCATCCCACTGTCTTTTCCCACATGCTTTTATTATATTCCTACACTTTGGAACAGATCAACTTCTACCCGCCCTCCCCATCTGGCCATTTTTTCATCTTTTTAAAATACTATATTTAAAAGGTTGCTTATCTTACCATTCAGTCTAGCTCCTCGTATAATATACTGAAGTTATGCCAGTTCTATAAGCACAAACCTCCCTGTCAACGTGCATTCTTTTACAGGCTATGCAATGAGAGCTCTATGTAGTTTCCAAAGTGTCTTCATGTTCATTATCAAAGTAAAGCAGGAACGATGACCTTCCATTTCCAGCTAAGAAAACTGGAATTTAAAGTGATTATAGGATTTCCTTGGTGGCGCAGTGGTTAAGAATCCTCCTGCCAATGCAGCGGACACGGGTTTGAGCCCGGGTCCAGGAAGATCCCACATGCCATGGAGCAACTAACACGTGCACCACAACTACTGAGCCTTCACTCTAGAGCCCATGAGCCACAACTACTGAGCTCACATGCCGCAACTACTAAAGCCCCTGTGCCTAGAGCCCATGCTCCACAACAAGAGAAACCACTGCAATGAGAAGCCCGTGCACCACAACAAAGAGTAACCCCAGCTCGCCTCAACTAGAGAAAGCCCATGCACAGCAACGAAGACCCAACACAGCTAAAAATAAATAAATAAACTTAAAGTGATTATAGTAATATTATTAACAACTAATAATTTGGAAACAGTGACGGCAGCTAACATTAGTGGAGCACTGAAACGCCTTTCACCAAGCACTTTATACACACTTTCCTTTTGTTGAAAAAGATTAACTAAGTTTCCCAATGTACGATGCTCATAAGTGACTCAGAGCTGGGCCTCCAGTCCAGGCCTCGGCAGCACACGGAAGACAATGTGAGCTGACCATTTCTACTCTAAGGCCCATTCTTCATTCTGTTTTTAATTGCAGTTCAATTGAAGAAATATTTTTTTAAGTGTCCAGAGAATAGCAGGCATGTGCTAGACACAGAGATAAATGAGACAATGCTTCCAGCCTCAAGAAGCTCATTAGTTTAATGGGAAGCTCCAGAGGCACATAAACAAATTAAACAAGTTTAGAGCAATACAAGTGTTATAGAGAGAGGTGACTATATAAATTGTCGTCTGAATTGGGTGCTATTAATAACAACACAGTTAGACCAGGAGTATCCCAGGAAAGCCAGATGAACACCCCCTAGTGATACCAGAGTGGTACGCTAAAAGCTTGCTTGCTGTCAGCCTGTGGACACAACACCAGTTAGTAGCTCATGACCCATAACCCATTGCCAAATTTTCAGTAGAAAAGCTGGAATAATGTGGACAAGGAGTATTCAGTTATTGCTTGTTGAAATGAGTTGAACTGTACTGACTTGAAGTGAATTACATTGCAGGGACTATTCATAGATACAGGGTTTAAAATTGCAAAACTTAGCCCAGTGCTGTTTCTTATCACCCCATAGCAATTTCCTTCCCACATTACAAAGTACCTTCCGTGTCTCCAAAAATGCTTGAGAGAACTGGGCCTGCTACCCTGCACTCCACCCACCCCTCCTCCCACAAAAAGGAGTCAATCAGTCAAAAAAAAAAAAACACGTTGGGAAAATGTCCAAAGAATATTACCCTCATGGCAGTCTACATGCATTACGGAATAGCGTGCTATCACTTTCATCATCCCCCTCCAACCCACAGATTCTCCTCCTCCCTCTGTGCCAGGGCGTCTACATCCTTTGCACCCCTAAGGGCTTAAAGTCTGTCTTCCAGGTGTACAGGCCTTCTCCCTTCTCCCCTATACTCAAGAAGTCAAACTATGCTCCCCGGAGCAATGATCTAAACTATCTCAGCCAACAGAACCTCTTAAGAGTCTACAGACCCTCTCCCCAGAAACACACACACATAAAGTTCTCCATAGAGATTCAGGGGGTTCCCAGAATCTAGAAAAGACGCTGCCCTAGAGGGTTCATAAGGCTAAATCAAGGCTGATCTTTCAGAGTTTACACTCTTTATGTGAACCTGGGGTCTGGCACTAGGTAAGCACTTAGTGAATGGAGAAGTGTGAAGACAGGAACTCATGGAAATGCAAGGGAGAGTGAGAGGGTGACAACAAAAGCAGAGCAGTGACTGACTCCAAAAAGCTCCATCGGGTGATATTATCACCTGGGAGCCACCAAGTCCTGAGGATGGTTCCCGGCCTTCTAGTCCCAGAGGCTGCCAGGAGAACACCTCTCCCAGAGAATACTCACATCAACCAGGTCTCAGAAACCGGGGTGTCATGAGAGAGGGAGATGTATGTACCTGTCACATGGACCAGATAAATACACGCTCAGGTATTAAGAGTTTGTTCTCTTCCCAGTGGCACCATTTCCACAGTTGTGATTGTCCTGCTGATGGAGCTGTAAGCAAGCACAGTGCCTAACTTGGGCTCTGGAATCCTCTCTGATGAAATCTCTCACCCTGACTGACATGCCTTCTTTAAATATATTCAATCAATTACAGTCAGATCCTGTTGGCCTGAGAGCCATTTATTCCCTTTAAGACAATTTTGCATTTCTCTACTGGCTTCATTAAACATTCAAAAGTGTAAGTGATTCATTTTTTAAAAGTTTACTTCCCTAAAGATAAGCTCTTTTCCCTTGTTTCCAAATGTTGGGAGTGAAGAGAATGTTTTGCTATAGTTTCCACGCAGCACAGCAAGTTGTGCTGCTGGAATGCAGTTTTTGTCACTGCCGATCTTCACCACACACTCTATTCAAATTTCTGTCTGGGTCATTGCCTGTTTCCCACTTTTTTGTGCTAGAGAACGATTTCCTAAGTGTCCTCTAAGTTAAGTTAACTTCTCGATCCAGCTGAGAAATTCTCAGCCTGAATGACCTAATCTTAAACTGGAGGCTCAAAAAGAATGGCCTGCAGACAGGTTTCTCGTTGGCCTGGTAAGTATTTCTTAAAACTTTAAATAGGTCCCCCAGTTATTTTCACATAAAAGCACTACCTTTTCTTTAAAATTAATCAGAAACTGTGACCTTACTGTACTCACATTCTTGCACTGTAAGAATCAACTGGGGACTAAAAAAATGATACAAATGAACTTATTTACAAAACAGAAATAGATTCACAGACACAGAAAACAACCTTATGGTTACCAAAGGGGAAAGGTGGGGGGAGGATAAATTAGGAATTTGGGAAGAACATATACACACTACTATATATAAAATAAACAACAAGGACCTACTCTATAGCACAGAGAACTATACTCAATATTTTGTAATAACCTATATGGGAAAAGAATCTGAAAAAGAATATATATATATATATATATATATATATATATATGAATAACTGAGTCTCTTTGCTGGACAACTGAAAATAACACAACAGTAAATCAACTATACTTCAATAAAAATAAATAAATAAAATTTTTAAAAAAGAATCCTCTGGGGAGCACCAAGAGACATGTACAAAATAGCCCAGGAACTAACCCAACACCACCCAATGAGACAGGGGATGATGCATTGTGATGTGTTCACACTACAAGATCTGATACAGCACTTCAAACAAATCAGCTCCCAGCAACACCCAAGAGTAGGGATGACTCTTAGTAATACAATAGTAAGTGAAAACAGTCAGTGCAAAGGCTTACATCAGCATGATAATCTTTTTATAAAGTTAAAAACGACTAAAATTTTAAAAATATTTTAAGGATACGCTTAGATAAAAGAAAACTATAGAAAGGAAGGCAAGGGAATGAAGACCACATGGTACAGGACAATGGTTACTTATATTGGGACGAGACAGAGAAAGAAGGGACACATTGTCAAACATAGGTTATTGTCAAAATTCTAGATTTTGTTTGAGTGGTAGGGTCATCACATTATTATAAGGAGTTAATTAAATGACTCAATTAATGCAATACAGCATGAGCAAAGAACAAGTGTGTCATGAACCAAAGATTATGGACAACTAATTGTGAACACCTGAAGTCTTAAGGAAAAAAGGAAGAATCAGCCAGAGCAAGTGAGAGATGCTCCCCTTTAAACGAGCAGGTGTTCCCCATTTCCCATGGTCTCTGCTATGCTTTCTCTTTTCCCCAACACTGAGGCTCTATGTCAACTTCTATTTCTCATCTCATCCTGGGCCTGTTCATTGGAGATACAACTTCTCTCTGTAGGCCAGTCGTTCTCAACCAGGAGTTATCTTGTCCCCCCGAGGACATTTGACAATGACTGGAAGTCACTCTCACCTGGGTAAGAGGTGCTACAGACATCTGATGGGTAGAGGCCAGGAAGGGTGTTAAACATCCTACAATGCAGAGGACAGCTGCCCCCAAAGTTCCACAAAAAAAAAAAAAAAAAAAAAAAAAAACATTATGTGGCCCAAAACTGTAGAGCTTGAGAAGCCTGCTGTAGGCATTTGCCCCACCTAGGCAGGTCTCTTGGTCCTAATGCCTAGAATGTCATCCTCAGCACCCAGAGGAGAACTAGAAAATTTTGATTTTGAAATCTACAGTAAACAAGGATAAGCACTTAATGCCAAATGACCCTAAGATCAGTAGTGGTCATAGGAAGTCATTTTGCAGATGAGGAAACAGGAGCTAAGAGAGAAAGCCAGCTGCCCCTATGGACTACACCCGCTTCCCTCCCTGAAAAGAACTACCCCTCTATCTCACTCTGCCCCAGCCACAAGGACATTTTCTTAAACTCATGGAGCAGTATCCTTTCTCGGGATCTTCCATTGCCTGGCGACTTCTCATCCTTTTAAGTCTCCTTCAAATGTTTCCTTCTCAGAGAAGCCTTAGATAATCTCCTATATAATCACAAGCCCCTGATCTCATACACCCTTTATAATACTTTTCTGGCATTTTCCCAACTGGCAATTTGTATATTTTTGCTTGCTTTTCTAACTGTTCTTCCTTTCTGTCCCCACAAGGCTTTAAGTTCTGTCAGTTTAGGATCCATTCAAGTTTGTTTCCTCCAATACTGTTTACCCGGCACCTAGTACATGATCTGCACATAGTGGGCACTGAATGAATGAATAAATAAATGAGTTATTGAACTGAGGGAAGGAAGAAAGAAGGACGGAAGGATTAAGAGAAAGAGGAAATGAAAATTAATAAACCCTACTTTCCTTGTCTTATCCCAAGAAGTTTAACTATATCCTATTTTGGGGCGTTCTAAAAATTAAATCAATGTACTGGGGGTCAAAGAAGAAAGGAGGCATAAGCAATCCCCAGACACTGTTCTGTGCCTTGGGCCATTAGGAAATGTTAACTAGTCTCATCATTTACATCACACTTAATCTCTAAGGCTAGGTTTCTTGAACAAGTGCTTTAATTTTTCTTTTTCTTCCTCCTTGTCATCTGTCTCCAGGAGTTGAAAAGATGCCAAAGGTAAGGCTGAGTTTCCCAAGCTCCTCACCTTCAACAGAGACAAACCAAGTGCCTGGGCTCGAAGGGACAAACTGATTTGGACTTCTGCCACCCAGGCTCCTGCTCTGGACCAAAAGGTGAGTTCACAATTACCTTTGGGCGAGCTGTGCTAATTTCCTGGTCTTGGAAATTACTTTACAGTAAAATGATTGTTAAAATATATAAAGAAATACTCTGCAACAATAACTACTTAACCACTGAGTCCCATTTTCCATTAACAGCACTGACATCCATTGAATGGTGCAAGTGTGAGCCTTGAGGGAGGAGATCCTTGGGAGTCTAGTGACATGGCTGCCATTCACTGTCCTGTGGCAGAAAGTTAGAAGGTCACTAAGCTCAATTTCATTCTCAGGTCTGGGGTTTCACTTCTCTCTTATTCCTAGATTTGGAGTGCCCCCTCTCTGGCCATTGACTCCCAGTTTGCTTGTTCAGTGTTACCTCCCAAGACTGCTATGGGAAAGAGTGGAATGACTCTGTCAGGCCCCAGAACAAAGGAACTCCACATGAATATGTTTAGGTGCTGCATCCCCAGCGTAAAGCCTTCAAGGCATGTTTGCTTCTGTTCAATTTATATTGTCTACTGTGTCTAAGGCCATGGGTAAGGTAGGTCTGTTAGAGATAAATTTCCCACCCTCAAGGAGCTGACAGGAGAGGTGATGGATTAAAAAATACAATGCAGGGCAGAAAATATGAAGTGTCATGTGAAAAGCACAGAGAGAAAAATGCTATTAGTTTAAAATGATGATGATACCCAACTGAGATAATAATTAGTAAAAGCTTACCAGGAGGACTGACAGAGGTGAACTTGGGGAGAATTGTTAGAACTTCAGTAGTTGGGAAAGGATGGTAGGAGGAACAAGCCTTGAGCAAAGGGACAGCATCTGGAAACATGGAGTGTACCAAAGAACAAAATGTGAGTTTCAGGTAGCACAGGTCCATGTATTGTGGTGTTCCAATTAACCCTGTCCTATATGGCCAGAGAATGCAACTTTGGGTGAGACTTTGGGATTCTAAGACATGTCCTGTACTCCAGCTAGCCATTGATCAAAAGAGAGTTTTCCAAACCCTTAAAAACTACAGCTACATCTCTCCCCCTCCACAACCAGCAAGTGGACCTCTTGCAACTTTCATAAAGCTGGGTCCTCGGGCAAAGTCAGGGACAGAGAGGCCTCTGCCTATGGCCATTCCAGTTGGGCAGCAGTCTGGTTATGGAAGCAGGAAGATGGGTTTGGGGCTTCAGTGTCCTTTGACCTAATCAGGGTTACCTTTCTCAGCCCAGGAGGCTCCCAGCCTGGGCTGTGGAAACTCCTCCTTGTCACACCAGTGGGCTGGCAGAAAAGCAACCTGTCCCACCCGTCAGTGGCAGGCAGGGTGGTGCTCCCCTGCCCTGTGGATAACTGTGCACCCAAACTTGGCTGAAGCTCATGAAACACACAGTTCATGTGAATAATAACTTGTTATTATGTCCCAGTCACCCTAAATATCTTTTTTCCATATTCTGTTTTAATCCTCATAACCCTACAAGGAAGGTAATATCACCTGGGGGTGAGACTGAGAAAGGTAAGTTTCAAGGAGGTTAAGGAAGGCCCTCAGAGTCACCCAGCTAGTAGGTCACAGGGACTTTCCACCAATAGGGCTGCCTCTCATGCAGACACTCCTTCCCCTGCTCTCTGATAGTCTCATTTGGCAGGTGTCACCAGGAACAGTGTTTGAACACTTGCTGATTGTTCACATTTGAGCTAATGGATGCACTGCCCAGACAGGCTCTTAGGTTCCCCTTAAACAGGTTTTCACAAGCTTCAGACTGCAGAGAGAGAGGAAATAGGAGAGAAGGACTCCACCCAGCAACCAGAAGGTGGTTTCTGCAAGCAACATCTTAATCTTCTGGTCTGGTAATCTTGGGCAAGATGCATTTTCCAGATTCCCATGTGATGCTGAAATGAAAACTTCTCTTGCTGGTGATGTCTGAGTAGTGTAAGACAGGTAGAACTCAGATAGATTGGTATCCGGGACACCATCTGGTCTGGGCAGCCTCCTCAGTGCACAGGAGAAAGACCCAAGACAAAGCAGAGCAAGGGGAAATGTTCAACACCCGTTTCTGCCACTTACTA
The DNA here is from genome assembly GCF_964341445.2 of Mesoplodon mirus. Lineage (NCBI taxonomy): Eukaryota > Metazoa > Chordata > Mammalia > Artiodactyla > Ziphiidae > Mesoplodon > Mesoplodon mirus. The sequence continues at coordinate 38,142,389 of NC_138982.1, read as the reverse complement.
GTTTTAGCATCCGGAAGTCCCTACCCCACCTAGAAAATAATAATTGCATTAATGCCTACCTCACAAAACTGTTATTGACAATAAAATGGGACAACAGTGGTGAAAGCATGATTCAAATAGAAGTTGTTCTTATTATGAAGGCAGTTAGACTTAAAGTTAATTGATAAACCCTCATGGATGCCCTGACATGGCTGCTTCCACGCCCTTCTCACTCAGATCTCAGCTTCCCTGACCACACAGCCTAAAGAAGATACCCAATCACTCTCTTCCCATCATCCTTTTTAAATCTCTACAAGCCCTTGTCATTATCTGATATTTTTATTATTTGTTTATTTTTTATGATTGGTCCTAGAATGTAAGCTTCACAAGAGCAGAGCTTCGACCTATCTTGTTCATCGCTGGATCCCTGCACATAGCAGTACACTTCCTGGAACACAGGAGGCCCACTCGTATTTTTTGATTGAACAAATGGCTCCAATTACATTGTTGAATATTACTAGACTCCTAAACAGAGAGGCCAAGAATGACAATTCCACACTGTTAGCATGTGAGGAATCTTAGCAAACATCCAGTCAAACATCATTTTTCAAGAGGAGAAATCTGAGATCTTAGGAGAATTCTCAAACAAGGGCACACAGAAAGAGAGAAAGCATAGGAAAAAGCAGTGATCTCCTTCCAAAGTCAGACTTCCACTCTTTGATCAATGGAGAATTTATCTTGACAATTGACTGTATCCTCAAGGATTCTTATTGGTCTTTATTCCCAGGTATGATTATTTGTCACTTACCTTAGGATTTTAGAAAATGAAAGAGAGGGAAGTATGCTATCTGAACTCTGAAAGAGAGAAGGGTCAGAGATCCGATCCTACATTTCTTTCACAATATGAAACACCCACACCTCCAGTGAAGCAAACTCTACTTCCTGGGGAAGTCTGTTTCATTTTCAGACAACCTTACTAATAACTACACCATGTACCAGACACTGGGCTGAAGCCCAGAAGGTGGTACTCTGAGCTCAAACAATTCCCTCTCAACCAGAACAACTCCATTTCTATCCGTCCAAACAGTATAAAATCAGTATAAATATATTGATCTTCCATTACAAATTTATGCCTAAACAAGGGCTTCTGTATATAAAAATCAATTTGAAAATCATTGTATTTATTACCAAGCTCTCTTGCTGAGATGGCCTGAAATCTTTTCCATATAGTAGAAGTGGGTGGAAAGCATTCCTAGAACAACAGTTACCACCTTTTTAGAATGAGAAACCCTTTCTTAACATTGCTGGTGAGAGATAAATTGTTAAAACTGCTTTGGAAAGCAGTTTGGCATTCTATAGCAAGGCTAAAGATATGCATGCTGTGTGATCCAGCAATTCCACTGGTAAGTGTCTTCTCTACAGATATGTATGCACATGTGTACCTGGGGACGTGAACAAGAAAAACTCAAAGCTTGAAACAATCGAAAAGTCCATCAACAATGAAACTGACATTTTTTAGTATAGTCTTACCATGTTCTATTCTGACACAATGAAAATAAATAAGCTCTAATTTTATGCAATAATATGGATACATCACAGAAGAAGAAAAACACAAAAGAATATAATCGATGTGATTTCAATTGTATAAGCTTCAAAAATATTGTTATGGAATTGTTAGAAAAAATCTTTTTTAAGGCAAGAAAATAAGAATTACAGAAGACAAGTAAGAGGTTACTTCTACATTGGAGGAGGGAGACAGAGAGGGTTATGATTAAGGAGGGACCCAGGAAAACATCTTGAATGCTTGCAGTGTTCTACCTTCTGATCCAGGCAATGACCGTATGAGTTTTGATTTATTATTAAATTGATTGTATATATTTTTTGCACATTTACTTGACAGCTTTTAAAATGCTGCACACTCTCAAATGATTGAGTTCTACGGCTGGAGAACTGTCAATGCTTGGAGGCTGTCAATGCTTGTTGGGCATACAAGTCCTTGGACACATAGCGATAACTCTTGAGAGTCGTAGCCAACAGACAGGTTTGCAAACACTGATGTAGAGGGGGAAAGCATTGGGTTGGAGATGGGCAAGCCTGGGCTCTAGTCTGAACTCTGGTTTTATTATATAATCCCTTTCCCCTCTGTGGGCCTCAGTTTTACCCTCTGTAACAGAGGGGGTGGAATTATATGATCTCTTGAGTCCCTCTAAATTTTGATGTCTGTAGTTCTTATAACAGACATCAATCTTATGTAGATTGATGAATCTTATGTAGATTCTTATAATAGGAATCTCACGAATATCACCTATGTGACCAGCTTGCAGTCCCCTCATAGGTGCACATCAAAGGTCATAAATCCCTTCCATGGCGATGCCTGCCTCCACTTCAAAGCTGCCCATGTGGCCTTCACTCACGTTTTAACATTCCTTTAAGGAAAAATAGAGGGTAGTTTCTATTGCACCATTTGTGCAAATTGCTGCCAATGTATTGTGCAGACAACCTGCTTGAGACCATCAGACAGCCTTCCAGAAGAAGGAGCATACCACATGCAGGAAGCCCCTTGCCTGGCCCTGAGGATGGGAGCTGGTATGCCACTCCCATTGTGAAATTGTGTGACTTCCTGGCCACTGTGCCATATTCATCAACTGAGCATCAGAATTCCCCAATGTGAAAAGACTACATGATTCATTTCCATAACTGGTATTCAGACCTAAGCACCGCCTTGGGGAAGGTTTCTTGCAATTCTGTAAGATGGCACCACCAAGCCATGATGCTTGATTCTGGTTTTAACTGACAGAAAAGAGGCCTCATAATCTGCTGGAGAATTTCAAGCAAATGGATCTAAGTGGTAGATGATGAAGTTAGGATAGGTGATAAGGAAATGAAAGACCCAATAAAAATGGAAAATTTGGGGGGAGAGTAGTGGGGCAAAAGGGAGACCAGAATTTCTATCTTTTCAAAATATTCTGGGATGTCACACCCAACTAGAGGATAATTCAAGACACAATGTTAGGCCAGATAGTTATGATATAATCTCAGGTATTCCTTTTATGCTTTTATTATTACAGAAGCAATACATGCACATTTTAAAGATTAGAAAAGGAAAATACAACAAAAAACTTTACATTCCTGCAACCCAGAGATTCCTGCAGTTAACAACATGCTGAATATATGTTGTTTCTTTCACCAAAATGAAACCATACTATAAATGCTCTTTTCTGATCTGCTTTTTCATTCACTGGCCTCCATTTGTCCATGTCAGTGAGTTTTTATCTCAACCAAAACCCAAATTATATTCAAATTTTTCAGTGGACCCACTAAGTTCCACTACAACTGGTTTTTCCAAACCAGTGTGGCACTACTCTATTTCTTAACCTTGAAGATAATTAATAAATTTTCACCTTATAATTATCTACTAAGTTGTACAAAAATGTTTCTTGTGCTTTAATATAGGTATTATATAATATTTCACAATAAAAGAAAAGGGGAAATGTCATACACTCCTATATGATTAACATCATAATTTTCCTGGTTCTTTTAATCTAGATCTTTCCCTATTTCATGATAATGACTTATGGAACAGCCAGTACTTCTGCAAGGGTTCAAATGTTAATAGCTACATTCCTAATGATTTCAGATTTTACACAAAGACAACAAATAAATGACCTAATCTTCAGCTGCTTTTACTTTAATGGGTTTTATTTTAGAAATAATAACATCTATCCCACAAAGCAATAGTTAAAAAAATACAAAGTTTTTGTTTATAAAGAATTTAATCGTTTCAAAATATATCTGTATACAAAATCATCACATTGTACACCTTAAACTTATACAATGTTATATGTAATTATGTACCGATAATGCCAGGGGAAAAAATAAAAAGTCTATGAGCAAGAAAGAAAAAAAAAGACCTTAATTTTTGTTTTGTTATTTTGCATTCTAATAAAAATAGAGGTGTGATTTTATGTCGATTTAAGTTTGACTATAAACCAAACCAAAAAAGGGATTTCCTCTTGCGAGACGCAAGTGGGAAGAGATATGGGAACATACGTATATGTATAACTGATTCACTTTGTTATAAAGCAGAAACTAACACACCATTGTAAAGCAATTATACTCCAATAAAGATGTTTTAAAAAAAGGGATTTCCTTAGCACAGTGCTTCCAAATCAGTTTTACACACAGTGCAGATCAGATAAGTAGATGAGGTTGCTTGAAGCTGGAGGGGATCAATACCTCAACATTCCTATATGAACCCCTGTAATCCATCTGTAGCACCCCCAGCGCCATCCATGATATACCAACTGGGTAGCCTTGCCTTATCCTATATTTATAGTAAAACAACACCTTCTTTTCTCTTACTTCTCTCAGTCTAATCAGAGTCGTAACAGGCAAAGTTGTACTTAAAATGAGTATGTCCTATAATTACACATCATTCTTAGAAATACCCTCTTACCTACCAATATGTGTTTATTCAAGCAGGTTTTTGTTTGTTTCTATTTTGCAAATGTCTGCCTCTACCTTGTTGTTCCTTCACCTAGGAAAAAAAAATCCTAGCAATCTTTAAATTTTATTCAAATAAAACTTGCTCTATGAATCTTCCTCAGTCAGAATTCATCACAAGTTTAAAACCAAACTCATTACCCACACCCTCTTCTCTCTCTGAATCACCACTACCACCATACAGCCAGTTATGTGACTCAGAAATCTAGGGATTCCCTTCAATATTCTCCCCCTCCTCCATCAGCGTCTAATTAGCTCAAGGTCTATGGATTGTATCTCCTAGATTTTTCTCAAATTGGTCTCCTCTGCTTCATCACTGATACTTCTCTCCTATTAGTTCAACCTCTAGGCTTACTAGAATCACTGCAAGACCCCCCATTTCAGTTCCACGTGCACCTGCACTGTTGTCCATGCTGCTACAGAGTTACCTTCCCAAACACCTGCTTTCAGTTCCTTACTAGAGTAACCAAACAACCCGAGTTGTCTAGGATTGAGGGATTTGGGGGGATGTGGGCTTTCAGTGCTAAAAGCCAGAAGGTCCAGGTAAACCAGGATGGTTGCCTTAGATACACCCTTCAATCACTTTAGAATGGCAGACAAAGCTCTTCCTAACCTTCTCCACACTATCCTCTGAGCCTCTTCTCTCTGTTCTTCCCGTCCCACTCCACCACACACACATACACCCTGCACACCAACCTTGCCAAGCTACATTCAGTTCTCTGAATGGAATGTGCTCTGCCTTTTTACATCTCAGTACCTTTGTACATTGTGTCTCCTTGATTTAGAATGTTCTTTGTCTTATCTGGGCTTGCTGGTAAACTCCTATTCGTCCATCTAGATTATCTTCAGTTGGCACTTTTTCACTGAGGTCATCCAGGAATTGGCTGTAGCTTCCTCTCTGTTCCCACAGCACCTTGGATATACTGCTGTCATAACACTAGCCCACTGAACTGTACCCTCTATCAGATATTTGGCCCTAGGACTTCCCTCTGTATCCCTAATACCAAACACAGGGACTCATACACAGAAAGTGCTCAAGAAGGAAGGAAGGAAGGAAGGAAGGAAGGAAGGAAGGAAGGAAGGAAGGAAGGAAGGAAAGGTAAGTCCTTAGATCACTTTGTCTTCCGTGTAGAACTTATATTTGGGTTAATTGAATAAAATGTTTGCTTCTTCCATTAAAGCATTAGGTCATTGAAAGCTATATCTATCTTCACAGCATCCACACTGCAGAGACTCATTACATTTGTTCAACTGATATGGTTTATCTATTGTTTAAGGCTGAGAAGAGATGGTGACATGAAGGTCTTTGCTGGGGGACATGTCAAGAGGGACTGCAGGGATGTATACATGTAGTCTAAAGGTATAAATTGAGTGCTATTCCTTCCCTGTATGTGACTGCCATGGATTTACATTTGCAACAACCATTTCTCTTAAGGGGAAATCTCTTTATTGCTAAACAGATAGGAGAGTGGAGAATTGGAATCTCCCAACTAAACCAGGCACTGGAAACAGCTGAAACAGCTCTACCCTTAACTAGCTTCTCTGCCTATTGAGAGAAAATGATTCCTTGCTCAGTTGTCATATACCCCTATTTCAAAGCCATAAGTAAATATTTATACCAGAGTGTCTAAACATGGGACTGCCAACCATATGCATCAGAATCACATGGACGTTTTTGAAAAATGCAAATTCCTGGACCACCACCACAAATTTCAGAGGGTAGGGCCATAGGACCAGGGCATTTCCAGCTCAGTATCTCCACTGATTCTTATGCACATGGCATCTGGGAAAAGCTGATCGATACAGTGAAGGAGACTGCCATTTAGACCAAGTAACATTTCTTCTCTCAAATGACTATTATAATGGTAACTACCTAATAGGGTTGATGTGACAATTAAAAAATATGTTGCCTATAAACTATTTACACAATGCCTAACACAAGGCAAGTGCTCAGTGTGTATGAGCCAGTACTGCTCCTAGACTTTGAGTTCCTTGGTGAAAGAACATGTCTTTTTCATCATTGTATTGACCTTGACATTTTGGCATCCAATATATGAACCTACAGATAATCGGCCCCCAACAAATTTAGTTGCATTGAACTTTGATCTTGAATAAGGTTGGAGGGAAAATTTAAAACAAAATGCCATTTTTACTAAAATTGGCCAAGATCTTTGGCAAGTGTTGAAAACTGACTCAAAAGAGTTACAAGGGCATTTTTTTATAAAGTTGGTAGGATCCTTCATAAAGTGGCACAACCTTTCTAAAAAGCGATTCAGTAAATTTATCGAGTCTTAAAAGTGTTCCTAATTTTTGTTGCAGTAATATAATTATTATTTCTAGGAATTCATCATAAGGAAATAATCTGAAATGAAAAGCTAAAATTCTACGTTTTTATACACAAGAGGAAAACATGCACACGCACCAGAAAGAACTTAACTGTCTGACATTTGGAGAACAGTTAAGTAAATATGACACCTCCACAAAATAGAATGTTATTCAGTCATCAAGTTGAAATTTACAATAAATTTTTTATGAAATAGGGAAAATGTATCATGTGTTAAATGAACAAAGGCATTTATGGGTTGAGTCCGATAATGTTGAAGAAAATTTGTAGAAAAAAAAGTTAGCCAAAAATATATCAAATGTTAACAATGATAGAACCACAGTGATGTTTGTCATATTTCGTTATATTTTTCTGTGCTTTCAAAATTTTATAAAGTAGAATAAAATATATTTTAAAATAAAGTCAGAAAGTAATATTATCTTTAAAAGTAACTGAGTATTTTACTTCTGGAAACATGGAGTAGACTTACTTTTTCCTCCCAATAAGTTCAACTAAAATCCGTGAACGTTATGTAGAAAACAAACATAAGAAGGTTGAATGGTGGAGAGAAGGCAGATCGACTACAGAACTTGGGAACCAAGGAAACAATGACTCAGTAGTGAGTTCTCTGGGTTTTCTCTTTGCCTCATCTATGACTTGGATCAAAAGAAGCTGGCAATGGAAAAAGACACACACACACACACACACACACACACACACACACCCCAAAAGCCTGATCTCTCTAGCCAAATGACCAGGAAAGGATCCAAAGTTCACACACACAAAAAAAACTGTGGCCCCACCCCACCTACACCAGCAAAGGCCAAGTGGGGAGTCTAGACTGCTCTTCTCCACATATTGTAAGGCAGAACCTCAACCCCGGCGGGAATGATGTTAGATAAGGCTGCATAAGGAGCCAAGACTTTCATTCCCACCAAGTAATAGCAAGCACCCTTTTCCCTGTGGTATCAGTGGAAACTATATGAAGCCTAGACCACCACTCCCAACCAGCAGTAACAAAGCTCCTCTCCTCCTCCTCCTCGTCCATGCTAGGGTGTTGTCAGAGGAAGCCCAAGGAGAGCAAGGTTTTTTACTACCCCCTAGCAGTCGTAACATCCCCTCCTGCAGCATCAGTGGAGGTCATGTGAGGAGGAGCAGTGAGGCACTTCTAATTCTCCAAGCCAGAGAGTTATCACTGGAAGCCTAGTGGTGCTGAAACTTCCACCCTCAACCAACAATAATGAGGAGCTTCCCCCACCTCAAGTGTCAATGGTGATTGAGTAGGTTACCTGGACTTTCCCCACCAACTGGCAGTAATGAGGTCATGCCCTACTCTTCCTCTGCTGGAACAGTGGCAACAGAAGCCAACTAAGGTATAAGTTTTAAATAAGATCCAGAGTCTCATAACATAATACCTGAAATGTCCAGTTTTCAATTTTTTTAAAGTCATACCAAAAAGAAGAAGATCTCAAACTGAATGAAGAACAGAATCAACAGATGACAACGCCAAGATAACAGACATGTTAGCATGATCTCATAAAGATTTTAAATCAGCCATTGTAAAAATACTTTGAGGACCAACTACAGTCGCACCAAAAAAAATGAAAAAAAGAGAATATCTCAACAAGAAATAGAAGATCAAAGTAGAACAAAATGGAAACTTTAGAACTGAATAATACAGTGCCTGAAATTAAAAACAAAAACAAAAACAAAAAAACTTCAATGAATGGACTCAACAGTAGAATGGAGGGAAAAGAAATAATCAGTGAAATGAAAGATAGAATAATAAAAATTGCCCAAACTGAACTACAAAAAGAAAATAGTCTTTAAAAAATAAAACCATAAAACTGGTGAAACTATTAAAAAAGATCTTATTATTCATATCATTAGAAGAATAATAGATAATTTAAATAACCCTGGAACTATCAAGAAAATTGAATCTATACTTTTGAAATTTCTAAAAAAGAAATCCCTGGGAGTTCCCCGGTTGCCTGATCATTAGGATTCTGGGCTTTCACTGCCCTGGCCCAGGTTCAATCCCTGGTTGGGGAAGATCCAGCAAGCCTCATGGTGCAGCCAAAAAAAGAAATCCCTAAGTCCAGGTGGTTTCACTGAAAAATTCACTAAACATTTAAAGAAGAATTAATATCAATCCTTCACAATTTCTTCCAGAAAATAAAAAAGGATGAAACATTCCCTAATTCATTTTATGAAGTTAATGTTACCCTGATAACAAAACTAGACAGTATTAGAAAAAGAAAGGAAGAAAGGAAAAAGAAAGCAATCAAACTGTGACCAATATCCCTTAGGAGTATAGAAGCAGATGTTCTAAATGAAGTACTAACAAATAGAATTCTGCAATATGCTAAAAGAATTATGCACCATTATCAAGTGGTGTATTCAAGGGATACAAGACTACTTCAACATTCATAAATCGATCAGTGTAATCCATCATGTTAACCGAGTAAAAAAAACAAAAAAACAAAACAAAACAAAAACACAATCATATCAATCAATACAGAAAATACATCTGACAAAATTTCACAGCCATTCATGGTGAAAACTCTCAGAGAAATAGGAATAAAAGGGAACTTCTAAAAAAAAAAACGGGAACTTCCTCAACTTGACAAAAAACATCTTTAAAAACATACAGTTAACATTATATCTAATGATGACAGACTGAATGTTTTCCCCATAAGATCAGGAGCAAGACAAGGTGTCTATTCTCACCACTTTTATTCAAACACATTACTGGAGTTGTAGTTAGACAAGAAAAAATAAATAAACAGCATACAGAAATAAAATTGTTTCTACTTGCATATGGCATGATTTCTATTATAGAAAATCCCAAGAAATCTACAAACAGAAAACCTCTTAGACTCTTGGAACTAATAAATGAGTTCACCGCAGTCACAAGGTACAAGATAAACATACAGAAAGCAATTGTATTTCTGTATCCCAGTAATGAACATGTGAATACCAAAACTAAAAATGCAAGATGATTTACCGTCACTCAAAAAATGAAATATTTAGATGTAAATATAACAAAATATGTACAGGACTCGTATATTGAAAGCTACAAAATGCTAATGAAATAAACTAAAGAAGATCTAAATAAATGGAGAGACACGCCATGTTGATGGTTTGGAAAACTCAACAGAGTGAACATTTTAATTCTCTACAAATTAATATATGGGTTTAATATAATTTCTATGAAAATCTCAGTAAGATTTTTTGTAGATATAAACAAGATTATTATAAAATTTGGAATATGGAAAAGCAAATGAACTATAATAGCTAAAACAATTTTGAAAAATACAAATGAAGTAGGAGCAACAAGTCTACCTGATTTCAAGACTTATTATATAGCTACCTTAATCAAGACTGTGTAGCATTGACACATAGCTCAGCAGAACAGAATAGAAACCAAGAAATAGACCTATAAAAATATGCCCAGCTGATTTTTGACAAATGTGCACAAGTGATTTAGTGGAGAAAAATTAGCCTTTTTAACAAATGGTACAGGAGCAATTGCACATCCATAGGCAAAAAATGACCCTCAACCTAAGTCTCATACCTTATACAAAAATTAACTCTCAATGGATTGCACACTTAAATATAAAACATAAAACTTTAAGGCCAAAAACAGGAAAAAATATTGGGGCTTGTGGCTGCACAAAGAGTTCTTAGACTTGACTTCAAAATCACAGTCCATAAAAGGAAAAAAATGATAACTTGGAATTCTTTAAACATTTGCTTGTGAAAATTTTTGCCTTTTAAGAGGAGGAAAAGAAAATCTATTGACTGAGTGAAAATATTTGCAAGCCATACATCTAACAAAGGACTGGTAGCCGGAATGTATAAAGAACTTTCAAAACTCAACAGTAAAAAAAAAATACAATTCAACTAGACAACTGACAAAAGACATGAAGATGTAGATGGCTAACAAGCACACAAAAAGATGTTCAAAATCAATAGCCATTAGGGAAATGCAAACTAAAACCAGAGCGAAATATCACTACATACCTATCAAAATGGTTAAAATTTAAAATAGCGACAATGGTAAATGCTGGTGAGAATGTAAAGAACCTGAATCATTCAGACATTGCTGATGGGAATGTAAAATGGTACAGCCAATCTGGAAAACAATTTGGTACTTTCTTTAAAAACTAAATATGTAACTTCCATACAACCCAGTAATTGCTCTCCTGAACATTTATTCCCAAGAAATGAAAAATTACATTCACACAAAAACCTATACACAAATGTTTATAGCAGCTTTATTCATGATAGCCAAATACTGGAAACAACTCAGATGACCTTTAATGGATGAATGGTTAAATAAAACATGGCGCCATGGAATACCATGGAACACTACTTAGCAATAAAAAAGAATGAATTCTTAATATACACAACAACCTGGATCAATCTCAGGAAATTACACTGAATAAAAAATTCAATCTCAAAGTTTACATACTGTATGACTATGTTTATATAACAGTCTTGAAATGATGAAATCATTGAAATAGAGAACAGATTGGTGGTTGCCAGAACTTAAGGAGGGAGTGCAGACAAGAAGGAAATGGATGTGGCTATGAAAAGGCAAATAAAGTATCCTTGTGGTAATGGAAATGTTCTGTACCTTGATCGTATCCATGTCAATTTCCTGATTGTGAGATTGTACTATAGTTTTACAAGATGTTACCAATGGGTACACAGAATCTCTCTGTATTATTTCTTACAACAGCATGTGAATCTACAATTACCTTTACAAAAAAAAAAAAAAGACAAAAAAATGAATGTGTCAGACTAGATTATTTCTGAGTGACTTTCTATACCTGAAATTCCATGATTTGAGGGGTCTAAGGATCCATTAGGCTCTTGCTGATAAATAGGTGCACTGTGTCTAGCAGGCAAAGCTTCTTACAGATCTGGGCAACCTCAAAATGAGCACAGGTATGAAACTAAATCAGACAGATCCTACAGATCTATATCTATTTAGAGATGGAAGAAACAGAAGCCCGACAAGGGAAATTCCTCACACAAAATCAATGGTTAATGGAATAATTCATGCTAGAAAGAGCCCAGGCTTCTAAACAGGCCCTTTCCACCATGGCAGTTTGTAAATATCTACTGCCCTCACTGACAGCCTGTCCAAACTGTTAAACACCACCCAGCCCCAGTCCTTTCAGAGCTCTACTCAATGAGCGCTGGTGGATAAAGAAAATGTGGACAATCTTAACAAGTAACATTTTATTATAGCAATAAAGTAAAAGTTTTTTTAAAAAAGAATGAGACCAGAAAGGAAAGGAAAAGAACAAGTCAATGTTTTCTGTAAAGTACCAGATAAAAAACATTTTCAGGTTTGTAGGCTATACAGTCTCTCTCACAACTATTCAGTTCTGCTGTTGTAGTGCAGAAGCAACTAGAGACAATCTGTAAACAAATGAAGGATCTGTTTTCCAACAAATCTTTATTTACAAAACAATCAGTGGGCCAGATTTCACCCACAATCTGTAGTATGCAGACACCTGCCATAGAAGAACAACAGAAGCATTTAATGTGTGCACCTGCAATGACAGTACCTACCTAATGGGGTTATTATAAATTTTAAATGAAGCATCACATGAAAAGTGCTTATCAAAGGACATAGGTCCTAGTAAGTAGTCAATAACTACGACTATTACAATTATTAGGCAAGAATTGTAAGCAGCTCTTTTGCCCCTTTTCTGTTTGTCCATCTCTGTTTCCCTCAGACCTTATGAGATCACTAAGTAACATTTAACCTAACTCCTGTCTTATGCTCTACTGAATGTACACAATGCCTTGTCTAACTTGTTGATTTCTTTCCCAGATTAAAAGGAGTAAGAATGAAGAATTATGTAGTTAAAGAATGACTGACTCTTTACCCCCAGCATACCCCTTAGCAAATTTGTAGGTGGATTAAGCGGGCAAGATAGCATCCAAAGGAAGATCAGGAGAGGTCAGCAAATCTGCATAGAATGGAAACATGACAAAAAATCTCACCCCCTCCGTTAATGGTTAACGGAGATTATTTCCCCCTTTTCCCTTAACACTTTTCATGAGCTAGCAGAATCTTCAGAGTTGGTTTTGGAGCATGAGTCAAACTTCTCCCCTGGTTGCCAGTCCTCATTAAAGCAACCTTTCCTTTCCAACCAACAATTGTCTCTTGAGTATTGATTTTTCAAGCGGCGAGCTGCCAAACCTGAGTTTGGTAACAGAATCAGACTGATCTAAGACCTGTCTGGTTCTGAACAGAAAGGTCTGAACTCCTTATTGTCAACAACCTTGGTGACACAGTAAGTGGCACTTTTGTGTTCCTCCTGGTAGATGCCCCTTTATCCCAGAATCTCTGTGGATTTCAAAAAGAGAATTACACTAAGAGAAGGTAGCTTCTTTAAATTATCATTCCAAGATTTTCTGAAGTAAATTTTGAAGAACTATGACACATGAAGAGTGATTGAAGGAACTCTTCAAATTGGAGAAAAGATACCTGGAGGGGTGGGACTGAAGGACATACAAGAACAATTTTTAAATGCCTGACTTGTAGAAATGGAAGCTGATTTTTGACAGGTAGCCCCAAAAGGCAAAAAAAGTAAGACTAATGAATTCAGGTTAATAGAACTATATTTCAGTTCAACATAAAGTAGAGTTTTTTAAATTGTCTGCTCTGTCTTACAAGGAAATGATTTATCTTATGCTGAGTTTCCTTATCTGAGGGCATTTAAGGAAAGGTTAGATGGGTGAGGTAAGGGGCAGGAGAAGGTCAGATAAACTTTGAAGAAGCTTTTGGCCTGAGACCCTGATTCTGTGGAATGAATCTGAGGTGAAATGAAGTGTAGTAAACTAGGCATCTATTTCTCTCAATTCTAATCCTTATTTACCTTTCAATTTGTATGCTGTTTCATATAATTTTGAAATGTAATTGTAACTAGCTACATTCATCCATCATTCATTCATTCATTTATTTATTCCAAAAATATATATTGTGCACTTACTTTGTGCAAGGCATTTTTCTAAGCATTGGAGATATAGCAGTGAATAGTTGATCAATACGCTATGAAATATTAAGTAGAAAAGTATATCTTCCTTGGGGTAATAAAATATTCTACTTTTATTTGCATATCTTTTGCTACTTTCAATTGGCCAATTAATTTATATAGGGACCCTTTGTAGGCAATTATTTCAATGATGTAAAACTCAAAAATAATTTTTTTCCTGCTCTGTGATCTTGTGTAAAAGTTCAGAAAGAAGATGATTGGGCTTTTCTCCCTATAGTGTGAAAGCCCCATAATCAGACCTTTATTAAAGAACAGATACTATAGCTGTGACCACAGGGGATAGAATTTGATACCAAGATAATAGGAATTCTATCTTTTATTTATTCCTCCTAGGGTAGAAACAGCAGGGGGAAGCTACATAGAAAACTTTCCTGAAATGAAATATGAAGCCTCCCTAGTCTATTGCTATAGACTCATTCACCTCTGCAACATGGGGCTGCTGTGTTCAGAACTGATCCTTTATATGCACATGATGCCTTTTGACTGAAAAGCCTTTAAATAAATAGAAGCTTCACAACTTTCTATTACACAGTTCCTCTTCATAGTTTTCTGGGATGGAGAATGGGAAACATGGCATTTCTGAGCATCAAAATCATATCCCTTCTTGCAGTTCCACGTGAGTCTAGATCTCTACTCCTGAGAGGGGTTTTGAAAGCCAATCTGACTTTACAAATGCACAGACCCCCCTGAAGGGTATGATTTTAGCAACTAGGAAAGACTGTCTTTAAAAATATCACTCTAACTTATACAAAACACAGACAAGATTTATATGCATTTATATGCAAGATTTATATTTATATTGTAGATATTCACTACAATATTATTAGTAGTAGTAATAGAAAGCTACCCATGTATATAAGAATCTGGTAATCATTAAATAATATTATATAGCCATTAAATTAATGATTAAGTATTTTTAATAACATGAGGAAAATGTATATGTACTAATATTAAGTGAAGGGAAACAACATAAAATTATGCAGTATGATTTCAAATTTAATTGTAAAAAAGGTGAAGCACAAACAAAAAAAGACTGATATATAAAAGTATAAAATAAAATACTCGTGATATTTGCCTTGAGTGATGACATCATTGTGATTCTTCTTTTACTTCTATATTGTGCATATTTTAATCATTGAATATGATTAAATGAACTTTTTTAATAACCAAAATTATTTTATTTTACTTCATTTTTTATTTTATACTGGGGCATAGTTGATTAACAATGTTGTTAGCTTCAGGTGTACAGCAAAGTGATTCAGTTATACATATACATGTACCTATTCTTTTTCAAATTCTTTTCCCATTTAGGTTATTACAAAATATTGAGCAGAGTTCCCTGAGCTATACAGTAGGTCCATGTTACTTATCTATTTTAAATATAGCAGTGTGTACATGTCAATCCCAAACTCCCAATCTCTCTCTTCCTCTCACCCTTCCCCCTGGTAACCATAAGTTCGTTCTCTACATCTGTGAGTCTGTTTCTGTTTTGTAATAAGTAAATACGATTCAATGAACTTTTAAAATCAGAAAAATAGCAACATGGATGGACCTAGAGATTATCATACTAATTGAAGTAAGTCAAACAAAGACAAATATTATATGATACCACTCATATGTGGAATCTAAAAAATAATAAAAATGAACTTATTTACAAAACAGAAACAGAATCACAGACATAGAAAACAAACATAGTTACCAAAGGGGAAAGGGAGATAAATTAGGAGTATGGGATTAACAGATACACACTACCATATGTAAAATAAATAGCAAGGATTTACTGTACAGTACAGGGAACTGTATTCAATATATTGTAACAATCTATAAAGGAAAGAATTGGGGAAAAAAAGATATATATACAGAGAGAGAGAGAGAGAGAGAGAGAACCGAATTACTTTGTTGTACACCTGAGACTAATACAGTATTGTAAATCAACTATACTAAAAAAAATTAATTTAAATAAAAATTATTTAAATAATTTTTAAAAATATAAATGAACATATATTTTTAAAAGCTCTTTTCTACCTCTTCACAGATATCTAAAATACTTCAGCAAAGCTCTATATTTTATATTCTCTGAGGCAAAAAAAAAATCACGGGGTGACACAACCACTTTAAACATTATTTGTTCAGTTCAGCTAACCTATTATTTATTGACTATCAGATTGGAAATTCTGTTTGTCCATTTGTATTTTTTTGTCTAGATTACCAAATCCCCATTTATTTCACTCCAGGTAATAGCATCCAATACCCCAATTTTCTTCTGTCAAACCACTCCTTTCACCAGCCTCTGCTGATGTGCTTTATGCAGAGTTGACTCTGACCCCATCTCTAGGACCGGGCATGTGACTAAGACCATGGTATTCTCCTGTCCACACTAATAAATTTGAAAAGGGGAGATGATCCAATCAGAGCCAGTGAGGAAAAGATGAGTCTTTTTTGCTCATCTATTTTACTGAGACTATTGAAAGCAAGGCAAATTGTTTTTTCCACTGGTTTAGTATCTGGAGATATGTAATCCTGGAGTTATCAGAAGGCCGCATGTGAAGTTTGGGACTAAAACCAGTACTGTATGACCAATTTGACAAAGGTCAGTTACTTCCAAGTAGGAAATCCTCTCTGACACAAGCAAAACTCCATTGGTGCTGGATGAAGAACGGAAGCAAAAATCCTCTCCCACTTACCATCCTGAAACCAGGATTCTACAAAATCATGCTCAAGAAACTGTGATCGGAGGGGCAGGAAACTCCCATCTCAGACCCCTGACAGATAGAAGACAGAGGTGGCTACCATGTAGAGGATGAACAGGAGTATTGACAAAGCACCACTCCCTGAAGCCCAAACACAAAAGGACTGGCTAGGATTACCTTCTCTGCCCCTACTAGAAGCCTAGCACTGAGTAACAAGCCAAGGAGGACACACTGGTGGAGGGACAAGAG
This sequence comes from Mesoplodon mirus, assembly GCF_964341445.2. Taxonomy (NCBI): domain Eukaryota; kingdom Metazoa; phylum Chordata; class Mammalia; order Artiodactyla; family Ziphiidae; genus Mesoplodon; species Mesoplodon mirus. Next base: position 38,125,563 of record NC_138982.1, on the reverse strand, counting down.
CATAAAGAGAGACCATTTCTGTAATGCAGGCAGGCATGGATGGCTGAAAACTGAAGGGGAATCGGGGTGACCTGATTCCAGTACCTGTCCCCTGTTCACTTTTATGCCCAAAAGATCAGAAAGCTATGACTTTTACAAAAGAGACCCGGAGGCTTTGCTTCTCACAAACTCAAAATGAGCCCTAAGTATAACATAGCTGCTAAACTAATACGCACTGTGTTGGGCTTATTTCGTAGCTGTAGTCGTGGTGGTGGTAGTAGTGGTAGCCGTGATAGTCGTGGGCAGTGATAGTAGTAGTAGAGATAGTGGTATTAGTGGGGGCGGTAGCAGTAATAGTAGCCAGGAAACTACTGGAGTTAGAGCAGGAGATCTGGAAGCCACCTGCCAAGGTTCAAGATCTGTGTTTGCTGCTTCTCAGGTTTCATGTTTGGACAGATTATATAATTTCTCAGTACTCGTTTTTCTAAAATTCAGATTAACAACTCAATTGAGTCAGGAAAGAAGAGAAAAACTCTTGTAATATTTGCATAAAATCTTCAGTCTATCTTATCAGAAATATATTAAGTAACTTCGATGTTATGTGTGAAATACAGACATGATATAAGATGCAGTACCCGCCCCTACTAACTCGCAGTCTGTTGGGGGAGAAAGATAAACACATCACTCTACTACAGAACCCAGTGAAAATTGCTATAGTAAGCATTCATATCCACTCCAGACAAGGAAGGGACCAAGTGTGACCCAGGGGCTCCCAGATGGCTTAAAGAAGAAAGTCAGATTTGAGATGAGTTCTGATGGAGGGGCAGGGCTCTGATGGCCAGATATTAGGGTGAAGATATCACCCTGGCAGAGAAAGTATATAATATATTCTGGGAAGAGCAAGAAGACCACATTTTGGTGATGAAAGACAATGGAAAGTAAAAAATTGTCTCTTGGAATTGACTAAAGGAAAGACCTGCACAGGGTGACGTGGCCTCCAAGCTGAAAGATCCTTATCATGCTTGGTGATTCCAAGCTGAAGGAGAGAAAACTTGAAGGTAAATGTATGCCATAAAATTCAACCTTATTCTTCCATTAAAAGCAAGTAGAAGGAGCCACTTATCTACCCAAACTGCATTCTTGGATGCTTTTGTTTTTGACCTGGCCTCAAAACTTGACCTTTCCTCACAATATTATCTTCTTTGTACTGATCCTGAGACTGGAGTGCTAGAGATTCAAAATCCTGCAGCCATGGTTCCCCCAAGAAGATTCTGGAAATACTATGGTGATTATAGTCTCAGCCAGAGCCCTGTGTGTGCAACCACTAAAATCAGAAAGTGAAAAAAAAAATAAATAAAATAAAATCAGAAAATGTTCTGGCCTGAGGGACATAATATTTCTCTGGAAATCACCCAGTACATTTGGGCCTCCTTCTGTTCTTTTTCTGAGGGGGCATCTAGGGCATAACTGTGCTCATTGTACATAAAAGTAGCCTCAGGGTGAGGATGGATTTGAGGAGACGATGTTCTGAGCTGCCTTCCAACTCTACCCAGCTGTGGTTTCAGGCAACTCACCAAGGTTTACATGATGGGCATCTAGAAATAGCTGTAGCCCATTTAGATAGATGGTCTCACTCTGGCTAGTCTTCAAGAGGCTTTGAAATAGTCACAGAGTCTTGAAACTGGTGCCCAGGAATGAATTTCCTCTGGACATATCACCAAATCACCAATTCTTTTGAAGGCCAAGTTCCTGTGCTCCATGTCTTCTGTGGGCCTGAGGGAGCTGTAGGGTTTAGCACTGGTTAATTATTTATGAATAGATTTACTCCTTATTCCTTTATTCATTGAGTAATTCATACAGCAACTGCCATAAATTTCCATCTCCCACTTAATGTAATGTCTCCAGATATGTTCACCTTTCCATGACTAAAAAAATCTCACAGCACTTTGAAAAAATCAAGAGTATCACTTAAATTTCTTAAGATGTTTCACAGATATTTTATCCACCTGTTTTCAAACTTTTTAAACCATATTTTGTATGTGTGCTGGAGAGTACATCAAGAAACCATCTGCATTGGTCTCTGGCTCAAACAAGTAAGGTATTATTATCTCCATCTTGTAAATGAGGTGAAATCAAAGAGAGGTGACCATGATCTACTTTAATAATGGCAGGGCCAACACCACAGTGCTGGTCTCCAGACTCTTAATGTTGTGTTTCTTTCGATTATGCCCTGGTGTTTCGCAACCATTAACAACTGAAGTAGTGCATCCAAAATTAAGCAAAACCAAGAGGCAGTAAATTATCATGTTTAAAGCACAAACTTAGGCTATAGCCTTCCATTTACTTAGCCAGATGAACCTGTGCATGTCATTTAATCTCTCTGTGCCTCAGTTTCCTCATTTGTAGAAGAGAGATGTTCATCCCTCCTAGGGTTGTTGAGAGGGTTAAATAAGTTACTATATGTAAAGTTCTTAGTCCAAATCAACCGCCATATAAGTATTTGCTGTGACTATTGCCATCCCTGCTCCCAACCTGTTCCTACTTTTCCCTATGGGATTAAGTGGTAGCATCATCCTCTCCCATTGGACAAAGTAGGAACCTTAAAGACTTCCTTAATAATTACTCATCCTGTTCACCCCTTCTCTCTTATGCCACAGTCTATGGGTCATGAAGTCTTTTTAGTTCTAATTTTTAAATATCTCTTAAATCCAGTCTCCACTCAGCATCCTGAATCTCTCACCTGGACTCTTTCAAACACTCCTTCCTTGTCTTGCTCCTCCAACCAAACTTCCTCATCCCCTGATGTAACATCCTTTGGAAAGGCAAATCCTACCATATCATTCCCTGTTTCAAATTTTTCAGTAGCTTCCCCATTGCATTCATCAGGTTGACATCACATCTTTCTGACCAAGTCCAACTCAACCGTCAAAGATTCTAATTTAGTAGGCCTGGAATGGGGGCCTAGGAATCTATTTTTTTGTACTCCCCAACTTGATTCTGGTACGGTTTTTTCATGGGCCAATGTTTGGGAATCATTGGAAAAGATAAAATGTGTACTCATTAGGATGTCTTATACAGTCCTTCAAAGGCTGGCCTTCACCTACCCCTCCAGGGAAATTAAATGCCATCTTCCCCCTTGGAGTGTTCTTTGACAGAGTTGCTACTTCTTCTGTGCTCCCACAGCTCTGTATGCATAAGTCCCACAATGATACCTATTTCAGCACACTTTCATTACATTTGCATCCCTGGTCCCCCCAGTTGTAGGACAGCTTCATGAGCATGTGTCTTGTGCAGTCACACAAGGCCCTGCTTTTGGAAGGATGTTCTGCTACAGTGATCTTGAAGTTCTTAATAATTCTTGAACCAGGGACACCTCATTTTCATTTTGCACTGGACCCCACAAATTACATACTCGGTCCTGCCGACTCTACTGTGAAATCCTTGAAAACAGAAACTGTTTGCTATTCACTCGAAACCCTCTTTGGTTAGCACAGAGGACTCCTGGCACCGAGTAAGGGTTTGGTAAATATTTGTTGAGTTTATACGTGAACAGATGAAAAGGTAGAATAAGGTATCTCACAGAAAAATAGTGTAGCATGGCTAATTAACTCTGAAGAATAAGCTTTCTTTATGCCTGAGGGAGATAGCAGCCAATTGATAAATTCACAAGATGATTGACAATCCCCAATAAATAACATAAAATTTCCTAGGTTTCTCTTTAAATTTCTCAAACTGTTGCAGCCTTTGAGCCTTGCTACCTCCCTGTTCTTCTCAGAATGCAAAATTGCAGGTTAATGGGGCCTGCAATTGTGCCATCAGATATGCCCTGAGTATTTGTGCCAAGAACTGTGCTAAATTCGGGGGGGGGGGAGTGGGAAAGGGGAGAAGGAGGCCATAGAAAGGTGAAACAAGCAGGACCCCTCTTCTCAAGAAGCCATTAAATCGCACTTTTCAAGAGTTTCAATCAAAGATGAGTTGACTTCATGGGAGTTCTGCAGCAATGAATCAAGAATAAAGACCCTAGACTTGGCCAGTGGCCCAGCTTCCTGAACATTTCAACTGACAAAATGTCTCAGTCCGAACACAATTCCTCCACTATGAGATCTGTGGGTTCACTAGTTAACATTGGCAACCAACTCGGAGGTGCTCATGGAGCATAATAAATAAGTAGCTATTGAGGTGGGGGGAGGTGCTTTTGCTCCCTGGTGTTAGGGAAGAAAAGGCCAACATCAGCTATCAAAATGAGCCAAATAATTGCAGAAGACAGATGCCCCTAGCTCACGCTGAAGGCGCAACAGGACTTCCAAAGTGGCGAAGGCCACACACCACCCTGCTGCTATATTATGTGCCCGTGGCACTAACTTCTTGCTGTTCCCACAAATGACTTGGAAGTTCAAAAAGAGTTTCTCTTGCTTTTCCACATTCACTAGTTTTTAGTTACCCAGTCTACTGGTTGATATAACATCAGTGATAGCATTAATATATTCTAGTAAAGAAAAAATGCTAAGAAACGTATAGCGATGTGATCAATTTCAAATTAAGGAAATGAAAACTAATTCCGCCATAAAGTATCATTTTCACATTCCAGATGAGCCAAAATCAAAAATACTGATAATGCTCGACATTGGCAAGTATGGTAGAGAAATCAAGTATTCTCAAAAACAGACTGCTAGTCAGAGTATATTTTTATACAACCGCAATCTTTGGGAGGGCAATTTGGGCAATGTAGGGCAATGTATCAATCAAAATTTAAAACACACATCCCCTTTATTACAGCAGTGCTTTTTCTAGGACTTTATCCTAAGGAAATGATCTGATTAATATTTTAAAACACATGCAAAAAGTTTTCCATCACAGCCAAAATGTTTAGAAATGACATAAGTGAGTAACACGAGAGATTTGCTTAGTATAGCATAGTCCATCCAAACACAAGTTAAACATTAAAATGGTTATGTGGAGCTGTAAATATCAAAAGGAAAATATGTCCCTAATATATTTTAAGTGTAATGAAAAGCCAGCTTTAAAAAAGAGTATAAATGGAATGACTCCATTTTTTGTTTAAAAAAAAATACGTATTGGTAAATAGAGAAGAGATAACACCCATTCTTCTCAAACTCTTCCAAAATATAAAAGAGGGAGGAACACTCCCAAACTCATTCTACGAGGGCACCATCACCTTGATACCAAAACCAGGCAAAGATGTCACAAAGAAAGAAAACTACAGGCCAATATCACTGATGAACATAGATGCAAAAATCCTCAACAAAATACTAGCAAACAGAATCCAACAGCACATTAAAAGGATCATACATCATGATCAAGTGGGGTTTATTCCAGGAATGCAAGGATTCTTCAATATATGCAAATCAATCAACGTGATACACCATATTAACAAGTTGAAGGAGAAAAACCATATGATCATCTCAATAGATGCAGAGAAAGCTTTCGACAAAATTCAACACCCATTTATGATAAAAACCCTGCAGAAAGTAGGCAGAGAGGGAACTTTCCTCAACATAATAAAGGCCATATATGACAAACCCACAGCCAGCATCGTCCTCAATGGTGAAAAACTGAAACCATTTCCACTAAGATCAGGAACAAGACAAGGCTGCCCACTCTCACCACTCTTATTCAACCTAGTTTTGGAAGTTTTAACCACAGCAATCAGAGAAGAAAAGGAAATAAAAGGAATCCAAATTGGAAAAGAAGAAGTAAAGCTGTCACTGTTTGCAGATGACATGATACGATACATAGAGAATCCTAAAGATGATACCAGAAAACTACTAGAGCTAATCAATGAATTTGGTAAAGTAGCAGGATACAAAATTAATGCACAGAAATCCCTGGCATTCCTGTACACTAATGATGAAAAATCTGAAAGTGAAATCAAGAAAACACTCCCATTTACCACTGCAACAAAAAGAATAAAATATCTAGGAATAAACCTACCTAAGGAGACAAAAGACCTGTATGCAGAAAATTATAAGACACTGATGAAAGAAATTAAAGATGATACAAATAGATGGAGAGATATACCCTGTTCTTGGATTGGAAGATTCAATATTGTGAAAATGACTATACTACCCAAAGCAATCTACAGATTCAATGCAATCCATATCAAACTACCACTGGCATTTTTCACAGAAGTAGAACAAAAAATTTCACAATTTGTATGGAAACACAAAAGACCCCGAATAGCCAAAGCAATCTTGAGAACGAAAAATGGAGGTGGAGGAATCAGGCTCCCTGACTTCAGACTATACTACAAAGCTACAGTAATCAAGACAGTGTGGTACTAGCACAAAAACAGAAAGGTAGATCAATGGAACAGGATAGAAAGCCCAGAGATAAACCCACGCACATATGGTCACCTTATCTTTGATAAAGGAGGCAGGAATGTACAGTGGAGAAAGGACAGCCTCTTCAATAAGTGGTGCTGGGAAAACTGGACAGGGACATGTAAAAGTATGAGATTAGATCATTCCCTAACACCATACACGAAAATAAGCTCAAAATGGATTAAAGACCTAAATGTAAAGCCAGACACTATCAAACTCTTAGAGGAAAACATAGGCAGAACACTCTATGACATAAATCACAGCAAGATCCTTTTGGACCCACCTCTTAGAGAAATGGAAATAAAAACAAAAATAAACAAATGGGACCTAATGAAACTTCAAAGCTTTTGCACAGCAAAGGAAACCATAAACAAGACCAAAAGACAACCCTCAGAATGGGAGAAAATATTTCCAAATGAAGCAACTGACAAAGGATTAATCTCCAAAATTTATAAGCAGCTCATGCAGCTCAATAGCAAAAAAACAAACAACCCAATCCAAAAATGGGCAGAAGACCTAAATAGACATTTCTCCAAAGAAGATATACAGATTGCCAACAAACACATGAAAGAATGCTCAACATCATTAATCATTAGAGAAATGCAAATCAAAACTACAATGAGATATCTCACACCAGTCAGAATGACCATCATCAAAAAATCTAGAAACAATAAATGCTGGAGAGGGTGTGGAAAAAAGAAAACACTCTTGCACTGCTGGTGGGAATGAGAATTGGTACAGCCTCTATGGAGAACAGTATGGAGGTTCCTTAAAAAGCTACAAATAGAACTACCATATGACCCAGCAATCCCACTACTAGGCATATACCCTGAGAAAACCATAATTCAAAAAGAGACATGTACCAAAATGTTCATTGCAGCTCTATTCACAATAGCCTGGAGATGGAAACAACCTAAGTGTCCATCATTGGATGAATGGATAAAGAAGATGTGGCACATATATACAATGGAATATTACTCAGTCATAAAAAGAAACGAAATTGAGCTATTTGTAATGAGGTGGATAGACCTAGAGTCTGTCATACAGAGTGAAGTAAATCAGAAAGAGAAAGACAAATACCGTATGCTAACACATATATATGGAATTTAAGGAAAAAAATGTCATGAAGAACCTAGGGGTAAAACAGGAATAAAGACACAGACCTACTTGCGAATGGACTTGTGGATATGGGGAGGGGGAAGGGTAAGCTGGGACAAAGCGAGAGAGAGACATGGACATATATACACTACCAAACGTAAGGTAGATAGCTAGTGGGAAGCAGCCGCATAGCACATGGAGATCAGCTCGGTGCTTTGTGACCGCCTGGAGGGGTGGGATAGGGAGGGTGGGAGGGAGGGAGACACAAGAGGGAAGGGATATGGGAACAGATGTATATGTATGACTGATTGACTTTGTTATAAAGCAGAAACTAATTTTAAAAGAAAAATAAATAAATAAAAAATACGTATTTGTAAATAGGTGGTGCACATTCTTTTAAGAATAGATTGTGATTGATTGTCTTTTGTTTTGGCATGGTGCATAGTGCAAATAAATGGATGATACCCAAACAGAATATTCTTATTCTATCCAGACATGTATGGGGGTAAAAAGGGAAGTCTTGAAGAAATAATATGTGCTGTGGTGTGTTGGTAGGTATTTAACAGCAAGCCTTCAGGTGGGGCAGGTAGAAGTTCTCTGTAGCACTTACTGATTTCTATGGCATAAATACTTCCCAACATTATTCATTTCAAGCTACTAATGTGATATCACTGAATGCAGAGTTGGGAAGAGATGTACAGTAACATTATGTACAGTAACCATTATGTACAGTAACCATTATGTAGTATTTCCATGATATGGATACAACAGATACAAATAATCATAAGAGTAGAGATAATATTAAAATGTAGTAAAATATTAGAAAGTGATGTTTTGTATATGCATTTTTTACAAGTCTGGAAGGAGAGTCACCAATATAATAATATTGATCTTGTCTGGGTGGGAAGTTCATGAACCATATTTACTTCATTCTTTAGACCTTTATATGTCATTTCAATATTTTTATAGTAAACATATGTTACCTTTATAATCAGAAAAAATTTTCAAGTTTTTTTTTCTTTCTTATTTTCTAAAATCTAGGAAAGAAAGAAATCAGTGAACACAACTTTTAAAACAAGTCTAGCTGTAACAAAACACTTCCCCCCAAAGGAGTCTGATTTCATTAGAGTATAACTAAAGATAATGGTGAGTAAAATTTGAATAAATTAAATCATACCTTTATTCAGTCATGGTATAAGGAATTGAGCACTCAGTGTTTCTAAGGCCTTTCAAAATATAAATATGCAACATCTGAATACAAAGGAATTTGAGCTTGCGGCCCATCTTACACTCTCCCTCTACAAATAAGGACACTGAGTCCTAAGACTGGTAGGTGTTTTCCAAAGTAAGCACTACAAAGCAGGTTATAAAGTAACTCAGCTCCTCTCCATTTATAAATGGTCTCTATAGTTTGTGAATAAAAGTGTATATTCCTCACTTATCATTATTTAATGAGAAGAGATGACCTCATGGGGGATGGGTGGGCAGGGTAGTATTCATTCATTTGGTTAATTGCTGAAGCCCTCACTCCTCCTACCTTTGCATAGACCTCAGCTTATGCTTCTCCAGAATTTTATACTTCTTCAGACAATTCCACATAGACTGTCTTAGTTGATCCTCATAAGAGCCCTGTGAGACAGGTAAAGTAAGAAGGACAACTCCCATTTTACAGCTACAAAAACTGAGGCTAGAGCAGGCAAGTGGCTAGCCTAAAGCTAGTGAAAGCCTGGTCTCTGGTCCCATCACAGTGTTGTCTGGGAGATGGTCTCCTCTTTGAGGCCTTTCAGAGGCAGTCATCTGGGTGAACCTACTCAAAAGGTCACTTTCTCCTCTTTCCTGCCTTGTCCTCCTAACAAGCTCTTTCTTCCATTGGCTCCTATCTCATATTGCACTTAAGGATATTACTTTCAGGTCACCTAGAGTGTCTCTTTCATTCCTGTTTTATTAGTTCTAGAGTGGAAGATAGTCCCAGGCATCATTAGGCATGGAAATATTCTGTTCTTTATTTGACATGAGGGCTAAACCCTAGAATGCTGTTTTCTCTTGAAACTTGCAGTGATTTCTATCATTGGAGGAATGACTTCTGCAAAAGTCCAAAGAGTGTATATTAGAAAGCAAGAAACTGTAAACACTTTGGTGTGACACATTTCTAGACAATCTTGATTTGCTAAAAGGGATTAACATTGAGGCCAAACGAGACAGACTGACTCAGGAAATACAAATCATGTACAACAAGAGATCCTGGGAAATCTAAGTGGATGAGATGGATCTAAGCTTTGTTTTATCAGGGAGGAACTGTGTTCTCCTATTAAGAGTGCTATATCCTCTGCAAAAGCTGAAGAAGGCATCAGGAGGCTATGTTCAGGTCTACCAACTTAACCTACGTGGGGTCTCGGCTCCTGGTCTTCATGGTTGATGTAACCTTAGATGAGCAAATTCTCAGTGTATCAGTTTTCTCCTCTTTCAGGTGGGAAGCATAGCACCTACCTCACAGGGTGTAGTGAAAACCAAGTTAGCTAGTAGGCAAGAAACTATTGGTAAACTAAAAATTTCTAACTATATGTGGCATACATTTAAGGTATCCTGCTAATTTTTGAAGCTTACTGCTCGGGGAGAAGGGAATGGAGTAATGAGTTTAAAAGGGACAGAGTGTCAGACACAGCAACAGGCAGGTGGCCAGGTTTCTCCAGGCAGAGCAGGATGGAGAGCTCAAGAGTGCATACTAATTGCTGCACCTCCACCGAGACTACCAGCCAGATGACTCCTCTCCAGAAAACACAGTGTCCTTTCCTTGTCAAAGGCCCTCTCCTAACTGGGCTTTCAGCTGCATGCAATACTAAGTTGACACTCTGATACATTGACTGGGTGATGCTATTATGAAGATGAGCTATTAACTACACTGCTTCACTAGGATACGTAGGCTAAAGAAGGGGTAGTAGTGCCCCTTGAACTAGGAAAGCCTTGACAGAAAGTAGATGATTCTTCATGACTCTTGAATGACAAACTGTGGAAGAGAAGAAATGAGTGTGCAGGAAAAGAGTAGGTGTGTTTCCATCTGAGGATTTGAGGGAGAATTTAAAAAACCAGTAGAGAGAAGGAGACTCTGCCTTCTGGTGAAGAATATTCAAGATGAGGATCAATTTTTCAACTTAATATAGAGAATTCTCTTAATTCTTTTAATATAGAGAAAACACTCTGGAGAAATAAGGATGATATCCAACGTGGGTCAGAGGGTCATTTCTGGTGACATTTGTGTAGGGCCTAAAGGCAACTGTCATTTGGTGGTCAAACCCAAAAGAAGTAAGGAGAGGGTTAAGAAAGTCACGTAAACTTGGGTGACTTTGATTCCCTTATAATTTTTTCAGCTTTGATAGCAGAAGGCATCTACTCTTGAAGGTCCAAAAAAATGTTGTTGCTATAGGAACAGGTAAGCAGATTAGACTTGAAAGACCAGTTCAGGAACAAAGAATTTAATAGCCAGGGCTAAAGCAATTAACCAAGAAAACATTTTAAGTAAATATCTTTGGGGTTTGTTATTTATATATTAATTCCAGGAAGATAAAAATGTTACTGTAGAATGAGAGCTTCACATTTTAATGTTTTCATTACACCATTACTGGCATAAAAGTCTGTGCTTACACAATTAGCAGAACAGCCTTATTAACAGAAGTACACATTCCTAACTCTCTCTTGATTATATTGTCATTGAGAAATACAGCTTTAATTTCAGCAAGAGCATAAGAATCATCATTGATTTTTCCTACAGTTTCTCAGATGGGAACACATCTAAATGAAAAGAAACAGTGAACTCCAGAAATTTTTCTGAAACCAATCTGTATGTAGGGAGCTACAAGTAAGATTCTAGAAGTAAAGAGAAATGCACGTAGGCTGATAACTGTTAATATTTTATATGTTTTCCCTGTCCAACAGTCTTTGTGAACACAGATATGTGAGCAGAGAAGAAGGTCAGAAGCCCAGCTCCCCTCCTACTTCGCTGTAGATGTGCTACTTCTTCCTATCAGGGAATACGCTGCTCCCAACATTAGGGATTTGCTGAAATTATTAGACGTTTTGAACAGAACTTGCTATACTGAGAAATCTCAAAAACATATCATGAAGGGGCATTGTACTTCTCTCCCTTTCAATTTTACTTCAAAACATTCTTGATAAAATGAATACAATATTTTCCATCCTAGCAAATTTCTGCTGTCAGAGGTTACATTTATGAGAGAGAAAGATTTCTTGAACATTAACTTTTCTCACATAATGCCGGAATCAAATTACAGAGGAGAATGTGTGTATGAGTGTGTGTGTGTGTGTATGAGTGTGCGCATGTGCATGTGGATGAGTGTGTGTGTGTGCGTGTGAGTATTGGAGGCTGGGGAGTGGGAATGGAAAGAGGGGAAATGTGGCTAGAATCTTACCATCTCATTCTCTTCTCCTTCATTGAGCAAAGCTTGCTGGCCCTTCTCAAAGTGGTCCCCCATGGAAAAGTGATTCCACTCCTCCCTGACCTTCTGGAGCAGATGCGTCCAGGGCGAATTGAACTTGCCCAGCCACCGCCGCTCACCAGCTGACTGAAAGACTTAATGATCCTCCAGGTTAAAACTCCTTCTGGAGCACACACCTTCTTTCAGCAAATGACAGTACTTAGCAAACTGAACTCCTCCTACGAGCCACCCTCTGCTTGGAGGAATTTCTGCAGGCTCCTGGCTAACTGCATTCTCTCTGAGCAGCTGTCCCAAAGGAGGCTGCTGCTCCCATGCTGATCTTTTTGTGCCCGACATACAGGGAAAGAACTCATTGCCTGCACAGTGCCTGCCAGCAGAAGACATCTGACTGCAAATCCAGCGGGACAATGCAGAGTTGGCAGGACCTCTCCTAGGAGTGGGGAGCAGGCACAAGGACTCCCAGATTTATTCACAAGGAACTGGGGTGGGAAGGAGGCTAACAGAGCTGCAGAATTTATTTGATTAATGAAAGCCCTATTCCATCGGCTTTTAATAGGATCCTCATTTATTTTGCCTACCAAAGGTACAAATTGTGACTAATCCTCTTCAAAAGGTATTTGAAATCGCATTCCTCTGTGTGCAAAACACATTCCACTTAATGTGTATGTGGAATTGTTTACTTTTTTGAGAAACTTGCAGAAAAAAGACAAAGGTGTAACCAAGCTATTCTGTGTAGTCTCCTCTCACTAAATACTGGTGGTTAAACTCTTAAGGAGTCTAGACTCATTTTTTGATTTTTTCACACATTCATTCAAGTCACATTATTTGAGCACAGGGACTACATATATAAATCAAGTCATATTTGCCACCCTCAGACTGATGTAGAGATTCAAATATGCAAACAAGTGTGATAAAATGTGGTTAGTTATTATGAGAGCTGGAACAGAAGTCTAAGATAACTGTCAGAAGTCACAGAATGGTGGAGGGGAACACACATCCATGTCCACTCTGGGGAAAAAAAAAAAAAAATCCAGCTGCTCATCTGTGCTGCCCTTGCCATGTGATCATTTAACCTGAAAGAACTGGCTCTTCTCATCCAGTAACTGGAGGAATTGAATGAGGGCTTGGGGAAATGTATCATACAGCTCTGATCAAGGGCTGTTGTTATAATTAAACTAAACATCTAATTTAACAGTAGTCAGTAGAGCACAGTGTTTAAGGGCATGTGCTCTGAATTTGGAGGGCCTGGGTTCACATTTGGACTTTCCTAGTTATGCCACCTGGGGATAACAAGTTTCATAAGCTCTAGAAGCCTCCATCTGCTCACATGTAAAATAAAGATGATAATAGAACTTACCTCCTAAAACTGTTATATGAGGGATAGTGCCTGGGAAACAACATGTGTTCAATAAAGGAGAGTTATTTTTACCTTCACTGTGTCCACTCCCTCTCCTTCAAGCTATGCACAAATGTTGGCACTGATATTCCCAACCTGATATGAAAAATCCTAACAAGACCAAGACTAAAGTGTGTGTGTGTGTGTGTAAAACACTGAGCAAATGGTAAAGTATAACTAAGATAAACATTAAAAAGTAACCTCTTGTAATATTAATTACTATATTATACATACATGCAGTTCTCTGAATTTCTAAAAATTATCAGCACACTTAACCACGTAAATAACCATTTTATCACAAGATCAAAATATGAGGAGTATGAGGTTTCTTTTTAGGGGGATGAAAATGTTCTGGAATTAGATAGTGGTTATGGCAGCAAAACTTTGTGAATATACTAAAACTCACTGAATTGTATACTTTTTAAAAGGGTAGATTTTATGAATGTGAATTATATCTCAATAAAAAATTATGTCTCAAAAAAAGTAACATTTTAGAGATCTAACAGGAGTCATTTAAATATTTAGCAGAGAAAATAGTAAAATAAGATTTTACACTTTATCTCAGCTTATGGGGATTGAGGAATGTTTGTATGTGAAGTGGTAAAACTATACCAGTGCTTCTCGGCAAGTGAGAAAGAAGTGTTTCATTCTATTGTCTATAACTGGTAATTCCTGCACTGTTTCCTTCTGGCTGGGTTCCTGAATAAACTTGGCAATTTCTGCACCACTGTGGGGTTAAGATGAGTGTGTAATTTATTAAGAATCTCAGGGAAAACTGCACATGAACTTACCTCATTAAACAGATCTGATTACACCATAACAGTATTTAAGCCAAACTTGAATACCAAAATCAGTCCCTAGGAACGTAAAAAAGGTTTATGAAAACTGGGAACCAATAGAAGATCATTTCAACAGCATGGTCCAGGAGAATGAGGACTTTGAAACAGTGTTTCCTCACATCTCTCCAAAAGTTCTAATGGTAAAATGTCCAAGTGCCTCTACAGCCACATGGCTTGTGGGCAGCCTCCTTCCTCGTTCAGCACTGTGAGTCCGCAAGCATGAGTGTACCCAGAACAGAGCTAGATTCCATGGAAAAGGAAACATTTACAGAACATGTCCATATACCAGGCGCTATTCTGAGCATTTTACACATACATTCACAATCCTTACAATGGCCTCTGTAGTCAGTAGTATTATGATCCTCCCCACTTAGCAGACATGGAAACACCAGCACAGAAAATAAATAGTCAGTGAAGAGTGAGTATTTGGCCATGGCAATGCAGCTCTCCCAGTCCATGATCCTAGTTACTAGGCTAACACGGCTACTATAGGTTCATTTGGCATAATCAAAGTGCTCTGTGAGGGATGTTACATCTATATGACCAGGAGAGCCTCTTTGTGAAGGGAGCATTTGAGAAGGGCCTTGAAAACAGACAGAAAAGACTTCAGTAGGTGAAGTGTTGGGGCCTACACTGGAAGTGGGCCACAGGAAAGAGCATCTAAAACAAGGGAGCCATCAGAAGGAGGAACACACGGGCTGGTCCAGAATAAGTCCATCACCTTTGCTGCAGCCAGGGTGTATGTGAAGGAATAAGGGAGTGAGATATGGCAGGAAATAGAGATCAAGATCATTACATGGAAGTCTTGAATTTGAGGCCTGAGGCTGGGCTTAATACAATGAGTAATGATATCAGTGAAGACAAACTGATATAAATTTGCATATTTTTATGGATCAAGCTGTGCTTAAATATTATACAGATCATTGCACAAGCAAGTTCTAAAGGAACCCAGTCTTTCTAAACAATATTATGTGTATATAGACAGCTTCTTTGAACCCTCTAAGTTAAATCTTCTACTTCCCTTTAGAACATTGTTTGAAAGTTAATTATTATTTATTAAATAAATGTTAATATTAAATAAATTTCAATAGACTTTTTTTAGAGCACTTTTAGGTTCACACCAAAATTGAGCAGAATGTTTTCCATATACTCTTTAAAAACACACATCCTTCCTACCCCGTTGGCATCCCCTGCCAGAATTGTATATTTGTTACCAATTGAACCTACATTGATTGACACATCATTTTTACTCAAAGTCCACAGTTTACATTGGAGTTCACTTTTCGTGTTGTCCATTCTGTGGGTTTCAACCACTGGAGTATCGTATAGGGTAGTTTCACTGCCCTAAAAATTCTCTCTGCTCCCCCATTCATCCTTAACTCTCCCATGACCCATGGCAATTGCTGATTCTTTTACTGTCTCCATATACTGTTGCCTTTTAGAATGTCATATAGTTGGAATCATACAGTATGTTGCCTTTTTCAGATTGACTTCTTTCGCTTAGTAATATGCACTTAAGTTTCTCCTTGTCTTTTCCTTGCTTGATAGCTCATTTCTTTTTAGAGTTGAATAATACTCCATTGTCTGGATGCACCACAGTTTATTTATCCATTCACCTACTGAAAGACATCTTGGTTGCTTCCAAGTTTTGGGCACTATGAAAAAGGCTGCTATAAATATTCACGTGCAGGTTTTTGTCTGGACAAACGTTTAGTAACAAAAAATTTAATAGTCAGGGCTAAAGCAATTAACCAAGAAAACAATTTAGGTAAATATCTTCTGGGTTTGTTATTTATAATCAACTCATTTGATTATGTCATCAGGGAATTGCAAATTAAAATAACAGTGAGCAATCACTACACCCGTATTAAAATGATAAAAATCTGGAACACTGACAACACCAAATACCAGCAAGGATGTGGAGCAACAGGAATTCTCATTGCTGATAGGAATGCAAAATGGTACAGTCACTTTGGAAGACAGGTTGGGAATATTTCACAAGATTAAACCTCTTACCATATGATTCAGTGATCACGTTCCTTGGAATTTACCCAAAGGAGTTGAAAGTTTATTATTTAAATCCGTCTCTCTTTCCCTTAATTTTGCCTGTTCAAAATTTCTATTCTACACTATGTGTGCCTCACAGGGTGTGATATGACATGGTGAGAGTAGCAGATGTGGATTTGGTGTGGTCTAAATTCGAACCTTGACATTTTGCTGAGAGAGACCATTCATTCATTTATTTAACACTTATTTGATTAACTTCAGTGTGCCAAGACTTGTACTAGACGAAGAATGTAAATTAATAAAATACACCCTGGAAGAGCTAAGTCTATTAAGAAGCAAGACAAACACCAAAATATGAATTCCAAAACAAGTGCTTATCACAAAGGAGTGGCAGAGGAAGTTCAGGTAGGAAGTTAGGCCAGGAAGACTCTATGGATGTGGGGAGTTCTATACCAGCCTATATAAATGGAGATGGATAGAGGAAATGTTTCTAACAAAGAAAACTGAAAACAAAGGCCCAGGGGAGTACCTGCAAGTGAGCCCATTCTTGGGAATCTGAATAATATGCATATATTGATAACTTAGAATTGAGAGGAATGCCCAAGAGGAAATGTTGCTTCAGCCATTCCCTCTCAAATATTCCATCTCAAATAAGAATGGAAAAGAAAAAAAAAAAAGAAGAAAACTAAAAATTAGCTACCTCTTTTCTGATCTGGTATCTCAACTTGATTTCATTTATCCCAGGAGCATCTCTGCTGCCCTGAGCACCTCTCAACCTCTTTGGATGTATATAATAAACGCTAAATGGAAATAATGGCATTTCTGGTTTCTGCTGGGACTGTGGGGATGCGGCTAACCCATTTAGATAGTGTGAAGATAAGTGGTGATAATGTTTCATCATATGTTAATTTCCACCTTTCATCTGAGAACTCCACAGCATATTACAAACACTATTCCTTGAAACATTTCTATGAAGTATGAAGATGAGTAGTATTATTGCCCCCACTTGAGAGCTGTAGGAACTGAGTCACAAAGGGGTCACAAAGATCTGTTCAAGGTCATGTGTCCTCAACATGGAGTGGAACCCGAAATGAGCACAATGTTTCTGCTTGTCATCATTGGCAGTGAGCTGCCTCAAACTTCCTCTTCAGTCCTCCTTCCTCAAATCTGGTTATTTGCCAAGTGCTTGAGATCTTTAGTTCCAGAGCTTTATCTACACTCAAGGTTTTATTATTAATTATCCTAATCTGCATTAATGCATAATCTGTAGATGACTCTGGAGCAAGCAAAGATGTGATGTGTTGAAGAGGAATTACCTGCCTCAGGGTGGCGATGTGAAGTTTCATTGAATTAATTAACATTTGTGAAACATTTAGCAACCCCTAGATGAAAGGGTCTAATATAAAGATACATTAATTACAGAAGAAAAGAGCAGGTTAACACTGTCTCTACTTCTCAGAAGCTTTGCTCTCAACTAACCCTGCTTGGCACTGGGTTCTGACCTTCATTAGGGTGGCTTTGGGGGGCCCATTCGTCCACCTTCAGAAGAGCCCCACTTTTTGTAAAAAAAAAAGCTTTTTGTAAATAGCTTTCTGTTATTTACAAAAATAAAAACTAAAAAGCTCCTTTCTGGAGGTAAGGCAGCTTCCCTTCTGTGAAGCGTATTTTATTTGGCAACTATTATGACAATCCCAGATCATCAAGGACAGCCTACAAAAACAAAAGCCAAAGAGTAAACTCTCAGGCAGAAACTTCATGCCAGTGTACTTAATTTTGAGAACTTCTAACCTGAATCTTTGGGGGTTTTTTGGCAGCACCGCAGTACATGTGGGATCTTAGCTCCCCGACCAGGGATCGAACACACCTCCCCTGCATTGGAAGTGTGGAGTCTTAACCACTGGACTGCCAGGGAGTCCCCTAACCTGAAATTTTGAATGTACAAAACAATGCATGTGGGCTTCCCTGGTGGTGCAGTGGTTGGGAGTCCGCCTGCCGATGCAGGGGACACAGGTTCGTGCCCCGGTGTGGGAGGATCCCACATGCCGTGGAGCGGCTAGGCCCGTGAGCCATGGCTGCTGAGCCTGCGCGTCCGGAGCCTGTGCTCCGCAACGGGAGAGGCCACAGCAGTGAGAGGCCCGCGTACCGCAAAAAAAAAAAAAAAAAAAAAAAAATGCATGTTAAAGTATAACTATTAAGAATCACAGACTGTTACAGCTAGACTGAACCTAAGAAATTACTAAATTACCTTCACTGTTTCTCAGGTGAAGAAAAAGTTCCAGGAAGACTGTATAATGATTTTCCGAGTTCACAGTCTATGAGAGGTGGCCCTCAAATAAAGAACTCGTCTTATATAAGGTACTTTACACTGCACCATATTTCTACCCACTTTTTGTAAAGGAATCAGAGTAGGATTCTTTGAACAGTCTCTCTAGCATATTTAAAAGAGGATTTCATTTGGAATGTTCGATTTAAATAGAATGTTTGCAGAATCGACTAATTGTGTAAAGTCACAGCCATATCACAGAATTGTAGGGTGTATCCAACTACTTAGGCAAGATAGAGAGGATGTGGACACACCCAATGGAGTAAATATCTGTACTTGGGGAACTGATGGAATTACAGGTGCTAACAAAGTAAGTTCAATCTAGCAGATGAAGTTTATGGCAATCTTTGCTTACAGCTGAGGAGAGCAGTTGGCCAAGAAAAGGGAGGCCATAAGACAGAAGTGGAAGGGACTCTGTGCTTCCAATGCAGGGGGTTTGGGTTTGATCCCTGGTCAGGGAACTAAGATCCCACATGCCGTGTGGCACTACCAAAAAAAAAAAGACAGAAGTGGAAACATTTCCAACAAGCAGTTAAGTCCAGCCATGAGGAATGTGGGGCAGGTGATACTTGGAAATCCAAACAGGAAGCTGGCTCTGGAGTCTGTCCTCTAGTGGCCAAGCCCAGCCAGAGACTTTGGGCCTGGGGCAGTGTTCCAATTCCGGGTAGGAGCCTGGCAAGAGAAAGGCTAGGCCTTACTACTAGGAAGGATCTGGGGGTTGAGGCAGGCTGCCAGACAGGAACTTGGGAACAGTAGTACCCACAGGGGATCTTATGTTTGGGAATTAGGCAGAAGCCCAATTTGCAGAATCAGGACACTGCCTCCAGTCAGGCTGGTGGGGAGTGTGACTTGGGGCTGAGTGGTGGAGAGTGAGGCTGGGCTGGGTTTTGTACCCCTGCCATGGGATGACCCAGGAACAGGGCTGAGCCTCCTAGTGGGAATCAAGAACAGGTCCTTGCTGGAGATGGAGAGAGAGGGGCAAAACTGGGACTGGCTATCGGGGCTCCCTGTTTACCATCCTCCCTTATGTCCACTTTAGGATGACTTATGCTAGTTATCACTTTCGTCATTCATCAGCAACTAAGACCCTGCACAGACGGGAGGACACTCTCAAGTGGATCAACCAGTGATATCTGGGGAGGGAGAAGAGACTGAAATGAATGCCTCATGAAGTTCAGAGCTTTTATTTGTTCATCTTACATATGTCTTCCAATGCACTAAACAAATCGGTGAGGGAAAGTGTTATTTCCTGATGGGAACACGAGTGGAAATTGGAATTGATGCACTCCCAGTACTCAGACCCGCCCCTCCATAGCCTGGCATCAAAGGAGGCTCGCTGAGGTCTTTATCTCTCCACTAACACCTCCCAAGCATCTCAAATTAACAATCTAAGGAAAAAGTGAGTTTTCCATGCAAATGCAACTTTAAAATAAGTCGCCCAGCTTCCAGCTCAATCTCTGTTCTAATACAGGTGTTTGGGGGTTGTCACTGTCTTGTCACTGCCCTCCTGTGCAATTCCCCATGAAACACCACTTTCTTCCCACGTCTGCCACAGGAACGTCCCTGTACCTCTCCTAACACTGGGAACTGAGTGGCTTTTTCTCTCTTTAGTCTTTCTCTGGCCCCAGGACACTTGTAATTGGCTGCCTGCTTTGTTGTTGCTATGTTTGTTTATATCCCATTCATCCTACAGGGGGCACCTACAAGAGCAGAAGTTCTTTACCAGGGGTGCCTGTTGGTTACCTGGGAACTCTTCTAGACTCCATGCAGCCTCCCAGCCCAGACCTACCAAATCAGAATCCCTGGGAGTGGAAACACAACATCTACACTTTTGGCAAGTAGGGTTATGTTGTGCTTGTACTACTTTATTTAAAAACGGAAAATAAAAAATAAGGTAGATCTATTGTCATGGCAAGCTGTCTATGATACATAAACTGCCAAGTTAAGTTATAGAACACTATGTGGAACATAATCCTGTTTTTGTAAAAGCAGAAAATATATATATTTGTTTGTGTGATGTGATGTATTTGAAGGTATTTAATCAAAGAAATCCTTGCACCTGGGATTTTAGCCACTGTTTCCTGTTCTCCTCAGCCACTCACCTCCCAAATACTTAATGCACTGAAATTAGTTCCAGCCATAGAATCAGAAAACTTATATTATGAGTCTACCATGTAATAACGATGGAAAATTTGACAAGTTACTGAATTACCTTAAGCTTCAGTTTTTCATCTGTGAAATAAAATGCTACTACTACTCTGTTCTAGGGGGTGCTTGTAAGGATAAATAAGATAAAGTATACATGCCCAGTCTAGTGTCAGACAAACTATAAGAATATTTTTAAAGGAAAAATTAGTGGAAGTTGAAGATAACTGTACTTGGGAATTTTTTCTTCCCTAAAAAAATGTTTATATTGAATACATGGATATATAAATACAAAACATATTTATAAATATTATTTGTATATTTATTCCATATACATACATAAAATTGGAAAAAAGACAATTGAATAATTTTATTTTACCGGGGAAGGGCAAGATAAGGGTACAGGATTAAGAGATACAAACTGCAAGGTATAAAGTAGATAAGCAACAAGGATATGTTGCACAGCACAGGAAAATACAGCCATTATTCTGTAATAACTTTAAGTGGAATATAATCTATAAAAATACTGAATCACTATGCTAGACAGCTGAAACTAACATAATATTGTAAATCAACCATACTTCAATAAGGATAAAAAAATAATAAAATAAAATAATTTTATTAATCTTTCTAAAATAAACACAAACAAATTGATTGTTTGGCTGGAGGATATCAGTCTGTTAGGACGAGAGCATTCATAGCAGGCCAGGCTAAGCCAGAGACATCTGAACCCTGGCCACTGAACCTGCCTACCTGGGCCTTGCTGTGGGCACTGCTATCTGTCACCTAGAGGCCCAGTCCCAGACTGTGTACTCTGTGACAATAGCTGCATGGCTCTTGGCAGATTGAAGAATCATCCAAATATCCAATTACCTGGGCAAAATACATATGGGAGGGTTAACAAGCTGATAAGAGAAACTCAGCTATGTCCCATGAAATGCATTTGCAGAAACTCATAACGGTGCTTGAGGAAGCACAAGTTGGTCATCTTCAAATATCTGACTGCTTGTCATATAGGATGGGAATGACACTGGTCTAGTGAAGCCAAGGGAAGGACTAGTATTAATAGGGAGAAGCTGCTGCCTAGTGGTTACGAGTTAGGGCTTCAGTCCTCTTGATTGTGGTGATGGTTTCACAGGTATACACTTGACATATTTTATAATTTATATGTGCTCAGTTTATTGTAATCCAATTATACATCAATAAAGTAAAAAGCATATGATCCTTTATGTCCAGTGGTTTGGCTCCAATTATTGCCTTGTCACTTACGATCAGTGTGATCTAAAACAAATTCCTTAACCTCAGGACCTTCAAGATGGCAGAGGAGTAAGACGTGGGGATCACCTTCCTCTCCACAAGGAGAGGAAGTTGTTCCATGTGGAAAAACTCCTACAGAACACCTACTGAATGCTGGCAGAAGACCTCAGACTTCCCAAAAGGCAAGAGACTCCCCACGTACCTGGGTAGGGCAAAAGAAAAAAAGAAAAAACAGAGACAAAAGAATAGGGACGGGATCTGCACCAGTGGGAGGGAGCTGTGAAGGAGGAAAAGTTTCCACATACTAGGAAGCCCCTTCACTGGTGGAGCCACAGAGGAGTGTGCAGCAACAGGAGTGCAGAGGGCAAAGCAGAGAGACTCCTACACAGAGAATCAGTGCCAACCAGCACTCACCAGCCTAAGAGGCTTGTCTGCTCACCCACCAGGGCAGGTGGGAGTCAGGAGCTGAGGCTCAGGCTTTGGAGGTCGGATCCCAGGGAGAGGACTAGGGGTGGCTGCATGAATACACCCTGAAGAGGGCTAGTGTGACACGGCTAGCCGGGAAGGAGTCTGGGAAAATGTCTGGAGCTGCCGAAGAGCAAGAGACCATTGTTTTGGGGTATGTGAGGAGAGGGGATTCCTTCCCCATCTGCCCACAGAAGGCAGAGCACTGCCTAAACCAGCTCCAAAGACGGGTGCAAGCCATGGCTATCAGCTCAGACCCCAGAGATGGGCGTGAAACGTTAACACTGCTGCTGCAGCCACCAAGAATCCTGTGTGCAAGCACAGGTCACTATCTACACCACCCACTCCCTGTGAGCCTGTGCAGCCTGCCACTGCCAGGGTCCCATGATCCAGGGACAACTTCCCAGGGAGAACACACGGCACGCCTCAGGCTGTTGCAACATCACACCAGCACACCAGCCTCTGCTGCCGCAGGCTTGCCCCACATTCCATACCCCTCCCTCCCTGTGACCTGAGTGAGCAAGAGCCCCATGATCAGCTGTTGCTTTAACCCCCTCCTGTCTGGGCAAGAACAGATGCCTGAGGGCAACCTACACACACAGGCGGGACCAAATCCAAAGCTGAACCCCAGGAGCTGTGAGAACAAAGAAGAGAAAGGGAAATTTCTCTGTACAGCCTCAGGAACAGTGGATTAAATCCCCACAACCAGCTTCATGTACCCTGCATCTGTGGAATACCTGAATAGACAACGAATCATCCCAAAATTTAGGCGGTGGACTTTCAGAGCAACTGTAGACTTGGGTTTTTTTTGCCTGTGACTGATTTGTTTCTGATTTTTATGTTTATCTTAGTTTCATTTTCAGCGCTTATTATCATTGGTGGATTTGTTTATTAGTTTGGTTGCTCTCTTCTTTTTCTTTTTTTTATTATTATTATTTTTTTACTTATTATTTTAATAATGTTTTATTCATTATTTTTGTAATTTTTTTTTCCTTTCTTTTTTCCTCTGTTTTCTTCTGAGCCATGTCGCTGACAGGGTCTTGGTGCTCTGGCCTGGTTCAGGCCTGAACCTCTGAGGTGGGAGAGCTGAGTTCAGGACATTGGACCACCAGAAACCTCCCGGCCCCACATAATATCAGTCAACGAGAGCTCTCCTAGAGATCTCTGTCTCAGCGCTAAAACCCAGCTCCACCCAATATCCAGCAAGCTCTGGTGCTGGATGCCTGATGCCAAACAACTAGCAAGACAGGAACACAACCCCACCCATTAGCAGAAAAGCTGCCTAAAATCCTACTAAGTCCACAGACACCCCCAAAACACACCACAAGAGGCAGCCCTGCCCCCAGAAAAACAAGATCCAGTCCCACCCACCAGAACACAGGCACCAGTCCCCTCCACCAGGAAACCTACACAAGCCACTGAACCAACCTCACCCACTGGGGGCAGACACCAAAAACAATGGGAACTATGAACCTTCAGCCTGCGAAAAGGAGACCCCAAACACAGTAACTTAAAGAAAATGAGAAGACAGAGAAATATGCAGCCGATGAAGTAACAAAGTAAAAACCCACCAGACCAAACCAGTCTCAGACACCTCTAGGACAACATTAAATGCACCAACATTTGAATTATAAGGGTCCCAGAAAAATAAGAGAAAAAGAAAGGGTCTGAGAAAATATTTGAAGGGATTATAGTTGAAAACTTCCCTAACACGGGAAGGGAAATAGTGAGTCAAGTCCAGGAAGGACTGAGAGTCCCATACAGGGTAAATCCAAGGAGAAACACACCAAGACTCATATTAATCAAACTATCAAAAATTAAATACAAAGTAAAAATATTAAAAGCAGCAAGGGAAAAACAACAATTAATATACAAGGGAATCCGCATAAGGTTAACAGCTGATCTTTCAACAGAAACTCTGAAAGCCAGAAGGGAGTGGCAGGACATATTTAAAGTGATGAAAGGGGAAAACCTACAACCAAGATTACTCTACCAAACAAGGATCTCATTCAGATTTGACGGAGAAATTAAAACCTTTACAGACAAGCAAAAGCTAAGAGAATTCAGCACCACAAAACCAGCTTTACAACAAATGCTAAAGCAACTTCTCTAAGCAGGAAACACAAGAGAAGGAAAAGACCTACAAACACAAACCCAAAACAATTAAGAAAATGGTAATAGGAACATACATATCGATACTTACCTTAAATGTAAATGGATTAAATGCTCCAACTAAAAGACATAGACTGGCTGAATGGATAAAAAAACAAGACCCATATATATGCTGTGTACAAGAGACCCACTTCAGACCTAGGGACATGTACAGACTGAAACTGAGGGGATGGAAAAAGATATTCCATGCAAATGGAAATCAAAAGAAAGCTAGAGTGGCAATTCTCATATCAGACAAAATAGACTTTAAAATAAGGATTAAGCAGACAAAGAAGGACACTACATAATGATCATGGGCTCAATCCAAGGAGAAGATATAACAATTGTAAATATTTATTCATCCAACATAGGAGTACTTCAATACATAAGGCAAATGTTAACAGCCATAAAAGGGGAAATCAACAGTAACAAAATAATAGTAGAGGACTTAAACACCCCACTTTCACCAATGGACAGATCATCCAAAATGAAAAAAAAAATAAGGAAACACAAGCTTTAAATGACACATTAGACAAGATGGACTTAATTGATATTTATAGGACATTCCATCCAAAAACAACAGAATACGCTTTCTTCTTAAGTGCTCATGGAACATTCTCCAGGATAGATCACATCTTGGGTCACAAATCAAGCCTTGGTAAATTTAAGAAAAGTGAAATCACATCAAGTATCTTTTCTGACCACAACGCTATGAGACTAGATATCAATGACAGGGAAAAAAGTGTAAAAATTACAAACACATGGAGGCTAAACAATATGCTACTAAATAACCAAGAGATCACTGAAGAAATCAGAAAATACCTAGAAACAAATGACAATGAAAACACGACGACACAAAACCTATGGGATGCAGCAAAAGCAATTCCAAGAGGGAAGTTTACAGCAATGCAATCCTACCTCAAGAAACAAGAAAGAGCTCAAATAAACAACATAAATTTACACCTAAAGCGATTAGAGAAAGAAGACCAAAAAAACCCCAAAGTTAGCAGAAGGAAAGAAATCATAAAGATCAGATCAGAAATAAATGAAAAAGAAACGAAGGAAACAGTAGCAGAGATTAATAACATTAAAAGCTGGTTATTTGAGAAGATAAACAAAATTGATAAATCATTAGCCAGACTCATCAAGAAAAAAAGTGAGAAGACTCAAACCCACAGAATAAGAAATGTAAAAGGAGAAGTAACAACTGGCACTGCAAAATACAAAGGATCATGAGAGATTACTACAAGAAACTATATGCCAACAAAATGGACAACTTGAAAGAAACAGACAAATTCTTAGAAAAGCACAACTTTCTGAGACTGAACCAGGAAGAAATAGAAAATATAAACGACCAATCACAGCACTGAAATAGAACTGTGATTAAAAATCTTCCAACATGGGCTTCTCTGGTGGCTCAGTGGTTAAGAATATGCCTGCCAATGCAGGGGACATGGGTTCAAGCCCTCATCCAGGAGGATCCCATATGCCGTGGAGCAACTAAGCCCGTGTGCCACAACTACTGAGCCTGTGTTCTAGAGCCCACAAGCCACAGCTAATGAAACCCACGTGCCTAGAGCCCATGCTCCACAACAAGAGGGGCCACCAGAATGTGAAGTCTGTGCACCACAAGGAAGAGTAGCCCCCACTTGCTGCAACAGGAGAAACCCCACATGCAGCAACAAAGACTCAACGCAGCCAAAAAAATAAAAAGGTGAATTTACTGTATATAAATTATACCTCAATAAACCTGACTTTAAAAAAAAGAAAATTTCCTGCAAATCAAAACTACAATGAGATATCATCTCACACCAGTCAGAATGGCCATCATCAAAAAATCTAGAAACAATAAATGCTGGAGAGGGTGTGGAAAAAAGGGAACACTCTTGCACTGCTGGTGGGAATGTGAATTGGTACAGCCGCTATGGAGAACGGTATGGAGGTTCCTTAAAAAACTACAAATAGAACTACCATATGACCCAGCAATCCCACTACTGGGCATATACCCTGAGAAAACCATAATTCAAAAAGAGACATGTACCAAAATGTTCATAGCAGCCCTATTTACAATAGCCCAGAGATGGAAACAACCTAAGTGTCCATCATCGGATGAATGGATAAAGAAGATGTGGCACATATATACAATGGAATATTACTCAGCCATAAAAAGAAATGAAATTGAGCTATTTGTAATGAGGTGGATAGACCTAGAGTCTGTCATACAGAGTGTCATACAGAGTGAAGTAAGTCAGAAAGAGAAAGACAAATACTGTATGCTAACACATATATATGGAATTTAAGAAAAAAAAATGTCATGAAGAACATAGGGGTAAGACAGGAATAAAGACACAGACCTACTAGAGAATGGACTTGAGGATATGGGGAGGGGGAAGGGTAAGCTGTGACAAAGTGAAAGAGCGGCATGGACATATATACACTACCAAACGTAAGGTAGATAGCTAGTGGGAAGCAGCCGCATAGCACAGGGAGATCAGCTCGGTGCTTTGTGACCGCCTGGAGGGGTGGGATAGGGAGGGTGGGAGGGAGACGCAAAAGGGAGGGGATATGGAAACATATGTATATGTATAACTGATTAAATTTGTTATAAGGCAAAATAAATAAATAAATAAATAAAACTACCCAGGTCATCAAAGCAAAGAAAGTTTGAGAAACTGTCACAGCCAAGAGGAGCCTAAGGAGACATGACAACTATGTGTAATGTGGTATCCTGGAACAAATAAAGAACATTTGGTTAAAACTAAGAAAACTTGAATAAATTACAGACTCTAGTTACTAATAATGTGTCAATACTGGTTCATTAGTTGTGATAAATGTACTATACTAATGCCAGATGTTAACAATAGGGGAAGCTGGGTTTGGGACATATGGGAACTCTATAGGATTTTCACAATTTTCCTGCAAATCTAAAACTATTCTAAAATTAAAAGTTCATTCTTAAAAAAGCAGTGTGAATACAATGTGTTTGTTAGAGTAACTGGAAGCTGCTTATTTTAAATATATATCAGCCCAGCCTTTATCACCTCGTTAAAATAATTGAAGCCACCTTGATGACAATGTCAGGATTTAGATCTAAATTGATGGTATAAACTGGCTTGGATTTTCCCGAAAAACCTTGGTTTAGTGGGGTAGCTCTGCCCTCTAGTGGATTAATATTTAATCTATATTTTGTGTCAAAGGAAAGCCTTCACGCTCCAAGTTTGACGTTTCAAAGCCTAGATAAGAGCCCTTAACCTGTTGGACCATACCCCACTTTGTTCATATACATAGAACTTTACCCTCCTGAGCGGTCTCTGAAAAAGGGACATCCACATGAAGGAATCAGCTGATGGGAATGTAAATGGTATGGCTAGGCAGGAGGGCTGTAGGACGATGTGAATAGGAAGATTAAAAATATTTATATACCTTTACCCAGTAATTTCACTTTTGGAAATTGTTCCCCCAAAAGTAATTAAAGTCATAGGAAGAGATTTAAACTGTTAAAAAAATGTTTCATATAACAGTAAAAACTTAGAAACAAAGTAAGTATCTAACAATCAGGGAATTATGGAAGGAAGGAAGGAAGGAAAGAAGGATAGAAGAAATGAAGAAATGGAGGAAAGAAAGAAGGGGAAGGAAAACTATACCCATACAATGGATTTATTATGCAGTCAGTAAAAACATGTCCAAGAATATTTAATGACATGGTTAAACGGCTCATGATAGAATGTTTAGTAAGACTCTGTAACAGTGTGATCAGAACTTTAGGGAATAACGTAGATGACCATATATACACATACACACGTAAATGACAATACATAGTTCTTAGGTCACAGCATGCAGAAAATGTAACTTTATTTTTTTTATATCTCGACTTGATTTTTCTTTTATTCCCTCATTTGGCCTGATGGCAGGAAATGAATCTAGTCAACTGAGAGGTAGCTAAGTCACCCTGGGATATTCCCAAGTACTTTGTATTTAAACAATCAGTTAAGCGTTTCCCCCTTCCCTCTTACTTCCGTTAGATTCCATTCCCCGGATGTTGGTGTCACAGAGTGCAGAAAGACTAGCCTTTCGCTGTCCTCTCTCCCTCACTGGCATCCGCTGAGTCATCATTTGTTTACTTGTTCGTCTGCATTTACTAGGCTTGCCTGCGTTGAGATACCTGTGGCTCCACCACGGTTTGTACCTCAGCCTCCTCTCAGCCCTTCTCCACAGCAAATGAAACTCTAGGGTACTTTCCCAAGCCTCCTGGGCCACAGGCAACGTGGGGTCCCTGATTAGGCTTTTCCTGCTTCGTCCACTTCTCCACGACTTCTGTGACGTGTCAGTACACAGGACTTCTCTGTCAATGTCACTGTCCCTTCAGATTTCCCCAGGAGTCAGGATCCAGGTCTCTGCATAAGGTCCCCAGCAGCACTGCTCTAAGACATCTATCAATTCACAAGGTATGGGAGTGTCTCTGGGACCTACACCACACCGAACTCAATCATACTTCCCAAATCTCTCCTTCCTCAGCTGTGCAATGTTTAGCAAATCCATGATAAAGTGGATTTGAAAACTGGATCTTGGGGCCCGGGGGAAGATGGCGGAAGAGTAAGACGCGGAGATCACCTTCCTCCCCACAGATACATCAGAAATTCATCTACACGTGGACCAACTCCTACAGAACACCTACTAAACGCTGACAGAAGACCTCAGACCCCCCAAAAGGCAAGAAACTCCCCACATACCTGGGTAGGGCAAAAGAAAAAAGAATAAACAGAGACAAAAGGATAGGGACGGGACCTGCACCAGTGGGAGGGAGCTGTGAAGGAGGAAAGGTTTCCACACACTAGGAAGCCCCTTCGCGGGCGGAGACTGCGGGTGGCGGAGTGGGGGAAGCTCTGGAGCCACGGAGGAGAGCACAGCAACAGGGGTGCGGAGGGCAAAGCGGAGAGATTCCCGCACAGAGGATCGGTGCCCTCAGGCACTCACCACCCCGAGAGGCTTGTCTGCTCGGCCGCCGGGGCAGGCGGGGCTGGGAGCTGAGGCTCGGGTATCGGGTTTCAGTCGGAGCGCAGGGAGAGGACTGGGGCTGGCGGCGGGAAGAGAGCCTGAAGGGGTTAGTGCACCACGGCTAGCCCGGAGGGAGTCCGGGGAAAAAGTCTGGAGCTGCCGAAGAGGCAAGAGACTTTTTCTTCCCTCTTTGTTTCCTGGTGCGCGAGGAGAGGGGATTAAGAGCGCTGCTTAAAGGAGCTTCAGAGACGGGCGCGAACCGCGGCTAAAGGCGCAGACCCCGGAGACGGGCGTGGGACGCTGGGGCTGCTGCTGCTGCCGCCGCCACCAAGAGGCCTGTGTGCGAGCGCAGGTCACTGTCCACGCCCCCTTTCCGGGGAGCCTGTGCAGCCCACCACTGCCGGGGTCCCGGGATCCAGGGATGGCTTCCCCGGGAAAACGCACGGAGCGCCTCGGGCTGGTGCAACGTCACGCCGGCCTCTGCCGCCGCTGGCTCGCCCCGCACTCCGTGCCCCTCCCTCCCCTCGGCCTGAGTGAGCCAGAGTCCCCGAATCAGCGGCTCCTTTAAACCCGTCCTGTCTGAGCGAAGAACAGATGCCCTCCGGCGACCTACACGGAGAGGCGGGGCCAAATCCAAAGCTGAGACCCGGGAGCTGTGAGAATAAAGAAGAGACAGGGAAATCTCTCTGTGCAGCCTCGGAAGCAGCGGATTGAAGCTCCACAATCAACTTGATGTACCCTGCATCTGTGGAATACATGAGTGGACAGCGAATCATCCCAAATTGAGGAGGTGGACTTTGAGAGCAAGATTTAAGACTTTTTCCCCTTTTCCTCTTTTTACAACGAATTATCCCAAATTGAGGAGGTGGACTTTGAGAGCAAGATTTACGATCTTTTTCCCCTTGTTCTCTTTTTGTGAATGTGTATGTGTATGCTTCTGTATGAGATTTTCTCTGTATAGCTTTGCTTCCACCAATTGTCCCAGGGTTCTATCCGTCCTTTTTTTTTTAATAATTACTTTTTTATTTTAATAATGCTACTATATTTAATCATACTTTATTCTATTTTACTTTATCTTCTCTTTTTCCTACCTTCCCTTCCTCCCTCCCTCCCTCCCCTCCTCCTTTCTTTCTCTTTCCTTCCTCCCTCCCTCCCTCCCTCCTGTCTCTTTCTTTCTTTCCTTCCTCCCTCCCTCCCTACCTCCTGTCTTTCTTTCTTTCTTTCTTTCCTCCCTCCATCCCTTCTTTCTTCCTTTCTCTCTTTCTTTCTTTCCTCCCTCCCTCCTTTCTTTCTTTCTTTCTTTCCTTCCTCCCTCCCTCTCTCCCTCCCTCCCTCCTTTCTTTCTTTCTTTCTTTCTTTCTTTCTTTCTTTCTTTCTTTCTTCCTTCCTTCCTTCCTTTCTTTCCTTCTTTTTTTCTTTCTTTCTTTCTTTCTTTCTTTCTACTTTTTCTCCCTTTTATGCTGAGCCGGGTAGATGAAAGGCTCTTAGTGCTGGAGCCAGGAGTCAGTGCTGTGCCTCTGAAGTGGGAGAGCCAACTTCAGGACACGGGTCCACAAGAGACCTCCCAGCTCCACATAATATCAAGCGGCGAAAATCTCCCAGAGACCTCCATCTCAACACCAGCACCCAGCTTCACTCAACGACCAGCAAGCTACAGTGCTGGTCACCCTATGCCAAGCAACTAGCAAGACAGGAACACAACCCCACCCATTAGCAGAGAGGCTGTCTAAAAATATAATAAGGCCACAGGCACACCAAAACACACCACCAGACGGGGACCTATCCACCAGAAAGACAAGATCGAGCCTCATCCACCAGAACACAGGCACTAGTCCCCTCCACCAGGAAGCCTACACAACCCACTGAAACAACCTTAGCCACTGGGGACAGACACCAAAAACAACAGGAACTACGAATCTGCAGCCTGCAAAAAGGAGACCCCCAAACACAGTAAGATAAGCAAATGAGAAGACAGAAAAACACACAGCAAGTGAAGGAGCAAGATAAAAACCCACTAGACCTAACAAATGAAGAGGTAATAGGCAGTCTACCTGAAAAAGAATTCAGAATAATGATAGTAAAGATGATCCAAAATCTTGGAAATAGAATAGACAAAATGCAAGAAACAGTTAACAAGGACCTAGAAGAACCAAAGATGAATCAAGCATCGATTAAAAACACAATAAATGAAATGAAAAATACTCTAGATGGGATCAATAGCAGAATAACTGAGGCAGAAGAACGGATAAGTGACGTGGAAGATAAAATAGTGGAAATAACTGCTGCAGAAGAGATTATAGTTGAAAACTTCCCTAATATGGGAAAGGAAATAGTTAATCGAGTCCAGGAGGCACAGAGAGTCCCATACAGAATAAATCCAAGGAGAAATACGCCAAGACACATATTAATCAAATTGTCAAAAATTAAACACAAAGAAAACATATTAAAAGCAGCAAGGGAAAAACAACAAATAACACACAAGGGAATCCCCATCAGGTTAACAGCTGATCCCTCAGCAGAAACTCTACAAGCCAGAAGGGAGTGGCAGGACATAATTAAAGTGATGAAGGAAAAAAACCTGCAAACAAGATTACTCTACCCAGCAAGGATCTCATTCAGATTTGATGGAGAAATTAAAACCTTTATAGACAAGCAAAAGCTGAGAGAGTTCAGCACCACCAAACCAGCTTTACAACAAATGCTAAAGGAACTTCTCTAGGCAAGAAACACAACAGAAGGAAAAGACCTACAAAAACGAACCCAAAACAATTAAGGAAATGGGAATAGGAACATACATATCAATAATTACCTTAAATGTGAATGGACTGAATGCTCCCACCAAAAGACACAGATTGGCTGAATGGATAAAAAAACAAGACCCATATATATACTGTCTACAAGAGACCCACATCAGACCTAGAGACACATACAGACTGAAAGTAAGGGGATGGAAAAAGGTATTCCATGCAAATGGAAATCAAAAGAAAGCTGGAGTAGCAATTCTTATATCAGACAAAATAGACTTTAAAATAAAGACTATTAGAAGAGACAAAGAAGGACGCTACATAATGATCAAGGGATCGATCCAAGAAGATATAACAAT
The DNA here is from genome assembly GCF_964341445.2 of Mesoplodon mirus. Taxonomy (NCBI): domain Eukaryota; kingdom Metazoa; phylum Chordata; class Mammalia; order Artiodactyla; family Ziphiidae; genus Mesoplodon; species Mesoplodon mirus. Next base: position 38,093,013 of record NC_138982.1, on the reverse strand, counting down.
TGTAAATATTTATGCACCCAACATAGGAGCACCTCAATACATAAGGCAAATACTAACAGCCATAAAAGGGGAAATCGACACTAACACACTCATAGTAGGGGACTTCAACACCCCACTTTCACCAATGGACAGATCATCCAAAATGAAAATAAATAAGGAAACACAAGCTTTAAATGATACATTAAACAAGATGGACTTAATTGATATTTATAGGACATTGCATTCAAAAACAACAGAATACACATTCTTCTCAAGTGCTCATGGAACATTCTCCAGGATAGATCATATCTTGGGTCACAAATCAAGCCTTGGTAAATTTAAGAAAATTGAAATTGTATCAAGTATCTTTTCCGACCACAATGCTATGAGACGAGACATCAATTACAGGAAAAGATCTGTAAAAAATACAAACACATGGAGGCTAAACAATACACTACTCAATAACGAAGTGATCACTGAAAAAATCAAAGAAGAAATTAAAAAATATCTAGAAACAAATGACAATGGAGACATGATGACCCAAAACCTATGGGACACAGCAAAAGCAGTTCTAAGGGGGAAGTTTATAGCAATACAATCCCACCTTAAGAAACAGGAAATATCTCGAGTAAACAACCTGACCCTGCACCTAAAGCAATTAGAGAAAGAGGAACAAAAAAAACCCCAAAGTGAGCAGAAGGAAAGAAATCATAAAGATCAGATCAGAAATAAATGAAAAAGAAATGAAGGAAACGATAGCAAAGATCAATAAAACTAAAAGCTGGTTCTTTGAGAAGATAAACAAAATTGATAAACCATTAGCCAGACTCATCAAGAAAAAAAGGGAGAAGACTCAAATCAATAGAATTAGAAATGAAAAAGGAGAAGTAACAACTGACACTGCAGAAATACAAAAGATCATGAGAGATTACTACAAGCAACTCTATGCCAATAAAATGGACAACCTGGAAGAAATGGACAATTCCTTAGAAATGCACAACCTGCCAAGACTGACTCAGGAAGAAATAGAAAATATGAATACACCAATCACAAGCACTGAAATTGAAACTGTGATTAAAAATCTTCCAACAGACAAAAGCCCAGGACCAGATGGCTTCACGGGCGAATTCTATCAAACATTTAGAGAAGAGCTAACACCTATCCTTCTCAAACTCTTCCAAAATATAGCAGAGGGAGGAACACTCCCAAACTCTTTCTATGAGGCCACCATCACCCTGATACCAAAACCAGGCAAGGATGTCACAAAGAAAGAAAACTACAGGTCAATATCACTGATGAACATAGATGCAAAAATCCTCAACAAAATACTAGCAAACAGAATCCAACAGCACATTAAAAGGATCATACATCATGATCAAGTGGGGTTTATTCCAGGAATGCAAGGATTCTTCAATATATGCAAATCAATCAACGTGATACACCATATTAACAAATTGAAGGAGAAAAACCATATGATCATCTCAATAGATGCAGAGAAAGCTTTCAACAAAATTCAACACCCATTTATGATAAAAACCTTCAGAAAGTAGGCATAAAGGGAACTTTCCTCAACATAATAAAGGCCATATATGACAAACCCACAGCCAACATCGTCCTCAATGGTGAAAAACTGAAACCATTTCCACTAAGATCAGGAACAAGACAAGGCTGCCCACTCTCACTACTCTTATTCAACCTAGTTTTGGAAGTTTTAGCCACAGCAATCAGAGAAGAAAAGGAAATAAAAGGAATCCAAATTGGAAAAGAAGAAGTAAAGCTGTCACTGTTTGCAGATGACATGATACGATACATAGAGAATCCTAAAGATGATACCAGAAAACTACTAGAGCTAATCAATGAATTTGGTAAAGTAGCAGGATACAAAATTAATGCCCAGAAATCTCTGGCATTCCTGTACACTAATGATGAAAAATCTGAAAGTGAAATCAAGAAAACACTCCCATTTACCACTGCAACAAAAAGAATAAAATATCTAGGAATAAACCTACCTAAGGAGACAAAAGACCTGTATGCAGAAAATTATAAGACACTGATGAAAGAAATTAAAGATGATACAAATAGATGGAGAGATATACCATGTTCCTGGATTGGAAGAATCAATATTGTGAAAATGACTCTACTACCCAAAGCAATCTACAGATTCAATGCAATCCCTATCAAACTACCACTGGCATTTTTCACAGAACTAGAAAAAAAAATGTCAAAATTTGTTTGGAAAAACAAAAGACCCCGAATAGCCAAAGCAATCTTGAGAACGAAAAACGAAGCTGGAGGAATCAGGCTCCCTGACTTCAGACTATACTACATAGCTACAGTAATCAAGACAGTGTGGTACTGGCACAAAAACAGAAAGATAGATCAATGGAACAGGATAGAAAGCCCAGAGATATACCCACGCACATATGGTCACCTTATCTTTGATAAAGGAGGCAGGAATGTACAGTGGAGAAAGGACAGCCTCTTCAATAAGTGGTGCTGGGAAAACTGGACAGGGACATGTAAAAGTATGAGATTAGATCATTCCCTAACACCATACACAAAAATAAGCTCAAAATGGATTAAAGACCTAAATGTAAGGCCAGACACTATCAAACTCTTAGAGGAAAACATAGGCAGAACACTCTATGACATAAATCACAGCAAGATCCTTTTGGACCCACCTCCTAGAGAAATGGAAATAAAAACAAAGATAAACAAATGGGACCTAATGAAACTTCAAAGCTTTTGCACAGCAAAGGAAACCATTAACAAGACCAAAAGACAACGCTCAGAATGGGAGAAAATATTTGCAGATGAAGCAACTGACAAAGGATTAATCTCCAAAATTTATAAGCAGCTCATGCAGCTCAATAGCAAAAAAACAAACAACCCAATCCAAAAATGGGCAGAAGACTTAAATAGGCATTTCTCCAAAGAAGATATACAGATTGCCAACAAACACATGAAAGAATGCTCAACATCATTAATCATTAGAGAAATGCAAATCAAAACTACAATAAGATATCATCTCAAACCATTCAGAATGGCCATCATCAAAAAATCTAGAAACAATAAATGCTGGAGAGGGTGTGGAAAAAAGGGAACACTCTTGCACTGCTGGTGGGAATGTGAATTGGTACAGCCACTATGGAAAACAGTATGGAGGTTCCTTAAAAAACTAAAAATAGAACTACCATATGGCCCAGCAATCCCACTACTAGGCATATACCCTGAGAAAACCATAATTCAAAAAGAGACATGTACCAAAATGTTCATTGCAGCTCTATTCACAATAGCCCGGAGATGGAAACAACCTAAGTGTCCATCATCGGATGAATGGATAAAGAAGATGTGGCACATATATACAATGGAATATTACTCAGCCATAAAAAGAAATGAAACTGAGCTATTTTGTAATGAGGTGGATAGACCTAGAGTCTGCCATACAGAGTGAAGTAAGTCAGAAAGAGAAAGACAAATACTGTATGCTAACACTTATATATAGAATTTAAGAAAAAAAATGTCATGAAGAACCTAGGGGTAAAACAGGAATAAAGACACAGACCTACTTGAGAATGGACTTGAGGATATGGTGAGGAGGAAGGGTAAGCTGTGACAAAGCGAGAGAGAGGCATGGACATGTATACAGTACCAAACGTAAGGTAGATAGATAGTGAGAAGCAGCCGCAGAGCACAGGGAGATCAGCTCGGTGCTTTGTGACCGCCTGGAGGGGTGGGATAGGGAGGGTGGGAGGGAGGGAGACGCAAGGGGAAGGGATGTGGGAACAGATGTATATGTATGACTGATTCACTTTGTTATAAAGCAGAAAGTAATAATAATAAATAAATAAATAAATAAATGAAATAAAACAGTGAAATATGAGAGAAGCTACAAAATACCAGGTAGAAAAAGGTATTATTTTATTTTGCCTTAGTATGCTTAAGAAGTGAGTGTGATGCCCAATTACAGCTGCGCAAGAAAACAGCTTCTATCCAGTGAAAATGTTTCTCAAAGCTCTTTGAGGCAGAGGAGAGACATTCTCTGTAAAATTGAGTGCAGAGGTTATTGGTTGAAATAACATTTGGAAACATATTTTCCAAACTGTTTTTAAGGTCTGGGTATTTACTATTACTGATTGATATTTGCTTGAATATTTAAGAACAGACACGTAGAAAAAGAGAAGTACACATGTACTTTCAGTGACCAGCAAACAAAATGAACATTTTGTATACGAATAATACAGTATGGATTTTCTAGTACTGACTTCTGAGGAAAGATTGCCCAAGGACAGCATATGTACTTGAGGAAAGAAAAATAAGTTTGGCTTTTATCTTTATTATGAAATCTGAGCTTAGATTGTTCTGACTGGTTCCCACTTTCAAACAACTTGTATGATTCACAGTATTTCTCTAATGATGTTGAAAAAGGAGAAGTAGTTGGTAAAAATCATTTGGATCCTATAATAATATTGATTCTTTTTTTTTCTTTTTTTGGTTTCTCATTTGTTGTTTACTTATTTTTTTATTGAAGTATAGTTGATTTACAATGCTGTGTTAATTTCTGCTGTATAAGCAAAGTGATTCAGTTTTTTATATATATATATATATATGCACACACATACACACATTCTTTTTTAAAATATTCTTTTCCATTATGATTTATTATAGGATACTGAATATAGTTCTCTGTGCTGTATAGTAGGACCTTGCTGTTTATTGATAACATCGATTCTGTATGTGCTTTATCATTGTTTCATTTCTTCCATAATGGAAAATAAAGGTAACATAATGATAACATCTTAAAAAAAAAAAACTGGATCTTACATCATTCATTCTTCCAAAGTCTATTATTTATAAAATGAAATTTACCTTTTGTACATAAAAGTCAGACTTTAAGACTCAGAAATCCTTTTGTCTAAGTAAAGTATTTTCTGGGAATTTCAAGTCTATTTTGAAAACTTAAGTACTGATAATTGTCTCATTTCTTTCTCTTTGCTTTCCTATTGTAACCTTACGCTGAGTGCCCATAGAGAAGTTTTGCTGGTGACTGAACAATTGAAGAAAGGATGGGAGTAAAAAGGAATGAATATATGTACACATAGACAAACATATGCGTGCACATAAGCATACATATTTATATAAAGAATAGAAAAATCAATTCAACAAAAGGTTTTAGTAGCTATCTATACATTTTCCCCCATATTTCCTAAATGCCTAGAAGGAACATGTTTCATATCATCAGAAAAAGAAAATGATATATAAAAATAAATCAGTGAGCAAGGTCTCTGAAGCCCATCATCACCACACACAGTGAAGGAGGTAGAGGAAGGGACCCAAGCCTTCTGCTGGCCTCCCTCAAGAATCTCCTCTCCTCAGTCTCTGTGTTACATGATCTTTGACCCTATTGACCACTCTCTTCTTGAAACCCTCTCCTTTCCTCGGCTTTCAGAGCACCAAGCTCTCTTAGCTCTTTTCCTAGTTCTCTCATCTATCTAAAACCTAGACCTCAAGTCTGAGTCTGATGCTGTAATAAGATGAGACATTTGGGCGTCCTGGGAGGGAAACAGGGTAATTTGCATGAAGGAGTAATGTCAAAATTTGTGTCCAGAGGATTTACTATGGTAATAAAGATGATGACACATTTACTTGAATCTGACAGGCTCTGTGACTACTTTGACAGATATGGCAGAAGTGACACTGAGGGGTGAGTCTTTAAAACTCTGGCAGCTTCCATGTCTGTCAGGAGGAGCCCTTTCTTTAGGAGCCCTGAGCCACAATGAGAAAGGTGAACTAGTCTGAGAATAAATACTCTGCTGCAAGGAGCCCAAACTAACCACAGAGTATGCCATTTGGAGAGAGATAGTATGAAATGGTGGTTATTTTAAGCCACTAAATTTTGGGTAGTTTTTATGCTGTAATGGATAATTAGAACAGATTCCCCCCAATAAAAGGGACCTAATACTACTGTAGCTCACTAGGAGAAGCAATAGTAGGAATTATCTTCATAACATGTTCCAGAATTTCTGTGAGGGAGGGGGGCTTTTTTGTTTAGGAAAATACCTTGATAAGCCAGTTAGGACTAGAAGGTGAGAACCTAAGGGGATTAGTTGGTACAGAGAAATAAAAAGATATAACTAAACCACTTTGAATTGAAAATGGACAGGAATTTGGAGGCAGGGAAGAGCAAGAATAGAGAAGTACATAGTGTTAAGGGAAGAGAGACAGAAGAGGGGCAAGTAATGTGGCTGGAAGTTAGAACCCAAGTTGCAGAAATGACTGAAAGACTTTAAAAACACGAACATCTAAGAAATTTGATTTGGTTCCATATTTGTGATGAAAATCTCTCCATTTCTGCAGAACTTCCATCAAATGTGCTACCAGTATTAGATACCTTTTGTTACATTTTTTTTTTAATGGTAGAAATTGAGAAAAATGTCTGAGTGCCACACTCAGGCAGACTTGGTGAGAACAGACACAACAGGGACCAGTTCCTACACTGAATTACTTTAGGATAGTGGTTCCCAACAGGGAGTGAATTTGCCCCCCAGGGAACATTTAGTATTGTCCAGAGACACTTTTAATTGTCATGACTGGGGACAAGGCAGTCATGACATTCAGACTAACATTGGGTGGGCAGATTCTGGGGATGCTGCCAAAAATTCCTACAATGTACTAGACAGCCAGCCACAATAAAGAAATGTCCCACCTAAAATGTCAATAGTTCCAGGGTTGAGAAATCCTGATTTAGGGGACACAAAAGTTCTGAGTCAGATGTGTCTGTAAGAACCCGAGTCTCCCACAGAATTTATAGAAATCTTGGAGAAGATGTTAGACTTTCTACAATTCATGGAATATAATTTGAATCAGTCTTATCTAAATTATCAGGGCAGGATTGTTCTGTTCAACATCTGGGTTATGGCATCAAATAAGAAAACTGAATTAGTTATGGCTCTTATTTGCAAGTAACAGAAACTAACTCTGGGGAAATTGAGCAGGAAAGGAATGTATCGAGCAATACTGAGCAGCTCATAGAATCTCTGGAAGAGCCTGGGAACATGGCTTGTTCTTTTCTGAAAAGCATACTGCAGAGCCCGTCCATGGAAACAGTGGGGCTCCCATCACTGGCACAGACACTGATGGAATGAAGGAAGTATGGATGTACTAGAAATTATGATAGGATGGATTTTTCAAAAGAGGAAGGGAAAAAGAAACAACAAAGAAGTTTATTTTAAAAATATATAAATGTCTTGCAGCCTTAACATTTAAAAAATGAAAACTCAGCCATTTGGATTTAAAGCTTCATTGCCATCTTTGACCCCATAATCACAATCCAAGTCAGAACATATTTGGATAATTACACTTCCTCCTAACCGGCTCTCTGTTTTCAGTCTCCCACCTTTAACGAATCTTACTCTCCACTGGAAGATTAACCTCCATAGAGCACCATTTGGATCATGGTGCTTTCCCACAAAGAAATTACATGTAAGTCCTTTTGCCAAAATAAAAATATCCAAATATAATTTGACATCTTCAAAACACTCTGTGATCTCCTCTAAACCTACTTTTCAGTTTTCTCTTCCATTACTCTTCCAAGCAAATGGTTTGCAAATTGAGCCCTTAATATACCATACATATCCAAGTTACTGTATGACCTGGAGAAAATTAACATATTTCTCTGAACTCATAAGAATAGAACATGGAAATCATATAGTCTACACTGCTCATTGGTAGAATAGAACATGGAAGTCATATGGTCTTCACTGCTCATTGGTAGCACTGGTAGCTGTAAACCCAGTGTCCTGAGGTAACTGGAAGGTAAGCACTAAAGCACAGTCTTTCTCATGTCTTTTTGGCTGATGCAGTGGGATTAATTTCCAAGTCCAACCCTTTATCAAACAGATCTCAAAGATGCAACCCAGCATGTAGAAGGCTGCACTTCAAAATAACCTTTCTTCCAGGGCTCTTAAAAGAGCCAGGCCTTATTAACAGTCCCATAGAACAATCCTAAAAGTTAAAAATACTTCAATCTATTTCAGTCTCTCTACATAGAGTGTATATTTTAATGCAGCAGGTATGAATCTCAGACTGTAAACTTAGCTGTGTGATAAATATTGCACTTCTTTAAATCAACTGAATTTTAACTCTGAGCCCTCATATAGCTGGTGTCTGGGAAATTCAATCTCTGCCAATACGGTGGTTCTCCTGTTATGGAGAATAAAATTAGGTTACTCTCCCATTATGGAGAATAAAATAAAAGTAGGGGGACTTCCCTGGTGGTCCAGTGGGTAAGTCTCCACACTCCCAATGCAGGGGGCCGGGATTCAATCCCTGGTCGGGGAACTAGATCCCACACGCACACTGCAACTAAGAGTCCACATGCCACAACTAAAAGATGCCACATGCCACAACTAAAAGATCCCATATGCTTCAGTGAAGATCCCACGTGCCACAACTAAGACCCAGTGCAGCCAAAATAAATAAATAATAAAATAAATATATATTTTTAAATAAATAAATAAAATAAAAGTAGGTTTCATGGTGTTTTAGAAACAGATGGACATAAGAAGTAATCTAAAACTGTAAATTCAATGGAAATATAGGTAGTAATACTTAAATAGAAGAAAATATCTCATTCTTAGAGAATAATAACATTGTTATTATTATAGCTAATGCTTATAATGAGAGAGACAGGCAGTCAGAATAACTGTCCACCTTCTCCTCTGTAGTTCTCAGCTTTACTGGTGGTTATATTGGCTGTAGGACTAGGTTCTGGCCAATAGAATGTGGGCAGAAGTGAACTTTGACCCTATTGACCACTAGTGGTCACACTCTCAAGTCATTTCTAGCCCTTAAAAATCATACCAGACAATCCTCCATGCTCACCAAAGTGACCTTGAAGGTCACATGTTTCAGATGGTATAGGCTCAGGTGGGAAGCACCCTGGGTGTCCAAGTCAGCTGACTTCAGGAGAGACACCCACCCCAACCAGTGCACATCAGACTGTCATGTGAGAAGGGAATAACTCTATTTTGATTAAGTCCTTGAAATGTGGGAGTTTATCTTCTAGAGCAGCCTATCCCATCCTATCTCAACTAATAGAATTATTAAGTGCTTACTATGTACCAGGCACTGCTTTAAATGCTTCATATGTATTAACTCATTTTGTGATGAGATAGACATATTAACAGGTATTGTAACATCATGGTAGTAGAATGATGCAGAAGTACAAACCTAAAATGGCCATTGACCCCATATTCATCACATACATCCTTACAGTATTTCTTCCCCCATCCTTTCTGCTCATCTAAATCTCACCCATCCTCAAGGAGGGAACAAAATGGCAAGCTGGGTAGAGTAAAGGAAACAAAGGAAGAAGAGGTTCTAATTTGTGTTTCTTTAATACAAATAGGTAAATCTAATCCTGCTTGTTAAGAACTTCTTGAGGGCTGTGCATTCCTATCATCTCTCCTCCTGGTGTAACCCTGTAAATGAATCACTGTATGCAGATTCTTTTTGCCTTCTCTAAATGCAAACACCATTGCTGCTAAAGTGGGTCTCCAGCCTGGGAGATGGTGGATCTCACTCTTCTGGTGGTATTTGTAAACCAGATCAGGATTATAGCAGTTGTAGCGGGCTGCTGTGTCAACTGCTCATCTTGGCCCTTCCCACTACAAAAGAAACTAAGACCACCCAAGGTATGAGGGAGTGAGGAGGCTGTCAACAGCAAGAAGGATGTGAGAGCTAGCTCCTCTTCAAGGCACACAGTTCAATCTTCTCCTGCTGAGGAGGATGCCAGCAAGCTGGAAAGGCATCTGGTGCAGATACTACAAGAATGGATTACCATGCAGTGTTACTTAAAGGCAAGTAAATGTTTTATTTCTTGAACAGCCCACACTTGGGAATAGGGTGGTGGTAGAGGACATGTTATTGATCTAAAAGGGAAGCAAGGAGGAAATGTTCCAAATTGTAGAGAAAAATGCCTCTAAGCAGGGGTAAGAAATCTCAGAACCTGAGGAGTGGAGAAAGGGATATTCTGCAGGCTTTGGACATGACATTGGGACAAAAGAGGACATGGCCAGGGACTTCCCTGGTGGCGCAGTGGTTAAGAATCTGCCTGCCAATGCAGGGGACGTGGGGTTCGATCCCTGGTCCAGGAAGATCCCACATGCTGCGGAGCAACTAAGCCCGTGCACCACAACTACTGAGCCTGTGCTCTAGAGCCTGCAAGCCACAACTACTGAGGCTGCATGGCACAGCTACTGAAGCCCATGCACCTAGAGCCCATGCTCCACAACAAAGAGAAGCCACAGCAATGAGAAGCCCACGCACTGCAACAAAGAATAGCCCCCACTCGCTGCAACTAGAGAAAGCCCGTGAGCAGCAACGAAGACCCAACACAGCCAAAAATAAATAAATAAATGTATTAAAAAAAAAAAAGAGGATATGGCCATATAAGTGGTCAGAGATATAGGAAACTTCAAAACAAAGAAAAAAACTAAATGACACAAGTTTTCAATTATGGAAGGGTAGAAGAAGAGAAGTAGTGTGTTACTCAAGCATAAATGTGCACACCAGTGTTGTCCTGGGAAATGTTTAGCAACTAGCTCTACCAAAAAACTATGCATCCATATGCATAGTATCATTATAAACTTTATTAGGAATAAGTGCTTGATTATTTTGATTACTATCGATACTAAAGAACTTACTATCAATTACTAAAGATACTAAAGAAGTTGCTCACATCACTGGCCTATGAGTTTACATCTGACATGAATATAAGTTGATATTCTCTATATACTAACAAGTAAGAGAAATGTGAAACAACAAAGACATATGTTAGAACTTGAATCATCCATGATGATGTTCAAGACTTCTTTCATGAATCAGATAACAGATTTTTGTGTGTGTGTGTGGTACGTGGGCCTCTCACTGTTGTGGCCTCTCCCGTTGCGGAGCACAGGCTCCGGACGTGCAGGCTCCAGACGCACAGGCTCAGCGGCCATGGCTCACAGGCCCAGCTGCTCCATGGCATGTGGGATCCTCCCGGACCGGGGCACGAACCCGTGTCCCCTGCATCAGCAGGCGGACTCTCAAACACTGAGCCATCAGGGAAGCCCCAGATAACAGATTTTTAAGTACTGGAAGAATATTTCCTCAACGTTCTGTGCTATTCACAATGGAACAGGCACAGATACAACACACTTTTAAATTGAACCTACAGTATTACCATTTCTCCATCACTTTCTTAAGACTAAACAGTCAACAAAATAATAAATCAAGCCTTGATTGGTAGAGTTTGCTGATTTCTGTGGTGGTAGTAGTAGTATTTTTTATTAGGGGTAAACTAATTACAAACTACCAACAAGATGTCACTGAATGCAGAGTTGGGAAGAGATACACAGTAGCACACTATTTCCACCAGACGGATGTAATAGACATAATAAATAACTATACGTGTAGAAAATAGTTCTGTACAATTAATGGTCATAGGTAATTTCTGGAGTTCACCCAAATCCCTAGTCTTCATGATGCTTTTGAATCTGATGGATCTGCTGTTTCTGATCATGCTTAGGTGGAATTTTACGGCAGCTGAGACCCCTCAGAGGTCTTAATCTCTCCCAAGTGCAGGACAGGTAGTTAGGGGAGAACATTCTCCTCTCTCTGGCCTCTAGGATCTCTACCCTCCAACTTTTGCTTCAACTCTAGGAATCTCTACCGTCCAACTTTTGCTTTTCCAAGGCCCTTTCTCTACCCCAGGCCTCCTCGTAAAATCCTAACACTGGACTTAAGCTTTCATAGAAAGCTTTCACCAGGAGAGCCTTTGAATTCCCCATACTTCCTTCCTCCTAATATATGTGAGGCAAGGAAATTACAAAAGCTGCCTGCCTTTTCAATGGCAGAAGGGAAATAGAAGTCTGGGGAAAACAGTATAAATTCAATTTTCAAAAATACATTTCAAAAATGTATTCCACGTCACAGTTTGTCCAACTAAAGCAAGGCTTCAGTTTGAACATCTACAAGACCAATAAGGTCTATATTTGACTATCCGTCCTTGGTGCAGCTTATTTCTAATTAATTACTAAAATACCTGTGAAAATGCAACAAAAATATGAAAATTTATAACAGTGACAAAAAAACCCCAAACCTTTAGCCAGAATTGTGGAGGAATAACCACTAAGTACAAGGTATATACAGCAGAATTAGAGATTTTAGTCATTGGTTAATACATACTTTGTGATAGAAAACTAGAAGAGCAAGGAAGAAAACACAAAATGAAGCCTGTGAAAAAAATGTTATAGAAAAGAATGTAGGGAGATATATGTAAGGAGGGAGCATGGTGCCTAGCACATTGGATGAGTGTCCACTGGTGATAGTAATCACAATAGTTGTAATAGAAAATCCAGAGGAAAATCATATCCATGATTTTACTGTCTATGAGTTTATTTACTATAGGGACAAGAAAAAAAAATAGACAATAATTTTGCATCTTTTTTTTTTTTTTCTTTTTGCGGTATGCGGGCCTCTCTCTGTTGTGGCCTCTCCCGTTGCGGAGCACAGGCTCCGGACGCGCAGGCCCAGCGGCCATGGCTCACGGGCCCAGCCGCTCCGCGGCATATGGGATCCTCCCAGACCGGGGCACGAACCCGTATCCCCTGCATCGGCAGGCGGACTCTCAACCACTGCGCCACCAGGGAGGCCCTGCATCTTTAAGATAATGAAAAAACTTGACCTCTAAGGTACAGGCAGAGAAAGCAATAAAGATAAGTGATAGAAATATAACAAGATTTACAAGGCAGAAGAATATTAAAAAGTACTTAGAAGGCAGGAAAGGCAACAGTACCACTGCAGAAAATGACATTTGTGGACATGGAATGCAAATTTGAGATTTCTTTTTATACAGCAGGAAAAATGACAAATGTATAAAAATCATTAAAAATAAGAAAATGATAAATATGAAAACAAAGATTAGAAGTACAATTTTAAAACTACAGCTATTCCCAGGTGTGGCTGGGTGGGATAAACTTGATACTTCAGACACACACACACACACACACACACACACCCCTTAGTATCAGAGAGAGATCAGTCAAAAGAATTTAAATGGAGCTGTCTAGTAGGCAGGATAATGCCTCCCACAAAGAAGTCCACATCCTAATCCCTGGAACTTGTGAATATGGCAAAGAGGAATTAAGGATGCAGTTGAAATTAAGGTTGTTAATCATTTGACTTTAAAATAGGAAGATAGGGGCTTCCCTGGTGGCGCAGTGGTTGAGAGTCTGCCTGCCGATGCAGGGGACGCAGGTTCGTGCCCCGGTCTGGGAAAATCCCACATGCCGCGGAGCAGCTGGGCCCGTGAGCCATGGCCGCTGAGCCTGCGTGTCCGGAGGCTGTGCTCTGCAACGGGAGAGACCACAACAGTGAGAGGCCCGTGTACCGCAAAAAATAAATTAAAAAAATAAAAGTTTAAAATAGGAAGATAATTCTAGATTATATGGGTGGGACCAATGTAATCACAAGGGTCCCTAAATGTGGAAGAGGGAGAAGAGTTAGTGTCAGAGTGATGCTCTGTTAGGAAGATTCAGGCAGCTACTGCTGGCTTTAAAGGCAGAAATGAGCCAGAGCCAAGGACTGAGGGCAGCCGCTAAAAGCTGGAAAAGGCAAAGCCAACAGGCAAAACGGATTCTTCCCTATATACCCCAGAAACAATCCAGCACTATAGACATTTTCTTTTTAGCCCAGTGAGACCCATTTCTTACTTCTGACCTCCAGAATTGTTTGGAGTAATTTATTACAGCAGCCATAGGAAACTAATACAGCTGGAATAACTTCTACACAGCACATAGGCTATTTGCCTTTCATAGTCATTCTCTGCTCCTCATTTTTACACTGATGAGACTGCCTGTCAAATGCATTTTATTTCCCTTCTTGTATTATTTTTACAAGAATCATATGATACAGTTTAAAACTTTTATAATGAAAAATTTTAAACACATACAAAGTGAACAGAAAATTATATAAATGAATTGTGTGTGTGTATATAATGACTCATACCCACCACCCAGCTTCCACAATTATCAACATTTTGCTATTCTTGTTGCATCTAATCTCCCTGCTTCAACCTTCCTCACGCAATTATTTTTTACAGATTTATGCAAAATGTAAATGTATGTATCTGAAATTTGAAATGCACAAATCTTAGCTGTACATTTTGATAAATGGATACATCCAGGTCACCCAGACTCCTATCATATGAACATTTCCATTTCCCTAGAAAGTACCCCAATGTTCCTTTCCCACTCTCAACACCCATTTTCCATGTTCTAGAGCATCACATGAAAGAAATATCCTCTTTTGAGTTCAGCATGTCTGTTAGACTCATTCATGTTGTTACCTGTATCGATAATTCATTCCTATTTGTTGTTGAGTAGTATTTCCTTGTATAAATTTTCTTATCCATTTTCTTGTTGATGAACATTTGGTTTGGTTCCAGTTCTTGGCTATTGTAAATAAAGCTGCTGGGACATTTTTATACGAGCCTTTTTTGCATACATGTGTTTTTATTTCTCTTAGATAAATCCCTAATAGTGGAATTGTTGGACCAAAGGGGAGGTGTATGTTTAGCTTTGTAAGAAACTGTCAAATATTTTTCCAAAGTGGTTGTACCATTTTACATACCCATCAGCAGTGCCTGAGAGTTCTTCATCAAACTTGGTATTGTCATTCTTTTTCATTTTAGCAGCTTAGTGGAGATATATTGGTATCTTGTGGTTTTAATTTGCATTTCCCTGATGACTAATAACATTGTGCACTTCATTTATGTGTTCCTTGGTTATTTATATATATCTTCCTTTGTTCAGTGTTTGTTTGAATTTTTTTTGCCCATTTTTAATTGGGTTGTGCCTTAGTCAATTAGGGCTGCTATAACAAAATGCCATAAACTGGGTAGCTTATAAAGAACAGAAATTCATTTTTCATAGTTTTGGAGGCTGGACAGTCCAAGATCAAGGTGCCAGCATGGTCTCTTTCTAGTCGGTGAGATCCTGCAACCTCTGCCTCCGTCTTCACATTGCCTTCTCCTCTGTGTGTACCTGTGACATCTTCCTCTTGTAAGGATACATGTACTGGCATTTAGGGCCCACCTGGATAATCTAAAATATTGTACTATTCACATCTCAAGATCCTTAATATACACAGCTCCACAAGACTGGTTCCCTACCCCCTCACTTCAGATCCAATCACAAGTCCAGGTTGTTACTGTTACCAAACAAAATTTGGGTCCACTTGCCCGCAGTGCAACAAAGCCAATCTACTGACACCAGGTTGCGGTGAAGGAAAGTATAGCATTTATTTGCAGGGTGCCAAGCAAGGGGAACAGGCAGCTCATGCTTAAAAGACCCAATCTCCCTGATGGCTTCCAGGAAGGTTTTTAAAAGCAACATCTGGGTTGAGGGTTGCAGCTCGTGAACTTTAGTCTGATTGGTGGTGAGGTAACAGGATGAAGTTTCGGGAAACTTACTCATCAACCTTCTGGTTGCAACCATTCTGGGGTTCACTGCTTGTGGTCAGCATGTAGTCACCATTCTGCACCTGGGTGAGGGTCTTAGTTTCTGCAGAACAACTCAAAGATATGCATCAGATGGTTATGTGTATCACTTGAGGATGAAATATGACTGTTTTATCACTGAACTATTTGCTTTTCCTTTGTTTTTGTATTCCCTCACTTCCCTAATTAGTAATTGCTTGAGTCTGCAAAGTGGAACTCAAAGAAGGCCGGGAGACTAAAGCCTTTTTCTATAAACAAGAAACAGGGGCACAGAGAGGCTTTTGTACCCAGGAGGGCCTCATTGGGTTAGGTGTTAAATCTAGGTTTGGTATCATGGGCTTTAGCATAAGTGACACTGTTTGGGGCCTGTGGTTTTTCTCTTTAACAGCAACAAGTTCAACATTATTTTTAAAACATCAAATAGGCTAACACAAGCCAAACAAAACAGGTCAGGGGGATGAATTTGGACCAATGGTGGCATTTTGATTACACAATATTCTGCCCCTTTATTCTCATGTGATACTATATATTGGAAATTGTTCCTTATCAGGACAAAGAGATCTAACTCATAGACTTTCATGGCTAGTATGAATATAATTTATTTAACTATTTCTATTTCTGGCTATTTTTCTTATTAAATTAATTAAACAAAAAGGTCATTAGACAAGATGGTTCTAATGTCTTGGCAGTGTCGAGGAGGAAGAAATTTTCCTCTACCCTTCTAGGTTCTTCTGTCTGGCCTTGAAATGGAGCAGGACGCTGTGGGGCCCTCCTGGTACAAAAGCCTTTCTATATCCCCCATTTCTTGTTTGTAGGAAAAAAGCTTCAGCCTCCTAGAACTTCCCTCAGTTCCAAAGGGCAGATTCAAACAGTTTCTAATTAGGGAAGGAAGGGAATGCAGAAACAAAGAAGGAGCAATCAAGAGACAAGAGTGCAGCCATAAAGCAAGGTCCTGGTTCCTCCTCAAGGGATATACATAACTTTGAGTTCTTCTGTAGAAACTAAGGCCCCCACTCAGGTGGAGAACGGTAACTACAGGCTGAGTACAAGATTCATGGAACAGGGTCCTGTTACCTCACCACCAACCAATCAGAAAAAAGTCATATACCCTGCAGCCTTCATCCTGAATCTTGTTTATAAAACTTCTTCCCCCCAAACCATCTGGGAGTTTGGGTTTTCTGAGCACAAGCTGCCCATTCTCCTTTCATGGCCCTTTCAAGAAACCTTTCTCTACTCCAAACTTCTAGGTTTGTTTGGCATCACTGTGTGTTGGGCATGTGAACTCGTGCTCAGCAATAGTCTAATAATTAAGTTGACATGAGACAGATAAATAGGAGACAATCAAACAAAAGTTTAATAACATGTATACATGGGAGAGACCCGGAAAAACTGTGAATCGCCAAAATGATTGAAGCCTTACCTTAAATATCAGGACCATCCTCAGCTAAAGACAAAAGTAGATGTTGGGGATAGGGGCTTGGGACTTCAAAGGGGAGAAAGGAAATTCACATGGAATTTGAAAATTAAATATTTCCTAAATAAATGCTGGGCCATTCAGAGACAAATGGATGGAGAGTGGATTCTGATCACTAAGAGTTTCCCCCACTGCACTTAGTCCGTATCTTTTACAGATATCTCTGGTGATAGCTCTATTCCTACAACAGGTCCTCTGTCTAAATTCCTTAGGCAGCTAAGGGGGAGGTAAAAAGAAAGACTTCCTGAGTCTTCTGTTTCTTAAAAATAATCAACTTAAATTAACCTCATGCCAAAGAGACACATTTTGTGGTGGCAAATTTTGTTCCCCTATAGCAGCCTACTAAGCAAAACAAAACCTAAGCCTCAACGTTAAGAAATCAAAATCTAAAACAATCAATCAAGAAACAGCCAACTAGGCTTTCCCAAATAAGGTAACCACTTAAACTACAGCCAACCAAATAATTTCCTTTCTTCACTTCTGTGTCTTCTCCATAAAAGTGTCAATGGATGGATCACTTCTAACCAATTCTAGCTTTGTTACCGAATCCAATCTCACTCTGCTCGCCACACGACAGGCCAATAAATTGGGAGATGAGGTGTTGAGGCAAGGAATAACGACTTTATTCGGAAAGCTGGCAGGCTGAGAAGATGGCGGACTAGGGTCCCCCAAAACCATCTTATCGGGGTCTGGATGCCAGTCTCTTTTATAGAATCAAGGAGGGAGAGGCGGCGAGGAAGTAAAGTAAAAAGGGCCATGAGTCTTGCAAAACATCTCCTCCCATGGCTTGCATTGAGGTGCGGTATGTTAATTTCTTCTTTCCTGCAGCCATTCACAGGTGGGCAGGGTCAGATTGTCTCCCTGTGTGCTGAACAAAGGAAGGCACTTCAGTTTAACATTCAGGCAGAGGGGCAGGGTTCCCTGAGGCAGGCCATTATATATGATTATAATAACAAAAGCAATGAAAAGTAAAGATGAAAGTCAAAGAAACAGATCCAGCATGGAGTCAAAATTGGCTCTTCTCTGTTACAGCTCGGTACTGCTTGATTTGAATAATTTTTGATCAAGTAAACCCTTCAATTTTTTATTGAGTCAGTTTATCTGTTAATGATGTTGATTCCGATCTTTTGCTCTTTCATACAATGCAGAAAGAAACAGCATGTATACATCTTTGCATGACCATATGGTCATCTTTGCAGATGAGGTAGAGGGTCTGGAGAAAGAAAACTACGTATGGCTTTCATGGCATTAGGGAAGGCATTTTGGGCCAAAGCCATTGTGTGATCTCAGCCTGGCCACAATGCTTGCCCTCAGGTCTCAGTAATTAACGATCTTAAGGGAACAAAAGAATGCAGAAACAAACAACTGTTATCAGGTAAGAGAAGTAACAATAGCAAAGAGAATGTATCAGTTGTAAAGACTCCCAGTTCTGTTTCACTGGTAAAGATTAGTCTGAAGCCTCAACCACTAGATCAACTGGCACCTAAGGGATGATGATGTTGACCTTTTCTGACCTGTGTGACTCCAATCAACTCAAGCTTGGACTCTGTTGACTGCCCAACCCCTTCATAAACATGGACGTTCCCTTAGCTTACAACTTCCCAAATTTTGCTGTTGGAGGAATTACTGCTTTGGGAGATTCCCAGTTTTCTCCTCACTTGCTACAAGGAATAAATACTTCCTTCTCCTGAACTTTGGCTTAGTTGTGTCTTTTGGCTTGACACCCACCAAGAGGAGAACCCAGTTTTTCGGAGAACAGATTCAGTATGCTAAATGCCTAGAAGTAGAATCACAAAACAAGGACTTTGTAAGATGTAAAGATAACCCATACATGAAAGGAGTTGCCATTATTTGGTTTCCACTTTTTTTTTTCCCATAAAACAACTGGAATTAACAGTAACAAAGGAATTTTTGCATAAATCTACAATCCTGGGAAAACCCATATTTTGTACAGATCAATATAGCAAGTTCCCATTTGTACTTGCCATTAAAACAGTCACCACACTAAATATAATAAAGAAAATCCCAGAGCCCTTCATTTGGGAAGTTTACTACCATAGGTTGGGTCTATATTTGGTGTTACTGTGAATGGATGCACACTGACTTATGAGTCTGATGATTACGGGAAAGGAATTTTGTGTGTAGCATGTGCCGGGGGGTGGAGTTCTTAAAATGAAGGGGGCATACCCAGCCCTCTGATATTGGGCCACTAATTGACTTCACTACCTTCCACAGGCCACATCCCTTGTATGGGCCCGTTTCCACATAAAACATAAAATGATAAGAGTTGGAATGGGAAAAGGGTATTTAAAGTCATAGAACTGACTTAGACTACTTAGAGAGATAATGAAGACAGAGAAGAGAAGGGGTCCAGAATCTCAAGAGATCCTACGTTTAGAGGCTGGGAGGAGGAAATGGCAAAGGAGACTGGGGAGTAGCAGGTCCTTGCGAAAATGTGAATGTGATGTCCTGAAAGCCAGGAGAGGGAAGCCGATTAAGGAGTGTGCTGAGATCCAATATTCTGAGCTGAACGCGGAGCAGTCCAGTGACCACTGGCAATATGGAATTGTTGGAGGCTTTGACAACAGCAATTTCAACAAATTAGTGTGATTAAAAGCCAGATGAAAGCCGATTAAGGAGTAAATGAACAAAATCATTTTTGACGCCTTTATAAACTGCACAAGCTTGTCCCAAGCACTTAGGTCTCCTAATTCATGACCCCTCTTAGGTCTGACCTTCAGAGATTCTAAAGCATTTAACTTGTCCAGTACTTCTCCAGCCTCCGGAGATTGCTCTAAGAATATGAAAGTACTTCGTAAACAAAGAGGCCAAACAAAGGAGCAGGGCAAAGGGGCAGCCGTGGGTTTTCATTATTCTATTACTCTATCCCTGTACTGTATTCCTTTTGTATTTCCTAGGTTCCTCTATGCTCCTGCAATACCAAATTTTCTAAATGGTAGCCACCGAGCAAGAATTTATCACTCCGTATTTCTCGTCCTTCAGCCCTTGCCCCACACCTAGACCCCTCCCCTCCCCAAGTCTTTAACCAGAGAGGCAAGAATTCACCATTCCACTCTGGAAACAAAAAGGGAGGGGCGGGTCGGGGCGGGGTGGGGAGAGGGGAGGGGAGGGGAAAATACTGTGGTTCCTACAGAGGCTTTGACCGCATGCGTGAGTCCTCCCCCGGACCGTTTGTGCTGCCCTCCTAGGAAGAGGGGTGGGGTGGAGGTTTGCCCGACGGACCGAGTACGGGTGCCGAGCAGGCTCTCACGGAAGTCCGTTCGCCATTGGGAGGTCCGCAGTGGCTGGTCTGTGCCCTTGTTGCCGAGGGCCTCTTCTTGGGTCATTCCTGGAGTAGGAGCCGGACTGGGGCTGACACCGAGGCTCCCCCCGGCCGCCTCGGCGCCTGTGTGACCTCCTCGCCGGCGGGATGTGGCGACTACGCCGGGCTGCCGTGGCCTGGTAAGTGCGGGCTCCGACCTGGCCCCGTTATTTCCGGGGCCTCCAGAAAACGAGGTTGTCCCATCACGACATCCAGAATGTGCAGGTAACTCTCAGGCCAAGCAGAGATCAGTTGGAGGATTCCGGGATATTTTTGAGGACCTGGAGTGACAGGAGCCCTGACTAGGTTTACCTAGGTGCTGGCCCCCGTACTGGCCCCTGTCCGTGTTCCTATGCCCCTCGGAAGATTCTGGGCGCTTTTCAGTCTTGGCCTTTTCTATTTTCCTTTTGTGCCTGCCCCTTTCACCCTTCTATCCTCGCTGTTTTCTCTGTCTCTGGTGGCTTCTTGTGTCTGTCCGGGCTCTATGACTCTAACCATGTGTCACCCTTGCCGCGTCTCTTAATTCTCACTGTCTTTTGCTTCTGCCTCCACGCCAGCTTACATTGCTTTTGCAGGTACCTGAGCTCTGCTCTCGGGGTGAAGGGGACTCTGTCTCTTTCCTTAGTACGCTGAGTGAACATGATTTGGAGTCAGATTTGGAGCGGTGACGCATACATATAGTGTCAGAGATGGTGATTAGAGATATTCTCTTAATAGCAGCTTTTTTCAGTGTTTAGGAAGGGAGACTTGCTTTTTGGATGTGAGGTGGTTAATGTAGCACCACCTTTCTAATCACTGTGTTATTGTTGCCCTGGTCTGTGTTATTCTAAACCGAAAATCATAGAAGTATTTACATTTCTATGGGTTACTGTGTGCATTTTAATGAAATTAAATTTGACTTTAATCTTTACACGTAGCTGTGTTCTAGTATCCTTAGACATCTTCAGGTTTAACTCATTGTTGCAGGCATTTGATGAGAAATA
The DNA here is from genome assembly GCF_964341445.2 of Mesoplodon mirus. NCBI lineage: Eukaryota > Metazoa > Chordata > Mammalia > Artiodactyla > Ziphiidae > Mesoplodon > Mesoplodon mirus. Next base: position 38,071,711 of record NC_138982.1, on the reverse strand, counting down.
ACATACATCAAGCAAGGTTGGAAAAACTTGGTTTTCCTGAATTAACTCAGTCTCTAAACACCTGTTTTGAATTTTTTTCGGAATGTTTTTAAGTGGTGTAATTTATAGTGTTTATAAGTGAGGGGATCCATTTGTTTTATGAAGGTTAATTTGATTCTAAATTTAGAACTGAATGGCATACAATAGTTGAAGTTTCAGTCAATTAGAATAATTGAATAAGTTACTTCTAATGTCATGGAATTTTAATTTCTGAGTAAATCCACAGCGCTTGGTACTGAACTAAGTTATTTACAACCTTTTTATTTCTACTCCTCAGTATTTACTGGGGCAATATATTTAATTTTCTTTAAATAAGAAAAGACTTTGCAGAAAATAGCGTACTTTGTTGGAGCAATTAAGATATGTAGGAAAAACTTTAAGAATTGAGTTTCCAACCGACTAATTATCAACTGATAATTGTTTATTCAATTGGATGCTGTTGGCTAAATTGTTTCTAAAGTTACTATTGACTCTGTAGTCATGGCTTAATATGTCTTATGTTGATAGCACAGTTTAGCTGCCTGCAGAAGTAGACATGCGGAAGGTCAGATGCCCCAAGTTTTGGAGTTTGTCTCTTTTTATTTTATTTTATTTATTTATTTATTTCGGTACGCGGGCCTCTCACTGTCGTGGCCTCTCCCGTTGCGGAGCACAGGCTCCGGACGTGCAGGCCCAGCGGCCATGGCTCACGGGCCCAGCTGCTCCGCAGCATGTGGGATCCTCCCGGACTGGGGCACGAACCCGTGTCCCCTGCATCGGCAGGTGGACTCTCAACCACTGCGCCACCAGGGAGGCCCTGGAGTTTGTCTCTTGATGTAGTTCCTATGCATGTTATGAAGGAGTACATTTAAATTCTTAATCTTTAATAAATAAACATTCTTTGACATATATATCTAAATATGTGTTCATAGACATGTCAGAAGACCAATGCCCAACATTTATTTAGGTGCAATAAATATTTGCATAAAATTGTTGAAAAAATAATAACATGCTAGGAAACAGAACATAGATTAAAAGGAGATGATGGATGAGTGTGAATAGATGATTTCTGGGGTTGGAGTTGGGGAGCCTTGTTTTGCATCACATTTGATTTTTAGTTTGGCCTAATATAGAAGTATGGATTCAAATTCCTTTTCCACCATTCACTAGTCATTCTACCTTAGGCAAGACACAGTTTAAAAAAAGCAAGTTGGTAAAATAAGGATACTTAACCTTACTGGGTTTTTCTGAGAGTTAACCGTAGCATTTGTGTAAACATCTGACATAATGCCTGGCAGTTAGGTACCCCTTTCCCCTCACTGTCCTTCGTCACAACATTATTTCAGTGTTCCTTGATTCCTTTTCCTTAAGATATTTCTACTCCCGTGTAATTAAATGAATTAAAATTTTATTCTTTAGTATGGGATCTGGCCCATAGTAAGCACTATGACTGTGTGTTGAATAAGATAATCAGGCGTATGTTTGTTCGTAGGAGACTTTCATTCTCTGCCAGGAAGGACAGGAGGGAAGAGCTCTCAGATAGTAACATGTGCATTTAGATTCTTTTCTCTTTGGGGTGTTCCCCCCCTTCTTTCTTTCTTTTTCTGGGGAGCCAGGTACATGAGGTGTTAATAATTTTTCCTTAATTTCCATTCCTGGACCATCTCAGGATTGTGAAACATAGATGAGAGGGCAAAGAATAGATGTTATAAGCTACTGGAACTTTTGTGCTTAAAAGTAAAAGTTTACATGCCTTTTTTTGTATAGGTGCATCCATAATTCACATTTATTTTCATACCACCATTTTAGCCTAACATTACATGAAATCTTTTCATATATCTACATGGTCTTCATATTTATCACTTTAATGGCTATACACAGTATTCTCAGTATTCTCTTTTGTTTATGTACCATAGTTTACAAATTTATGTTCTTAATATTAGATATTTAAGTGGTAACATTTTTTGCTATTACAGCACATCTTTTTTTCCAGTTTTATTGAGGTATAATTGACATACAGCACTGTATAGGTTTAAGGTGCACAGTATAGTGATTTGACTTATATACATCATGAAATGATGACCACAGCAAGTTTAGTGAACAGCCGTCGTCTCATATAGATACAAAATTAAAGAAATAGAAAAAAAAATTTTTTGTGATGAGAATTCTCAGGATTTACTGTCTTAACTTTCATATATAACATACAGCCTGTTCATCTTATTTATCATGTTGTACATTACACTCTTAGTATTTATTTAGCTTAGAACTCTAAATTTGTACCTTTTGACTGCCTTCATTCAATTCCCCCTTCTGCCACCCTCTTCCTCTGGTAACCACAAATCTGATCTCTTTTCTATGTGTGTTTGTTTGGTTGTCTTTGAAGTATAATTGACCTACAACACTGTGTTAGTTCCTATTACACAACATGGTGATTTGGTATTTCTATACCATTTCAAAATGATTACCATGATGAGTTTAGTTCGGATATGTCACTATACAAAGGTATTATGTTTTCAACTTTACTGACAGCAAATAGCTGTCAGTAGTTAATAAAATAAGTCTCTACCTTTTTTGTTTTCAGTTTTGATTTCTTGGACCAGGATCATAGCCCATATATAGTAAATTAGGGGACAGGCTCTGGAGTCCCACTGCCTAGGTTTGAATCCTTCCTTTACTCCTTATGTCAGTGGGGACTTCAGCAACTTACTTATGTCTGTCCGCCTTTTCCTCGTTGGTAAAATGGGGGCGATACTAGTACTTTTATCATAGGATTATCAGCAGGATGAAATGAGTTAGCTCCTGCTGCAGCAGTGCCTGGCACACAGTAAATGGTTAGTAACTGTGGACTCTCGTAAGGCACAGTGTGATTGGTCATGTGTGCCTGTGTGTTTTCCCTTTTGCATATTGCTCTTTTATATCATTTCCTTTGCATTGGTTCCCCATCTGATCTTTCTTCCACACCTATTTTTCTTTCAGTGAGGTCTGCCAGTCCTTAGTGAAACACAGCTCTGGAACAAAAGGAAGCTTACCACTACAAAAACTGCATCTGGTTTCACGAAGTATTTATCATTCTCATCATCCTATCTTAAAGCTTCAAAGACCCCACTTCAGGACCTCATTTCAGCAGTTCTCCTCTTTAACTAACCTTCCTTTACGTAAACTGAAACTTTCTCCAATTAAATATGGCTACCAGCCCCACAGAAATTTTTGGCCAGCGAGACTAGCTGCAAGACTCTTAAAACTTCGGTATCTGATACTCGGATCTGCTGTTGGGGGTGGCTATACAGCCAAAAAGGTGAGGTTAACTTTCCTACTGCTTTTTCAATTATTCCAGCATGATTGTTTTAAGGTTTCTTAGCATATGTCGTTTTTCTTTAGTGCAGTAGAATGTAATTAGATGTTTAAACATTTATTGTGTGTCTCTATTATGTGCTAAATTGTTTTAATGGTGCTAATAGGAAAATGCTCTCTGAATCTTAGTTATTATAAGAGATGAAAATGGCCTAATGGAAGGAGCACTGGTCTGGGAGTAAGAACACTTAGGTTTGATTTTCAGCTTTGCCATTTAGTAGCACAGGCAGGGAAGTAAGTGGCATGCTCATGCAACTACTTCGTGGCAGCTCTGGGACCAAAGGCGGGGTATCCTGATCCCTGGTCTGTCTTCCTTGTATTCCTCAGTGTTGTTTAAAGCCAAATCATGAAACCCATTTGAAATAGGAGTACATTTTGAATTTTCCATTTTCTGTATTTAGTAAAGGAACATTTACATGTTTTATATGCTTGTCTGCTAATTTATTTTTAGAAGAGCAGAGGCCACTTTGTTTCTAAAAATTTTGAACATAATACATTGCTCTTAGTAGCTTAGCATGTTTTAACAAAATAAATTTAAATAGTTTTTTTTATATTTTATATGGCATTCAGATCATTTGATCGGCATACTTTCTTATCTTTCAGACTTTTGATCAGTGGAAAGACATGATACCTGACCTTAGTGACTATAAATGGATTGTGCCTGACATTGTATGGGAGATTGATGAGTATATCGATTTCGGTTTGTATCAACATTAAAATACTTTTCTTGGTTGTATCTTTAGGAAAGAGAAATAGTTGTATTGAGATAGCTCCTTAACTCTAAGTTTAAGGTTGTAGCAGTTTTTTTGTTTTTGACATGTTTATTGGAGTATAATTGCTTTACAATGGTGTGTTAGTTTCTGCTGTATAACAAAGTGAATCCACTATACATATACACATATCCCCATGTCTCCTCCCTCTTGTGTCTCCCTCCCACCCTCCCTATCCCACCCCTCTAGATGGTCACAAAGCACCGAGCTGATCTCCCTGTGCTAGGCGGCTGCTTCCCACTAGCTGTCTTATATTTGGTAGTGTATATATGGCAGCACTACTCTCTCACTTCGTCCCAGCGTACCCTCCCCGCTCCCTGTGTCCTCAAGTCCATTCTCTACGTCTCCGTCTTTATTCCTGTCCTGCCCCTAGGTTCGTTAGAACCTTTTTTTTTTTTTTAGATTCCTTTCTGTATGTGTTAGCATATGGTATTTGTTTTTCTCTTTCTGACTTCCTTCTCTGTGTATGACAGACTCTAGGTCCATTCACCTCACTACAAATAACTAGTTTTGTTTCTTTTTATGGCTGAGTAATATTTCATTATATATATGTGCCACATCTTCTTTATCCATTCATCTGTCGATGGACACTTAGGTTGTTTCCATGACCTGGCTATTGTAAATAGAGCTGCAATGAACATTGGGGTGCATGTGTCTTTTGAATTATGGTTTTCTCTGGGTATATGCCCAGTAGTGGGATTGCTGGGTCATATGATAATTCTATTTTTAGTTTTTTAAGGACCCTCCATACTGTTCTCCATAGTGGCGCTATCAATTTACATTCCCACCAACAGTGCAAGAGGGTTCCCTTTTCTCCACACCCTCTCCAGCATTTACTGTTTGTAGATTTTTTTTTTATACAGCAGGTTCTTATTAGTTATCCATTTTATACGCATTAGTTTATATATGTCAACCCAATCTCCCAATTCATCACACCACCATGTTTGTAGATTTTTTGATGATGGCCTGTTGTAGCAGTTTTATTTTAATGATAAAAGTAATAGAATAGCAGAAAAAAAATTGGTAAGAAAAAAATTATCCACTAGTTCATCAGTTTAACACAGCTGCCACTATCCTTAGGGATCAGTTTCTTTTAATTGTACCTATTTTGTATATGTGGTTAATATTTTACTTTCCTTTTTAAGAATTATATAGTCATAGTGAACATACACTTTGCTATCTTATCTTTTGCTACCTAACACATTTGTCAGCATTTTCTACTCTGCCGAGCAGCCTTCTTGAATATCATTTTCAATGTTGTCTGATGTTACCCAGAACAGATGCACTGTGCTTCACCTAACTAGCTCCCTTTGATTGAGTACCTTGGTTACCTCTACTTTTTGTAACCAGGTTCCTTAAGAGCCTGCTAGTGTCCAGAGTAATTTCTCTGTTAGTCTTTCATTGTTCCCTTTTTCAAATAATAGATAGATGAGAAAAAAAGTATATTTGATAGTTATGATTGCCAGTAACTCATGGTGATCTTTAGAAAAAGATTTTTTCTGATGAAATTATTTTCCTCAGGTCTCTTTTTTAAGACTGTGTAGACATTTTTTAGACTTTAGCTTAGGTGTATATGGGGGTGGATTTAACCTCTGCATGCACTATTCACAGCACTGTCTTAAAGATAAAACTGTTGCATTGACAAAGATACTTACAGGAAAAGCACTCCTTCAAATTATTTTTCTAACGTTTATGAGAAGAGCTTTTAACGGTATGCATTCACTAGTCCCGCGCTGTAGTGACTGCAAGCCTGGGTTCTGAAGCTAGACTGTCTAGGCTTAAACCTGACTCCCCCACTTTGCTGTATGTGCAGGTCCTGTTACTTAACCTCTGTGCCCCATTCCTCGTCTGTAAAATGTGGTTGATGAGAACTGTTTTGTAGCATTGACATGAAAATTAAACAAGTTAATGCTTTTATCGAATAAGACCTAATACATATTCTTATTTTGAGAAACTTTGTGTTTTATCTTCTCCAGAGAAAATTAGAAAAGCCCTTCCTAATTCAGAAGACACTGTAAAGTTGTACCAAACTTTGACAAAATTGTTGAGTATTTGTAAACAAAAATAAATACTTGATCACTTTATAAATAAAGCTAGCAATAATAAAGTAATGGCTTGTCTTGGGTTCAGAGACAGTTTTTCTGAAGTGGTAACAAGTGTTAGTCTTCCTAGGGAACACAAAAGGAGAGAGAAAAGTAATGGAGTTCTGTTCTTAAACTTGAACTGGGATTTCATCACTTTTTTTGGAATTCAGGTCAGGTGCTACAAAAGATATTTTTTCTTTTTTCTTTGATTCATTGCCTTTCTGTTGTGACTTCCTCCCAAAAAATACTTCTGTTTCCAATCCAGTGTTAACATTTATACAGTGTTTCTGTCTCAAGGCATTTAACTTATAAATCAAAGATAACCCTCTAAACCGTATGTTTGGTGAGTCTTTAAAAAATTTTCATGGCTTGTAGAAGATCATCAGAATAACACATTGTTTCAGATATACGTAGCAGTTATAGTTGGAATAGGGAGAAAAATGGAAAAAATGTTTAAGTTTATAATGATTATTTAAATTGTATGAATGTTTCAATAGTCAAATTCTTATTTTGAGACTATTTCTTTTCTCTTCTCCAGAGAAAATTAGAAAAGCCCTTCCTGATTCAGAGGACCTTGCAAAATTGGCGCCCGACTTTGACAAGATTGTTGAAAGCCTCAGCTTATTGAAGGACTTTTTTACCACAGGTAAGGAAGGACGTGTGTTTGATCTCGTTTAAAATGTTGGGAAACACAGAGGAAAAATACTTTAAATGTATTCATTTGTTTATTTCCATCTTTATTTATTTATAATTTTAAATTAACATTTTTTAAATAAATTTATTTATTTTGTTTATTTATTTTTGGCTGCATTGGGTCTTCATTGCTATGCGCGGGCTTTCTCTAGTTGTGGCGAGCGGGGGCTACTCTTCCTTGCGGCATGCGGGCTTTTCATTACGGTGGCTTCTTTTGTTGCGGAGCATGGGCTCTAGGCACGCGGGCTTCAGTAGTTTTGGCACATGGGCTCAGTAGTTGTGGCTCACGGGCTCTAGAGTGTAGGCTCAGTAGTTGTGGCTCACGGGCTTAGTTGCTCCACGGCATGTGAGATCTTCCCGGATCAGGGCTCGAACCTGTGTCCCCTGCATTGGTAGGCGGATTCTCAGCCACTGCACCACCAGGGAAGTCCCTATTTCCATCTTTTAAATGAAAATATTTAGTACAAATAAAAGCCAGGTTTTTGATAAAAGGATAAACATGAAGTTTTTTTGCTCTGTGGTTTTACTATTTTTTTTATTTATTTTTATTTTTTGGCCGTGCCATGCGGCACACGGGATCTTAGTTCCCTGACCAGGGTTCAAACCTGTGGCCCCTGCAGTGGAAGCACAGAGTCTTAACCACTGGACCACCAGGGAAGTCCCCGTGGTTTTAATTTTTGTTTGGCCCAAGAAAATGAAAATTTGCAGGAACTTAAACATGCTTGGCTTTAGTCAGTGAGGGAAAAATAAATCACTTGTTCTTGACAAGTAGATGATACTTCCTATGTGTTTGCTGTTCACAATTGGTTAGAGCCGATTTGGTGATTTTAAAACAAATTTAATTATAACGGACCATAATGAGTAGAATTTACTAAGGTTAGTCCTGGTGTATTTGCCCAATTCTGCCCTATCATGGTATAAATCTGAGGTCTCAGACATCTTTGTTTGCTCATTGTTAAATTTTACATTTCTATTTCCCCCTTTGCTGATTTTTCACAGGTCACAAATTGGTTAGTGAAGTCATAGAAGCTTCTGACCTACTTCTCTTGTTAGGTGTGTAAACAGATATTTTTGCTGATCTTAACATGCCTTTTAAATGCATCTAATAAACTAGCTGCAAATAAAATTGCAGACCAAATTTATAATATTGCTTATGCTGAATTTTAAAATGTCAGAACTATATTGGGCAAATTCATTAAGCTTTAGGTGGAAATAATAAAATAATTTTTTGTGGTAAAACTAAAATTCCTAAATATGTGTCTATATTATAAGATTAAAGCTATTAAAAAGAAAGCTTGGTTAACCAAAATATTTTCTTGAACCTGATCTGATTGTTTCTGATAATTGAAATGAAAGTCATTTTAGTTTGTCTCATCTGTCCTGTCACAGTTGACATTTTTAATTTAATTTTTTTACTGTATATGGTCTGTAATGGCAGTAGTGTATGGCTGAACTGTAAGTACTCTCATGTAAAATAATCCTTATCAAAGATTGCCTTATTTTTTATTGTAATTTTCAGTGATATTTTAAAAAATCAGTTAAACATGTCCTATAATGGTTTTGAAAATTTTTTTCTTAGGTTACCACTCTGTTCCTTAAAATAAGAATAGCTTTCCAAAAAGTGATTTTTGCTCTAAAAATCCTTTTATCTTTCAACCAACTAAACATAATTTGGAATTTAGTTTAGGCTATTGACTTCACTGGAGAAGTTAAAGGACTGCATATTTATCTTTAAGGTTCACCTGGAGAAACGGCATTTAGAGCGACAGATCCCGGGTCTGAAAGTGACAAGCCTTATAGAAAGGTACGTATAAAGGAGCATTCTTCACATAGATAGTCTTGAAAGATTTTTTAAAGTTTTTACCTACCCTGGAAGCTCTGAAAATGGTAACATCCGAGAAGCAAACATAAAAGCATCCAGTGGAGGTATTGTTATTATTCTTGGTACAAAATGCAAGGTATTATTCAACAGTTCTGGAATATAATTGGAGAAGCCAGTTTCCCTCAAATATGTCTGTGAAATATTAGATTCCAGGGTTGTCCCCAACAAAGGGCTTTGTTGTTAAGTACGTGTGGGGGAAAGCTGGTATAAATAAAACAAACAGGCTTCTTTTCTTTTCCCTAGGATTTCTCAGACCTTAATATATGCATGTGCATTGTGAATCTCTAAGAGAAGTCAAAGTGTGCAGGGTTTTCCAGATTTATTTAGCAACAAAACCCTTCTTCCATGAAATACCTTCTAGGGACTAATGTTTCATGATATACAGTTAGGGGAAATATTAAGGGAACGGTGAGTTTGTTACTAAGGGATAAACAGACTTCTGTTACATTGATAGTCAACAAAATTATGTAGGGGGTTATTTAGGATATGTTAATTTCAATTCATGCATTAAAACCCATATGAAACTTTTAGGAGAATTGCTGATGTAGAATAACATGCATTGTTGTGTATTTATATTAATGTGTTCACCTGATATTGTCTTACTCTTCATTTTTTTCATCTTTTGAAATTGGTAAGATAACTGATTCCTTGGAAGTTTTTTTTTTTTAAATAATAACCTAGATAAATAAATATCTAGAAAAAATATTCCATGAACATTTAAAAATTCAATATGAACATTTAAAAATTAAATGATGAAGGTTATTTTGGTTTTAAATCATTGAGGTAAATAATTTTATGTTTTTTGGGGAAGCAGGGAGAAAGTAATTCCTATGGGTAGATTTACATCTTGTTTCCTGTCCTTCAACTTTGAGCTTTTTACATGATATTCCAAGTTTTAATTATATTTCAAAAGATTTTTTTTTCTTTTGTCTTTTAACTTGATCTTTTGGAGAAAACATTTTTCAAAATGTGTGTGTATACATGTGTGTGTTTGCCTTTTAACTTGATCATTTTTGATACCTTTTCCACTGGCATTATTTTAACCAAGGGATACCCTTGACTATACATGCTACTGGGAAGAAAAATTTGAATAGAAATTAGCCTATGATGCACAGCTTATTTTGAACCAAGGCCTTGGCCCTTAATGCAGATAGACTTAATGTGCAGAGAAAAGCTAATCTAACTGGGGAGAAGGAACCCCTGTTACAAGTATGGTAGTATGGTTTTTGAGCGACAGGATTTCTTGTTGCCTAGATCAGTTAGGGGAGGCTTGCATCTCTGTTCTTTTCTGATATGGCCTAGGATTGTTTTGGTAAATGAGAATCCTGTTTAGGGCCTGACAGATAATTCCCTTAAAATCCTGCTAAGGTGATAAATGAGTAGTAACTGATAAATGATCAAGAGCTCTGCAGTATAGAAGAAACAAGAGAACTGATCTCTGGGAATTTATATTTACAGATTTTATTTTACACAGTAAACATGAGAGCAAATTTATTGCTTTATTTTATAATTTGCTTTGCTTGAAGAAGATAAGTGCTGTTGTAGACTCTTTCTTTTTAACTTTTCCATAATTTATGGTGATTATCTTGCCCATTAAAAACGCACCAATTATTTCCAACTATTTGTTATAAATTAAGCCGTTTTCATTATAGGTTAAATCAGATAGTATTAGATGCTAGTATAAATGTTTACTATACAGAAAAAGTATTTTCAACCTCAACTCGTGGTTTTAAATTTTATTAATATGCAGCATTATGTTTTCAAGGCTTGACTGTTACCTGTGATATTTGAAAATAATGAACTACTCAGACAAGATGCAGATAAACTGATTGTAAGAAACTTGTCTGTAAATTGATGGTTGAATGTAAACATGGAAAGGGAGACCTTAGCAGAAGCCTTTTTTAAATTATTCTAAAGCATCAAATTTGAAAATTTGGGCAATAATCAGAGGTGGTAGGATGGCACCCAGAGTTCAGGTGATACCTTTTAGATTGGTTCGTTCTGGTGTCTGAGAGCCCCAAGGTTTAAAATGGTGTTCATGCCTTAGCTTAATGATTGTTGGGTTTATACCAAAGTTTCTGGCTAGACTTCTATTAGAAATGTAAAAGTAAATGTGAATCAGATTTTTTTAATGTAGTAATAAAAACATTTTGACTAGAAGTAAAAAGAAAAACTTGTTCTTTCTAATAAGAGAACACATCTGGAAAAGTGCTGGCAAGTAGAGGGACAATTAGGAACCTTTCTAAGCCAACTGAAGTGAAAGTGACAGGGAGTTGCAGGAACACAGATGCCAGATTGACTTGAGTGAGGCAGAATGAACCACACAATAGACAGATTACCTGTGGTTCCCAGTCTGGGGTCACTAGACTTCTAGGTGTTCTGGAAAGTTGTGATTGAGGTCTTGAAAAAGTCAAAAAGCATGTATTCCCACATAATGCTACACAGGCTAACTAAACCTCAAGTTTCTTTGATTTTGCCTGGATTTATATCCGTTCAGTTTGTGGACAGTAGTTATGTTTATCAAAAGTTCTTCTACATATTTTTGATAAATAAAAAATGGAAAAATACTGAAACCACATTTTAGTAAATGCTTTTAGTTAATCAAAAATTTTTAAACTTGTGTTCACTATAGAAAAATATTAGAAAGAGCCCTTAGTGTGACCTGAATAATATTCTTGAGACCTGGAGACCTTTAGAACTACCTGAAGACAAATTCGGAATTGGAGTGGCAAGGCTTTTTTAGTGAATCAATGGACTCACCTGGTTTGTAAGTCAGTAGATTTCTGTATATCAGTCATAATATATATAGGTGACAGGACCACTTAGTGTATCTCCTTTTTTTAGATTCAGTAACATTGTTGTGTTCTAGTGAAAATTAATTTGCTAAATGAGATATCATCTGTGCTTTTGTTCTATCATGTTTCTGATGGCTCATAAACATCTCATAGAAGTAAGGAATATGGTCATTCTGAAGGTTACAAGCCCATTTATAATTTATAGAAAATATTTGAAGTCCAAATCATAAAAAGTATTGTTACTCTTTTTAAAATAATCATTAAATAGTAATTATCTTCCTTTCCACGTTACTGTAATTCTTATTTGTGTGGCTTTACTTATTTTATACCTACCCTCTGAAATATCTCTCTTCCCTTTTCTCTGCCTAATTTCCACTCATCCTGAAAGCCCAGTTCAGTTGTCACCTTTGTGAAGCCTTCCATAACCATTTTAGTCCCAATAATTATTCTCTTAACAATTTAAAACATTTCACAGATGAAACACTATTTACTTTGGCTTTCATTCTTACTGTTTAATAGGCTATTTCTATCACAAGATCTCTGTTCTCAGAGCACCTAGGATAATGCTGAACTCTTAACACAATTCGTCAGTTGATTTAACTCAGTAAAAGTCTGATTTAAAGTAAGCGAATTTGATTAATGCTAACAAGAGCGGGCCCAAAGATTTTATGTGTCTTTTTGCTCTGATTACCTTTGAATTTCTCCTGGCCTTCAATATTTGACAACTATTGAGGAGAGCAAGAATGTGAAGGTAGCACTTATACTCGGAATTCTGAGTTGTAACAAAGCAGTGTTGCTTAAGTAGGACTTACATTTCTGGGATTCCTCATGCAACAAATAATGTAAACTGTGGCAAAATGAAATTCTCACAACCAGCACCATTAAGTAGCCGCAGATTCAGGAAACTTAGGTTTCCTGAGCAGCTAACAATTGGCAACTATACTTGGTTAGATATTTGTTTTATTCCTTAATAATAAGCATATTGCATTTTTATGTCATTTAAAAAACATTAAATATATACTGTATACATAACACTATTTTTAGGTAATAATTGAGAACAAAGGGGATTTGGTAGAAATTGTATTATTGATAAAAACTATTGGTAATAGACTGATTTGTTCATCTCTTAAAATTATTATTTGTAGAAATTGTCCAAATAGTAAAATAGGATACGATATTTCTCAATTGGAGCAAATTAAATAATTCAAGTAGAAAGACATACTTCTTTCTGATATCCAATAATAAACATATTTTAGTTGGCTGTAAATATCTTGAGCTGAATTATATATTACTGGGAGGGAGGAAAATAGGAAAATAGATCTTTTTAGCTAATGAAATAGCAGAATTATTCAAACTTTGAAAAGTAGTTTAGTGCCTACGAATATTTTTTAAATGGAAGGGGAAAGAAGTCTTCACTTTCACGAAGTTCTTTTCTGGACCCAAGTTACTTTTAAAACTAATAAAACAGGGGTTGGCAAGCTTTTCCCTAGAGGCCAGATGGTAAATATTTTAAGTTTGCAAGCCCTGTGGTCTCTAGGACTACTCAGGTAGCCCACTGTACTTCGTCAACTCCTTCTCTAATGAGTAATTTACATTTGCCCTCCGAAATATTGTAGTTTTACCATTTTCCTCATTTAAATGTAAATTGAACGTGAAGGGTCAAAGGCACTTTGAAAATAGTGAGACTGTAGAGCTAACAGGTATCAGGTGTAGACTTTGGAGTCACACTGCCTGTATTCAGACTCTGTCCTTCCTGTTTTCTGAGCTGTGTGACCTTGGATAAGTTCCTTAGCTTCTCTGAGTTTCTGGTTTCCTCTTCAGTAATGGGGGAACCCTACCTGATAAGGGTTATTGTGAGCATTTCGTAAAGCCCTTTAGCACAAGATCTTGGCACATGATAAAACTAAATGAATATTAATATCATGATAATAACAATGATGATTATTATCATCTAACACTTAGAATTATTCCATGAGTTAGCATATTAACATTATTTGATTAATTTCCTCCCCTTTTCTTAATTCCTGTTGAACCTGTTCTGGGGATTGTGATAAGTGGGAAAATGGACTGTAGGGTTGATGTGTAGCTTATTTACAGAATAGGCAATTTTTAGGAAACCCAATTTGGATTTTATGCTGTAAACTATGTGCATTTTTAGGTAAAAGTAGGTTATCATTTAATTCATTCAAGCAACAGACATGGGCTAAGCCCTATCCTAGGTGCTGGCCATAACACATCTAAAGTGTCAGGCCTTATTCTGTGTGCTAGGTATAAAAACAAACAAGGTATGGGCCCTTTAGAATACTGTTAAAAATATAGTATTGGGTTGGCCAAAAAGTTCGTTCGGGCTTTTCCATATCTTACAGAAAAACCCAAACAAACGTTTTGGCCAACCCAATATTTTATTTTATTTTATTTTATTTTTTGGCCATGCCTCCTGGGTTGCGGGATCTTAGTTCCCCAACCAAGGATCGAACCCAGGGCCCCAGCAGTGAGAGCACCAAGTGCCAACCACTGCGCTGCCAGGGAATTCCCCAAAATATAGCATTTTAAATGTATTCACATAAGAATGAGTCATAATTTCAAGATTTTAAAAAATATTTTCTAACAAGTTTCTAACAAGTTTATCAACTTCAGAGGTATTTGCAGCATTTTCAGTTGATATTTTGGTTTCTGGAGTTATCACTGATTTTCTTGGTCTGCATTATAATTTTTTAAAAACCTGAGAACACTGTACATGAAATATGGGACTATGAGAACTGCAGTGTCAAATTGACAGTAACCAGGAGATGTTTAGAGAGTATTGTTTACAATAACTTGTTAAAGACCACAATTAGTACATATTTAATGTAATATATATCATTTAAAAACAATTATGTGCTGTTTCTTGAGAAGAATATCTGAACTTGGGAAAATATTTATTGAGTAAAAGTGTTCTGTTCATGTAAGGAGGCATGAACAAATGCCTCATCTTGCACAGGAGGCACACACATTTTTACCCTTCCTTATTCCACAAGCCTTAGCTTTAAAAGCTAATCTAGCTGTGCTTAGGGTGAGATTTGATGCCTAAAGTTGGATAAAGGTAACCTTTTTTAGTATAGTGTATATAGCTTTTTCTGTGCCTAATTCTTGTTTTCTTCCTACTTTTTTCAGGAGGTAACAGTTAATTTCAACTACCTTCACAGAAAAGTGCTTCAGTAACAGACTTGGAAGGAAAGTGAGGTGTCACTAGAAAGAGAGGGTGTTTTTCTTGTAATAGAGATTAGATATTTACCATACAATTTGTATGTACATATAAACAGGGGATTAGGAAGGGGTGTTTAAGCTATGAATAAACAAGAATCCTGTGCCTGATAGACCAGCACAGTTAAGAAATGTGGAATATTTTCTCACTGCTTTGGCATTTTATAACTTATACTACTGGGTATTATGTTAATTAAAGCACAGGTACACTAATGAGTAAGCCAACATGGGAAGCCTTCTTTAAAAGGGAACTGTTTTGAGAAATCTAAACACTTGGATGAGTAGAAGTGATTATGATAAATGACTAAATGAATAAAAATGAGTTGGATTACTTTTCTTTCTGCTTGATGAAAGGCAGTGATACAAAAAATGAAAAAAAAGGACATAAAAAATTATGGGAATGATGAGGGTAGTGAGTTGGCATTGCATTTCTTTGATAGATTTATCAATGACCATAAAAGTGTTTATTTAAAAAAATACATGTTAAAAGATAACTGCAGGTTTTTATAAATATATTTTGTACTATTTGGAAACAAATGTTGAAATTTCAGTTATGTTACTTGCCACTTTGATGTTCTCTTACTTTTCATGAAGAAATATCAACTAGTTTCATCCTTTGATTTATATAGTAAGTCAACCAGTTTCATTATGTTGATATAACTTAATGTATTAAAACTAAGAATCAAACAAAATAAAAATCCCCCTAATTGTTTGGTAATATTTCCCTTAATTTAAACTGCTTTACTGTAATACCGCTTTTCTATTTGTATTTATTTCTGTTCTGGTAAACTTTTTTATTTATATAAATCTTTGGATTATATAAACTAAGTTATTAAACCTCCAGGTGAGTCTACTAATTAAAATTTGAATGTAACTTTAACCAATATTTCATTTTAAGAAACTTTATAATTGTACTATACAAAATAAAATATTTTTGGCAGTTATTTTATAAAGCTGTGAAGCTATTTGAAACTCCTAATTTGGATTATTTTAATGAGTGTTAGTTTTCCTAATTTTTTTTATTATTATAACTTGGTAAAAATTGTTCTCCCAGGTAACTATTCTTGTGCAAATTAAAGAGTGACCTCATTCATTGGAACTTTGCCTTTATAGGGTTTCTAATTGGGAAAATATAAGGTTCCTGACCTTGTCAATTGCTAGTTGTTTTTTCTCCTACATTTCTTGAGGTTGATTATCTAATAGACAGCAATTAAAAACACTGTACAGAAAATGACCTGTATTTTAGTTTCATGTCACAAGTGAATACATTGCATCAGATGAACATTTCATGATTATTAAATGGAATGAATTTTAAACATAGAAATGATGATTATTTTGTTCATAGGTTCAAACTGGGTTTTGTTTCATTTTTATTTTCATAGTAACTATATTATCTCCATATCTTAATTATGTTATTTTATTGAACTTGTGCTTTAGTAATTGATATATCCTTGGTTATATTCTCAGAGGCCATTTTTATTTAATGTCAAAACAGCTCATAAAAAGTGAAAATTCAGTCAAACTACTTATTTGATGTTGTATAAAGCTAAAAGTACCTCAAACATTTTTTAATTTGCAAAAAAAAACAAACAACCCTTAGATTTTAATCAAATAAGATTCTGTGCATAGACATGTAAAATTATGAATTAATGTAAAACCTTGATTAACTTGATGCTCGAAACTGCATTTTGAGGGATCTTTATTTATTTACTTTTTGGCCATGCCACGTGGCATATGGGATCTCAGTTCCTGGACCAAGGGTCAAACCCACGCCCCCTGCAGTGGGAGCTTGGAGTCTTAACCACTGGACCTCCAGGCAAGTCCCTTGAGGGGTCTTTAATTGAAGACATCAGATGTCAAGGAAAACTTAAGAATAATAATTTAATAAGTGATTAAGCTATTATGTATTCTCCATTTAGTCTTATGAAACTTATGGTTGAGAATTAGAAGATTCAGACCTTTGAAATCAACACTGTTCAAAAATCAGTTTTGTTTCTTCCCCCATAGGTATCAAGTCAGGAGCGTACACTAGTTCATATTGGCAATTCAAAAATAAGGGTTGAAGTATTTGTTTTCTCAGTTTTTCTGTTACTAGGACATTTAGTTAACTATAGTGCCACCTTCCTTGAGCATTCCAGTTAGTCTCGGTTTTACTGTATGTTGATATTATATATCTGGCTCGTTTTATTCAGCAGTCACTTATTGCATTTTCCTTTTCACTTATTAAACTATGCTGTTTTATATTTCTGAGACATAATTTTACTGAGGAGAAAAATGGAAATGTAGTACAGAACCCAGTTATACAGTGGCTCTAAAGGTACATAATTGAGTTTCCATTTTTGTTATAAGCTATCCATTCCTCTCTGACTTACATCTGTTCCTTTCTTGTGCCCTTTGGTTTAACATTGTTCTCCTCCCCAATTTTCCTCTTCTCCTCGTTGTAAACTCATGGCAGGGTCTGCTTGGTGAGCTCATTCTCTTACAACAGCAAATTCAAGAGCATGAAGAGGAAGCGCGCAGAGCCGCAGGCCAATATAGCACGAGCCATGCCCAACAGAAGCGCAAGGTGATGGATGGTTTAAGGGGGCTACTGATATGTTCACACTAATCAGCCGTTTCTACCAGGATCATGTCACCTTAATCCATTCATGGACTCCAATTATGAGAAATTATTTTTGACAAAGTAAAAATATGAAAGATAATGGAGATATGCAACTTTCCTAGAGTAGGTAAATCCAAAATATTAAACATAGGAATTTATTTTCTGAAAATTAGATTATCTGTGAGGGCTCATGGATTTGTACTTAGATAAGAATTATGAATTGCAGTTTACTTGGTCCAGTTATTGAGTCACCTTAAATTTGTAGCCAACTTGTCTATTCTCCAAGTTTTCATTTGTAAAATGAAAAGGGTTACTGTGAATGACCATGTTAAATTAAAGAATGAAATGTATTTGTTTTAGTTAAAATGAATCAGCAGAGAATTCTTATTTCTTACAGAAGGAAACTATTTTGACTTAACTTTGGGGCAAAGTTATTCTTAGATACTTTGATAAATTTGTATAAAGATTTTCCACATTTATTAATAAAGTCAGCACAGATTTTCACCTTGTCCACTGAAGGATTGAACGTTGGAAATTTGATATAATTCTGGTCAATAAAGAACAGATTCTGATAAAACTCAGCATAACAGTATACAGATGTTTGGTTATAGGAGCAACCAAGGAATCCTTAAAGATATACTTTTGGCTGTTAGATGATCCTATAGTATAGATCCCAAGGTTAATGTTCTAAAGAGACTAGAGTCAAATGAACTGTATGTAATGATTTTAAAATTATACTCTAAGATCTTGAAATCAGCTATTTGTGTTACATATATTAGATAAGAAAAATTTTGGAGTTAGGTGCAAATCTTACTCAGGAAAAAAGATTCAGTCATATAATTAGCTTCCTGTAGGTTCTGATATTGAAATCAACCAATATTATAGATAATTAGTGCAATAATTCTGCTGGCTAACCCTGTTGCATTTGGTGGTGGTTAATACTTAAGAATACTCATCATAGTTTCATTTATTTTTTCAATATCACTACCTGGCTTTTCTCAATTCCATGGCTGTGGAATCAACTCCTATATGTTGTTTAGCTTTCGGTGAATGAATAACATAGGTAGAAATAGAAAACAAGTTATTTTCCTACT
The DNA here is from genome assembly GCF_964341445.2 of Mesoplodon mirus. NCBI lineage: Eukaryota > Metazoa > Chordata > Mammalia > Artiodactyla > Ziphiidae > Mesoplodon > Mesoplodon mirus. Next base: position 38,053,179 of record NC_138982.1, on the reverse strand, counting down.
TGTGTTAAACCAAGGGAGGACTTAGTTTTTTTTTTTTGGCTGCGTTGGGTCTTCGTTGCTCTGCACGGGTTTTCTCTAGTTGTGGTGAGCGGAGGCTACTCTTCATTGCGGTGTGTAGGCTTCTCATTGCGGTGGCTTCTCTTGTTGCGGAGCATGGGCTCTATGTGCACGGGCTCAGTAGTTGCAGCACCCGGGCCCTAAAGTGCATGGGCTTCAGTAGTTGCAGTGCGTGGGCTCAGTAGTTGCAGTGTGCGGGCCCTAGGGTGCACAGGCTTCAGTAGTTGTGGCGTGTGGGCTCAGTAGTTGTGGCTCGCAGGCTCTAGAGAGCAGGCTCAGTAGTTGTGGCACACGGGCTTAGTTGCTCCGCAGCATGTGGGATCCTTCCAGACCAGGGATTGAACCTGTGTCCCCTGCATTGGCAGGCGGATTCTTAACCACTGTACCACCAGGGAAGTCCCAAGGGAGGGCTTACTTTAAATGGTGCTTTAGCATTCTCTGTTCCTCATGCTGTTGAGAGTACCATTTAAATATTGTAACAAGTTGGATGCTTAGGCTAAGCCCTCTCTGTTCCTTAGCTTTGTTACAGAAAGAAGGGGAGGGAGCTACTGTGTTCTGATACGTTAGTTAAGGATATGAATATAGCTCTAGTTACTAGTAGCGCTTGTTGTTTTCATGGTGGTAAAATAATTTGCAAAGAGTCCTATAGATCTGCTGTTTTAAGATTCTAAGATACAGTTTAAGATTATTGATGTGCTATTGAATCTGATGATTTAAGCAATATCAGTAGTGAATATTGTTTATTTTCTACACTGCCAAGGGTTAATGTTCATTTGGGGCCTACTTTCCTAGCCTTTTTTCAGGCTTACGGTTATCCTTCCTATTCCTAATATTTATTGGATTATCCACGTAACCCTTTTATTCCTCACTTTACACATTTGTAAGAGAGCTACTGGCAGGACTGTACCTCCATCTGTTTTGTTTATTAAGGCATACTTAGTTAGAGCACGAAACGGGGCTTGTTCCTGCCCACTTCGCAGTTACCTTGTGTGAAAGTAAATGAGACTAAAAACAATTTATGCTCCTCTATAATAATATCATTCCTTTTACTGTCCTTAAAGATGGTTTCCTTACTGTATCTTCCCCTTTGTTCCCCCTATAGTTAGTACACAGATGACTTTTCAGCCCTACATTGTCATAATGACCAAAATCCTAATTTGATGAGATTTTTAGCATTCCAAGCATTTGAGGTTTGCTTGAGGTACTAAGCTACAGCTACTTTTTGTTGCTTTTTGATCATTATTTCTTATTACACCTTGAAAATATAAGTAGGCCTTCATTATTTATATCTTATTAGTAGCAGCTAATAGATTTACCCTGTATCATCTGAGCAAAGGAGCTCATGCAGAGACAGCAGATTAAGACTGCCATTGGGGCTTCCCTGGTGGCGCAGTGGTTGAGAGTCCGCCTGCCAATGCATGGGACACGGGTTCGTGCCCCAGTCCGGGAAGATCCCACATGCCGCGGAGCAGCTAGGCGCATGAGCCATGGCTGCTGAGCCTGCGCATCCGGAGCCTGTGCTCCGCAATGGGAGAGGCCACGGCAGTGAGACGCCCACATACCGCCAAAAAAAAAAAAAAAAAAAAAAAAACCTGCCATTGATAGGTTTGCTTCCTGTGAATACGTACACATACATAAAAATTTTTACGAGTCTTATGCATTTCTGTATTTCAGAATGTCCACAATTGCTTAGTAGGAAGAAATACTTAAAATTTAAAAATCAGGTTTGGTTTTGTGAGGAGCTAGTAAGGGTTTTTCTCTTTCAGCTTTAGCTTGTTTCTGCAGAAGGTTCCGCTCTTTCTCCATCAATTTTACAGCCCTGGAATTGTAGAAAAGCTCTGGTTTCAAGACTATTGATACCCATTTCTGTCAGGGTGAGTCTTAAATTAATTTCATAATGAAAACTAAATATATTAAACAGCAGGACAAGAACTTACTGTAAGTAGCTGAATTTTACCAGTAAAGTGCATCAAAATAAAATATACCCAGGTTGCTAGTTAAGACCTCAAATAAATGATAGACTAACAATATCATGTACTATTCTCTTAAGGAAATATGTAAAAGTATCTTATCATTAATCTTTAATATTTATTTTGTGAACCTAAATGTTTTGATTTTGTTTCCTAGAAAATATTAGGCCTAATTCTTGATTCCACCATCACATGTCTTTTACATAATAACATTAATCTTTTAATTTAACATTAAACTAAGCAGATAGGAAGTGTATTGGTAAAACTGTGCATGAGTTGTTCCTAACAGTCGTGCCAGAAGGGCACATGATAAATTTAAATATTTCTAAAAATCCAAATTTATGAAAATCTTAACAGTCATTGTACTAAATACTAATATCAGCATAAAGATTGTATTTGTAATGTTCTAATAACCTTATATCATTTTAACTCTGTATATATCCTTTTTATTTTACCAAACTATCAAGGTAACTTTTTATAGTCCTTGGCTTATAGTAAACATTCTAACTTTGCGTAATTGTATTAGTTTCTTAATTATTGCCCCAGATATAGAGAAATATCGGATTTTCTACTGTAGTTTAGGATATATTGCATGAAATCATTAAATATTCACATCTAAAACTAAAACAGTTTATACTAATATTGTTTATACATTTCATACTAATTTAACTGCAGTTGGATGAATAGTTAATGGAACAGAGTAAATCAGAGAAACTTTCAAAATGAATTGGGAATATAATCTGCATAACAAAATTTTTATGACCATACTATTACAGTATGATGGCATGCCATATGGTCAAAATATGGAATTATTTATTTCTTCACTGGCCTTTAAGATTTTGTTCTTTGGGTTGTGGGCTCCTCCTCAACGTGCTTGTCTCCTCACATTTTAGGAGACGATTAATAATTCTTGTCCATTTTACACAAACACATAGTCAAATGAAAAACACTTCTATCCACAAGGCTCTGGCAAAGTTTGTTTTATATTATCGTTTTTCTAATTACCAAATCAAATTTAGATTTTTAGACATAGGCTTTTTAGGAAAAAATGATACATGCCTATCATTTCTAGCAAGTATTGTCATTTTTATTTAAAAGAATTTTGATAAATTATTTGGAAATAGGAATTAAAATCTCAAAATAACTTTATTGCATGGATGAGAGTTATTAACGTCTACCTCAATAAGCAAATCATTTAGAATGTTTTCATATATATTTGCTACCATGATGTCTTGATTGCTTAAATAGCCAATGAATAAAGATGAATAAAGATTTACATTAATTTTCACTTGATTTTTGTCTCCTGTGGAATAAAATCATCTCTAAAAATTTTGAGTATCAGAAATTAGATAATTATTTTGAAAGACTGAGAATGGCAACTTTGGCATCTCACCAGGGAGTCAAAGTACAGTTACATGTATTTGTCATAAATGGCATCATTTTAATTACAGTTGATTATTGTGTTTTATATTTGGAATTGTGACTACTTTAAAGCCTGTTATAGAATAAAGTTTTTTGTTGTTTTGAATATTTTATCTTAGAACTATTAGCATTAATAACAATTCGGAGTAGTTTCCCCAATACCTGTGGATTTTATCCTACTTTTGTTTTATGTTCAAATCAATTTTAGTTGCTTTACTCAACTTCATTGCTCCTGATGCATTCGCTTTATTACGGGTTAGCAGATCTTGCATTGGAACTGAATTTAAAAACAAGCATCTGGTTCCACTTAAAGCTCTGAAAATGCAGGTTGTTCTTTGCATTTATTAAACACTTTCCTACTTACAGAATAGAAATGGATAGTGTTTGCTTAAAGATACACTATGACCAATGAACTTTTCAGTAGCTGTAAATGATAACATGTGTCTGACTTCCCGAAACGTTTCTGTAAGGATATTATTGCCTTATTTCTCCAAGCATCCAAGTCCCTGTGCTTGAGTACAAAATAACCTATCAAGAGTGTAGTAACCATATGTGTTGCTTTCTTATTTTTCTAACAAGCCAGCCATATATGACTAGAATGGCAATAGGAAGATGGTTGCTTTTTAAGGTTTTCACTTAATATACAATTTTGATGAGCTATTTTTATTAATAAGATTTTTTTACTTAAATAAACATATGATTTAAAATTTGCTTTGACTAAATATCCATATAAAGCCAGTAGTTTTCACTCTTAAAAATGCTTTTTTAAAAACATTAACTTACTGTATATTCTATATAAACCTAATTCTACTCAAATAAAATTATTTATTTTAAACATTTAGGTGTCAGACAAAGAGAAAATAGACCAACTTCAAGAAGAGCTTCTGCATACCCAGGTAATTCTGATGAGTAAAAAGAACCAGAAAGTTTTTCTTATACTCTAAGTTTGGTGGTGTGGAAATTTATCTTTTTAACCAAAGCAAAATTTAGAGTGGCTTAATGATAGAACCTTATTATTATAAGTAGATGACCCCCAAAATGCAAAAACTAATTGAGAAATAAGGAATAATGAAGGAACTTGATAAGTTTAATTAACTAATTTATGTGTAAAAACCTATTTTTTAGTGAATCTTATGCTTCTAATTTTTTTTTTTTTTTTTTTTTGCGGTACACGGGCCTCTCACTGTTGTGGCCTCTCACGTTGCGGAGCACAGGCTCCAGACGCTCAGGCTCAGTGGCCATGGCTCACGGGCCTAGCCCCTCCGCGGCATGTGGGATCTTCCCGGACCAGGGCACGAACCTGTGTCCCCTGCATCGGCAGGTGGACTCTCAACCACCGCGCCACCAGGGAAGCCCTCATGCTTCTAATTTTAAAGAAAAACTATGGCAAAAACTGGGGAAAGTGATCTGTCCTTATATAAATCTATGTTTGCAATTTTACATTGATAGGCTAATTAAGTAACAGTTAAATTGGAGTTGAGTCTACCACAGTTCTTCTCTGAAGCCCAAAGCCAATCAGATAATAACCTTTCCAAAGGTATTTCTAACACTACTATGAAAAGCTATTCTCTTATAATTGATGATAACAATTATCATTAAAGACTTGTTCTGTGCAATGTAATTGAGTAGGTAACATTCTAGTGAAAAATTGCCCTATCACCCACTCTATCTTTAGTTATTCTATGTAGATACAATGATATGCAATAATTAAGAATAAGTTAAAAAGACTTATTGGGTCTCTCTTTTTAGGGGAAAAAAATACAAGGACAATCTAGATGAAATTAGGAACTAGTATATTTTGAGTCCCAGGTTTTCTTAATATCTATGCATTATTCTTACACTTGACTATATGTTAGAATTGCTTGTGCTCTGAGCAGCACTGTATATATTTGTTATGGCTTCCCAGCCAGGTGATTACAATCTGCAGCCAGGGATTAAGAATCATTGGCCTCAGAATGTGGTCTCTGCAGCATTAGCATCAGTAATGTCCTTTGGGAACTTGTTGGAAATGCAGATTATTGATCCCATCCCATCTGCACTGAGTGGGAAGCTCTGGGTGTAGAACTGAGCAATCTTTGTTCTTAAAAACCCTCAAGTGATTCTGATGAATTCTTAAGTTTGAGAATTACTGGTCTAGACGTCTTTGCAGGATGACCCAGAGCACATCTCTGTAGGAAGACTGCAGATTGGCACCTGTACTAAAGAGTGTTTCCAGCCCCAGAAAATGTAGACCCCATAATTGATTCCATATTTACCAAGAAGTGAGCCAGTGGAAATCCTGCCACCCCTATATATACCTATTGATATCAACCCTTCAATTTGTACAGTTGTTGTCAGTTGCTAGGCATTGACACAAACACTTGATGGAGAGTTCATGATGTAATAATAGCATTATCTATATCAGTAGTGTTCAGTAGAAATATAATGCAAGCCATGCACTTTAAAATTTTTACATTAAAATAAGGGTGAAAAGAAATAGGTAGAATTTTGATGTTAATAATAAATTTAACCCAGCAGATCTAAAATAATATCATTTAAACATCTAATTAGTATAAAAAATATTAACGTGGTGTTTATGTATTTTTACTGAATTATAGAAATCTGGTGTGTATTTTATACTTAACTCATCTCCATTCAGACTAGCCACATTTCAAGTGCTCAGTACCTGCATGTGGCTAGTGGCTACCATCCATATTAGACAGCACAGATCTAATTCTAATTTGCCTCACTTGAAGTCTTACGGGAGTTAATGCAGGTCAAACAGTCAGTAAAGGGCCTGTCACATACTGCATAGTCAGGTACTGTTAGCTATTTTTATTTTAAATCATTTTTATAAAATAATATGGGGGATGGGGAGAGTTTGAATTTTTGTCAAATGTCCCTTTAATGAAGACTTAAAATTTTGTTGTAATAGGAAATATTGCTTCATAGAGTATACTTAAGAACTTCCTTCTTCAACTCCGTTCATTTTTAGTATTTTTAATAATTTCTTCAACATAAACAGCAAAGACTTTTCCAAACAAAATGCCAATTGAAATAGAAAACTATAATGAAGTTCATTGTTTGAGATAATATTCATAATTTATTTGTTCAACATTTTCATAGATGACTTAAATGAAATAATTCATTTTAAGTAGGCAGGAGATATTGCTTCAGGATCTTGGAAGATTTTAATTTACACTTAATGTTATTTTTTAACCCATCTCTTGCTTGTAAAGTTATGTGTATTATTTTGTTGCAGTTAAAGTACCAGAGAATCTTGGAACGGCTAGAAAAGGAGAACAAAGAATTGAGAAAATTAGTATTACAGAAAGATGACAAAGGCATCCATCATAGAAAGCTTAAGGTACTTTAAGTTTGTCTTAATTTGTTCGCTCAGAACTTTACCACTTCTCATTGTGTGTTGATCAATACCGGTTTTTAAGGAACTGCAAAGGGTTCTATCATCCTTTTCTTTCTAACCTGATATGCTTAGGGGATAGGGAGGTCTCTTCCTATGTTAAGACTTTTCACAAATTATAATCTTCAAACATCTATTTTATACTATATCCTTAAATTTCATACTTTCAAGAGTCATTTCTTGTGAATCAGTTTATTTTTTCTGAAATATTTAGTTTATCTCTAGGTTTACTTAATTTATACAGCTATAAAACCAGCAATGTAAGTTGATAGAAAGTTACGTATGTCTTATTTTCATTGCCTTACTTGTATTGCCACTCAGTGAAGAGGCCACTTTCTCCAGTTTTACAATAGTTAATGTTTTCTTCTGGAAGGTTCCTTAGACATTTTAAAGTATTTTTGAAAAAGCATGCTGGTATTGTTATCATCAGCACATTGGTAATTACCATTATCAGTTAATTAAATCTTATTATTCCCCACTAAACCAACCTTTATGTGCTAAATGAAATTGAAGTAATTCTTTTAACTTAAATGTCATATAAGTAAACAATTTGTACGTAGCAAAACTGCAGTAAATCATGGCACATTCATTTTGTAGCCAAGGTCCAAAGATATATAGCCCTAGTTTAACCAACATGTATTAATAGTTCTGACTCCAAATTACGACTGCATAAAACAAATAAATAGCATGACTTTATTTATAAGTCAGCACATGGCAGTTGGGAAAAACCACAACCAAGCATTAATATATATTGAGAATTATATATATTAACATTGAGAAATTGTATTTTCTCTCATAAAATGAAATGGTAATGAAAATTCGAAAAGTTTTTTGTTTATTTTTAGGTGGAGGGGATAACAGTTGCTTTCCTTTTAATTATTTCTAGGTGTTGAGAGATGAAAGGCAGTGTAGACCCTCATTTTGTTCCTACTTTGGCACTGAAACTTACCTTTAATTATTAAATGCTTGATAGTAACCTTTTTCCCAGGCCTGTGTATATGTTCAATCATTCCTCAAATACTTGAAGCTTATAATTTTCCAGGCACCGTGTTTGATACTGGTTTTACTGAGATGTCTGCCCCTGGTGCTCTCACATTTTAGTCTGCCCAGTTATCGGTGTACACTAATCATTCATACTGATTTAACAATAATCTTGGTGATTCTTTCTCTACTTTACCAGTTCTTCAGTCTTCCTTTCTCTCCTGCTCTGACTCATACACCAAACATTCCTTTCAGTTGGTCACCTGACCCCTTATTGGGCGTTTTTGGTGTTAATGGTCTTCCTTTGTTGGGCACTTAATGTTAGCTCTTCAATATTAAACAATAACCTCCTTCTTTTACCATTTAATTAGAAGGTTCGGAAATCATGAATTAATATACTGTGTTAAATCATTGTCTCTTTAAAAGATAAGAACATATGGAATCTTCTGTATTGTTTTACATTTACTAGGAATATTTATTTGCATAACTAGGAAAAGCAATACAATTATTATGGAAACATTTTGAATGTATCAGCTCTTTTATCTCGACACATCTGTGGTTTTTTAAAAATGTTTTCACTATTTTATATTATTAATTTCTTGAATTTTATAGAAATCTTTGATTGACATGTACTCTGAAGTTCTTGATGTTCTGTCCGATTATGATGCCAGTTATAATACACAAGATCATCTGCCAAGGGTAAGTAAAAAATTAGTACACAGTGAACTTGCCCATTAGCAAAAAAACACTGTAGTTTTTTAAAAAGTTACATACATAATACATACACATATGTATAGACATAGACAAAGACATAAAATTTTCTGTATAATATTCATGTGTTCTAGGTGATGCCCTAAGCATTGAATATTGTTTGACTCTTTATTTTGGTCCATTGGTTTACGTATATTTATGCATAATAAAGTAAGGCTTTCAGATATTTGGCATTACGTATTCATAATATCCATGATATTAAAATACCTGAATGGTGGATAAGATTAGGTACATGAGTGAAATTTAACCTTATAGAATTGAAAATGTCTTTGTAAAGAGTAAACTAGCTATTGGAAAAGATTTGTGGAATATGAATGTTAATGTGGTTTTAAAATAGTGGTTTATATTAGCATAAGTTTTTAATAAAAATTTGGCTGTAAATAATGGATCCAGTTAATGTTTTGCTGTTTATGTTTTCAATACACATCAATGTATGAACCATCATTTTTTTCTGGATGATATTTTAAAATCATTTAAGTGTGTATAATTTTTAAGACTAAAAATTCTCAGCAGCATTCCAAATCTATTAAATTTAAGTTGGTATCAAAAAATATGAAAATGTGGTATTTATTTTGTCATAAGGTTGTTGTGGTTGGAGATCAAAGTGCTGGAAAAACTAGTGTGTTGGAAATGATTGCTCAAGCACGAATATTCCCTAGAGGATCTGGGGAGATGATGACACGTTCTCCGGTTAAGGTAAGAAAATAGGCCCTCTGGATTAATAGACCTATTGTGGTGGTCATTTTGTAATGTATTTAAATGTTGAAGCACTATGTTATACACAGAAACTAACATAATATTGTTTGTCAACTCTACTTCAGTTAAAAAGGAAAATAGGCCAAATGAAGTTCCTCAGGAAAGTAGTCACTTTAATGAAGTTTGTCCATGTGTTAAAATGAAGAATTCTGACAAAAGAAATAATTGATATGTAGCATTTGGAATTATTGCTAGTGTAGAAATCAGGAGGCGGCATCCCTCAGGCGTGAACAAAGATCAGGAGTTTTTCTTGCTGTAATGTAGACACAAGGATGTGTGTGTATGTTTTAACTCAGCCGATGGATGGAGTAGGTATAGAGTGATTGGAGAAATGGAAAATTGAGGTCACCAAGAATGAAGGCTAGAATAGTGGTAGAAAGTGAGACAATGAGGCTGATGCTGAAGTCTTGCAGAATTGAGGTCTGTTTATAATTACAACAGGCAGTCTAGTGTGATTCAGACAGTGCATTATTTGGGGTCTGGCTGTGATTTCAACCATGTTGTATAAAACTAGTTTCTTTTTCATTGCTTTGTGTTATTGTGTGAATATACCACACTTTATAGATCCGTTTTATTGTTGATGGGCATTTGGAATATTACAGATTTAGGAGGAAAAGAATGAACTGACTATACTTTATATCATGCTCTGTAATTAACTGTAAAAATATTGTGAACCTATCTTTTACATTGTAACCAGCACCCTAATTGTAGTGGCTGTGGCTGATACTATATTTTAGGAAGGAGTTCACTTTCTTCCAGCAGGCAGATATCATGGACAGATTTCCTTGAAACAGACAAGGCTGTTCTCTTTTCAGTTTGTCATTACTTCACTAGTATTTACCAGGACTTTTCCTTGATGGACTCTAAACTCCAGATTTTTTGTCTCCCCTTGAAGAGTGAAATTGCCAAAATCTTGACTTAACATTTTAACCTCTTTAACAGCTTCTTTGTTCCTTAATGTGCAAATGCCTTAAAGGGAAATTGTGCATAGAATGTAGGGCTCAGTTTTTGGAGATTTATTTCTGCTGTCCATTTTTCTCTGAGAGTTTGGCATCTTAGATCGTGGCTGCTTGATAACCCCGGAGTCTGATTTTGTCTCTTCAACACAGTGAGACTGCTACAAGTTTTAAACTTCTCTTTCAGGCCACCCTGTGCCACAAATCAGCAAATGCCCTGAGGGAAAATAGCTGCAGGAATATACCCATCCAAATCCTTTGGGGTCTTGGACTCAGTCCAGGCTGCCATGGTTGCTCCTCTGATGTCTTCAAACAGCTAGGTTTTGTTTGTTATCCTCTGTATGCTTAGCTAATCTTAGTAGATAGAATTGTATTTTAAAAGTGAAATCGGATCATTATAGAGAAGCTTGAAAAGTTACAACTGAAAAGTTAAGGAATGTGAAGTTTAGAAGTTCTCATGAAACCACTGACTGTTGACATATAAGTTGTTAGAGAATTTCTTGCTCAAATGTCACTCCTTGGGTGAAGGCTGCCTTAGTTCCCCTTAGTACTGCTCTCCTCTGTGGCATCCTTGGTTTTGCTACACAGACCTATTCTCTCTGTATATTTCTCCCAGTATATAATGAGGCCTAAACCAGGGACAGTCAATTCTTCGAGTTCCCCCATCTACAATGCCCGACACAGTTGGCTCTCAATAAATAGATGTTGAATAAATGAATTGTCCTTTACCTAAATTTGCCTTTGAAGTGAAATGCAAGATTTCCTTTTAGTTTTTCAAGTTTTGAGATTGATAGCTTTGTGCTTGGTACTCTGTATAATGTTGACTGGAAAATGAGAACCATGTAAGTGCTGTGGGAATTAATAGGAATTGTAAATACAGTCTTCTCAATTTTCTATTAATTTCAGGTGACTCTCAGTGAAGGCCCTCACCACGTGGCCTTGTTTAAAGATAGTTCTCGGGAGTTTGATCTTACCAAAGAGGAAGATGTAAGTAGAATTTGTATGAGGTTTATGTATGTAACTTTTTATAACGTGTAAACTTATAAAAGACAACTAAATGGAATATTTAACTGAAGATTTCCTTAGGATTTTGTTGCTTTCCATTGATAGCTTGCAGCATTAAGACATGAAATAGAACTCCGAATGAGAAAAAATGTGAAAGAAGGCTGTACTGTTAGCTCTGAGGTAAGTGTTGCAATTCATTTCAACAATGTTTTATAGAAATCCAATGTTTATGGTTTGAAGTCATGGTGTTAGCATTGATGTTTAGATTGCAGCTGTTCCAAGATACTTAGTCTTTTTTTTTTCTTTTAATATTCCAAAGAATGTATTGCTTTGTGGATAATTTTCTATGATAATTACTGTTATGGTCAGAAAAAGCATAATCTTTTTCTGAGCTGCATATCTGAATGGATGAGATACAGAATTTTCAAAATATGTGTCACCAAAAAATTCCTAACAAGCTGCCTCCCAAAATTAGTTTTTTGGTTTTTGGATTTTTTTCCCCTGCACAGACCATATCCTTAAATGTAAAGGGCCCTGGACTACAGAGGATGGTGCTTGTTGACCTACCAGGTGTGATTAATGTAAGTATCTACAAAATGTGTGTTTTATCTTATTCCTATTGTGAAACACATTTATAATGACATTTAAAACCTTTTTCTTCAAGACTGTGACATCAGGCATGGCTCCTGACACAAAAGAAACTATTTTCAGTATCAGCAAAGCTTATATGCAGAATCCTAATGCTATCATATTATGTATTCAAGGTAAGTCTTACTGAAAGATTTTAATTGCACTAATATTCTTCCTTACTTAGCAATCAAAGCTTTGTTCTATATATGCATGTTACATAAACATACAAAATAAATATGTTTTGTCCTCTTCTCTTACTTGTTCGTTTTATTAGTAAATAGAATTGAAGTTGGTGATGTTTTGATAAATTTCATTGTGTAGGCATCATAGACATTTTTATTGGCTAGAATGTCTTTTCATAACTAAGATAAAATATTAAGAAAATTTTTCTTACTATAATGTAGACACAAGGATGTAGCTTGTTGAAGTTTTTAAAACCTACTTTGTAACCATTACAGTGTCTTATTTATTTATTTGTTTATTTATTTATTTATTTATGGCTCCGTTGGGTCTTTGTTGCTGAGCGTGGGCTTTCTCTAGTGGCGAGTGGGGGCTACTCTTCGTTGCGGTGCACGGGCTTCTCATTGCGGTGGCTTCTCGTTGCAGAGAATGGGCTCTAGGCCTGTGGGCTTCAGTAGCTGTGACACATGGGCCCAGTAGTTGTGGCTTGCGGGCTCTAGAGCACAGGCTCAGTATTTGTGGCGCACGGGCTTAGTTGCTCCTTGGCATGTGGGATCTTCCCGGGCCAGGGCTTGAACCCATGTCCCCTGCACTGGCAGGTGGATTCTTAACCACTGCACCGCCAGGGAAGCCCTACAGTGTCATTTTTCAACTTTTTTTCAGATGGATCTGTGGATGCTGAACGCAGCATTGTTACCGACTTGGTCAGTCAAATGGATCCTCATGGAAGAAGGACAATATTTGTTTTGACCAAAGTAGACCTGGCAGAGAAAAATGTGGCTAGTCCAAGCAGGGTGAGGGCAAGTTCTTTATACAAGCTCCAGTTATGACAGGGACTGGTTGGGGGAATAAAAAATTTCCTTGTGAAATACAAGTAGTGCGATTTTTCTTGGTTCTCATTAAAAACAAAGTATTGTGTGTAGTTATAGTAAATTAAGTGCAATATCGAGGTATAGGTGAAATTCCACAATTGTAATCAGTTTGCTTCAAATACTTAAAACTGCCAATGTTGCTTACTCTAATTTAATTTAAATTTTGTATGTTGACATAGAGTCATTAACATCATTTGTAGTATTTTTTGTTATAGTTTAAACTTTTTTTTTAGTTGATGTTCATAAATTAATGTAAAACTAGTGACAGTTTAAATTCCTTTTGGGCCTTACTTATTTTGTCCTGTTTTTTAAAAAAGATTTTATTATTTGTGTATTTTTTTCAGATAAACATTACGTTTCTTAACTGATGAAAGACTGTGTGGCAGATTTTCATAATAGAGAAGGCACTGGATGGGGTGTCGGGGCTCAGCATTCTTATCCATGCTCTACCACCAACCAGCTGCATGTCCTTGGGCAAATCTTGTTACTTTTCTGCATCCAGTCAGTGCACCATCCAACCTATTAGTCTAGTTGATCTCTAGGTCTTTTTCGTTTCTGAGATTCTGTGACTTCTATTCATGGTATTCAGTGTCCCTTCTCTCCTCCTCCCTTAACAAGGCAAGAATTTTATTTTAAGGTACGATTGTGTGCAAGGTTTATTAGGACATGCTCTCTACTTAATTATGAAGGCATAAGGTAGAAGTGGGTAAAAATGCACAATCTGTAGCCAGATTGCTTGGTTTCACATCTGCTCTACTGTTTGCTAGTTGTGTAACCTTAGGTAAGTTGTTTTACTTTTTCAGTGCTTTAGGCTTTCTCATCTGTTGGAAATGAAGATATTAATGGTACTGTCTCATAGGTTATGAAAATTTATTGAGTTAAATATCCATCGTAAAGTGGTTGAAATAGTGCTTGGCACAAAAGTGTTACGTAAATGGTGGCTATCATCTGTTTTTATTATATCTTCATCCCCCATGGAACAACTTTAGATATAAGTACCCATCCCTCTGGCTACTGCTTAGAATTTCTCTTTTTCCCATCCAAAACTCTGTAGGACTATGCCTCTGTGATGGGGTTCCCAAGACAGACCACCCCTAGGCTCCCTGATTCCGTAGAAGGACTCACAGGACTCAGTACATAGTAATACTTCCACCTAAGATTTTATTACAATGATAGGATGCAAAGCAAAATTACAAAATGAGAAGGTGCAAAAGGTGATATCTGAAGGAAACCAAGCTCAAGTTTCCAAGAGTTCTTTCCTAGTGGAGTCATACAGGAAATGCTTAATCCTGCCAGCAACAAGTTGCTCATTAGAGACACAGCACCTAAGGATTTTATTGGGGGCTGTTCATGTAGCCACCCTCAAGTACCAAGATTCCAGACGCCCAAAGGAAAGCAGATGTTCAGCATAAACCACATGGATTGCACAATGAGCCACTGTTATTTAGGGAAAGTTTTATATCAGTGTAGGGAATTGTTTACCAGTTAAGTTCCCAGATGCCAGCCAAGGACAAGCAGGCATTTCTGAGGACAGCATTCTCAGGCCTGCTGTGTTAACTCTTTTCTGTACAGCCTCGGTGACCTTAACTTTGCCTTATTTTTAAGGGTAAGGCCTGCCCTTGGCAGTATTGGTCCTGATAGGGAGGAGGGGAGAAGTGAGGTAGAAGCAAATTTCTGTGCTTCCTTCCCATTTCCCATCATTCCTTTCATTTCTTTCTCCTCTTCTTTAGGATAATGAGTTTGCATTTCCTTTGAATACAGTTGAAGCTTATATCAGTCTTTTTTTATACCAAAGATTCAGCATTAGCTTAGAAATGTGACTTGTCTTAGAGGAGGGATTCTTATCTCAGTATTAATCTTAATGAGCTTCTGGGAGTAGGAACTCTTTTATGTTATGTGTGAATGATAGATCTCTGTGCAAATGTGCATTTTTCTAGAGAGAGAGTCTGTAGTTTTTATTTCATTTAGAAAAGGAGTTTTGACCCTAAAAGAGTTGAGAACCAATGGATCCAAATTTTTTTTAATAAAGTTAAAAAAGGAAAAAAAAAGACCGTCCAACTTTGTTAGAATTTAGATATTGGGGAAATAATAATAGCAGCTACTATTATTGTGTGCTTCTGCATGCCTGGCACTGTGTTAAGTATCATATAATCTTTTCAACTACCATTTTGAAAAAGTTAAGTAGCTTACTTAAGGCCACACACCTAGTAAGTGCCAGAGCAGAAATTCAAACTAAGTAAGGCCTGACTCCAAAGCTCTATATGTCATTCCAAGTTCTAATTTTGGTACTTACGTTTTAACAATACATTTTTAATATAACAAAATTAAATGTATTTAATTTTTTCCTCAAAGAGCAATTGAAATGCATTTCAGTACTTTTGTACAGAAATATATAACAATTGAAATACATTTCAGTACTTTTGTACAGACATATATTTACCTAAACATATACATATATAGCATTATTAAATTTGCTTTCTAAATAGCATGTTATGCTTTAAAAATTATGTAAACTTACATCTGTTTATTTTTCCCACTTTTGAAAATAGATTCAGCAGATAATTGAAGGAAAACTCTTCCCAATGAAAGCTCTAGGTTATTTTGCTGTTGTAACAGGAAAAGGTATGCAAAGACAGATTATTATAGTTTTTTGTTGTTTTCAAATAATAAAAATGAATTTTCTTAGTGAGAACTTTACCATCATCTCTCCCTAGGAAACAGCTCTGAAAGCATTGAAGCTATAAGAGACTATGAAGAAGAATTTTTTCAGAATTCAAAACTCCTAAAGTAGGTATCTTATTTAAATATTTAAAGAATTTATAGTGAGGGAGTAGCTTCAGCTGTTTTCATTTAAAAGTTTGTTTTATAGCTATCAGTTTAACATAGAATTTCCAGAATTGAATTCCCAAATAGCGATCTGTATTTAATAAGCAAGTCCTCAAGCTACTCTGACAGAATTGGGAGCAGTTTATCACACAGTACAGTACATGCTGTTGTAATAAACTGCCCCTTGGCATATGGGCATTGGAGACCACACTGACACCACTTAAGTTGTTTTACTTATAAGGTGATTTTTTAAAATCAACACTTACATGTTTAAATGCATGTACACATTTCTCTTACAGTATTGGGAAAAGTTGGAGTGAGGGGTGGGAGTGTGAAAGGGGTGTCCTTAAATAGATATTGACAGAAATTAACAGAAAATAAGATACTGACACTAAAGCAAAGAGGAAAAGCTAAAGGGCAACTGAATTTTAAAACATTATAACATGTAGAGAGTCTCTTGAACTGGAAGAGTGCGTTTGCCTCTATATTAGTGTAGTAAGTCAAGGTAGTCTTTTCACACGTAGTCTTGAGAATTGTCTGTTGGGTTGGGAGCTGGCAAGTGGGTAGAACTATGCTATCCAATACAGTGGTCACTAGCCTTGTGTGCTTGTTTAAATTTATTTATTTATTTATTTTAAAATAAATTTATTTATTTATTTTTGGCCGTGTTGGGTCTTTGTTGCTACGCGCGTGTTTTCTCTAGTTTCAGCAAGCAGGGGCTACTCTTTGTTGCGGTGCGCAGGCTTCTCATTGCATCATGTTGAGGAGCATGGGCTCTAGGTGGTGTGGACTTCAGTAGTTGTGGCTCTCAGGTTCTAGAGCACAGGCTCAGTAGTTGTGGCGCATGGGCTTAGTTGCTCTGTGGCATGTGGGATCCTCCCAGACCAGGGCTCGAACCCATGTCCCCTACACTGGCAGGCAGACTCTTAACCACTGTGCCACCAGGGAAGTCTCTAAATTTAAGTTAGTTAACATTAAATAGAGGGAAAATTTGAGTTCCTCAGTCACACTAGCCACACATTTCAAGGGGTCAATAACCTCATGTGACTAGTAGCTACCATATTGGACAGCACGGGTATAGATTACTTACCTCATCACAGAAAGTTCATTGGACCACCCTAGTATAAAATGATTAAGTGTCTATTCTCATTATGTTATAACAAGCACATTCTCAAACTTGGTGATAGTATTGTCCTTTCTGCCACTTTAATATACTTTAGCTCTGGTTATTGTTTTGTAGGACAAGCATGCTAAAGGCACACCAAGTGACTACAAGAAATCTAAGCCTTGCTGTATCGGACTGCTTTTGGAAAATGGTACGAGAGTCAGTTGAACAACAGGCTGACAGTTTCAAAGGTAAGTTGGGTTTTTAAAATAAACTCTCAAATTTAGATATTTTATTAGCTGGCAGTCTTGGGCATCCATCAGATTCTTTACTTCCTTTGCTTTAACAGTTGCTTTTCATTCATTTACTATAAGATAGTATGTAGGAAAAGGAAAAATACAAATCTTCAGTTGTATGAGAGCAGGATTTTTCCTTTCAGGGGAAACATTGCTAGGAGCACATTACAAAATTTAAAGAGAAAGTTTGCAGTAGTGTTTGGGAGAAAGAACCTAGTATAACTATAGAGAACTCAGATTCTGCCTTTTTAATTCTTTTTTTTTTTTTTTTTTTTTGTGGTACGCGGGCTTCTCACTGCTGTGGCCTCTCCCGTTGCGGAGCACAGGCTCTGGACGTGCAGGCCCAGCGGCCATGGCACACAGACCCAGCCGCTCCGCGGCACGTGGGATCCTCCCAAACCGGGGCACGAACCCGCGTCCCCTGCATCGGCAGGCGGACTCAACCACTGCGCCACCAGGGAAGCCCAGATTCTGCCTTTTTAGAGGAAAGAGAGGAAATGTGTTGGGAAGCAGAGCAGCCAGTGTACTTTCAGCTACATTGTACTGGTTGCTGAATCCCACGCTTTCCTGTTCCATGGCTTTGCTTGCTTCCGTAGTTTCATTTGGTGAGAGTATATCCTCGTTCCATTTTCTCATTAGGAGAGCCTACCTATTTATCCCATTAGTCCCTCAGCAACCTTGTAAGTATTATTCTCATCTTACAGAAGAGCAAACTGAGGCAGAGAATAATCTACCTAAGTAACACACCCAGCATCAAACAGTAATAGATAATAGACCCAGGATTTGAATGGGGTTCAAAATCAGGATTGAGTTGGTGGTATGACTTCAGAGTTCCATGCTCTTAGCAGCTGTACTGAATTGTGTCAGCTGTGTGCTTTGTGGACTGAAAATGGAGAAACTAAAGTCAAAGGGATTAGTTTGGAAAACTGTTGCAGTAATGCTATTCTGAGATATTGAGAGCCCAGAGTACTCAGGAACTATCTTTGCACACTCAGAAATTCAGTTAATATAGCAGATATGTGAGAGATAGCCTTTAACCACTGCATCTGGAACTGAAGAGAATCCTCAAACTTGAGCATTTTTCCTTCTTCCTCAGCAACACGTTTTAACCTTGAAACTGAGTGGAAGAATAACTATCCTCGCCTGCGAGAACTTGACCGGGTAATATTTATGTACCTCATGTATTTTATATATATCTAATTTAGTATTGTGCTCTAACAAAATTTATGTTGACGAGCAAAATCTGGTAAGCTAAATTGTTTTGGTTTTAACCATGATTACTAATTTAGAGTTGCAAGAATACATTTCCAGGAACAGTTGTCACTTTTACAAATAATTTAAATTATTTATTACATAATAAAAAAAGTAATTAGGGATCATAGGATATCCAAACAAGTGTTCAAAATTTTTTTTCTGAAAAGGTGAAGAATAGTCTTTCAAGGTCTTATAAATTAACATATTTATGTAATGTAAACTTAAAAATTATACATCAGCTTTTTAACCTTTTCACTGTTTATACTCTAAGTTAATAGGTCTTAAGTATTGGTTTTCCTTGATTTTAAAATGCCATCAGTTGTAAAACACAGCATCAGATTACTGTTAGTAATACACTAAATTAATGTGCGTTGATAACTTTCACATAACGTTTGTTACGTAAAAAACTTATCAGAACAAATGTTCTGTGAAAAACTGCATTCAGAGTTGAATAAGTAGACGTGTGTCCCTTTCTTTGTCCTTATCTGGATATTGGCATTCCTAAAGAAAGAGACTAGAAGAGAAGAGCATTACTTGTTGGTCAGGCATGCTTCAAACCTAAGCCCAGCCAGTAGCTTGTCAGAGGGCTTCCTTTTAGTTATCTCTGAAAATCATGGCAGGGCAAATTGACTATCTTATGAAAATCTTACTTACGTATATCTATATTGCCTAGAACGAACTGTTTGAAAAAGCTAAAAATGAAATCCTCGATGAAGTTATCAGTCTGAGCCAGGTTACACCAAAACATTGGTGAGTATTTGACCTTTTCTCAAAGACTTTACTATATGAATTATAATGGAATACTAAAATTTAGATTGATAAAGCAGTGATTTATTGTAGCCTTGGCCTATCCCCCCAAACACTTAGTAAATAGGCAAGAACATAAAAGTATGTTTTTTTTGCAAAATCTAACCACTATTCTAGTCTAACCAATTAAATATTTTAAGTATAATGAATTATGTATTTATTATGTATCTCTGAGAAGAGATATTCTGAAAGATAGCTTTCTCCATGCTCTTTTGAAATCTTCATTCATCTTAGGTTTTTCCTTATCTTATACTTAATAAATACATAATTTTGATTTCTATAAAATCATTTAGGTAAAAGTTTTATCAAATTGTGCTTTAGCTAAGTATCAAACAGTCTAACAAAACTGGTTGCTCTTGTTGGATTACACATAGAGAACAAAACTACAGAGAAAGTTGATTTGTAAACGGAGAAGAGTATATTACTTTCAAATTCTCACATCTGCATAAGAACACTGGTGCTTTTGTAATATGTGTCTGATATGTTTTGTACAAATCACATTTGAAATTGAATCCTATTTGAGATTTTTTTTTAAATAGCAAGTAAATGCATTCTTTTGAAAAACACTCATGCAAATCGCTTTTAGGGCCAAGTGTCACCTTCAATTTATGTTTTAGTAAATATTGGCACTCTTAAATATGTTGGAATGGCAGTAACCAAAATAGGTTCCATGTACCTCAAGCAAGCTACGTATAAATAGCTTAAATTTTTATAATCGTATTTTAATTAACAAATCCCTTATATAAAAATTATCTTTATAATGAAGTCTGTAGTATTTTAAGAATTTATTGTTCTTGGAGCAGAACTGCCATTTATTATGAATATTTTCTGTAATTCTTCTATTTGCTCAGTTGAAGATTATCAAAATTGAACTTAGAGAGTAGTGTCCAGTCCTTAAGTTTGTATTCAGTACTACTAGTTTCCTCATGTTGGTGCCCTTTCTTCCTCAGTAGTGAACCCTTTTCTCTCTTCAAGTAGTCAAAATTTGCCTATTTTTAATCTCTCTCCTTATCCAGAAAAGAATTCTGATCTTATCTGTATTTGTTGATTGATTAATCATATATATATATATATATATATATATACATACACACAAAAAAACTTGTTATCATTATTATTTGTATTTTAAGCCAGTTCTATGGCTTTCTATAAGTCATCCAGCTTTTGAAGTTTGCAAGAGATAGATATGTGTGTGTGTATATAGGTATGTATGTGTATAGTATATACATATACATATACACACAGAATGAATAGTACTACTTACTAGGTTGTATGAAGATAATGTACAGAAAAAGTGATTTGTAAACTATGGTAACTCATAATGCTGTTTATGGGAGAAAAATGTGGTGCCTCTGTGAATTTCTGGCATCATCAAATGGAATGGTTCGTTTTGTTTGGACAGAGCAAGTCTGAAATCAAAGTGTACCTACACTTAAGCGAGCCTTGAAGATAAATCTAATTTACTTAATACACGGGTGGTGAAGGGAATTTGTGAAGGGACAAGAAACCTATATTGCCAGATTGCCTATTGAGAAGGCAAGGGAGAGAACTAGGACATCTGGCTGCTAGAGATTTATTCTTTGAGCTGCTGGATCTTTTCATCACCACCACCCCCACCTCCGCCGCACCCTTTTTCCCCAGACGTTGTAGCTTAACACAAACATAGATCAAAATAGCAGGTCCTAATCTTAGCTGTTTGTGCCACATTGATTTCAACTGCATTGCACCCAAAATGTTTTATTTTTGTGACATAGTTGATGTTGTATCAGGTAGTATCTTTTTGCTGCTTAATGCCTTATGTGACATTTTAGGATACACCCTTAAGATGTTTATAATTATTTAAGTCACAGGACTGTTTGATCTGTATTTGGTCATCTGGAAGCACTGTTACAAGCATTTTGTCATTCTATACTTCAATCATATTTTAAGAAAGTTATTGGAGGTTTAGATTTGACATATGATTCATTAGAGTAAGAAATAGGCTCTCAGCACTTTCACACAATATACTTGATCTTTAGGAGTCGATTACGGACACTAAGCAGGAGATAGTTATTTTATCCTTATTTAGAAGGATAGCTGGCAGGATTTATAGAAATACACTTAAAAATGGTATTGCAGTATACATACAATTTTTGGTGAAAAGTATTAAGTTTATTTTGTTGAAGTTAAAAGAATGAAAGGAATATGGGAATGCACAGTTAAGTACCCTAACTCAGATGTAAGGAATCAAAAAAGATTTCTTATAATTTGAGATTTAAAGAGTGAATAGATGCTAGGTAAAGGCAGTGACCAGAATATTGCAGAGGCCAAGAGGTGAGAGCAAGAAAAGTGACACAAGTAACTGAAGACAGGTACCTATGGCTTTAGCATAGAAGGAGGCAAGAGGCAGAAGATGAAATGGTGGGTATAAGCAAGATATAGATGATTAAGGGCCTTAGAAACCATGTTTAGAAGCTTGAAATTTATCCCACAACCAGTGAGGGCCAATGAAGAGACTTAGGCAGATTTGCATTTTAGAAAGATTTTTGTAGTAGGGAAAGTGGAATACAGGTGGAGAAAACTGAGCAAGGAGATAGTTGACTGTTGAAATAATCTAGACCAGAAGAGATAGTGGCTTGAACTTGAATAGTGGTTGTGCAGGTGGAGAAGAGGAGACATTTTTGAGATATTTGAGAGGTTACCTAGAGGATAAGATTGACAGGATTTAGTGATTGGATGTGTAGGTAATGCAGACGAGGAGCCAGTTAAACACTGAGTACATTTATATCCAGTAGTTATATTGCTAGGGCTCTATGGAAATGAAGATATTTTTGACGAAGATGAACACATAAGAATCTTCACCATGGTTTTGTTTATAAGTGTAAAAAATTGAAAACTTGTGTTTTTATTTGTAATTACATAATATTTGATTTATCCATAGAATGGATTACTATGCAGCCATTGAAAAATGTAGGATGTCAACATGGAAAACTGTGTACAATATACTTGAATATTATATTTATTAAACAGTATGTGTAATATCACCTGTGTAAACACACAAATAGTAATGTAGGCATTGAATATTTTTAATGATAAATTAAGCTTGTGAATAGTGGTCATTTAGTGAAAGAGACATTATGGAGGACTTCTTACTTTTTCTTTATTGGTTTTAAATTATATGGAGTAAGTCTTCTGCCATAAAAGAAGAAATTTTCATTTTGAAAAAAATTTTAATTAAAAGGGCATATAGGTAAAGTTCAGGAGATAAAGGGGGTGATAAATACAACTATAATGGTAATTGTATTTTGTGTATTAGTGGTATTTATCCCTGGACGATGGCAAAACTTAGAGAAGAAGTCTACAATCACCTAGAATATATACTGGGGGAACTGGTCAATGTGAGTAGAAGACTAATGGTCTGGAAGAGAGATTGTGGGATAAGGAGAACATCCACTTCCTGACTCTGAAGCACATTCAGCTAACGAGCAGCTTCCAGGCAGGAGAATTTGAGGACAGTTAACTGTCTGTAAGGGAGGGTCAGGAAAGGTTTGAAGATGCAAGGAAAATGGAAAGAATGAGAATATAAAATGGTTTGTTTGTTATGGAACAAGGTATTGGAGGCACAATAAAAGTTATTGTGATGGAGGGGAGCAGAGGGAGTCTGGACAGAGGACAGCAGCTTAGTGATGGAAGGGCAAGTGAGCTGGGTAAGGATAAGTGACAGCAGCCACCTTTGGATTGGGAAGCTGCAGCCTCCTTTGAGAAAGTTACCTCAGGCTTGTCAGAATTTAGTGGTCTGGAATTTTGTTATGATCTCCTTGAAAGGGTGTCTCGGTTGTAGAGTCCTGTCCCATAGACTCCTAGGAAGAGATTAACAGACCATGTCTGTTCTGAGGCAGGAGCAGCAAAAGGCCTTCGTGGTCAGAGGCTGTACCCTGATTTTTTGTTCATCTTTCAGATATCTTGAGTTTGTGTTTAAAATTGTCTGAATAGATGGCCCTGACAAACTTTTCTTCTTCCACCTTGCTCTTAAAATTCTCCCATTATCTGTCATTAATGCTGTGACTAAATGGACTTTGTCCTTTTGATCCTCAATGGTGTATTCTCTCTGCATATTCTTTCTCTCTTTCCTTCTTTCCTTCCGTTTGTTTTTATTGAAATATAGTTGACATACAATATTATGTTAGTTTCAGTGCACTACATAGTGATTTTTTAAACATTTTTATTAGAGTATAATTGCTTTACAATGGTATGTCAGTTTCTGCTTTATAACAAAGTAAATCAGTTATACATATGTCCCCATATGTCTTCCCTCTTGCATCTCCCTCCCTCCGACCCTCCCTATCCCACCCCTCTAGGTGGTCATAAAGCACCGAGCTGATGTCCCTGTGCTATCTGGCTGCTTCCCACTAGCGGTCTATTTTACGTTTGGTACTGTATATATGTCCATGCCACTCTCTCACTTTGTCCCAACTTACCCTTCCCTCTCCCCATATCCTCAAGTCCATTCTCTAGTAGGTCTGCATCTTTATTCCCATCTTGCTCCTAGGTTCTTCTGACCATTTTCATTTTTTTTTATATTCCATATATATGTGTTAGCATACGGTATTTGTTTTTCTCTTTCTGACTTACTTCACTCTGTATGACAGTCTCTAGGTCCATCCACCTCACTACAGATAACTCAATTTCGTTTCTTTTTATGGCTGAGTAATATTCCATTGTGTATATGTGCCACATCTTCTTTACCCATTCATCCGATGATGGACACTTAGGTTGTTTCCATCTCCTGGCTATTGTAAATAGAGCTGCAATGAACATTTTGGTACATGACGCTTTTTAAATTATGGTTTTCTCAGGATATATGCCCAGTAGTGGGATTGCTAGGTCGTATGGTAGTCCTATTTTGAGTTTTTTGAGGAAATACCATACTGTTCTCCATAGTGGCTGTATCAATTTACATTCCCACCAACAGTGCAAGAGGGTTCCCTTTTCTCCACACCCTCTCCAGCATTTACTGTTTGTAGATTTTTTTATGGTGGCCATTCTGACCAGTGTGAGATGATATCTCATTGTAGTTTTGATTTGCATTTCTCTAATGATTAATGATGTTGAGTATTCTTCCATGTGTTTGTTGGCAATCTGTATATCTTCTTTGGAGAAATGTCTGTTTAGGTCTTCTGGCCATTTTTGGATTGGGTTGTTTGTTTTTTTGATATTGAGCTGCATGAGTTGCTTGTCTGTTTTGGAGGTTAATCCTATGTCAGTTGCTTCATTTGCAAATATTTTCTGCCATTCTGACGGTTGTTTTTTCGTCTTGTTTATGGTTTCCTTTGCTGTGCAAAAGCTTTTAAGTTTCATTAGGTCCCATTTATTTATTTTTGTTATTATTTCCATTTCTCTAGAAGGTGGGTCAAAAAGGATCTGGCTGTGATTTATGTCATAGAGTGTTCTGCCTATGTTTTCCTCTGAGAGTTTGATTGTGTCTGGCTTTACATTTAGGTCTTTAATCCATTTTGAGCTTATTTTTGTGTATGGTGTTAGGGAGTGATCTAATCTCATACTTTTACATGTCCCTATCCAGTTTTCCCAGCACCGCTTATTGAAGAGGCTGTCTTTTCTCCACTGTATATTCTTGCCTCCTTTATCAAAAATAAGGTGACCATATGTGCGCGGTTTTACATCTGGGCTTTCTATCCTGTTCAGTTTATCTATATTTCTGGTTTTGTGCCAGTACCGTACTGTCTTGATTACTGTAGCTTTGTAGTATAGTCTGAAGTCAGGGAGCCTGATTCCTCCAGCTTCCTTTTTCTTTCTCAAGATTCCTTTGGCTATTCGGGGTCTTTTGTGTTTCCATACAAATTGTGAAATTTTTTGTTCTAGTTCTGTGAAAAATACTAGTAGTAGTTTGATAGGGATTGCATTGAATCTGTAGATTGCTTTGGGTAGTGTAGTCATTTTCACAATATTGATTGTTCCAATCCAAGAACACGGTATATCTCTCCATCTATTTGTATCATCTTTAATTTCTTTCATCAGTGTCTTATAATTTTCTGCATACAGGTCTTTTGTCTCCTTAGGTAGGTTTATTCCTAGATATCTTATTCTTTTTGTTGCAGTGGTAAATGGGAGTGTTTTCTTAATTTCACTTTCAGATTTTTCATCATTAATGTGTAGGAATGCAAGAGGTTTCTGTGCATTAACTTTGTATCCTTCTACTTTACCAAATTCATTGATTAGCTCTAGTAGTTTTCTGGTAGCATCTTTAGGATTCTCTATGTATAGTATCATGTCATCTGCAAACAGTGACAGCTTTACTTCTTCTTTTCCGATTTGGATTCCTTTTATTTCTTTTTCTTCTCTGATTGCTGTGGCTAAAACTTCCAAAATTATGTTGAATAATAGTGGTGAGAGTGGGCAGCCTGTCTTGTTCCTGATCTTAGTGGAAATGGTTTCAGTTTTTCACCATTGAGGACGATGTTGGCTGTGGGTTTGTCATGTATGGCCTTTATTGTGTTGAGGAAAGTTCCCTTTATGCCTACTTTCTGGACGGTTTTTATCATAAATGGGTATTGAATTTTGTCAAAAGCTTTCTCTGCTTCTATTGAGATGATCATATGGTTTTTCTCTTTCAGTTTGTTAATATGGTGTATCACGTTGATTGATTTGCGTATATTGAAGAATCCTTGCATTCCTGGGATACACCCCACTTGATCATGGTGTATGATCCTTTTAATGTGCTGTTAGATTGTGTTTGCTAGTATCTTTTGGGTTTTTTGGGGTTTTTTTTTGCGTTACACGGGCCTCTCACTGTTGTGGCCTCTCCCATTGCGGAGCACGGGCTCCGGACGCACAGGCTAAGCAGCCATGGCTCACGGGCCCAGCCACTCCGCGGCATGTGGGATCTTCCTGGACCAGGGCATGAACCTGTGTCCTCTGCATCGGCAGGTGGACTCTCAACCACTGTGCCACCAGGGAAGCCCTGTTTGCTAGTATTTTCTTGAGGATTTTTGCATCTGTGTTCATCAGTGATATTGTCCTGTATTTTTCTTTCCTTGTGACATCTTTGTCTGGTTTTGGTATCAGAGTGATGGTGGCCTCATAGAATGAGTTTGGGAGTGTTCCTACCTCTGCTATATTTGGAAGAGTTTGAGAGGATAGGTGTTAGCTTTTCTGTAAATGTTTGATAGAATTCGCCTGTGAAGCCATCTGGTCCTGGGCTTTTGTTTGTTGGAAGATTTTTAATCACAGTTTCAATTTCAGTGCTTGTGATTGGTCTGCTCATACTTTCTATTTATTCCTGCTTCAGTCTCAGAAGGTTGTGCATTTCTAAGAATTTGTCCATCTCTTCCAGGTTGTCCATTTTATTGGCATAGAGTTGCTTGTAGTAATCGCTCACGATCCTTTGTATTTCTGCAGTGTCAGTTTTTACTTCTCCTTTTTCATTTGTAATTCTATTGATTTGAGTCTTCTCCCTTTTTTTCTTGATGAGTCTGGCTAATGGTTTATCAATTTTGTTTATCTTCTCAAAGAACCAAGTTTTAGTCTTATTGATCTTTGCTGTCTTTTCCTTCATTTCTTTTTCATTTATTTCTGATCTGATCTTTATGATTTCTTTCCTTCTGCTCACTTTGGGGGTTTTTGTTCCTCTTTCTCTAATTGCTTTAGGTGTAAGGTTAGCTTGTTTATTTGAGATGTTTCTTGTTTCTTAAGGTAGGCTTGTATAGCTATAAACTTCCCTCTTAGAACTGCTTTTGCTGCATCCCATAGATTTTGGGTCATTGTGTTTTCATTGTCATTTGTTTCTAGGTATGTTTTGATTTCTTCTTTGATTTTTCCAGTGATCTCTTGGTTATTAAGTAGTGTGTTGTTTAGCCTACATGTGTTTGTATTTCTTACAGATTTTTTCCTGTAATTGATATGTAGTCTCATAGCGTTGTGGTTGGAAAAGATACTTGATACGATTTCAATTTTCTTAAATTTACCAAAGCTTGATTTGTGACCCAAGATGTGATCTATCCTGGAAAATGTTCCATGGGCACTTGAGAAGAATGCGTATTGTTGTTTTTGGATGGAATGTCCTATAAATATCAATTAAGTCCATCTTGTTTAGTGTATCATTTAAAGCTTGTGCTTCCTTATTTATTTTCATTTTGGATGATCTGTGCATTGGTGAATGTGGGGTGTTAAAGTCCCCTACTATAATTGTATTACTGTCGATTTTCCCTTTTATGGCTGTTATATTTGCCTTATGTATTGAGGTGCTCCTCTGTTGGGTGCATAAATATTTACAATTGTTACATTTTCTTCTTGGATTGATCCCTTGACCATTATGTATTGTCCTTCTTTGTCTCTTGTAATACTCTTTATTTTAACGTCTGTTTTGTCTGATATGAGTATTGCTACTCCAGCTTTCTTTTGATTTCCATTTGCATGGAATATCATTTTCCATCCCCTCACTTTCAGTCTGTATGTGTCCCTAGGTCTGAAGTTGGTCTCTTGTAGACAGCATATATATGGTCTTGTTGTTGTATCCATTCAGCCAATCTATGTCTTTTGGTTGGAGCATTTAATCTATTTACATTTAAGATAATTATCGATATGTATGTTCCTATTACCATTTTCTTAATTGTTTTGGGTTTTTTATTGTAGGTCCTTTCCTTTTGTGTTTCCTGCCTAGAGCATTTCCTTTAGCACTTGTTGTAAAGCTGGTTTGATGGTGCTGAATTCTGTTACCTTTTGCTTGTGTGTAAACAGCATATATACGGGTCTTATTTTTTTTTTTTTTTTTTTTGCGGTACGTAGCCCTCTCACTGTTGTGGCCTCTCCCGTTGCGGAGCACAGGCTCCGGACGCACAGGCTCAGCGGCCATGGCTCACGGGCCCAGCCGCTCCGCGGCATGTGGGATCTTCCCAGACCGGGTCATGAACCAGTGTCCCCTGCATCGGCAGGCGGACTCTCAACCACTGTGCCACCAGGGAAGCCCACGGGTCTTATTTTTGTATCCATTCAGCCAGTGTATGTCTTTTGGTTGGAGCATTTAATCCATTTACATTTAAGGTAATTATCGATATGCATGTTCCTATTACCATTTTCTTAATTGTTTTGGGTTTATTATTGTAGGTCTTTTCCTTCTCTTGTGTTCCCTGCCTGGAGAAGTTCCTTTAGCATTTGTTGTAAAGCTGGTTTGGTGGTGCTGAATTCTCTTAGCTTTTGCTTGTGTGTAGAGCTTTTAATTTCTTGTCAAATCTGAATGAGATCCTTGCTGTGTAGAGTAATCTTGGTTGTAGGTTTTTCTCTTTCATCACTTTAAGTATGTCCTGCCACTTCCTTCTGGATTGCAGAGTTTCTGCTGAAAGATCAGCTGTTAACCTTATGTGGATTCTCCTGTGTGTTATTTGTTGTTTTTCCCTTGCTGCTTTTAATATTTGTTCCTTGTATTTAATTTCTGATAGTTTGATTAATATGTATCTTGACATGTTTCTCCTTGGATTTATCCTGTATCGGACTCTCTGCTTCCTGGGCTTGATTAACTATTTCCTTTCACATATTAGGGAAGTTTTCAACTATAATCTCTTCAAATATTTTCTCAGTCCCTTTCTTTATCTCTTCTTCTTCTAGGACCCCTATAATTCGAATGTTGGTGCGTTTAATGGTGTCCCAGAGGTCTCTGAGACTGTCCTCAATTCTTTTCATTCTTTTTTCTTTATTCTGCTCTGCAGTAGTTATTTCCACTGTTTTATCTTCCAGGTCACTTATCCGTTCTTCTGCCTCAGTTATTCTGCTATTGATCCCTTCGAGAGAATTTTTGTGTTGTTCATCATTGTTTGTTTGCTCTTTAGTTCTTCTAGGTCCTTGTTAAACATTTCTTGTATCTTCTCCATTCTATTTCCAAGAGTTTAGATCATGTTTACTATCATTATTCTCAATTGTTTTTCAGGTATACTGCCTATTTCCTCTTCATTTGTTAGGTCTGATGGGTTTTTACCTTGCTCCTTCATCTGCTGTGTGTTTCTCTGTCTTTTCATTTTGCTTAACCTACTGTGTTTAGGGTATCCTTTTCACAGGCTGCAGGTTCGTAGTTTCCGTTATTTTTGGTGTCTGTCCCCAGTGGCTAAGGTTGGTTCAGTGGGTTGTGTAGGCTTCCTTGTGGAGGGGACTAGTGCCTGTGTTCTGGTGGGTGAGGCTGGATCTTGTCTTTCTGGTGAGCAGGTCCACATCTGGTGGTGTGTTTTGGGGTGTCTGTAGCCTTATTATGATTTTAGGCAGCCTCTGTGCTAATGGATGGGGTTGTGTTCCTGTCTTGCTAGTTGTTTGGCATAGGGTGTCCAGCACTGTAGCTTGCTGGTCGTTGAGTGGAGCTGGGTCTTGGCTTTGAGATGGAGATCTCTGGGAGATTTTCACTGTTTGATATTACGTGGAGCTGAGAGGTCTCTTGTAGACCCGTGTCCTGAACTTGGCTCTCCCACCTCAGTGGCACAGCCCTGATGCCGGGCTGGAGCACCAAGAGCCTGTCCTCCACATGGCTCAGAATAAAAAAGAGAAACTAGGAAAGAAAGAAAGAAGAAGATAAAATAAAGTTATTAAAATAAAAAATTATTATTAAGAAAAGAAGTTTTTTTAAGTAATTAAAAAAGCAAAAACGGACAGACAGAACCCTAGGACAAATGGTAAAAGCAAAGCTATACAGACAAAATCACACACAGAATCATACACATACACGCTAACAAAAAGGGAAAACGGGAAAAAATATATATATATTGTTGCCCCCAAAGTCCACCTCCTCAATTTGGGATGATTCGTTGTCTATTCAGGTATTCCACAGATGCAGGGTACATCAAGTTGATTGTGGAGATTTAATCCGCTGCTCCTGAGGCTGCTGGGAGAAACTTCCGTTTCTCTTCTTTGTTGTCACAGCTCCCGGGGTTCAGCTTTGGATTTGGACCCGCCTGTGCGTGTAGGTCGTCTCTGGGCGTCCGTTCTTTACTCACACAGGACGGGGTTAAAGGAGTAGCTGCTTCAGGGGCTCTGGCTCACTCAAGCCGGGGGGTGGGGGGGAAGGGGCATGGAGGCAGGGCGAGCCTGTGGCGGCAGAGGCCGTGGTGACGTTGCACCAGCCCGAGGTGGCAGCTTCAGACTATTTCCCAGACTGCCTTCCGGCCAGCCATGGCGCACTAGCCCCTTTCAGGCTGTGTTCACGCCGCCAACCCCAGTCCTCTCCCTGTGGTCTGACGTCCGAAGCCCGAGCCTCAGCTCCCAGCCCCGCCCACCCCGACGGGTGAGCAAACAAGCCTCTTAGGCTGGTGAGTGCTGGTTGGCACCGATCCTCTGTGCGGGAATCTCTCCGCTTTGCCCTCCGCACCCCTGTTGCTGTGCTCTCCTCCGTGGCTCCGAAGCTTCCCCCTCCGCCACCCGCAGTCTCCGCCCGTGAAGGGGCTCCTAGTGTGTGGAAACCTTTCCTCCTTCACAGCTCCCTCCCACTTGTGCAGGTCCTGTCCCTATTCTTTTGTCTCTGTTTTTTCTTTTGCCCTACCCAGGTATGTGGGGAGTTTCTTGCCTTTTGGGAGGTATGAGGTCTTCTGCCAGCGTTCAGTAGGTGTTCTGTAGGAGTTGTTCCACATGTAGATGTATTTCTGATGTATTTGTGTGGAGGAAGGTGATCTCCACATCTTACTCTTCCGCCATCTTGAAGCTCCTCCTCTACATAGTGATTTGACATTTGCATACATTATGGAACTAAGTTACTAAGTCTAGTAACCATCTGTCCCCATACAAAATTATTACAATATTATTGGTCATGTTATTCATGCTGTATATTACGTCCCCACGACTTATTTATTTTACAGCTGTATGTTTATACCTCTTTATCTTCTTCCCGTGTTTTGTCCTCCCTCCCATACTCTTTTTTTTTTTTTGTGGGTTTAAGGGAAAAAAGACCTGAAAATTATCAAGGGAAGACCTGCAGCTAAGCTCATTGACCCAATAGACTTAGTTTTACACAAAATATTGAGTGAGTATGAGTCAACTTGCATGGCAGGAAGTGTTGGCTCTCCTCACCCAAGAAAAGTGCAGTTTGGCTTTTGGACAGAAGGGGGTGTTTCTGTTGCCCTGAGCTTTGTAACTGCATCCTAAAAGGTGAGGTTACTCCTAAGACTGATCATTTGATAAACATGGTGTTTTTGTATGTTTTAGCACTGTATAACAGTAAAGATTAGTTTGGGAGAAGCCAAATAAATATTTTCTAGAGATTTCAAATTTTTTCTTGATTGAAGTACTTTTCTTTTTTCTATTTAAAGAACCGTATTCTTGTAAGATGTCTTTTAAAAGGTAGAATTTTCAGCTTGATTATTCATCCTTTATATTATCATGAAATGTTGAACAATTTTACTTAGCAATATCCCATAATGTCTCTGTGCTTTGTGCTGTGGTCTGGTGAATTGTTAAAATCATACCAAGAAGTTTACAGTCTTGGACTCTACTTCACAGTCAACACATATAAAGTATGTATTAATATTAGGTAAATGAACACATAAAAAGATACTTGGACTTATTAGTCATTAGGGAAATGCAAATTAAAACCATAATGAGATAACACTGTAAACCTATTACAGTGACAAAAATGAAAATGACTAATCATATCAAATGTTGGCAAGATGTAGAGGATCTAGAACTCTCATACGCCTCTGGTGGGAATGTCAAATGGTTCAACCAATTTGGAAAACATTTTGGCAGTATCTTATAAAGTTAAATATATAATTACCATATGATCCAACCATTCCACTCCTAGATATTTGCCCAAGAGGAACAAGAGCATATGTCATACAAAGACTTGTACATGAATGCTCATAGCAGCTTTATTTGTGATAGCCAGCAACTGGAAACAGCCCAAATGTCCGTCAGCAGGTGAATAAGTAAACAGATTTATGCAATGGAATATTACTCAGCAAAAAAGGAAGTGAAATATTAATATACACAACAATATGGATGAATCTCAAAGTAATTATGCTGATGAAAGAAGACAGAGAAAATAAGAGTACATGCTACCTGACTGCATTTATACTAAATTGTAGAAAATATAAACTAAGCTGTAGTGACAGAAAGTAGATCCAGTGGTTACAACTTTTGAGGATGATGAATAAGTTCATTATCTTGATTGCGGTGATACATAGGCATGTACATATGTCAAAACTTTAAATATGTACAATTTATTGTAAGTTGATACTTCAATAAAGCTGCTTATAAAAGCTTAATATTATATTTGAATTTGGTGTTCTTGGAACTTTTTTTTTTTTTTTTAATTTCAGGGAGGAAATTCTTCAGCAATCTTTGTGGGAAAGAGTATCAACTCATGTGATTGAAAACATCTATCTTCCAGCTGCACAGACCATGAATTCTGGAACTTTTAATACGACAGTGGATATCAAGCTTAAACAGTGGACTGATAAGCAGCTTCCTAATAAAGCAGTCGAGGTTAGGATATAATTTAATTAAATGGGTAAGAAGCATTATGTGAAGGGATTAAGAGCTGTGAATTTTAGGTTTTATTCCTATCACAGCCACTATCTTTCTCTTTGGTCCTTATGCTCCTTTTATTCTTTATTCTTAATCTCTGTATTGGGATTAACCTTAATGCTCCTACCAGTTACTACCGTCAAAAAAATTTACTAATTGCTATGGTGTTGATCTGAGGGTACTGGTTCTCCTTCCAAAGGGAGCATTTAACAAAACTGGCAAAATTTGTTTGAATGTGAAATATTTTTAACTTCTTGTGTACTTAGAGATTCCATAAGGAAAATGTTTAATGGATGAAACTTTTATTTGTTGATTTTCTGCAGGGCTCAATTTTACTTAAATAATTATTTCCTTAGTTAGGACCCTGCCAGAAGTTAGACTACGAATTGTAAGAAAGTACCTTAGAGAATGCATTTCTGATACCCATGTATCTTGGCTCTACCACTTTGTAGCTATGCGATCCTTGGGCTGTTTGCTTAATAGCCTTCCTGTTTTCTCATCTATAAAATAAGGATGAAAGTGTTGCCTACATCACAAATTGTTGTGAGGAGTCAAGGAGTTAACATATGTAGAATACTTAGACAGTATCTGCTCCATAGTAACCATTTGGTAAATGCCAGCTGCTATTATGATCATCATCCAAGTTGATCTTGCCAGGCACATTACTCTGAAGAATGATTGTTGTAGGTAAAGAGCCAGTGTGTCCTTTGCTTCGGTGTGAAGTTGCTCACAAAATTAGAATCCGTGTTAAAAATAATTTTGTTTTTCATACCTACCTTAGAAACAAAATGTCAGTGTCTAGTTATTCAGGTGTATTTTACTCCTTTCCTATCCTTCCAGTCCTTGCTTCTTTATCTCTGTTCTCAATTGCCTCAAGTCTCTTTTTCTAAGAACTCTTACAGCCACTCTATCTAAGCTCCACGTTGCTGACCCCTGGTCTCGACACATTTCCCCCTAAAGTAAGTGAGAGCTGCTGCCATT
The DNA here is from genome assembly GCF_964341445.2 of Mesoplodon mirus. Taxonomy (NCBI): domain Eukaryota; kingdom Metazoa; phylum Chordata; class Mammalia; order Artiodactyla; family Ziphiidae; genus Mesoplodon; species Mesoplodon mirus. The sequence continues at coordinate 38,019,422 of NC_138982.1, read as the reverse complement.
TCTTCTCCTCACTACTGGCTCTAACATTTTTCTGGACCCTAAGGTTCAAGCAGCAGAAGTGATCATAAAAATGGCAAGTGATTCTGTCTTTTGCTGCTTTCTCCCTTCACACATAGGTGTGGTAGAAAGACGTGAACCTGCTGGAGGTCAGGAAACAAATTTTAATACCTTACTCTATATTCTTGGACAGTCACCTTTTTTTATGCCATAATGTCTTAATGTTTAAAACGAAGAGGGCTAGATATAAAATACAATATTAACTAGCCCACTTAGTCCTAAGTAGGTTTAGTTCTTAATTTCTTTTGGCACTGTGCTCTCCTTTCACTGTTCAGATAATTGGGAATTAGCAATAGTACAAGGCTGAATAATACTCACCTGTGTTCGAAAGTATTGACACACTACCTCATATATTTGCATAAGGGCAAAGATGTGAAAAAACTAAATCATTAAGAAATTTTAAACTTTTTACGGTATGGAAGAAGCAGGCAAGCTTAGATGTTGTAGAGAGTGAAGTAAATAAGTAAGTGAACCGAGTCTGGTGGCTGATGTGGCCTGCGTGCCTTCTCTGAAGGGACAGGCAGCTCCTGTTTAGCTCCAGCGGGCGAAGGTGTGTAGGAACGTGGGCCCAGTGTCGCCAGGTGGTTCAAGTGAGGCTGGAAACATGGATTTTATAGGAAGTCTCTCAGGTTTTAAATGTTGGTTACTAATTTTTTAAAATTTGAGTCGCTGTGTATGTATAGCGAAACATGTCAAGAGGCCAAGTCTATTCCACCAGCTACCAGTATGAGCTCTTGAGGGCAGAGTTTATATTTGCTATACCTTTTTTAAAAAATGTGATTTCATACGTATTTTCTGATAAACTGATTTATCACATCTACTTGGCTTAAATTCATGTGTTTATTTTTCTTGTTACACATTAAATGAAAGTATGCAATATAGATGCAGCTTTTTTCTTTTAAATCATTCTAGGTTGCTTGGGAGACCCTACAAGAAGAGTTTTCCCGCTTCATGACAGAACCGAAAGGAAAAGAGCATGATGACATATTTGATAAACTTAAAGAGGCTGTTAAGGAAGAAACTATTAAACGCCACAAATGGAATGATTTTGCAGAGGACAGCTTGGTATGTCGTTTGTATATTAGGGTGCCAGCCTAATTTTTTTATATAATTTCTCAAATTGATATTCTTTTATAGAATATTTTTATATGACTATTTAAATTAGGTTCTGAATTGAAAATAATGAAGGAAAGAAATAGATTTACGAAATATAATTGGCCTTTTGACGTTTTTCTGCCCTTCTAAAATCGCCCTCTGCTATTTCTTCCTTGGCTGTCATTTCAGAAGAAACTCAAACCTTGCAGTAAACAGGTTTCTATAAACTTCCACAGAATTTACATGGGCCTGAACTACGGATAGCTGCTTCTCATTTTATACCCTCAGTGGTAAAAAGAATTAGATGCATTGGTTTTCAGTGGAGTTGAGTCAAAATGTTAGATTCCTAAAATCATAATGCTAACTACCATGTGTTGGATGCTTACAAGGTACCAGAAACTCTATGTATTTTGTAAGCATTATTTTATTTTGTTCTTAAGCAGTTCTATTGTTGTCATTGGCAAAGCTGGGATGCCAGCCCCATTGTGTCTTAATTGTAAAGCCTGTCTCCTGACCTTCATCACCTGATAAATCTTTTGTTACGTAGAATGTTCTCATCACCTAATCAAACCTTTTTTAACCACCCACTCTGTTCAGACAGTTATGGGAGGAACTGTTGAAAGATAAGATTGAGCAGTTTTCTAAAAATGCATATTTCACTGTGGGCTGATCGTAATTATAGGGTTTTTTTTTTAAGAAATTTGTCTTCATATTTGAAAACCATATCCATTCTTGTCAAATGCCTTAATAAGATAGGCTTACTGAGAGAGAGTGGTGCCGTTTTCATTCATTCATTAATTCAAAAGCTATAAGATTTGGAAACCAATTTTCTTACAATAAATAACTAATATTTATTTATGTTTGTCTAGACCTCTTAAGCTTCCTTCCATTACATTTTCCATTGGTGTTAACAGTGAGATAATGGTTATTGCTTTTTTTTCTCCTCTCCTTTTTGAAAATGCTAACACATAGGTCATATGGCAAAAAGAAGCAGTAGAGATGATCTGAATCATTAGCTCCTGAATACCAGGGTTCTAGGGTGTAATTTTATGTAGTTAAATATGTAATTCTCTACCCACCCCCCAACCCCCAACTATCTTCTCGATGGTGAGCTCATTTAATTCAGGCTAGGAGGAAATCTCCACTGTTTTATTTTTTAGACAGAAAACTGACAAATAAGCAGGCAGATAATAGGATTTGTGTGGGAGGGACATACTTTTATGTTGTTGTAGATACATCTGCTAGTTTGGATATTTGCTGAGCTGTCAATTAGAATTAAAATTGCTAAAATGACAAGATATACATCAAAATAGCTGTTTTTCTTTCCTTGTTGTTTCAGAGGGTTATTCAGCACAATGCTTTAGAAGATCGGTCCATATCTGATAAACAGCAATGGGATGCAGCTATTTACTTTATGGAAGAGGCTCTTCAGGCTCGTCTCAAGGATAGTAAGTAGGGACATGGGTTATTGAGTTTTGAGTATTCTCAGTGGATAAAGAGTCATCTAACTTTAGTGAACATTGGTTTAAAAAAAAAATCTAACATCTCAAGTTCTTTGTCAGTACTATTCTAGTTGAATATTATTTGTGCAATTTTTTGGTCAACTGCTTGTAACTATTAAAAATGTTAAATTGGACACATGATATTTATATGTACTTATATTCTAAAAAGCTGTAATTCAGACGATTTTAGTGTTTGCTACTATACTTATGGGAACTTTATAAGCAATTATACTTTTCATAGATTCTAAACATATATAATTAAATTCTTTCTTATATATGTACCATATCAATTATATAGTTTTATTCTTTATTTCAACTGACTTCATATTGACACAGTGTTTCAAAGTGGTTAAGAAAGCAAGACAGTGTTAGTTATAATTTATGTACCTGGTAAGTGATAAAATTCCTGATAAATTAAAAAAAAATTTTTTTAAATTTTTCTAGCTGAAAATGCAATTGAAAATATGGTAGGTCCAGATTGGAAAAAGAGGTGGTTATACTGGAAGAATCGAACCCAAGAACAGGTAAAAACAAACAAATCTTTGGCATTTTAATTCAGGCATTAAAATATAACCTCTGAATGCCTCTAAGCCAAACTTGATAATTTCAAATATTTTATATCAGCCTTTCTAAAAGACAATAAATCTTTAGAAAAAACAGTAAACTACAAAAGAAAGTTTAAAAAAAATGAGGTAGCATTTTTTGTTCAAAAGAGTGGTTGATTACTTTGTCCAAGTGCCTATTTGAGGTAAGATGAAGATTAAATTTATAAACAGAAGAAAAAATGACAAGGACTTCAGAGGATGTAGAATGAATGTGATTAGAATAAAAGATATAATGACTTTTTTTAAAACCTTATTCTATTATTATCACTGGATTTTTCTGTTAGTCGTCTATTTAAATTATTTTATTCTTTTGCATTTTTTGCTCCTGTGTTCACAAAATAAGCATAAAAATTCAGACAGGAAGTAGAATGATAGAATTCATATTATAAACATTTAATGATCACTTTAAAAGAACAAAATGGTACAGGCAAGTATAAATAACTTTACAAATGAATAAATAGAGAGAAAATGTGTAATCATTAAAATCCTCCCCCCCCTTCCCCCCACCTGTTTTTATTCTTTCCTTGCTGTTATGGCTTCTTTTCCTATTAGCATTGAGTCTTACACCACCATCTCTTTCTTATGTTAATTCCTTAAATAAAAGATTGTAAATAGAATATAGAATCAAAATACATAGATGAAGAAAGTAATGAATAAGAAAAAGAGGTGGCATCTAATTTACTTTCCTTTCTTCCTTCCTTGAATCCATGTAATTAGAGAAATGAGACCATCAGATGTGTGTATATTGAGAGAGCAGATAAAGAGAATGAAAAATTACCAAATGACATATCATTCCTATTCTTTTTTTATTTTTTTGTTTTTATTTTAAATACAGAGTTAATTATATAATCAACACCCTATGTTTTTCTGGTTTTATGCATTTCTTGTTTCGTAAGATATCTATCAGATGTAAGTCACAGTTTGTCTTAAAATAGTGAGGGGACAGTCTTCCTCTTCTCTTTTTTTTTCTGATATGATTTTTGTGGGAAAATGAGTCACTCAGAGACTGAAAAGAAGCTGAAGAAATGGACAGAGTTAGTGGTTGGGTCATGCGTGTATTCAGAGTGCATCAGTTATCTCTGCTATACAGATGGGCTGTGAGGAGGCCGTCTTTCAGAACAGAATTCCTAGGGGATGCATCAGAGGTTTCTGACTTTGAGACAGATAGAGGCATTGATTAGAAAGAACTGGTGTAAGGCAGATAAACTCCAAAGAAAAATGGTGTCTGACCTTTAAGGCTTAGTGAAATTAGGCCTAATTAGGTCTAGAGCAATCAGTGATGGCAGAACTTGCCTCAGCAACTAGTAGTAAATATGCTTTGGCCAAACATTCTCAGAGAGGAATGATTCCTGGTTGTAAGTTACTTTCTCAGGAACTTGAACCCATAGGGAATCCCTTTAAGAGAAGCAGAGGAATTAGTTTTACTGTCAGTGCAAGGATCTGTAGCCTAGAAGAGGAATTTGGAAACCCTTCAGAGAAGAGCTTCTCCTAGGGTTTCAGGGCAGCATGTGTAAGACTCAGTCTGACTGTAGAACAAACAGAGGCCATAGTTTGGAGTGTAGAGGGGAGGGACAGGAGAACTGCTGGGGAGGTGTTTGTATACGCAGGTTTTGTCTTCTCTGTCAAAGCAAAGCGTCATGTCAGACTCACCGACTCAAGCTCTCCTCTAACCTCTCTAACCCTCCCACTCCCAGTTGAAAACACTGGTCCAGACTTCATACCTGGAGTTTTCAGTGAGAAACAGATTCTAGAAGTTGAGAATATCCCTAGGTCCCACACTGCAAGTTTAGATAGCTGTGTAACAGTTCCTTTTCTTTTTGAGTTGGCAGGATTTAGCAGGAAAAGAAACTTAAGATTGTCCTTTGCTAAAGATGAGAAATCCATGTTCTGAAAACTATATTTTGCTTTTATATTGTTACTTTTTCCTAATCTTCTGGGGAAAAACCATTCCTTTGAAACATTTTCACTTTGAGCTAAACTAATGGAAATCTTGGTCAGAATAGATGGGAGAGTGGTGTTCTCCTGAACAACCAGCATGGTGGACACAGGTGGACAGGTGGAAGTGAAACAGGGCAGGAAAAGTGGGGGAATATAGTTGGAATTTTCCTTCCTGTCTCAGACCAAATAGCAGAAGTTTAAGGAAACAGTGAAATTTCTCTTTATTAAATTTCTTCTAATGTTTTCAGAGAATATTATTTAGTAGTTCCATTTATAAGCCATTTATTTGTGTTTCAGTGTTATTTTTATATAAATACTCAGATTCCATAGCTTGGTACAGTTTGGGGCAAAGTGCTATGGTCGTAACTTGTTTAGAGTGATTAGTGAATTTGAAGCTAGTTTCCTGTACCATGCAGTTTTGAAAGAAGGATGGACAAAATGAAAAGATAAAGTTAATTTGACACTGTACTGAGTCTTGCTTTCAGACTTACCACTAGTGTGTATGCTTTCCTCATTTGGTGAAGAGATTGTAAACAATTATATAGAAGAGACTGGAAGTGAATTTAAGAATGTTCGGCACCTCACAGAAGCAATCTAAGAACGATTTTAATGAAAAGACTTTTTAAAAAAATCAGACTATGAATTTTGTATTTATCAGAAAAGGAGCATGTCAACAGGCACAGGGCCTTACAGTCATCCAGTTCTTAGATATGAGGCATTTATAGAACATTATCTCTTCCCATGTATACAGGGCACTTTTTCCTAGATTGAAATCATACCCTAAGGTCAAGAAAGGAAGTACATAGTAAGGTGCCTGATCCTGTGACTTGGACAGTAAAACCTCTCAGCCAAAGTATCGATAAAATACAGCAAATAGGGCTAATCCCCTTCCCCCCTTGCCCCCAAACGTCCAGGTTGTTTTGCATTCATAAGCCGGGGTACTCTGGTTTTCCTTGTTTGTTGTGGTTGAGCTTGTGTCACCAATCGTGCAAAAGTAATATATTTATTAAAATTGGGACTCTGTTTTTATAATTACGCCAAATCATGAACCATCTAAACACAGTCCTCTTTTAAACATTTCATAGTGTGTTCACAATGAAACCAAGAATGAACTGGAGAAAATGTTGAAATGTAATGAGGAGCACCCAGCTTATCTTGCAAGTGATGAGATAACTACAGTCCGAAAGAACCTTGAATCCCGAGGAGTAGAAGTAGACCCGAGCTTGGTAATAAACTGCTGAAAAGCATGAACTTGCTTCCTTAGTCTTTGTTTCTTGTAGTAAAATGTTACTACTTCTAATGTATTACTTAGATATTTAAGTGCTTAATTGCACTTTGATCGTGTGTACTTTTGCTGACAAAAAGAACTTGGTCATTTTGAGTGTGGAAACAGTTGAAATTTTATTCTCAGTATTGCTTTAAGTATAATGCTTTAATTTGTAAATGGGGAACTTGAGACTTAGAAAAGGGAAGTTATCTGGACAAATTCAGCAGTAAGTTCTGGGAAAAGGGGAGGGACCCCACCCAGATCTCTGCAGTACGTTACACTGTTTCAGATTACAGAATGAAATTTTTGCTTAAATATGGCTCACTTAATATGTATGTTTTTTCAGTCAAATGTATCTTAATCAGGTATGAGTAAATTGGATAACGCCTTTGGGTTCTATCTCATTTTCTTTCTTCATAATAAATATGAGGATATATAATTATAGTTTAGGCTACTTTTGCTTACCTTCATGATGCTTATTTGGAGAAAATTTTTAAAAAACAGTTGTGTTTCTGGGCCTGTGTTCCCTAGTTAGTTAGGGTGTAAGGGATCAAAGCTTCATTTTAACATTATCTTAAATTAGCTTAAGTGAACCCCATTTAGAAAAGTAATTCTAGTGAGGAAAACAATCATTTAAGAAGTTTCAGGGCCATGCATAGATTCTTTTAAAGATTTATTTGCTATTTATGTTTCTGCACTTGAGAAATGAGTATACTTAATTTAAAATCCACCAGAGGTCAGAACAAGAAAAGAAAACTGATGAAAAGAAACAGTTAAAGCTGCTATACATCTCATTGTTTATAAATTGAAAATGAAATTAAAACTAATGATTACATGAAATTATTAGTTGAATATAGATTTTACTTATCCACATTGGTCCTAGCTCTTACTAACAGTAAGTTCTGTTTGGTTGGATACTTTTGAACTTTATAAGTGGTTAATACAATAGGAGGGACTTTGTCCATATCTTAGGATATGAATTGGCTGTATATCTTAATTAGTTTCTGTGAGCGAGAAAGTATCAGATTTTTTCCAAGAGAAACTATGTTCACTGCATTTTATGAAGCTATAAAATAGGTAGCAAAGTACTGTGATAAGAATAGTGGATAGGGCTTCCCTGGTGGCACAGTGGTTGACAGTCCGCCTGCCGATGCAGGGGACACGGGTTCGTGCCCCGGTCCGGGAAGATCCCACATGCCGTGGAGCGGCTGGGCCCGTGAGCCATGGCCGCTGAGCCTGCGCGTCCGGAGCCTGTGCTCCGCAATGGGAGAGGCCACAACAGTGAGAGGCCCACGTACCGCAAAAAAAAAAAAAACAAAAAAAAAAGAATAGTGGATAGACTAGATGTCAGGAGATGTGAATTCCAGTACACTTCCATTCCATTAGCTAGTAATATTGCCTTTAGTTATTGGTATAGTCTCAGCCCCCTTTTCTCATCTGTCAGATGGTGTTGATGATGCTTGTTCTACTTTCTCAACATTATTTTTGTCGTGCTCGAAAAAAGACAGTGGTGTGGAAGACCTCTGAACACCCTAACAGACTATATAGTAATAAAGTGGTGGGGGTCATATTGCTGAGGGAACAATGAAATTTCATAATGAGAAAGGAAATGTTGTTGGGTTGATGGACATGGTCTGAGACCAGCTTCCTAGTCTGACTCTGACCTTAGACAAGGCTCACAACCTCTTTTTGCCTTGGACACCTTACCTCTAACTAGAGGAAGATAATCTCCACCCTCTCTACTCTACAAGATGATTAATAATAATGCTTAAAGTATATAGACTGGTAAGGAGTCAGAGTACTAGTGATATAATCTTTATCTTGAGAAAAACATTTTTAATGGATATAAAAGGTTGACAGAATAACAACATTGCCATTGGTTTTAGTTTTTTATAAGTAAACTTTGTATATGACTTTTCAGAATGTGTTTGATCAACCTGGAGAGCATACAGTAACTCTTTGGTCCATTTTCTTTTTATTATTTTAGATCAAGGATACTTGGCACCAAGTTTATAGAAGACATTTCTTAAAAACAGCTCTAAACCATTGTAACCTTTGTCGAAGAGGCTTCTATTACTACCAGAGGCATTTTGTAGATTCTGAGGTAAGGTTTCCAAAAACAAAGAGAAATGTTTTTTAGTGATAGTTGTTTAATTGCTTAAAAGTAAGCTTGAGGTTTAGCATTAACTTTTAAGTCTTTTGATCTTCTGAAAAACGTATGCGTAATTTATAGAGTGACCTACCTCTTATTTTTTCAAAGATATTTACCACTTTTGTAGTGATTACATTTTACATACATATCATCCCAGTGCATATTAGATCGTGTGAATGTAATAGGCACTACACTACTTTTTAAAGATTTTTTTTAAGAATTAACTTTATGTTAGAAAATAATACTTTCCCATTATAGAAAGTAAATGGAATAAATAAATGTTAAAAAAAAAACATGCAAAAGGAAACAATATTTTATAATCCCCTGACCTAGAAGTACTTTTAGTTAACATATTTATGTATATCTATTCAACTCTTTCTATACATGTTGTATGTATGTGTGTATAGATATATAACATAACCATTTATTTGCATAATGGGAATAATAATGCACTACATTTTTTATCATGCTTTTCCCCCATATTGTAATTCTTTATATCATGAAAATCTTTTTTTGTTTTTGAATTTTTTTGTTTATTTTTTTTATACAGCACATTCTTATTAGTTATCTATTTTATACATATTAGTGTATATATGTCAATCCCAATCTCCCAATTCATCCCACCACCACCACCCCCTCCCTGCTTTCCCCCCTTGGTGTCCATATGTTTGTTCACTACATCTGTGTCTCTATTTCTACCTTGCAAACCAGTTCATCTGTACCATTTTTCTAGATTCCACATATATGCATTAATATACAACATTTGTTTTTCTCTTTCTGACTTACTTCACTCCGTATGATAGTCTCTGGGTCTATCCACATCTCTACAAATGACCCAGTTTCGTTTCTTTTTATGGCTGAGTAATATTCCATTGTATATATGTACCACATCTTCTTTATCCATTCATCTTTCGATGGGCATTTAGGTTGCTTCCATAGCTGGCTATTGTAAAGAGTGCTGCAGTGAACATTGGGGTGCATGTGTCTTTTTGAATTATGGTTTTCTCTGAGTATATGCCCAGTAGTGGGATTGCTGGGTCATATGGTAATTCTGTTTTTAGTTTTTTAAGGAACCTCCATACTATTCTCCATAGTGGCTGTATCAATTTACATTCCCACCAACAGTGCAACAGGGTTCCCTTTTCTCCACACCCTCTCCAGCATTTGTTGTTTGTAGATTTTCTGATGATGGCCGTTCTAACCGGTGTGAGGTGATACCTCATTGTAGTTCTGATTTCCATTTCTCTAATAATTAGTGATGTTGAGCAGCTTTTCATGTGCCTCTTGGGCATCTGTATGTCTTCTTTGGAGAAATGTCTATTTAGGTCTTCTGGCCATTCCTGGATTGGGTTGTTTGTTTTTTTAATATTGAGCTGCATGAGCTCTTTATATATTTGGGAGATTAATGCTTTGTCCATTGATTCATTTGCAAATGTTTTCTCCCATTCTGAGGGTTATCTTTTCATCTTGTTTATAGTTTCCTTGCTGGGCAAAAGCTTTTAAGTTTCATTAGGTCCCATTTGTTTATTTTTGTTTTTATTTCCACTACTCTAGGAGGTGGGTCAAAAAAGATCTTACTGTGATTTATGTCAGAGTGTTCTTCCTAGGTTTTCCTGTAAGGGTTTTGTAGTGTCTGGTCTTATATTTAGGTCGTTAATCCATTTTGAGTTTATTTTTGTGTATGGTGTTAGGGAGTGTTCTAATTTAATTCTTTTACATGTAGCTGTCCAGTTTTCCCAGCACCACTTATTGAAGAGATTGTCTTTTCTCCATTTTATATCCTTGCCTCCTTTGTCATAGATTAGTTGATCATAGGTGCGTGGGTTTATCTCTGGGCTTTCTATCCTGTTCCATTGATCTATGTTTCTGTTTTTGTGCCAGTACCATATTGTCTTGATTACTGTAGCTTTGTAGTATAGTCTGAAGTCAGAGAGCCTGATTCCTCCAGCTCCATTTTTCTTTCTCAAGATTGCTTTGGCTCTTCAGGGTCTTTTGTGTTTCCATACAAATTTTGAAATTTTTTGTTCTAGTTCTGTGAAAAATGCCATTGGTAGTTGGATAGCGATTGCACTGAATCTGTAGATTGCTTTGGGTAGTATAGTCATTTTCACAAAGTTGATTCTTCCAATCTAAGAACATGGTATATCTCTCCATCTGTTTGTATCTTCTTTAATTTCTTTCCTCAGTGTCTTATAGATTTCTGCATACAGGTCTTTTTCCTCCTTAGGTAGGTTTATTCCTAGATATTTAATTCTTTTTGCTGCAGTAGTTAATGGGAGTGTTTCCTTAATTTCTGTTTTGGATTTTTCATCTTTATTGTATAGGAATGCAAGAGATTTCTGTGCATTAATTTTGTAGCCTGCAACTTTACCAAATTCATTGATTAGCTCTAGTAGTTTTCTGGTGGCATCTTTAGGATTCTCTACGTATAGTATCATTTCATCTGCAAACAGTGGCAGTTTTACTTCTTTTTCAATTTGGATTCCTTTTATTTCTTTTTCTTCTCTGATTGCTGTGGCTAGGACTTCCAAAACTATGTGGAATAACAGTGGCAATAGTGGACATCCTTGTCTTGTTCCTGATCTTAGAGGAAATGCTTTCAGTTTTTCACCATTGAGAATGATGTTTGCTGTGGGTTTGTCATATATGGCGTTTATTATGTTGAGATAGGTTCCCTCTGTGCCCACTTTCTGGAGAGTTTTCATCATGAATGGGTGTTGAATTTTGTCAAAAGCTTTTTCTGCATCTAGTGAGATGATCATACGGTTTTTATTCTTCAGTTTGTTAATATGGTGTATCACATTGATTGATTTGTGTATTTTGAAGAATCCTTGCATCCCTAGGATAAATCGCACTTCATCATGGTGTATGATCCTTTCAGTGTGTTGCTGGATTCTGTTTGCTAGGGTTTTGTTGAGGATTTTTGAATCTAAACTCATCAGTGATATTGGTCTGTAATTTTCTTTTTTTTGTAGTATCTTTGTCTGGTTTTGGTATCAGGGTAATGGTGGCCTTGTAGAATGAGTTTGGGAGTGTTCCGTCCTCTGCAATTTTTGCAAGAGTTTGAGAAGGATGGGTGTTAGCTCTTCTCTAAATATTTGATAGAAATCACCTGTGAAGCCATGTGGTCCTGGGCTTTTATTTGTTGGGAGATTTTAACTCACAGTTTCATTACTTGTAATTGGTCTGTTCATATTTTCTGTTTTTTCCTCATTCAGTCTTGGAAGGTTATAACTTTCTAAGAATTTGTCCATTTCTTCCAGGTTGTCTGTTTGATTGGCATACAGTTGCTTGTAGTAGTCTCTTAGGATGTTATGTATTTCTGCGTTGTCTGTTGTAACTTCTCCTTTTTCATTTTTAATTTTACTGATTTGAGTCCTCTCCCTCTTTTTCTTGATGCATCTGGCTAAAGGTTTATTAATTTCGTTTATCTTCTCAAAGAACCAGCTTTAGTTTTATTGATCTTTGCTATTGTTTTCTTGTTTTTATTTCATTTATTTCTACTTTCATGTTTATTATTTCTTTCCTTCCTTTGGGTTTTGTTTGTTCTTCTTTCTCTAATCCCTTTAGGTGTAACTTTAGGTTGTTTGTTTGAGATTTTTCTTGTTTCTTGAGGTAGGATTGTATTGCTATAAACTTCCCTCTTAGAACTGCTTTGCTGCATCGCATAGGTTTTGGTTTGTCGTGTTTTCATTGTCATTTGTCTCTAGGTATTTTTTGATTTCCTCTTTGATTTCTTCAGTGATCTCTTGGTTATTTAGTAACATTTTTTAGCCTCCATGTGCTTGTGTCTTTTACGTTTTTTCCCCTGTAATTTATTTCTAATCTCGTAGCATTATGGTTGGAAAAGATGCTTGATATGATTTCAGTTTTCTTGAATTTACCAAGGCTTAATTTGTGACCCAAGATGTGATCTATCCTGGAGAATGTTCCATGTGCACTTGAGAAGAAAGTGTAATCTGCTGTTTTTGGATGGAATGTCCTATAAATAGCCATTAAATCTATCTGGTCTGTTGTGTCATTTAAAGCTTCTGTTTCTTTATTAATTTTCTGTTTGGATGATGTGTCCATTGGTGTAAGTGAGGTGTTAAAGTCCCCCACTATTGTGTTACTGTTGATTTCCTCTTTTATAGCTGTTAGCATTTGCCTTATGTATTGAGGTGCTCCTATGTTGGGTGCATATATATTTATAATTGTTATATCTTCTTCTTGGATTGATCCCTTGATCATATGTATTGTCCTTCCTTGTCTCTTATAACATTCTTTATTTTAAAGTCTATTTTATCTGATGAGAGTATTGTTATTCCAGCTTTCTTTTGATTTCCATTTACATGGAATATCTTTTTCCACCCCCTCACTTTCAGTCTGTATGTGTCCCTAGTCTGAATTGGGTCTCTTGTTGACAGCATATATATGGGTCTTATTTTTGTATCCATTCGATGAGCCTGTGTCTTTTGGTTGGAGCATTTATTCCATTCACATTTAAGGTAATTATCAATATGTATGTTCCTGTTACCATTATGGTAATTCTTTTGGGTTTGTTTTTGCAGGTCCTTCTCTTGTGTTTCCCACTTGGAGAAGTTCCTTTAGCACGTGTTGTAGAGCTGGTTTGGTGGTGCTGAATTCTCTTATCTTTTGCTTGTCTAAAGCTTTTGATTTCTCTGTTATAGTTGAATGAGATCCCTGCCAGGTAGAGTGATCTTGGTTGTAGGTTCTTCCCTTGCATCACTTTAAATACATCGTGCCACTGCCTTCTGGCCTACGGAGTTTCTGCTGAGAAATCAGCTGACAACCTTATGGGAATTCCCTTGTATGTTATTTGTTGCTTTTCCCTTGTTGCATTTAATATTTTTTCATTATCTTTAACTTTTGTCAACTTGATTACTACATGTCTTTCATGTTCCTCCTTTGGCTTATCCTGCCTGGGACTCTCTCAGCTTCCTGAACTTAGGTGACTATTTCCTTTCCCATGTTAGGGAAGTTTTTAGCAATTATCTCTTCAGATATTTTCTCAGGTCCTTTCTTTCTCTCTTCTTCTGGCACCGTATGATGCGAATGTTGCTGTGTTTAATGTTGTCCCACAGGTCTCTTAGGCTGTCTTCCTTTCTTTTCATTCTTTTTTCTTTATTGTGTTCCACAGCAGTGAATTCCACTATTTTGTCTTCCAGGTCACTTATCTGTTTTTCAGCCTCAGTTATTCTGCTATTGATTCCTTCTAGGGTATTATTCATTTCAGTTATTGTATTGTTCATCTCTGTTTGTTTGTTCTTTAATTCTTCTAGGTGTTTGTTCTTTAATTCTTCTAGATGTTTGTTCTTTAATTCTTCTAGGTTCTTGTTAAGCATTTCTTGCATCTTCTTGGTCTTTGCCTCCATTCTTTTTCCGAGGTCCTGGATCATCTTCACTATCATTATTCTGAATTCTTTTTCTGAAAGGTTGCCTATCTCCACTTCTTTTAATTGTTTTTCTGGGGTTTTATTTTGTTCCTTCATCTGGTACATAGTCCTCTGCCTTTTCATTTTGTCTGTCTTTCTGTGAATGTGGTTTACGTTCCACAGGCTGCAGGATTATAGTTCTTGTTTCTGGTGTCTGCCCTTTGGTGGATGAGGCTATCTAAGAGGCTTGTGCAAGCTTCCTCCATGACAATCTTGCTTTAAATAATTCTTTAAAAGAACTGTAGAAAGTTCTTAGAATGCACAACTGCACTTTAATGTCACATTTTACAAAGTAACCCCTAGGTGGCGGTAAACTAATGTATTTTGAGCTTTTTCATACAAGCATAAATGCTTTTTAAAGTGTCCTTCTGAAAGAGCTCTGTTAATCAGCAATCTTATTTGAGACCCCTAAAATGTTTTTCTTTTGCGTTTTCAGCAGCTTAAAAGAAATTTGTGTTTAAATGTGCCTGTGTAAAAATTGGCAAGTTGTTTGCATAATTTTCATTGTTAGTAAGACCTCTCTATTGAATAAGCTTTCTTTCTTTTCCTTTCTCTTTCTTGCTTTTTCCCTTTCTTGCTTTCTTCCTTTCGAAAAGGAATATGCTATTTTTTTAATTGAAGTATAGTTGATTTACTATTTTATATTTGTTTCAGGTATACAGAATAGTGATTCAATATTTTTATAGATTATACTCCATTTAAAGTTATTATAAAATATTGGCTATATTTCCCTGTGCTGTACAATATATCCTTGTAGCTTATTTATTTTATACATCGTTGTTTGTACTATTTAATCTCCTACCCCTGTTTTACTCCTCACCCAGAGGATAAGCTTTTTTAAAATATCATTAATGTATTTTCATATGCAGCTGAATTTCAAAAATGGCTTGAGTGTACACTCAAAGAATAGAGGTTAGCCTAAGGACATATTTAAGATAACATGATTGTTAGTTGAACTAAATGCTAAGTAAGTATATATTCTGTGAACTTCTGCTTGTATATAACATAATGAAATTCTCTACTTCCCAAGTTTACTTGCTTTGTCATTGGAATCAAAACAAAGCTATGTAGCTGTGGTGCAAATAAAACCCAAATCATGTAGAACTTTGTGGTTCCTGTGCAGAAAAAATGCAGTAGGTCCTATCTACAAGAGGAATATATATATTAGGTAAATCTGATTATTTTTTATTAAAGCAGAGGCTGTAGGTACTGACTTCAGGAATTTTATGTGTTCATGATTGTGGTTTTCATTTTTAAGTTTGCATCTGGTAATCTTTATTACCTAATATTTCAGTTGGAATGCAATGATGTTGTCCTGTTTTGGCGAATACAGCGAATGCTTGCTATCACTGCAAATACTTTAAGACAGCAACTTACAAACACTGAAGGTAAGCCACAGAAGGACCACTTTCTAATTTGACATGAAAAATAGCAGTAATAACATTTCACTTTAAATAGATGGATACCAAAATATTTCCTGAATATTAGATTTATTAGAAGACCAAAAATTATAATTTGCCTTTAAAATAGTAATGAAAATAAACCATAATTGAAAAAGATGGGAGATAAACATATCAGGAGTCTTTCTTCATTACACAAAAACTGTTAGGAAAGGACTCCTAAGCATCACTTAGGTTTTTTGGGGAATCTATACTTCCATTAAAATGTTAGGGCTTAAGAATAGGACTTTCTCTGAAGATACGTATTAATTTCATGTTGATAAAAGTACTGCATAACAGGTAGATATTCTCCCTATAACTGTGAGAAGTCTGAACTTAACAATAGATTTATCGTGATGAGAAAAATAAGAACTTGCTCTCCATATATTGTTAATTTTATCATCCTTGTGCATTCATAAAAATCATGCTTCTCATGTTTCTTTATTTGCTTTAAACAGTCAGGCGATTAGAGAAAAATGTTAAAGAGGTACTGGAAGATTTTGCTGAAGATAGTGAGAAGAAGGTAAAATTGCTTACTGGTAAACGAGTTCAACTGGCTGAAGACCTCAGTAAGTAATCCTTCCTGCCCTCCATCTCACTGCCTTTTCACCTTCTGCATGTCCATTTATTTCTCCATCTCATTTTAAACTTATAGAAAAGTATGTACAAAGAACTTTTTCCCCCTGAACTGTTTGAAAGTTGCTGACCTGAAGCTCCATCAGTTCCAAGTACTTTAACGTGTGTCTTTTAGAAACAAGAATTTTCTCCTAGCCCATCAAAATCGGGATGTTAATAACACTGATAAATTACTACATCTAATTTTCAGACTCCATGCAAGTCTCACCTGTTGTCCTAATATTGTCCTTCCACACAAGATGTTCCATATTCATCTTGTGCTTTCCCTGACCAAGCTTCCCTTTTTGGAGAATGATATTTAGAAATCAAGAACTAGGAACCAGATATGTTCATCATTATTGAAATATCACTGTTCCCAGACCCACTCGGTGGAGCGAGGGAACAAATACCATGTGTGTGTGTGCACATATATACACATATTTACATCTGTATTTCTAATCATATGTATATATCTGTATTGAAAACCATAAGTTGACACCAGTGCTTTCCATTTTAATCTAATAATACCGAGTTCATTCTAATTTTTTCCTTTTCCTTATTTGTAATTCCTTTTTCTGACAGAAATCTGGCTCTAAGTATCTTTAATATATTTCCTTATTTTGATCAGTCCTCTTATATGTAACCAAACTTGCTACTGTCCCCTTCATTGCACAAATGTCCTTCTCACCCAGCTCAGTTCTTATCACCCAACTCCAGGCCACCACCACAATACCTTACCCTGTGTTGATACCCTTTCCACCTCATCTAGGCTCTGACATTCTGTGCCAGGTTGCCCTTCGTCACAGAGTCCTTTTTACTGAGTTCATGCTCTGACACTGCCAGGCATCTCTCTCTCTCATTCTTCCTACCCCCTGCCCGGCTACACAAGGACTCTTCCTCACCTGAAGCCCAACCGTGCTTTGGTAGAGATACTGTTTTCATCCTGCTTGTGCTTTGGCCGCCTGCACTGACTCTCCTCCTACACGGATCCTCTCCTCACTACTGGGCAGGTCATGAACACCCTCTGACACCTGGTCTGGCTTTAACACCTATACCAGGGTGATATGGCTCCCCACCTTCAGCCCCCAACCTAGCTGGGCCCTGTTAGTCACTTTGTCACTTTGTTTTTGGGGGCTTTTTGGGGGGGGGGCGCGGAGGGACATTTGGTTCTTCTTTGAATGCTAGTGAATTCCTAGCTTTAAGATGTTTGGATTGCCTATTAAGATTTACTTAGGTACTTCAGAACCCAAGGAAATCAGTGAGAAATTAATATTATTAAATAAAAATAAAAATACTGGTGGTTAGTGCTTCTGTTTGAGTTTACCTTGTTATAAGTTTCCCTTATTTCAGCTTCATGAAACAGTATTTTTTTCTTTCAATGTAAACTTAAATTTACTATCTCTGAATTTTCTGATATCCAGAAGGTAGCACATGCTCAAACAAAAGCAGTTCTTCAAATCTGAAAACGGTTTCTAAGCTGAATATTTAGCACTACAATACAATCCCTAGAACATCCAAGCGAAACCAAGCAGCGTTTTCCTGTCTTCTGCTGTGTGCCAGAGCAGCTTGTTCTCCTCCACTGCTTGTCCTCTCTTTCTCTCTCCTCCCTACTCTCTCAGCTTCCTATTTCTTTCTCTTTTCCTTTTCCTTCTTTCTTTAGGTAATCTTTTTTTGAAACATATCTCACTTTAACTTTTATTTCCACCTTCTGTTGCTGTTCTTCCAGTTTTTTCATGCTGCCTTGGTAGTGTAGTTAAGTCTGTGCTAACTGTTCTTCCAGTTTTTTCATGCTGCCTTGGTAGTGTAGTTAAGTCTGTGCTAACTCACAGAAGGCCTGTGCTTAAATCTGAACTACCCTGTACTAGCTGTGTTATCTTAGGCAGGGTATCTCCCACAGCCGTAGCTTCTTTGTAAGAATGATACTGTAATAGTTTTTTTTACAGGGTTGGTAGGGGAATTGGTTCAAAAAACATTTGGAAGTTTCTGGTTCATAATTTCATGCTAAATTAGTACTGTTACAGGAAGAGATGTGTCAGTATCACAGTGTATACAGATCTGTTTCTTTTGTATCCCTCAAGACATAGTTATCAGACAGTGAAATACTTCCACGTGTTTTACCAGCATATACATTTTTAAGTGATTAGAAAATATGTCTTTTCTCATGTTTTATAATAGAGTCTTGTGTAACCCTATCATTTTCTACTCCCAATTTGATTGTTTAAGGAAAGTGTATTGCTAACACAAATTTGTGCACTGTCAAGCCAAGTCTTATGTTTTCCTGAGAAAGTACTCATATGACTCCCTTGAAATGATTTACTACTTTTGTATATATATAATTATTGTCGTGTTAATGTACCAGATAATGTCCTTGGAAGCAGGTGTTTGACCAGTGACTCAGCCTCATCAGTCACACTAAAGGAGATGAGCCATGACTTTGTCCATTAGTTGAAAAAAAATCTTGAGAGTATCTTTTCCTTACTGTTTATGTTCAGTCTAACACTTGCGAATATGGTCATGGATACTTGCAGCCAGTAAACTTTCACAGTTTAATGGTTACTACTGTCTTAACACAGATCAAAGTTCCTAGTATAGCATATTCAATTAGAATATGTTAAGTCGGTTAATGAAATTTAGAGAAAGGGAGTCAGAGTTTTTGTTTGTTTTGTTTTTACTACCGTTTCAAAATGGTACAGGGTAGATTATTGTAGAGATTGGTAGAAGTTTGATGCATCATATATTTTGCCAGTTTTAAACTTGCCCAATTTCAAATCATTTCACCACTTTACTTTGGGGATTCATCAACTGGTTGTCCTTTTAGATGAGTACATAAGTAGTACGGTATTCTCTCATATTCTGGAGAAAATATACCGTGTTCAATATTGAAGTGAAGCCACAAAGCTAGAGTTAGGAAGATGAAAGAAGACCTTGCCTCTTCTAGTCCTAGGAGGCTTATGAGATGAGGAGGCATACAAGGAACCAGGACTCTGGAGATGCAGTGGATTCCATAGGTGGAGCAGGGGAAGGTCAGGAGGAACCTGGGACATCTTAGGATATAGAAAGTAAGGAAGTAGTTGAAGGATGATAGGGACAGGTCAACAAGATACAGAAGCCAACGTGCAGAGGTTCCTGTTGGCCAAAACTAGGACAGTTTGGGCATCAATATAAATAAGGACAGTTAGAAATTATAATCCATTGAATAAAACAGGAGTCCATAAATTGATAATTATATAAGTAAATGAATAAAATCAGTGATGAGGAATGGGATGTTTGTATAATCACACAAACTATCTCCATGCAAAATAATTAAAAAGGAAAAAAGAGTAACTTTAAAGTGGGGAAGCCTGGTACTAACCACCTTAATCAAGTGGTCACAGTAATATTATCAGTAGTAGTCAAATCAGAACTGTGTGCCACCTCACAGAATGCAGTGAGAAGAACCCAGCATCACTTCTATGATTTTCTTACCTTCAATGTATAACTTAAATTCAATCATAAGGATACATCAGAAAAACCCAAATTAAAGCACAGTCTATAAAATAACTGGCTTGTAATCTTTAAAACGTATCAAGATCATGAGAGACAAAGAAAGACTGAGGAACTGTTCCAGGTTGAGGGAGACTAAAGAACAGGAAAACAAAATACAATGCATGATCCTGAACTAGATCTTTTTGCTCTAAAGGACATTCATGGGACAGTTGGTGGGAATCTAAGGGTTACATGGTAGTAATACTTCACTGTTAATTTTTAAACTTTGTTAGATTGGGATTATTTAGGAAAATATCCTTATTTGTAGCTAATACACAGTAGAATATTTGGGGCCTATGGGGCATAATGACAGTAAACGATTCAGGAAAAATGTTCTTTGTAGTATTCTTACAACTGTTCCCTAAGTCTGAGAAAAGGGTAAAAAAATATTTAATTTTGTTTTCATAGCTGATAATGGATCCGGGATCGTATGAAAATAATTTAGAGATAATGAGACTTTTGAAAACATGACCTGTGAAGATGTTGAAAGACTGGGTTGCCTCATGGACAGTTTAGTAAAATACATAGCTAATCTTTCCACCTTATTCCTTTTTTGCATTGTCTAGTCATACTCAGAACTGTCTGGTGCTTAAATATGTTCACTATGACCTTGATGAAATTCTTTTGATTTTATAGTGAATTTTATCTCAAAGGATTTTGTATAGATACTTAAATACAGCATTAATTTAGATAAAATCTATTTGGATTCCCAGCATAGTTTTTAATAATGTGTCCAATGTATTTATTGAAACAGACCGCAATTTTAAAACGCTTTCTTTGAAGAGGAAAAGATTGGCATGTTACAGCTCAATTTAAAATATTTCTTTCTATAATGATCTGCTTATTATTTATAAGATATATTTTATGATTGTCATTATATAAAATAAGTAATAGTGCTAACATCTCACAGACTTTTTTTTAGAATTAATTCTCCATCCCAGCCTGGAAACTGAGTGTCTGGACACTGGTAACAACTGCTAGTAATGTTGCTAAACTGAGTTTCATCAGAACAGCATGGGATTCTTTTATTGTTTGCTCTGTAAATATCATATCAACCTAGCTTGCTGTGAGTTTTTGGACCTTGATATCAATTGCATGGGGTTTAGAGCTTAGGTTTCTTTTTTAACTCTTGTTCGCTATTCCCTGTGTACATAATCAAAGAATCGCTGATACCCAGGAATTAAAGGGGTATCACCAGTCATTTAGATCGTTCTCTTCTTATTTTACAATAAATTCCTTTTCATTTTTGTATCGAAACTTGAATCTTTTTATGAATATAAATTAATATTTGAATAAATTTCCTGTGCCAGATATTAGGTTATGTGTTTAACATGCAGTCTCATAGGTATAGCCATTTTTCTCATGTTGTAGAAAAAGAAACGGCAGCCTAAGAAACACACAGATAGTAACTGGTAAAGCCAAGTTTTGAGCCCAGGTCTTTTAATTACTCTGCTGAACTAATTTGAGAAAAAAAACCCAAGGTGTTAGACAATATAATTATATAAAATGGTCTTTTATATTTGGAAGCTCCCATAGTTAACAGTGTCCTTTACGGAGAGGGTCAAAAAAGAACATACATGTTAGTTATGACCATGATAATCATCATGGTCATTATCATCCTGTGTACTTCCTACACTACAAAAACTTTGCAGCTTAAACTTTCAAACAATATGAAACCTTTGATAGCATCAGAACATCTGGGTAAGAGAACACAAAAGTGTAAATGAAGCCAGTAAACAGATTGAAGGAAGTTAATTTTCTTTATGTGACTTGTTAAATTGTCTTGAAGTACACTCAGTTGAATCGCGCCATAGGTAAGTAGTATCAAAGTTGCCCAAAATTCAGACACAGCTTTTCAGCGTGGTGTGTTTGTACTTAGAGACTTAAAATCCAGCTGTAACAGATACAGAATCTTTACTTGAGCATAATGGCTGTTATTCTAAGTTGAGGCTTTTTGTCGAGCTTGTCTGGGAGTGTTGAAATGTTTTATAATAAGCTTCAGTGTACTTCTTCGTATTTCTTGTACTTTACATGAAGAGGAGATATGCTTCAGTCAAAACCGAATATTTCATATTTACATCTATCTCATTTACTAATGAAATGTGAAAACAGTCTTAAACCTTTTTACTTGGGCTACCATTACACAGGCTTATTTTAATGATAATAGTTTGATGTCCTCAGTGTTAAAAACAGTGTAGCTTAAAGAGGCTGGTAAATTAGAATTTTCCAATATCCGCAGCTTTTTTTCTCCCGTGGTTAATTTGCTCTGCTGACTCTCTACACGAGGTGGCAACAGCTGGCCTTTTTACTAGAGGTCCGGGGATTAGAGAAGCAGTCGCAGCAGCATGCTCGGCCTCTTGCCTCTGTTGACTGTTCTTTATTGTTTGATGCCTGAGCATCTCCCAGACAGCCGGCAATTGTTTCTTGAAACTAGAGTTTGTTTCTCTTGGCAATATACAATGCTGGTGGGGCTTGTCTTTGTGTCTCCTTACTTTCCCAGTCTCCTCTTATCCTCCATCCTATGCTTTCTCTTGATAATTAGAATGGAGTAAAGATACAAGCTTTTTATCTTAGTGTGCAGGAGATTCAGTTTTGATGCTAAAAACTTAGAAATATAGATGACAGATGGAAATTTCTTTTTTCTCTGAGCTACCAGGTAGTAACAAATTATTTTTGTAATGAAAATTTTGTTTGTTCTTCATAATTAATGTACTAGTGCATTTTTTAAATCATGATGATAAAAAGGGAGTAGCAGCAGAATGATCCAGTACTACCATTTTATAAGCTAACATCAGAAGGAAATGCACCTTAGCTGCTTAAGTTTAAGAAGTACCTTTGGGCTTCCCTGGTGGCGCAGTGGTTGAGAGTCCGCCTGCCGATGCAGGGGACGCGGGTTCGTGCCCCGGTCCAGGAAGATCCCACGTGCCGTGGAGCAGCTGGGCCCGTGAGCCATGGCCACCGGGCCTGCGGGTCCGGAGCCTGTGCTCCGCAATGGGAGAGGCCACAACAGTGAGAGGCCCGCGTACCGCAAAAAAAAAAAAAAAAAAAAAAAAAGAAATACCTTCATTATCTCTGAAATATAATTCTGATTTATAAGAGAGTTAAGAAGTGTCTTCATGCCATGTTAAAACTTGGATAAAAAGTAGTCAGGAAATATCTAGATGGAAGAAGCTCCAGCAAGAATAATTTTGTTGTTCTTTATTTAGGAAAGAAAAATAGCAAGCTACTCTTGAATTTAATTTTCATTGGCTCCTCCACATTCCAAAACTTCTGCCGTACTTGCGGAATCCTTGAGGGCCTTTATGGATGAAAACCGTGGCCACGAAGTAGTGTGAGACTGAAAATCATCCTAGAAAGATTATTGTACTCAGAATCTGGAACTTAAAACTGTAGAAAAGGGAAGTCATGTGTTTAAACTATTTCTCCGGAGGTAGGGCTACGGCATGCATATTTTGCCAAGTCTCCACAGGTGATTGTTGCCACACACCGACACCACCCACTCCGCCCCCGCACCAGTTCTCTGGAGAGTTCTTCGTGCTTACAGTGGCATAGTCTGTTATTTTTATTAATGGGCATGAAATCGACATATACTTTTAGTAGAGTCTGATAAATCATGTGACTATTGAAAATTTGTTATTTGAACTATTATCTATAGTAGCATGTTCACTTTGTTTCTGTAGACATAACCAAAGAAAATGAATTTTAAAGGGATTTAAAGGAGGAGAGGGTAGCATTGAGTTGTAGAATTCTAGGTACCTAGGCAACTGTAAAAACCATAATCTCTGTGGCATCATTTATACCTACATACTGTGATTGTGGTCTTTTGGCCAGTAATAATAGGCACTCAGTACTGCTTCCTCATCTCTCCTGGCTTCTAGCACATTTCTAAGCAGTCTTTCCCTCTTTGTCTCTTTTTTTCGTATGTCTCTCACTGTGCCTTCTTATATATCATTATTATCTCTTGGTCCTGAGCTAGTGTTTTTCCTCCTCCCTGCTTATTTACCTTCCTTCAGTGGTTAAAAACCTTACTGAGGTACTGCCAGTGTTGTTTAATTGAGCAGAAGGCAGGCTTCCCACTATAGACAACTGTAGATCAACCAAGATAACCAATTTAAGAAAAAATTTTTTTCATGTCTATTATGACTGATCTATTCTGCCAAAGCCATTTGCTTCTTTCATAAATTCACCATTTTTTGTATGTCATATTGAATGTGTTTGCTGAATGTTGGATCATGACGTTTTAATACAGGCTCTTCATTACCCCCTTCTCTTAACTTAAAAAAGAGGAAGAAGAAAGCTTACTTCCACTCTGTCTCACCAGAAAACTGCAACCTCATTTCTCTTGTAGAGCAGCTCGCATTTGCTACATTCACCCCTATACCCACACATTCCTTTGCTAGCATCTTGCGACTAGCTTTCATCCCTAGCAGAACCACTTCTTACTTCTTTCTAGGTCACCAGTGATGTCCTAATCCCCGGTCCACCCAGTTCACCGAAACACTCATTTTTTTGTGTGTGTTTATTAGGAATTTTTAAGTCGACTGGAATATTTTTATTCTATTTGACATTTATGTACTTTGTGGAATGGTTAGTAGAAGTGAGTATATTTGAAAAATGGAAAGATTGGAATGTTTCTTTTCTTCACTACAGAATAAATAGCTTCTTTCTGTTTTATGTTATCAGTGTTTGAGGTCTTTAAGGTATCTTCTCAGGGTTAAAGTGATTGAATTTTTAACTTCTGCCTTTGTGAAATATTTTTCCTAGTAAGGTGAAATTGACAAAGCAGCTAAGGAAGAGACTGAAGGATTATTTTTACCTTGAGTCTGCAGAGATGAAGTAGACTCTGCCTTTGTGTTGTAGTCCAAAAAAGGGAGAGTGAGTTGACACAAAGAATAAAGTAATCCTCAGGGAGAGTCCTGTGTGTTAGAAAAGTAGTTATTTACATGCACAATTCCACACGATGAGTCCGAGTTGTGTGCTTTCCAGGTTATTGATGAGAAAATTCAGACTCAAAATGGGGCTTTTACAATCAAGCACATTTTTCATGCCCTAAGTCTGTCTTTTAAAGACAGCACTGATGGATATTGATAAATTGGTACAAGATTAAAAGGATATTTACTTCTCTGTAATCTTTTACAGGCTACTGTTATTCAATGCTTTACTAGCAAGTATATTCTTTTTGCTTTAAACTCACATTTTAACTGATGAAAAGTGAGAATAAAGATAGGAAAGGGCTGTTCAGTAATTTATGGATTGCATTTTTTGTTGATCATTTTAAAGTGGTTTCTATTTATGTGTTATGTATTATGGGCTTGTGTGTATATGATTATGTATAAAAAAGACAGTGCACATTTTTAAAGCTAGAAATGAGGCTGTTTTTCCCCTTGTTATTAATGCTTACCACTCCCTCAGTGAGACTTTAGGATGAAATAATATCTTTACGTTTTGGATTAAACTGTGATTTGTTTTATTTTTTAATTATGTATTCTCTCCATTCTTAGATGGAAAAAGGTGTAATCTAGTTATTGAAAACTAAATCGAATTGCAAAACAATCCATTGATCTGTGGAACAGTATACTAAAAAATAAAATTAAACAAGATATGAATACATTTTTTTAAAAAGAGAACTGTCTTGAAGGACAGATTGATGCACACTGAACTGGTAACCTCTGTGTAAGAGGGTTCTCAGGATAGTTGTAGGAGGGGTTGAGGACAAAAGAAATTTTAATTTCTTTACCATTTTATACATTTCTAAACTGTTTCTTTTTCCAAATGAGCATAATTCAAAATGACCTTAGAAATTTCATATTCTTAATTATCACATTCATAGAAATGATTAAGCTGATTCATGATATGATCAATTTTAAAAGTGACTGATATCTTCCCAAATAACCTCTTGGTAATTGTGACACCAAGAGACATTTCATGGGGCTACATAGTAATTGGTTGTCATCGTATCATCCTTTGTGGTTGGGGATTCACTTTGAATTCTTCCTATTTCTAGTAACTGCCCTTCCTGGATCTGTCACCTGTGAATGAATTGAAATCTTTCTTGAACTGGTGAAGTTTTCACACTTGTGCAGTCCATTAAAGATAATAGATTTTCTCTGCTTCGTCGTTACCTACTGTGTATGGAATTAGTCCATTTTAATTTCTCTTAGAAGAACTTTTTCAGTCTGTTCCTTAGTTTTAGTCTTTTGAGTTAGATCTTTTTTCTGGGCCAAGGAATTCAGGTCTTTTTTTGTCTCTCCTTTTATTGGTACCACTTCATATTCTGTGTCATGTGTACCTGTCTTCACCCAGTACAACTACCAGAATTTTAGGTGTTTTTGTTTTAATCTTTTTTATCACAAAACTAGTGCATATGCATTGTATGAAGTTAGAAGATATAGATGGCAGAATTTTTTAAACTGTTGCCACTGCCGAGATATAACCACTGTAACATTGTATTCTAACAACATTTTTAATATGATCTTAGGGACATAATTTCTGTTACACTTCTAGAACACATTTTTCATGAAGAAATCTTGGGTTGGCTTCCTCTTATACCCCAAGTCTTCAATTTGTTGTCATTGCTCCTATTTCTGGTTTCTCATCTATCAGAGTAGGCTCAATTTCTCTTCCTTTTCTTCATACTTATTTCAAAAAGATTCCCTGATATGGGAACAGATGTATATGTATAACTGATTCACTTTGTTATAAAGCAGAAACTAATACACCATTGTGAAGCAATTATACTCCAGTAAAGTTGTAAAAAAAAAAGATTCCCTGAGAGGAATAAGCAGCATTAGTAAAAATAAAACCTATGGTACCCATTGCTTTAAATAGGTCAGGGATTCCAGAGGCTATATAGTAACAAAACATGTACTAAAAATCACTCTGCTTTTAAAGTTAATCTCCACCTGTATTCAGGACCCTGGCACTTCCTGTATGTACTTGTACCTTCATTATGTCTCTCTTTCTTCAAAGATGCTGAACTCATTCCTATCTTAAAACTACTAGATTGATTCTTCTGTGCACTCTAGCTACTTTTGATCATGATTCTCTTTTACACAGGAAAACTTTTTTTCCTTAATAAATTTATTTATTTATTTATTTTTGGCTGCGTTGGGTCTTTGTTGCTGCACACAGGCTTTTCTCTAGTTGCAGCGAGTGGATGCTACTCTTCGTTGCAGTGCATGGGCTTCTCATTGTGGTGGCTTCTCTTGTTACGCAACAGGGGCTCTAGGCGTGCGGGCTTCAGTAGTTGTGGCACACGGGCTCAGTAGTTATGGCTCGCAGGCTCTAGAGCACAGGCTCAGTAGTTGTGGCGCATGGGCATAGTTGCTCCGCGGCATGTGGGATCTTCCTGGACCAGGGATCGAACCCATGTCACCTGCGTTGCAGGTGGATTCTTAACCACTGAGCCACCTGGGAAGTCTACAGGAAAACTTTTGAATGTTTGGCTGCTGCCTCTACTTTAAACCATCCACTCTCTTCTTAACTTTGTAATCTTTTATGCTCACTTCTACTGAGATTGCTGACAATCAGGAAAGCAGTGAGCCAGGCAAGCATTAGGAATAGAAAGTATTCTCATGTAACTGCATCATTTGGTACTTTGGAATCCAAATTAAATCCTGTTTGGAACTCTATATATGTGCTTTAAATTTGTATAGAGCTTTGCACTTTACACCGTGTGTTATGTTTGTCTTCTAAAGGCGTATAAGGCTTGTAAGTTATTATCCCCATTGTTCAGATGGGGAAGTTGATGTTCACTAAGGGAAATGATTTAGCCAGTTACATAAATATTTATGGCAAAGCTGGGGCTAACAACATGTGTCAGAGATAGTATCTTTTTAGATTTGTTTTGGGATTCTGTTCATTTTTAGTCTGGGTTTGTGCTAGTGGTGACTGTAGATAACCAAGTTCATATAGTTTGGCTTCCTTTTTTATATTATTTTCAGTGTGTTATTTTAAGAGCCTACTCTCCTAGTTCAACTAATCATTAACTCGAGAACAATGAGTTTGTCTCCTAAAGAAATGTGTAATGGTTTCATTCTTCGAAAAAGATAACCCAGGCTTATCCATCTATGCATTCTTATTGCTATTTCAATTTTATTTCTTTTCTGTAGAAAAAAAGAAATTGTGATTTATAATTTAAAGGTGATTTTCTAAATTACTGAATGCATGAAATTAATTCTGAAGTTGCATTTATGTCTTTGAGCCTTATTCTGCCTTATGGAACCAATATCAGTAATGATATCAATTTATAGGGTTATAGTGAGAAATAACTAAAAACTTATGAAATCAGCCTAAAAAAACACAAATGCCTATTAGTTCTCCTTGTGATAATATTAATAATACTTTGTCCTTATGTAGCATCTTATTTAAGAGATATAATTGTATTCCATTCTTGTTTTTCATCTCACTCAATTTATAACTTTATTAAAGTCTGCAATTTTTAATTCTATACTTTTTTCTATAAACTTTCAGTTTGGCTCATAAATCAGAATTACCTTCTCCCTTCTTGTATTATTTCCTTTTACTTTTAAAATTACATTAATGAGCTGACTGTTTAAGAATCATTCTCATGATTCATTCATCTGTTACACCTCCCTTTTAAAATTTCAGCACTGAAGGTCTTTTGACAAACCAATATTTATAACAGTTTGACAGCAGGATGAGGAACAGCGTTTGTCTTTGTAACAGCTTGAAGAAAGACCCTTTCCAGGACCCAGTCATGCAGTTACAATCTTGACCTCTTTCTTCTGCTGGGAACATACATACAGCGGCACCTCCCACGTGTTTTCTTGTCCCATTGACTGTCCATTCACTTCCCATCTGTTTTGCAGTCTTAAAGGAACAGAAAGGGCCCTCTTCTTATAAATCTGTCTTTTCAGGTGATAAATGATGTCCTGTCTCTTTAAGGGCTGCCTGGGTGGTTTTCCTTCTCTTAAAATGTTTCAACTTCCCTCCTAAAAAAATTCAGAGTAAAATATGCTTTTAAGAAGAGGAAAATAGAAAAGAAAAAAAATGATGAATTATTTTAAAACCTTGATTGTTTGGAACTGAATATTTTACTGGTCATTACGCTAATGCTTTTTAGCTTTCCCAATTAATTACCTATATCATAGTTTTTAAATTGTAGAGATATTTAGGTTTTTTTATGGGGAGAAAAAGAAATGTATTCATTTTGAAATAGCGTATTTATTTAAACTTTTTTGGGAAGAAAATGTATCATTAATGAGTTACCACATAGAATAACTTAAATATTTTTTCATCATAATATGAGTTGATAGATGTAATGAACATGGAATATTTTATGTACTGGATACAGAATAAAATAATTCACAGGAGACAATTATAATCTTATGGTAGAATCCATCTAACATTCACATTTAAAAAGACGATCATGAATCCCATAAAAATGTATGATTTTTTTCTGTTGCTGAAAATAATGACTTTAAGTATAGATTTTTATATCATTGAGCTTTCCAAGAATTGAGCAGAAATAAAAATAATTTATTTTTTTCTCTCATGTAGGGATTATTTGAATATAGAAGGTTAAATGTGACAAATATTGTCCTCCCAAAATGTTCTTAAATTACTGATTTAAAAAGTATTACCAGTATAAAAAGATTTTTTTAGAATATTATAGTATATTATATAATCAGCTACCTAGTGGTATGTCTTCTACAAACTAGCTTGTTAGTTTATTAATTCCCTGCCTTATTCCCCAAACAATTTGAGGCAGCTTATAAAGATCTACCCTGTGCAAAAAGTAAAAATACTTGAGTGGAAAAATTGGGTGGAAGGGAAGAGAAAATCCAGGCAAGTGAAATAATGTGAAATTTGGGATAAGATTGGTGCTCGAGGGTTCTGTGTACTTTGCTGTAAGCAAGCTGCATATCTGGCCCTGAGCTTCCTAGTAGTGTTACCAAACTGAACTCTGGTCCACTTGCCCTATGCACAGCAAAGCCAATCAACTGACACTGGGCTGTCATGAAGGAAAGTACAGCATTTATTGTAGGACCCCAAGCAAGAGCAGGCAGCTCATGCTCAAAAGACCTGAACTCCGTGCTGGCTTTCAGGAACGGTTTTTAAAGGCAACCATTAAGTGTGAGGTTCACAGGGTGCCTGATCAGCTCGTGGACATTCTTCTGATTGGCTGGTGGTGAGGTAACAGGGTGATGTTTAGGGAATCTCAGTCATCAACTTTCCAGTTCCAAGCAGTCTGGGGTCTACTTGCTTGCCGACAGCATGTAGTCACCTTCCTCCACTGGGTGGGGGGGTCTTAGTTTCCACAGAACAACTCCACAGAACAACTCGAAGATATGCGTCAGATTGTCATCTACATCCCTTCAAGAGGAACTAGGAGTCCTGTGACTCTGTTCTAATCATTAACTGCTTGAGTCTGCTCTTTGGAACTCAGGGAAGGTCAAACAAGAAACGGGACATGGAGGGCCTTGTACCTGGGGAATGCTCCGCGAGGTCCTGCTCGGTTTCAGTCCCCTCTTTTCTTTGCTACTTCTCAATCTTCAGGGGGACAGGGACGGGACAAGAAAAGGGATAGAGTTTCGGGCAGAGAGGTTAATCATAAGCCCTGCAGGGGAACTTAGTTTTAGGGGGAGTTGGTTTCAGTAGCTGATGCAAAATTGAAAGCAGAGTTGATTACATGATTTATGGTAGCTCTCAGACAACAGCACAGCAGTTGCTTAGTTGAAGTATAGCTATACCTGGTACACACACCTGAGAGAAAAGTCACCAGTCCTCATAAGAGGAACACTGAGTTATATGATATACTGAATCAAATGACTGCACATAATCATGAATTTCATGGGGCTCTTTCTTGTAATGTTCCTCAGTGTAGGCCAGTAACAAGCAATTCTGGACAAAATCTAAATAAATAGCTATTTGGCTTGGCTTATCTAAAGATGAAATATATAGCATCTAGAGAAATAGATGAATTATATATCCCCCATACAATTTTCCATAAATGTGATTTCTTCTTGCAACTGAGCCTTTTAATAAGTATCAGATAGCAGAGAAAGTTCAAGATTTTACACTGATTGACACTGACAAGCACCTGGAATGGTGTGACTCTGTTGGTTAAGGGCAGGTCCATAAGAATTAATAGCTGAGATGAAATTAGGGTTGCCATCTAGTTATGAAAGTTTAAGGGCCTAACCAATATAAAGGCCTGGGTATAAAGCTACTCTTTGTTCATCCATACTAAAGTCTTTTGGAGAATAGGCTTCAAAATTCAAGAAAGTATTTTTTAAGAGGTTTTGATTATATTAGCCAGAAAGGAGCCTGATAGAAATGCTCAGCAAAAGTTGTTTTTAAAATTTAGGCTGAATTTATTCACAAGTCACTTTGAGCTGTTTATACATTCAGCAGACATAAATTATAATTTACTTCACAGACTTTCTATGGCAGCTTTCTTTCTAAATCATATTGTTTTGGGGTCTGAAATAGCAAATTTTTAAAATAATCATCTTTAATGTTTGGATTAAGTATTGGTTAAGTCAGATCACTTACCAATAAATAAATGAATGAGCAATGAATGGATATTCATGGGCTTCTGTTACATAGCAAGTACTATAGCACTTGCTGAGTGATTTTAAATGACAGACTTTTTGTAAGTAGGTAATTCATACAAACAGTCACACGTTGATTCCTGGGGGGGAGAAAAGTATAAAACTGATCTTTCTAAAATGAATTCTGCAACTCT
Source organism: Mesoplodon mirus (assembly GCF_964341445.2). Taxonomy (NCBI): domain Eukaryota; kingdom Metazoa; phylum Chordata; class Mammalia; order Artiodactyla; family Ziphiidae; genus Mesoplodon; species Mesoplodon mirus. The sequence goes on along the minus strand of NC_138982.1, from coordinate 37,988,079 downwards.
ATGAGAATAATATTATCATTTGTGGTTGCATTTTTTACTAGGAGCTTAACATCAAAAAAAAAGATACTAAAGAACAAAGAAAAGACTATTTACAAGTTTTAAAAGGTACAATTAAAACATGATCAGTTAGAATAGTACATTTCAGTCCTAAATTTTAAAGTAATATGGGCTTTTTTTAGACTGATTCCCTCATTTTAGAGATAAAGAAACTAGGACTGTGATTTGTCTACAGTCGTAAGATTAAAGGCAAAACCAGGGCTAGAAACTTAGTTCCCCTGATCACGTTATCGTATACCTGTTAATACATTATGTTCTCATCTTGATAAAAATCATATGAAATAACTACTCCATTGATTGTTAGGGGCATTAGACCAGGGATTCCTAACATTTTTTTTTCATCAAACATTCCTTTCATTATTGTATACTCTTGTGAAGTCCATGTTTTATAAGATTTGTCTACAATGCACATAGTTTTAATTTGAAACATAGAATTGCAATTATATCTTTAATCAGCCTAAATAACTAATTGTTACAAGAGTAGATGTAATTCTAGCCCAAACAAAGATTTCCATTTGAACTTTTGAAACAATGGAAATAACCCAGAGAACTCTATTTCCAACTCACAGACTCCTGGAAGTCTGGGACCCCACCCAGCTTTACAATTACTGTCCAAGTCTCAAACAGCTTTCCAGGACATAGGAAACGATGCCTCCTTCTTCTGTAGCAAGCAGAAGTATACTGTTTGTCTTCATTAATGAGTCTGTTTAAAAATAATCGTACCTATTTGTAGGGAAAAAAAACTACAGGGCCAAGATTCAGAAGATAAGTGTTAGATTTAGCTATACATCTTTGACTCTGTATCTCTGGCTCTTCCTTTCAACTGTAAGAGGTGTACATCTTTTCTTGTGCTAAGTCTAAGATTTCGACTGTAGTTTTGAGACTTGAATCTGGTCTGTTATTCACTTTTTTTTGTTGTTGGTTTTCTTTGCTTGTTTCCCTAGATGATTCCTTTAAATACTGAATTTCTAAAGAGCACTTACAGTGTAATTGTCTAATGAAAAGCAAGCCTGTTTAGGAACAACATATATAACATAATAAGAAGTGTTCCTTTAATTTTCAGTCTTTTACTGAACAGCTTTTTATAGCAAAATCTCACCTACAAGGTGTCCTCAAGCTTGGTACAAAGTGTGTATGTAGTATGTTATAAAGCAGTTCTGTTAAGGTACATTTGGATCTTTGGATGTGTGGTTTGTTTAAAATACACTGCATTAGTAAGTTTGCAGCTCGTTTCTTTATGCTTTCTCTAAAAACATCAAAAGCTGTAAAAGGTTTATTTCAGTTCATGTGGTAGTGTTTTGTGTGTGATTCTTTGTTCCTGTTCTAAACTGTTATTAACCACTGAAGTGAACCTTCTCCCGGGTTTGGCCTTTTGGTATTCACAGTGTATTCAAATCCTAATTACAGATTAGTCTATATTTGAGACTTTTAGAACAAGTATCAGAAGTCTCAAAAAAAAAAAAAATGAGAGTAGCAGTATCATTTCATGTGGAGATAAAGAGACCCAAAACATGAATGAGTGTCAAGTCATCCGAAGAAAAGAAAAAAGAGAAGGAACTTCATTCACTGAGACTGACGGTTTATGAGTTGGGGATTATGGGAATATTCATGACTCAATCAAGAAGCACAATGAATTGATGTTTGAAATTGTTCATCTTTTAAGTAAACATTGGACAAATGGAAAGTAGACTCAGTATTCACTACATGGGGAATTGGCTATTTCAGTGTAACAAAAATAGCAGTTTGTTAATCCCTTCCTGAGTTGGTTTAGTTTATCAGGTAAATCACAAATTTATAAGAATTCTCTAGCTATATAAATATTTATTGCAAATATTTAATAGAAAAAAAGGAGTTTGCTCTATAATTAGCCATGCTAATATATACACATTTTTCTGTGGGAAAGTAAGTTCTAATGGTGAAAAAATTAAATACCATAATATTGGGGGATTTGAAAACACTGTAATAGTGAGACATTAATTTGGAAGGATCAGAAAGTATTAAGTGTTAGTTGCTAACATTCCAACTTGATTTTTACACATAACTCAGTTTTCTGTGCAGCCAGGAGGCATAGTTGGTATACAAGACAGTGCTGGAACCTTACATCAGAATTTAAAATGAATGAATTCAAATATGGAAAATAATGCTGCTATATTATTTGTAATATAGCTTCCTTGCAAAGCATGAAATCATGCTTGTGTGTGCTTGTGTAGTCAGCATATTTTAGCCTTCTTAAGGTGCAATAATTAAGTTGTCCCCCACCCCACCCCCATCCCCCCCGCCCCCACAAAATGCTACTGTGTTCTAAGACCTGAGTATTCTCTGTTTCGTGGTGCTTTATGTGGTTCAGGTGACCCACCAGCTTTCCTTGATCTTCATTGTCAGTGTATACCCTGCCTCTTGTTCTCAGACTTGCTGTAGCTCTTGTGATCCTGGCATAACATCCAGGAAGCATGTTAAGTGCTTTTTTTCCCTTCTTGATAACCTACAGCCCTCATTTTCCATGCCATACTTTTGGGAACTTCATTTATCAAATATTTATTGAGCATATATAGCGAGTCAGACATTGTTGTAGACACTGAAGATGCTAAACTTTTTTGGGCCAGTTTCCTACTCTTACATTGTTCTCCAAGGGTCTCTCCAAGTGTGTATAGATCTAGTCTCCTCAAGAGGTAATAATATTCATCTGAGTATGGTAGCATAGTATACATTTTTTAGACATTTCTAGGCACAGAACTACTTAGGAGGTGCTCAGTAACTATCTCACTCCCTAATTTTTATCAAAATGTCTTATCTTGCATAAAAGGTAAAACTTTCAACAAATACATTTGAAATAATGGCATTTGTTTTGTTACCATTTAGAGTCTGCATATGGTAGCAGATCTAATATGTGTTTCTTAATTGGAGGAGTGTGGACAAGGCTAACTCTCCAGGCTTAATGTCCTCATCTTTGGCAGTGAAACCTGCTGGGTTGTATGAGGACCAAATGAAATGTGGGATCTGACATCACACAAAACATCATAGTAGACACTTACAGACTTAGAGAGAGGTAGAAAGTAAGCAAGGAATTCTTCTCAAAGGCAGGGTATAATGTGTGTCCCATGTCACTCCATTAAGTACATTGTATAAGTGAAGGAATGAATGAAGAAATGAGTTTTTCAATTTAGTATTAAAAGGATACATTTATCACAACTATTCTTTTTTCTTTTAACATTTACCTCCATCCTCTTCTCTCCTCTCCTCTCCTCTCCCCGCATTACTTCCTAGTAACTTACTAATGTTTTTTGTGTCATTCTTGAGGTTTCAGTACAGTGTCCTGATATTCCGATTGTAAAATATTTTGTAAAAAAGCTTTTTAAAGGGAAATTTGGTGATTTTTTATTCTGTGGTTTTCATATTTAAATTAATTAGTTTTTTTTTAACTTTCATTTACAAAAAACATCACTTATCTCTAATTTTAGAAGAATTTGAATTTGATTCAGATTCCACAATTAGGCACATGCATCAGAGTGGCTCTTGGCTTCTTTCAATACAAGTAGATCTTGCTCTGAACAGTGTCTTGTGAGTGATGCTACTGTATCACCCACTCACAGATAGTCTGTCCAGCTGAACATAGAGGTCATTGACAGGGCAAAAGGATGGGTAGAGCTGGCCGTTCAGCTGCCTGATTGTACTCTGATCATGGAGCAGATAGAATCATTTCCTTTCTTCATACAGTACAGTTTTCCCAAGTAGAAATAGTTCTCAGTCTAATGTTAGAGAGCTACTAAGGCTCTGAACACTTGTTTTAGATTTCCATGTTTTGTGCTATTTAAGCTAGATGATTTTTTAAAGACCCCCACTTCCAAAATTTTGAGACAGTTTAGAAAACTTTTTTCCACCTGTTTCCCAACCCCCTTTAAAAATTCTTCAACTGATGACCTATAGTATCTGGAACTCTCTAAATGTTCAATGAAGAAAATAGGTGAACTGTTTCTAAGCAACTACATGAAATAATTTTTAAAATAAGAAATGTGGCCTTATTTTGAGAAAGGAAGTATGTTTACTGGTTTGACTGCTAGTTAAAAAAAAAACAAAAAAACAGACTACCAAAAAGTATAAACTAAACTTCCAAGAGTTTAATTTTTTATATATAAGGAGTTACTCCTGCCTTTGTGATAACTAAAATCATATTTTCTCAGTAAATAATTTGATTAAAACAATAGGGGATACCCCTCCCCTGGCTTTTTTTGGTGTGTGTTAGTCTCGGTCTAATACCAAGAATTAGAAGTGCTGAATTACTGGAAAAAGAAGATGAAGACATTACGTTCTTTTTTTTTTTTTTTGCGGTATGCGGGCCTCTCACTGCTGTGGCCTCCCCCGTTGCGGAGCACAGGCTCCGGATGCGCAGGCCCAGCGGCCATGGCTCACGGGCCCAGCCGCTCCGCGGCATATGGGATCCTCCCAGATCGGGGCACGAACCCGTATCCCCTGCATCGGCAGGCGGACTCTCAACCACTGCGCCACCAGGGAGGCCCGACATTACGTTCTTTATATGCATCCCTGGTAGGCTGTGTTGAGTTCCTGCAATGCTAATAAGAATTTACAAACAAGATAGTTCTTTTTATTGGCTACTCATCACAAAAGCTGTCTCTCTGTTAAAAAGGGATACTTATATCTTCAATTGCAGATTATTTATTTTTAAATGATACAATTTGTATCTTTTAAAAGATAGAAATGTTGTAAATCAACTATACTTCAATTTTTTTTTTAAACCTGGAAAAAGAAAGAATATAAACATCTTGAGAGTGAGAATATTGTCTTATTCAGGCTTTGCACTATGCAGCCATTCAGTGACTGCCAACAAATAAAGTATGCATGAAGTTCTGGGTGGGAAAAATATAAATGTTGACTATTAATACCTCTTACATGTTTTTTCTCTAAGATATGAAGTAGAATGCTTTGCAGTTTTGCCTCTAGATCACCAGCTTTGAACCAGTCATTTCACTTTAATTGATAATTCTCACCAACATGTTAAGTTGTGTTAACAGGACAAAAATATTTGTTACCGTGCTTACTATAACCTGTATTTTAAAATGGGAGCTGCATGATTAGGTTAGTGAAGTAGAATAAATCACGACTTCTGTTTTTAATATTAAGAGATTGGCGTGTGTCCTGTGAATAGTTTACATTTTGAAGGAAATTTTTATATTTCAGAGAGAAATTGTAGATTTTATTTAAACATCTTTAAACATGGAAACCTAAAATCAAATAAAATAATGTAAATCTGTCATCAGTGGCTCTGGTGTTTTTAAACTTTCCTTTCCTCATTCACAGCAAGAAAAGTATGTTTTTATTTTTTTAAGTGTTATTTCCTTTTTCATGTTTGTTGAAAATATTTCCTACAATTTCTTTTGCTGTTCAGTTTTAGGACATTTTGACATATAAAGGGTACATTTTAATGTCATATTGGTTGATCTTTGTAACTCTTCCCATTACTTCATACTTAGAAAGTCATTTCCCAGTTGAAGGCCAGTTATATACTCACCTGTATTCTCTTCTAATTTTAAAAAATGGTTTCATTATTATATATTTTCCTCTGTTCCAGATAATGCTAACTGTGAGTCCTTGGTTAGACTCCAGAGAATCTGGCAACTCCTTAAAATTCTATATGTAATGGTATATTTATCTATACTTGCATTTTTCTGTGTAAGGATCCACAGCTTGTATTAAATCCTCAAAGGTATCTGTCACAAACCCCCATGCTCCTCCCCTTCCAAAAATTTAGAAGCTCTTGCTATTACATAATCTGTTCAAACTTTATTTGGCTATAAGATGGCGTGTGGTGCTAAGGTAATTTTACCCCCTTTTCCCAAGTCGTTAAAGTATCCCAAACCATTTATCTTCTATGATTTGTGATGCCTTTGAAAAATAAATTTGTTTTTAATTTATTATCTCTTTTTATCTCCACAGAGAAAGTTAGAGAAATTCAAGAAAAACTTGATGCTTTTATTGAAGCTCTTCATCAGGAGAAATAAATTGTAATAAGTGAGTAAAAAACCTCTTACTGCATTGGTAATGACTAAACACAAAATTTATATTTTAGACTTATTTTAATAGTTATCATTCTATTTAACTATATCCAACTTGTTCCTTAATAATCTTAATGTAATTAAATAATTTTAAAAGGAGGAGTTTCTGAAACTAGATTCTAAATTTTGTATGTATGATGTTCCTTTGAATGACTTGATTGCCTTGTGGCTAAACTAAAAATATCCTCTAGAACTCTTTGAACAGAAGAAAGCTGAATAAAGCTAAGATATTTCATAGTGTGCAGGTGGCTCATAGAGTTTCTGTATGTGAAGAATTGAGCTGTAGCTCATTGTTTTATTTCTCATTGTTCATATTCAATGGATAATTGTGTATATGTTCACTTGCAAAGCTTTTTATTTGTCTTGACTAAAAATTTTAACAATTGTTCTTAATCTTATTCTCAATGTTTAAAAACATTTAAATAAACCATTTTTCAATTTAAAGTAACTTAGATAGCTGTAGAATTTAGGACTCTTCTGAATATATGGGCTCTTGTTTAATTCTGTAGTCTGGCATTATAAGCAGTTCCCAATAAAATATTGTATATTGGAAGACTTCCCTTAGTAGCAGAGTTAATTGTTAATTATTGCTGAAGAATTATAATTAGTAAGTCTTTTATAAAAGAAGTTGAGAAAGGGAAAATGCTATAACTAAGACCTTATCATTAATTTGAAATATTTAATTACTCACTTTATCTGTGAGCCTTACACTATAGGCAGCCTGCAACACAGTCAGAAGTGAAAGGAGTAGAAATGTGAAAGATTCATTCTCTCCCTAGATGCATTCTGTTCAGAAAAGGCCCTTAAATCAGACTGCCTACTTTCTTGTAGTGTAGGGGCGATATATTTGAGAAAGCAAGCTAGAAAGGGAAGCACAGCTCAGACCAACATCATTCAGAACAGTATACCAGCAATGAATGAGAGAGGAAGGAGTTAAAAGCTTTAGAATAATGCTTTGTTACTTTGTTTGTCTTTCATAAGTTAAGACTGGTGTATGGGTGTATACAAAAATATATCTAGAAACTAAATATCATTAATCTTTAACTCAGACCAAACATAATTCAGTGTTATTAAGTGTCTGTGTTTGTAAATGTTTTATATAACTTCAATGTATGAAAATTTTCTTTTAAAACCATAAAGTGTTACGATATCTTCCTCAACATCATAATTACTATCAGTAGTTAATGTTAGCAACATTTTGAGCGTCTTCTGGATTTGGAGATTCTCTTCATAAACACCAGTTTACTTGATGTCTTTGTTTACACATATGGTTTTTTGGGGGAAAAATTCACAGAAACGCCATTAAAAATATAAGGTATGTTTCTGTCTTTTCAATGAAATAAGGTAGCCCAAAGCCAACCAGTGTTTTACGGAACAGTCATTGTCACTTCCCTAAGCTGATCAGTGTGACATCTGGAGGTACTGTTGCTGCTGGGAACATGCCTTTTCCTGCCAGAGTGTCTGCCTCAGTTGCAGGCCAGGGCAGTCCTATGAGGCCGGCTGTGTACAGGAAAATAGTCCCAACTTTCTTTGTTCCCTACTTGTGTCTACTCTCTATGCCACGAACTGTTACATATATCTGTGAATTGGACAGATGATCTATTTTGTATCCTGCAAATCCATTTAAAAGAATAAATCTGGCAAAATTGTAGCCTTGCTTCATTCTGACCATTTAATAAAAGTTACCAAGCATCTTAAGGAATACTTTCGCAATGACAGTTTTAAGATGCATGGAGTTACTCAGCCTGATCGTTTTCAGTAACCAATTCTGATACTTGCTGAAGATGAAGTCCAATATTTGATTCATACATCATGTTTGATAAAATTATTTGATATTATTCTGGTGGTAGATATTTTAAATTTAATAAAACTAGCAAACTTAGGCAGTTAAGCTTCAACATTTTTATGATCATGCAGTAGTGAAATTTACTTAGAAACTTTACAGTTTAGACCTAAATTTATCAATGAAAATTCTGTTTATTTTTACAGACCTCCTACTCATAATATAATCACCTCTGCACCCATCTGAAGAAAGAAAACTCCAGAGCCTTTTGTCCTGCCTTTTTTTTTCTTCTGCTGTTCCACCTTTCTAAACATAAAATAAAGTCATGGAATAAAAATAATTTATGTGTGTTAGAGGCACTTTAACCATCAGCTGCCTTTTCAATGGAAAAACAGTGGAAATGGCATTAACATTCTATTTTTTTGTATTAAAGTGACAAATTGGGATAATTTAACTTGGTATGGCCAGTAGACTCAGTCCTTGAAGATAAGAAACTCGCTCTCCTGCTTGTTGTCTCGTTTGTAGTGGCACTAATTCAACTAACTCATTAGCTGATGTTACTCAATGTCAGTTTCTTTTCCAGAAAAAGAATGCCAGGTGTTTTGAAATAAAACTGATGGCAATTATCTAAAGGCTATCAATTGTATATAAATTGATGGTAACCTGCTGAGTTGTTGTCTGTATCTGTAATGTTCTATATCCAGAAACTATTTGACCATGATAATTCAGTTTATATTCATCTCATGAAAGAAAGCGAGTTAACAGAAAAACCCCTCAAATAGGTTAATTTGTATTACAATTCCGTGTACATTCAGTGAAAGATTTCAACCCTTCATTGACAGCTTAAAAGTTGCCTTAGAAGCTAAGTGAGTAGCAGCTTACCTATTGGATTCAGTTGATGTTTTTGTACTCTCTCTACCCATTTGAAATTCATTCATTTTGGATGTTGTATACTTGAGCTAGGCTTTCTTGTTAACAGTGGTTTTTTTACCATTTGACAGAGCTGTTGGTTTGTGACATAGGATAGGAAAGATTAAGAATAATCAATTGACTAATTTCACTTAGGCTAATTTCAGCTATTGTCAAACATTTCATCTAGGCCTCAGGAAAAAAGCCTGCTTTCATAAGACTGTATTTTAAATAGAAATTATTTCAACAGTTAGAATAGTGTTGACCATCCACCTCTTCACTGAATGTTTAAAGAAAAATATAAAGTTTAATTCATTGCAATTCAATTACAATAATATTCTCACATCATTTTCATTTTTTTATATAAATATTTTTTTTATTGGCTAAAGGACTTTAAAGCAAAGAAATAGGCCATTTTTTACTTTAAATGTCTTTCTCATTTAACTCTGCTCTTTGCTGCCATTTCATTAAGCCTTTATTATTCTAATAAAAATGCCCATTGTGTGACAGTTTTTATTTTACAGTTTACTTAATTTTACAGTTTTCTTGAAAATTATGTTTTGGTAACAGTTCCCTTCCACCCCACATTTTTTTTTAATTTAACATCGGTACATTCTTTATTGTGATCTCTATCAAGATCTGACACTTAATATGGAAGGTTAAAGTATACCACAAAATATTTCCAAAATTGAGAATTCAGGAAATATTTGTTTTAAACTGGTTGGTAAGAAAAGTAGATCCAGTTTTAAGCAGCTAGTAGCAGTATACTTTATTTGGGAGCTGAGTAGTCAAGGACGTTTCTGTATCCTTCAGACCTAGGGATAGTGGGTGAATGGAAAGGGAGTAGAACTCCCTGCTGGTCTGTGCAAAGGTTAGGAGATGACTTTACCGGTTAACTCCCTCTAACCAGTGTTGGCCAGTGGGTAAACACCCTCATGGAAGCAAACATCATGCAATGATTAATTAATATTTTTGCAGTTGTAAAACACAACCACTTTATAACTACAAATCTACTTCTAAAGAAAAAAAGAAATAAGACCATGTTTATTTCCGTGAGCTATGGATAGGGAAGAATGCCCTCAGCTGTATTTCTACAGCTTGCCCCCAAGCAAAAAGGCTGATGTTAAGTCAGTACTACTATTGCATCTCTTTGTATAAATTTAAGAAAGGTGTGGGGGAGGGAGGATGGATGTCTCCATTTCTTTGAGATCAGTATTTGTAATTTAAATATGTAAATAGATAATAAAAATATTATTTTAAATCCCACATTAGAGTCCAGATATTCCCCGTCCTCCTCAGTAATACAACTTCTTTCATGGATTATACATTTTTTTCCTTTATGGCTAGTCTCACACTAAGCATGCTTCCCTGCCCACCCAAAAGCCAGGCAGGTATTTATTAAATGCAGATGTTATTAAAAGAAAAAAATAAAATTCAGATTCTCAATAGTAAACCCTGCGTATTGTGTCTATAGTTCAGAACTTACAAATGATTCAGATATCAACAAATCACTATACAGAAGTATACAAATGTAACAAATAAAAACAAATTCAATATACAGAAGTTAAATTCTAACTAGACCGGAATCATTTGTTTTTCATGTCAGAATTTGCAAAGAATAGAATGAACAAAGCTCTGTATGGAAGACTGAACAACTGTAAATAGATTATATCTAAAATTTACTCGGTCCGGGTATCAATTTTAAAAATCAAACTGTGTGAGCAAATCATGACAGGAAACAAGCGGTTCTTGCAGCTTCACGGTTGAATTATAGTTCAGCTGAGCTCTAGTTATAGGCGGAGCAATCAGCCTTTCTTAGCGGCTTAATTATATTCTCTTTTCTTTGCATTATTCCCCCTTTCCAGGCTTTACTCCAGCAGACTCCTTCCCACAAATTATTTAGCCTCCAGAAGCAAATGAATAGTGTAAAAATAAGTAGGGAACATTGCAGAGAGTGGTGTTTCCTGACCTTATAATTTGGGAATTTTACACATGATGATAAGATTCAGAGTGTAGGTTTAAAAGGTAAAATCCCTTAACTAGTTAATAATTTTATTTTTTATTTATTTTAGAGGTATTTATCTGTGAAAAAATTATAATGGTGTTTTAGTTTACCAATAAAGGGGATCAAAGTAATTTTTTTTAATCTCAGTTCTTTAAGCTGGTATATGCTATAGTTTCAGGAACTTTAGCAGTATAGAAATGTGCTCATAAATATGCTTACCTTTTGAATAATCATGGCTTTGTGTTTAAATATTTAAAACTTAACCTTGTTTTTACTCGTGAACTATGAATGAACTCGTATTATTTTTAAAAACCTTCACGCTATATGTAGATATTACTGCAATTTATATTTTGCCTGTGCTCGATCTAAGGTCATTTGTGTAGATGAGTAATTAAAGATACTGAAATCATGTTATAATTCTCTTATTGGAGAGCAGTTTTTAAGTTGTCTCTGTTTTAACGAGGGAGAGAGAGAGAAACCTGTGTACCTAGGGAAATAATTTGACGTCACAGTATAACCAAATGCATGGTCTAACAAGCCTCTTAAATGTAGCTCTTCTTTGAATGCTTGAATTTCACATGCCTCACATTGCACAGTTGTAATCTATGGTCTAACGATGCTCTTTTTCATGTCTTGATATTTGTCAATACATTTTGGTATTTTCTTTGGTAAAATATAATTTTTAAATGTTTTTAATTGCATTTTGCTGCCATGGCCACCATTTTCTTTCTTTTTTTAAATTTATTTATTTTTGGCTGCATTGTGTCTTCGTTGCTGCACGCGGGCTTTCTCTAGTTGTGGCGAGCAGGGGCTGCTTTTCATTGCGGTGTGCGGGCTTCTCATTGTGGTGGCTTCTGTTGTTGTGGAGCACAGGCTCTAGGCGCGAGGGCTTCAGTAGTTGTGGCTTGTGGGCTCTAGAGCGCAGGCTTAGTAGTTGTGGCGCACGGGCTTCGTTGCTCCGCAGCATGTGGGATCTTCCCGGACCAGGGATCAAACCCGTGTCTCCTGCATTGGCAGGCAGATTCTTAACTACTGCACCACCAGGGAAGTCCATGGCCACCATTTTCATTAATGATGCTAACATGTTCAGTCATATATGAGGCTTACTAACAAGCCATCATTAAGTCTTAGAACTGGAAGGAACCTTAAAGATCACTTAATTCCATCTACCACCTGATTATGAGCTCCCATTTTTTATTTTATAATTCTTCCCAGAACTTTGCTCCTAAATGATGCTTATTAAAGATTTGGTGATCATTAGATGTGTAAAATAAGGCCGAGCATGGGTGTGTCTTCTCCAGGATTCATGTGGTTGGCTAAAATCAAAACCAGGAAAAGATTCTGTAAAGTCATGATTGCTTCCATACGTTGTAGACAATAGCTGGAGTGTGGTATATTTCTGGTGAATAGGTGTCAAGACAATCTTTGACTTCCTTTAGAGGGTTTATAAGGAAGAACATATTTCAGTCATATGAGCAGTTATTTCACTCGTCAGCGTTAACAGACCAGTCCTAGTTTGAGGCCCCGAAACTAGTTGCATTTGAAATTGTTTTCCTCCTTTGTTCACTTCAAGTTCAAAATCTTCATGGGTCAAGAAAGTTTGAAGAATTTACTTCCTGAAGATTTAATAGGGTAATTTATGTGTTTTCTTCTAATACTTTCAGCTGAAGAATTAATGTCTTTGTCCAAGTGAAGTAGCTACCACGTGCTTGTAAATAATACAGATGCATTATTTAATTATATTACAAAATGTGTTTTAAAATAATAATTATTGCTTCAATAAAATTTAAACAATAAAATACCCAATTTGTGATAACTAAGTCATAATTTCTGCACATATTAGACTAAGTTGATAGATGTAGAAAACTTAAAAGAGTTAAGACAGGTACTCCAAAAGTTGTCAAAGATTGCAAAGCAGAACAGTGCCAGGACAGTTTAAATGTGAGTGATCTTTAGCCCGAAGAAGACAGGTTTATAAAATAAGGGTAAGAAAAACATACATCATAAGGCATTGGGTTAAATATGTATCTTGAAATGAGAGTTGTTACCAGCTTGACAGTGAGACAGTGTATATGATCGCCCTCTGAAAGCCTCCTTGTGTGTTTTGTTCACATTCTGTAGGATCAGTGTTAAGGTTCTTTTGGGGTCAAGTCACTGATAGGGGGTAACTATAGCTTTTAAATGTTTTTAATCAGTTCCTTATTCTTTGTGGTAAAGGATTCTTATTATTTGTTTTGTTTTGTTTTTAACTAATTAACCCAGGTGTAGCCTGGTTCCTATCCAAGTATTTGAGAAAATGCAAAATGTCTTTAAAAAAAAAAAATGTAGGCCATAGTCCTCACTGAAGATCCAGTGAAACTGTCAGCAGCCTCCACAGAGGCATATCTTATGGTTGTGTTAAGAATACAAGTTTCACTCCTTAGAGTTCAAAGCAGAATGTCCGTTCTGCTACTTGCTCTTGAAGTAACTAAATCATAGCAACAACATGGAAATTCGAATTTTATCCACTTGTCAAAAAATATGTTCATGGCATACGTGATCTAACACTTGCCAAAAGCTTGTGAGACCTCTAACATTTGTGAGAAAATATGTAGGGAATAGGTTAACTCCATCTTCTTGCTTTGATAAAGTTCATCTGAGAATTAGGCCAAATCATCAGAAATCAGTACTACGTGGACTACTTACCTTTACCGACTTCTTAATTTATCTAGTATTATGCCCTTGGCTTTCGCAGACAAATACTGTATGATGCACCTATTTGACAAAATACACAGTACCTTTTGCAGTAGTAAAATCTAATGACATGTCTCTGTTATCACTTAAGGTCTTTAAAGTAAGGAGTACTAGATAATTCAGTGCCAGCAAAGTTTCCCACTACAGACAAACGCATATGGTGCTTCCCTTCTGTCAAAGAGAACTCAAGACTTCACCTGTTTCTTTGCTTCAGCTACCAGGAATATTGAAATTAATATACCTCTTAAGGGATGAACCTATCCATTTCTCTGCTCCCTTAGTTTGTGTTCCATTTTTGTTTTTAATCTCTCTTTTCCATGCATGTTAACACAGAAGTCGTCATGAGTCATTAACGAAATGCCATACTTACTATTTCTCCATTAAAAACTGTATATGTCTAGAGGGCTTAAGTCCAAAGTCCTCACACTTGCAGCCAATGATGCTCCAAGTGGTACACAACCAATTCCTCTGATCACAGGAGTTTTGACCTGCTCCGTTTCCGACCTGAGCCGCTTCACCCCTCCTTAGGCAACCTAGTGGTCCCCCACTCCCGGGAGGTCACCATACAGATGCCAAACTTAGTGCAGACACCCGATTGGCACAGCGCACTACAGCCCGGAACTCATGGGATCAAGCGATCCTCCTGCCCTCGGCCTCCCAAGTAGCTGGGACTACCTGCACGTGCCACCGCACCTGGCTCACAGCCAACCCCTCTGAGTGCTGAATTTATATCATTTTTGTCTACCATCAACGTATATGTAGTGAAAACCAGGAGTCACCTATACCTTAACACAGCACAGCACAGCACACGCCCAGTAATGATGGTGAACCCGCCTCCCCACCGCCATGAGCAGCACTAATGCGAGGGGGCGGTGTTTGATGTGTTTTGGGAGAAAAGGTACAGAGCCATTGCAGGGGTGGCAGCACACCCTGAGTAAGAGCCTGTATAAAGGTCTTAGCGGGACTCGGGACACAGTGTACTGTCGCTGGCCATGAGCCTTTGGGGATCTATCTAGAGACCCCCCTGAAACCTTTTTAATGGTCAGTATCCTATCTTGCCAAGGATTAATCCTGTGAAACGTTTTTGACTTTCTTTTTAAACTTTGAAGAAAAGAACTTAAATCCAGAGCAAAGGAACCAGTATGTCTTATGTTATGCATCCATTATCACGGGCAGTATTTTTTCCATTTTTATAGATGAGAAAATAAGCTCAGAAAAGTTAAATAACCAAGGTCATTCCAGTGACTAGCAGAGTCTAAATTGGAAAACAAATCGGGTTACAAGCCTACGCACTTTCTAAAACGTGCTGTCTCTCAAATATACTTTTAGGAAAATGAATTTATTTATAAAATTATGAGTATATTAGGGCACTGATAGACCTAGAAAGTACAAGTTGAGCTAACTTTACAGAAATGCCCAGGATGGTCTTCCCTAATTATATGAGGCTTCTGTTGCACCACAAGAATAGAAACCCCTGCAGAGATGGGGAACAAGGTGATACTAAGATTCAGGGGTTTCTAATCTCAGGTCTACCCCAGACCTTAGGAGTGAAAATGGATACTCTGCAATTTTCCCTTAACATGTTAATCATGTTAATTTTCCCATTTTACCTGTACAGTTTCTCTAATTCTTTCTGAGTTAGCCCAACTGTTAAGATGCAGAATTATTTTTACCCCAGTTTTCAAAACCTTGATTGAATATTTTATTTTCCCAAATTTTGACTGCCTTTTGATTTCTCATAAACTTAGCACTTGAAAGCTATTAACAGAAGCCTTTACAACCTCTAAGTTTATTTTCAGGAATATCATTTATATTCTTTATTTAATTTTCTTGCCCTGAGAGTTTCTAGTTTCCCAGGACCATTAGGATAGGAGTAGGTAATAAATACTTCCCTGCCAACATTCTCGTGAGTTCCTCTAGTCCAGTATCAGATACCACCCCCAGTATGAGTGCCTCATTGAATATCATACCGAAGGCTCTCAGCAAGAGCACGAAGCCACGCCCATTTTCATACATTCAGATTTCTCTTTTTAAATATCTGAGACACTTACGTTCTTACTAATTATACTAATTGCTGAATCAGGATCCTGAGACTGTGAGCCCATTCACGTCAAAAGCACTATGTTTTGTCACCATAGCGGTGGACGGGGCATTAGGATCTCGTTCTCTGGGACAGGCACCCGGGTTGGTGTGGTTCGCCAGCTGTGTACCCTATGATTGGCTGGGCTTTTGATGTGCAGATACTACAAGTTGGTCACCAACTTGTGTACAATGGGCCTGTTCTGGTTCATGTGAAAATCAACATCCTTTTTTCGTGTTCCCGGGTGACAGGATGCTACAATACTATTAGCATTTGCAAAGAGTGCGCTCTGTCCAAGGGTGTAACCACAGATCGTGTGCTGCTCAGTTTGTGTTTCTCTATTATGTGAGAGACACAAAGAAGCTGAAGGCTGGCAAAGGCCTGTCAGATCTTGTAATGTAGCGCTCGACCCCCAAACTCCACTTGGCCTCCGAGGGGCTCTTGTTCCCGGTCCCACCTCTTCCCCTGAATGGGCTCTGAGGTAGGTAAATGAATTCAGGGGCCTGGTAGGCGGGGGATTCCTTTCTGACCTCATTCCTGTACCATTTGTTTGTGGGCTTGTAGGGGGAGAGGAGGACATTTTGGAATCCTTTGTGTCAAATAATTTTTTTGCAGGTTGGGGAGTTAATGGTAACTTTGTCTGAAGCCACTGGAGCAGAAAGCCTCCACGGCCGAGGCGTGGCATGCTCACCCTCAAAACTACAAGATGAGAATGTGGAAATAGGGAAATTTCCATGGCAGATGGATACGCGGCACATCTGCATGTTCAGCATCTGGTGGTGGGCAGCTTCCATCTTCCCAAGTGTATGAGACAGAGAACTTCTTCCTTTAAAAGTAGCTTCCTCTTTCTGAGTTACCATGGCTTTTATACCGATGCCTATAGTTTGGATAATCTTTTGTGTTACCAGTTATATACATACTGAAACATTTTTAAAACCTTCTACCACCTGGCTAACTGTACAGAGTATGGTGTGATTTCTAGAGGAGTTATATCATGGACTTGCTTTGGACTTGCTTTGCGTATCTAGAAAGTGAATTATAGTTTTAGAACAATGATAGCTCTTTTTTCGTTATAAAAAAAAAAAAAAAGAAAGAAAGAAGAAA
Source organism: Mesoplodon mirus (assembly GCF_964341445.2). Taxonomy (NCBI): domain Eukaryota; kingdom Metazoa; phylum Chordata; class Mammalia; order Artiodactyla; family Ziphiidae; genus Mesoplodon; species Mesoplodon mirus. The sequence continues at coordinate 37,971,340 of NC_138982.1, read as the reverse complement.
AGAGACCCAGAGAGCAGAAGCAATTTGTTCAATTAGTGGTCAAGCTAGAACCCTTGCCTCCTGACTCCCAGGGAAGTATTGTTTCTATTCCATGAAGATTTAAATCAGGGGCCACAAATGTAATGCCTCAGTCATTTGTAAAAGAAGTTGGGGATCCGGATAATCATACGAAACCTCCTGCCTTTTAAATATTAGCAGCTGATTTTAAGAATCTTTTTAACAGTGTGTGAGTCAGAAACATCTGTAACACACTGCCCACCCATGGGTCACCGTTTGAAGCCTCTGATTTAAACGGTAACTTCCTGCTCACCTCTGGCCTCCATGGATTTGAGTGACAGTATTACTAGGGCTTCTGAAAATAATATGATTTCTGCTCATCCTTAGAGATGTGTAGATTTTTAGCTTCATTTATATACCTAGAGCTCTAGCTTCACTGATGATGAGGCTGGACTGAAGGGAAAATTTTACCGTACATAAACTCTGGCTCAGAGAGGCTGCCTGAAGTTCCGAGGCTGGCTTGTTAGCCAAGTCTTTCTGGGATTCCAGGAAGGTTTGAGTGCAGAGCCTGGAACAAAGGGCAGGTATTGGATGGGCCGGCCGTGTGCTAACAGCCTCTTCCCTCACCTCCTCAACTCTCCTGCCATGGCGGTTCCTTTACATGTGAGCTGCTTGGCAAAACTGGGTATGTTCATAAAGGGAGAACTGGATACCCTACTTCCGGCACATCGGGCAAGTCCTCGCTAAGGGAAAGCCCCAATTGAATGAGATGCACATACTTACATAAAAGTCTTTTGCTCTAAACATCAAAGTTTTTCAAGTTCTGAAGGTCACCCTGGTGAACCTCAGCCGGGGAAAATGGCACTTGTCATGCTAGTTTTTCATAGTTTAAGTGAATTCTGAGTTTTCAGAGCACATTTATTTTTAAGGTTTATTGAGGAGGAGGTAGCCCAGAATTTTGGTAATTATTTTGTATTTATGGTGCAGCTTGAATAAAATCAGCTCCCTAACTAAAGGGTGCTTTTTCAAAAAGGAGAGTCTATTGTGTAGTCTGTGTGTGTTTATCCTGGATTTGTAACCAAGAATTCATCGCTGTTTCCAGAAAAAGAAATCTAGTTGGAGAAACTCTACCAGGAGGAAGGCCACTGCTGAGAAGGGCAAGGCCCTGACAAGCACACCCATACAGGGTTTGAAACCTATGTTTATCTACAGGAGAGCAAAGGCAGAGCACAGGCCACAAAGCCAAAGAACCATGCTTCTAATCATGCTCTGCGTCCATGTGATGAGTGACCTTATCAGAGCCCCTTCCTCTACCAGGATGGTCCCAAAGTTCCTACCACTGATTAAACTTGGCATCTAAAGATGTTCTCCTGGGCTTCCCTGGTGGCGCAGTGGTTGAGAGTCCGCCTGCCGATGCAGGGGACACAGGTTCGTGCCCCGGTCCAGGAATATCCCACATGCCACGGAGCGGCTGGGCCCATGAGCCATGGCCGCTGAGCCTGCGCGTCCGGCGTCCGGAGCCTGTGCTCCACAACGGGAGAGGCCACAACAGTGAGAGGCCCGTGTACCGCCAAAAAAATAATAAATAAATAAATAAATAAAGATGTTCTCCCAACACCGAGGAAAAGTGTCTCCTGGTCCAACTGAGTCAAGCAGGACATTTTCCAGATTATATTCTCTTTTAAGTGAAAGGCATCATATTTGCCTCCAAACCGGGTACAAGGTGTTTCTCTCCTAAATCCTTCTAAATAATGATACCAACATTTATTGAGTGCTTATTATGTGTCAGGCACTGTTGTAAGCACTTAACCTGTGTGTTGGTTTCCACAACCCTGAGAGGTAGGTACTGGTCTTTTCCCCTTTCACAGATGGGAAAAAAAAATGACATCTCTGAGTTGTTCAAGTTGTCCGTCTACTTAGCTTGGAGGTGGCAAAGCTGGGATTTCCACCCTGGCAATCTGTCCCCTCGACTGTGCACTTAACCACTGCACGGTGCTGTAAACTGTTTCTCTACTAGAAATAGCCTGTGTTGCTTAGTAGGAAGCCTGAGGAAGAAGTTGCTGTTGGCAAAGGACGTCAGAGAAGTTTGAGAGGTTGTGACTTCAGAATGCTGGCATCTGGGAGCTGTAGATAAGAGAGTTCTAGCCCCCTCAGGAATGTTTGCAGATAGAATATTTTTCTATTTCTAGGGCTCAGTGCCACACCTCACACGCAAATCCCTGGGAGCCAGGCAGCCCAGTCTTGGGCTGCTCCTCACTTCCAAGGAGACACCTCACACCCAGCAGCCCCTCCCTGCCGAAGGGAAGGGCAGGGGCTTAATTTGCACTGGAACGGGAGAACAAAGACCTGAAACCAAGTAGGTTTTTAAAAAGACTATGGAGGAACGTCCCTGGTGGCGCAGGGTTAAGAATCCGCCTGCCAATGCAGGGGACACAGGTTTGAGCCCTGGTCCGGGAAGATCCCACATGCCATGGAGCAACTGAGCCCGCGTACCACAACTGCTGAGCCCGCGTGCCACAATGACTGAGCCCGTGCGCCTAGAGCCTGTGTTCCCAACAAGAGAAGCCCATGCACTGCAATGAAGAGTAGCCCCCGCTTGCGACAACTAGAGAAAGCCTGCGCACAGCAACGAAGACCCAATGCAGCGAAAAAATAAATAAATGAAAAAAAATTGAAAAAAATTAAAAAAAAAAAAAAAGGCTATGGATGGGTTGCCTGAGAGGGCACAGTGAGAGTTGTGTGAATCCTTATGTTCATGGCGGGCAGCAAAGGGACTGGCTCGCTATCTCCTACTAGCCCTGCCACCAGGCTATGCTTTACCACGTGGGTATAAGGAAAGTTGGATTGTTGACATCTTATTCAGTATGGTTGCTTACGTTAGCTATTTTTACATTTTTCAGTTTGAATGGGTTTTCCTTCGTCTTCATTTTATACTGCCACTTTACTGTCTTCTGGGTACTTCTGGGGAGAGTTATCTGGAAATAAAGCAAATGAACTTTTAAAATGTCCTTGAATCCCAGGCTCTAGAAGTAAATTGGTATCTTCAGTAAACCCTGTATATCTGTAAACTATGCCCTCTCTTTCATTCTCAGCCAAGCGCCTTGGAAGAGAGATCAACCCGTACTCAATCTACAGCTCACTCCAAGCTGCAAGCTGGCATTTCCTTTGTCAGCTGGGCCTCCCTCCCCACGTCCTTGCTGCTCCCACCACTGCCCCTCGGCCAGCCACCCCTCTCGGAGGCCTCCAGTGACTTCCGTGCTACTAATGCCCCCAAATACTGCTATACTTACTTTGCTTGATCCATTAAGGCCATTTAATACTTTGTGACATCTGTTCTCTCTCTCTCTCAACTCTTACTTCTTTGACTTCTGTAATTTTGTGACCCCACTTTCTCCTGGTCTTCGTTCTTATCACAGAATGGTTGCTGATTGTCAGGACTGTCCACAGAGCTTCCCGAGGGCGGGCCTTTCCTGGAGCGCTCCCTCAGCACTCTCCTTTTCTGTCTCCTCTTCCTCCTGGCTGGTTGACGCCCAGCCACATTTGCTTGTGACTCTCAACTCTCCAGCTCCATCCTGTTCCTATCTCCACACTCCAAACCCCAGCTCCAGCTCCCTACTTGCATGTGCCCTAGGTGTCTTACACTCAACCTGTCCAAAGTGCAGCCACCCCTTTCTCCATTTTAAACCTCTCCCTTCTCCAGATCTCACTATTTTGGTGACAGGCACTGTAATAGTTGCCAAAAAAGACACCTAGGAGTCTCCCTGTCCCTGATACAAGCAACAAACCCAATCACCAATGTCTACAGTTTTGATCTTAGTATCTTTTGTGCTCATCCTCCTGTCTCTGCACACCTCAGATGGCCCCATAGCTCACCTCTCTTCCTGCCACATGCCTTCATTTTCATTTCTATCTTAAGCATCCTTTACACTCTTGCCAGAAAGAAGACTCTAAAATGCAAATGTGACCATTTTTGATTAAAACTGTCTCCAGGTAACTTGCAAATAAAGTTCAAAATCTTTAGCACAGGGCTTCCTTGGTGGCACAGTGGTTGAGAGTCCACCTGACGATGCAGGGGACATGGGTTCGTGCCCTGGTCTGGGAAGATCCCACATGCCACGGAGCAGCTAGGCTAGTGAGCCATGGCCGCTGAGCCTGCGCGTCCGGGACCTGTGCTCCGCAACGGGAGAGGCCACAACAGTGAGAGGCCCGCGTACCGCCAAAATAATAATAATAATAATAATTCTTTAGCACATAGCCCATTTCTCTGATAGCAATTCCAACCATCCCCTCAGCCCACATCTATATCAAGAGCCACAGACCTTCCTGCACACACACTGCTCAGGATGGACTGTCCTTGCTCTGATAACCTTCGTCCATCCATGGGGACCCTGATCCAGCACCACCTCCTCTGGGTAACTTTTGTGAACCCTCCCTTCCTTCCCAACTCCCACCTGAACTGGCTGCTTTTCCATTAGCGCCCCACACATCTGCCTGTCCTAACAGCATCATGTCCTGGGACTGCCGCTTTACATACATTTCTTAACAAGAGTGAAAGGTCTTTAAGGGCAGACACTGGGTATCGTAGATCTTCCTATCTCTAACATTTAGCACAGCATCTGGCACATAACATATTGAAAAACTGTTCAAATGAGTGAACTGTTCACGTCTGTAAAACATACAGTATATAGACGTTGAGTTACGTATAAGGTAATGCTCACTGCTATATGTTTACTCAGGTTTATGTGTGAGCATGTGAGTGTCTTTTTTCATTTGCTATCTGGGATAAATAATTAACTTTTCACTTCAACTGGCAAAAAATTGGCCCAGGATTTGCTGTAATTTGGAAGGTCCTTTGCAACTTTAGTCTTAATTTCCTTGTTGGTAAAATAAAAGGGTTTGATTGGCTGTTCACTAAAGGTCCTTCTAATGCTGACATTTGTAAAAACTTTGATTCTATTTTTTTATAATTAATTTTTATTGGAGTACAGTTGATTTACAATATTGTGTTAGTTTCTGCTGTACAGCAAAGTGAATCAGTTATACATATACATATATCCACTCTTTTTTAGATTCTTTTCCCATATAGATCATTACAGAGTATTGAGTTCCCTGTGCTATACAGTAGGTCCTTATTAGTTATCTATTTTATATATAGTAGTGTGTATAAGTCCATCCCAGTCTCCCCATTTATCCCTCCTGCCCCCACCTTGGTAACCATAAGTGATTCTATTTTTATATAAAACTGCCTTTTCTAAATAAAACTGTCCTGAATTGGCATACAGCTTTCAGAGCTATTATCTCATTTAATGTTTAAAATATATCAGTATGGTAGATAAGATATTGTGATGAAATGAGTAGAATTCAGTTATTGGCTTATATTAAGCATTTATCTAACCTTAATCAAATAACTTGATTCTAGCACTAAACTTCTGAAATATTTATCACATTATAATCACAGGATGCATTTCTTATTCCTTTAGCTCTCAGAGCTGTACTCAAACTATAGAACATTTTCAGAAAGAAATCCTTGCCTTTTCCTTTTTGGCATCCGGAGTCTCTCCTAGAGTACCTGCTATCTTAGATGCCGAGTCTTCCTCTACACCAGCAGTTAGTTGGTAAGGGTGGGACCCCGGGGGTACTCAAGACCCTGTCAGTACTCAAGAAGGTCAAAATGATTTTATAATAACACTGATATTTTATTTCCCCTTTTCACTACGTTGACATTCACTGGCTCTGCAAACACAGCCATGGGTAACACTGCCCAGCATGAATCAAGACAATGGTGCAACCTGTGCTAACGAGCGTTGTGTCATCTTTACCACCATATGCACTCACAGTTTAAAAGAAGCAAACTAGTCTTACTGAAAGAATGGCTTGATGAAACAGTGAAAATTATTCATTTATTTTATTAATTTGTATTGCCATGATATTAATGTATTTTATCGATGTTTAGTTTTATTAAGCCTCAACCCTTAAGTACATGCTTTTTTAATAGTCCGACAAAGTAGGAGTGTCACGTAAAACCCTTTGTAACCCAGAATATCACAGTCATCTTGATAAAAAGTACTCGTGCAATTATTTGATGTATGACCTAAACTGTCATTTGTTTCAAGGAACACCATTTTGCTTAAAAGAATGACTAATCAACTATGGTAATTCAAACTGACTCGTAAAGCAGACATTTTCTCAAAACTAAGAGTGAACCTGCCACTTTAAGGAAAACACCTCTGTTGTATCGGTTGCCAATGGTAAAACTTACACGTTTAAGCAAAAATGAGAATTGGGAAAAACAAAATGAGCTTGACAACTTCTCAGTATTTTTCTGATGAGATGGAAGATGGTATTCATGAATGTGATTTTTTCATATTGTAAAAAGAGATGTGTCATTTGGAAGATCTGCATAAACAAGGAAACCAATATTTTCTGAACGGCTAGTGCATAAGGGGTCCAGATCAGGCATGAGGAAAGGTCCTCTCCAAGCAGGAGGTAGACCAAGGGATTTTACGTCATAGAGGATAAGTTTACTGACATGTCAAGTGTTTGTGTAGCATCAAAGGAGCTGCACAATTACCTGGAAAGGCTATTCCATTCTTCTTGTTTTTTTCTCATCCCATTACTGCGCGAGACCAGGTTTTCTTCACCTCCTTAACCAAAACAACATATTGCAACAGATTGAATGCAGAAGCAGATAGAAGAATCCATCTATCTTCTATCAAGCCAGACACTCAAGAGAATTGCAAAAAAAAATTTTTTTTAAGCTACTCGTGGGCTTCCCTGGTGGCACAGCGGTTGAGAGTCCACCTGCCAGTGCAGCAGACACGGGTTCGATCCCTGGTCCGGGAGGATCCCACATGCCACGGAGCAACTAAGCCCATGTGCCACAGCTGCTGAGCCTGTGCTCTAGAGCCCGTGAGCCACAACTACTGAGCCCTCGTGCCAAAACTACTGAAACCTGCGCGCCTAGAGCCCGTGCTCTGCAACAAGAGAAGCCACCGCAATAAGCCCATATGCAACAATGAAGAACCAACACAGCCAAAAGTAAATAAATTAAAAATAAATTAATTAATAATAATAGGGCTTCCCTGGTGGCGCAGTGGTTGAGAGTTCGCCTGCCGATGCAGGGAACACGGGTTCGTGCCCAGTCCGGGAAGATCCCACATGCCGCGGAGCGGCTGGGCCCGTGAGCCATGGCCGCTGAGCCTGCACGTCTGGAGCCTGAGCTCCACGACGGGAGAGGCCACAACAGTGAGAGGCCCGCGTACCGCAAAAAAAATATAAAAATAAAAAACAATAATAGCTACCCATGTTGCTACATTCTTTTGTTTTTCATAAGAAATGTATTTTACATTAACATGGAATCATTTCATTTAAAAAAATTTATTAATGAGTAAATTTTTTTTTTTTTTTTGCTGTACGCGGGCCTCTCACTGCTGTGGCCTCTCCCGTTGCGGAGCACAGGCTCCGGACACACAGGCTCCGCGGCCATGGCTCGCGGGCCCAGCCGCTGCGCGGCATGTGGGATCTTCCGGGATAGGGGCACGAACCCGTGTCCCCTGCATCGGCAGGCGGACTCTCAACCACTGCACCACCAGGGAAGCCCGAGTAAATATTTTAAATATTTCTCAGTTTCAGTTTTGAATATATCAGTATCAACTATTATATCCAATAGTAAATATCAATCGACATAAACCCATGTCAACAAAAACTTTGGGGTGTACGATACTTTTTAAGAGATTAAAACTTTGAAAATCATTGCTTTGTACTATGAGGCTTAGCGATAGGATCAGAGTCTTTGTTTAAAATATCTGCAGCAATGCAATCCCCATGAGAATTATTTCTTAGTTTCTTAGCCTGAATTCAGGTTATATTTTAAATACAAGGGTTAGATGGGAGTCTAGTGAATGTCAGTTATTGCTGTGTGAGTTGCAAGTTCAACCATTGTAAAGCACAACTTAAGGAAACTGTTACATCAGAGATGATATTTTTAATGAAGTACCTAGTGTTTTTGTTTATTTGAGGACTCACCACCATGTCACCATTCATGGGGGCCTTGGGTGGGGAGTCTCAGGCCTCAGTTTCAAGGAGAACTGTGCTTCCCTTGAGAGACTGGTATGCTCTGACCTTCTATCAACCATTTTTCTCCCTTTCCTTTGGCTTCTAGGAAACCTGAAGCTAAATTCTCAGCTTAGCCTGGCTCGCAAATGGAAACTTACATTTACATGTCTAAACCTACCTTACCCTGCCTTGATTTCATTCTGCCACTCCCGCTGCACTTATCTTTGATTTCTTCGTCTGAATTTTCATGGGTATTTCCAAAAGCTACCTCCAATCCTTTTGCCAAACAAGGTAAAGTGTAAACACATAAGTGCCTGCAACTACCAGTGATGCAGGAAGTTTGTTCTCCTCTGGGTACTGAACCCAGCTCCTTGCTAAGCACAGGTTGCGTGTCTGTAACTTCCTTGCTGTTATTTCCTTTAGTTCATCTATAAAATAGGGGTGTGGATTCGCGATGGAAAGCAGCATAGCCAGGCCTTAGGAAAATCTGGAGAAGCCAGCTGGGCCCCAGAGGCTGTGGAGCAGAGAGGCAGAGGAATCTGCTTCTCTAATGAAAGGGCCCTTCTCTCCAGGGGATTATAAGAATATTCATGACCCTTGAGATCAGCAGGTGAGGCCCAGCCCTCCCCACTCATCCTTTGGGCAAATAGTCCAAAAAGCTGAGGTTGCCTGGGTAAGAAAGGAACAGTGGGAGCTGGAAGATTTTCCCGCTTCTCTTGGCCCCCAGCCCCTGTATTTTCGGGGAAGGGGAGGGGGGCTTGTCCTGAGGTGAAGCACGGACTGTGTCTTTCATTTCTAAAGAGCAGGCAGCAAGGCCGAGGCAGAAGTCCCGTGACATGACTTGAGACACAAAATGGAATCTTAGCATCGAAGACCCCCTTTGACAAGAAGAAGAAAAGCCCTTTTCTTCCTAGCCCGGATTAGGCGAGAAGGGAATTCTCTGGAACATGTGTGCATTGTTTCGCGGAGGGCAGCCAGGCTGGCCCGGGGCTTGCCTCCCAAAGTCAGCCCAAGGAAGCTTGTCCCCGTGTAATTAAAAGGGAAGGGAAACAGCAGGGCGTCTTGTTCCGCTGCTGCCCGCCAAAGTGGGGTCCCCAGGGGACGCTGTGGCCCAGGAAACTGGCTAAATGAATGGCTGCCGGAGGGCTCGCTGAATGTGTGGGCCCTGGAGACAGACAGACGGCAGGGCACGGAGTCTCGGCAGAGCTCTTCTCATAAAACGGGAAGAAGAGAAACCCTCTCAGACAGCAGAGATGCCTGAGCTTCCTGCCACCTGACCGGACAGCAAGGCCGCCCTGGGGACAGGGCACCTGCTGCGAGGGGTCAGCTCCTCGCGGAGAGCAGAGTCTAAGGCCATGTTGCCAGGCCCTCGTTTGTCCAGCTGACGCAGGCTGGCCCCTCGCTTTCTCCCACTGACAGCAAGGCCGGCAGCCCCGGAGGTCACAGGTCAGGGCTGGACGCTGAGGCCCGGGGCTCACAAAGGGGAGCGGGGAGCTTCCCCTGGCAACACGAGTTTCTGGAAAGTGGTCTCTCGTATTTGTCAGTGGTGAAGTGTCTCACTGAGAAATGATTGGGAGCAATAAAACCCCGAGCTAGAGGCTAAGATGTTTGGCATTTATAGAGTTTAATCCAGTTAAGAAAAAAAAAAATTCCTTTTCCTATAAAATAAGAAAACTTCCTCATGAAAAGCTTTCTAATGCCATTTCCCGAAATCTTCAGTTCAAGATGTAAACTTTCTGCTTCAGTTTCCCCAGCTCCCTCTGCAAATCTGGCAGGTTGGGTTATAGAGGACTTGAGAGAATCTTGATCGGCGGTCTGGAAATTTGTGACTCCTGACCCCCAGGTCCACAGGAAGGTAAGAGTGACAACAGGCAAGCGGGTCGGTTTTCTAAGGCCCCGCAGGTTCTGCCTGAGGTCACGCATGTCCCAAAGGCCTCAGCAGCGAGCCGGCAGGCCTGGGCGCTCTGCTTTCTCTGGTAAGTGATGAATCTAAGTCAATATCGTAAAGGTGACCCGGCCCTTCTGGCTCCGCAAATATTGGAACAAAGCCCTGAGCACAGCGATGCTGTTGACAGTTACGAGATGGTGGCATTGTTGTCTTTGTCACCATGAAGTGCAGCTCGGTGGAGCCTGGCCTAACACCCTGTGTACACAGAGGAGACAGTGCGCCCAGAGGCCCGGCTGTTAGCTCTGACAACACGCGCAGGCGACCGGCCCTCAGCCCCTCCCAGGGGCACAGCTGGGGTGCCGGACACACTGCCCTCTCCACCTACTGGGGGCTGCCCAGCACAGTGTCCGGGCCCCATGCTTCCTTTCCTCTCTCTTTTCATTCATTTGTTAAAAATACTTTCTTATTGAAATATAACGTACACGTGTCACCTGTCCGGCTTGATGGAAACTGCCACACCCTTGTATCCATCAGGTCAAGAACCTGAACGTTTCCAGCATCCCACAGCCCACCTGTGCTCCCTCCCAAGACCACCTCCTGCAACAGTGACCACTCTCCTATTCGGACTTCTAACGGAAATTACTTTCCCCTGTTTTAAGCCTTTTGCATTTGAAAGTTTCCCTTGGCATTTGAAGCCAAGGTACTCTGTGTTTGTCCAGCAAAGTGTGGTTACAGGGCAGCGCTCCCGCTGATCTCACCTCCACCCTTGCTTGGGCAAGCCCCTCAGTGCTCTGGTATCAGGTTGGCCTTGCCAAAGGACAGAGTTGGTCTGAGTCTCGTGGGGCCCTTCCAGTGCCAGCGTGTGGTCCCGGGCTCCACTATGGGGGCGGATGGGCTGTGCACAGGAGGACTATAAGCCCATGTCCATGCACAGGCTTGGGAGTATGTTCTAAGAAGGAGGTGCTGCCCTGCCCATCATGGCTCACTGTACCTTCCATGCCGCCATCCAGAAACATCAGAAGGCAGGTCAGTTCAGGATTCTCTCCACACCACTGGAATACACCTGATTCGTTCCTGTCCTGAATCTGGTCTGTTCTCCTATCTGAAAACTGTCCCAGGCAGATGGAGAGAGAGAGGTTGGAAACTTCCCTCTTACTACATTCTGCTGAGTGATAGATATCCCACTCCTTTTTGCATCCCTAAAGCCTTTTCTGTGTGTGCGTGTGCAGTGGTAGTGGTGGGATAGGGTGGCAGGGAGTGGAAATGGCTTACAGAAAGCATGCCAGAGCTGAGAGTTCAACTTCTTCCCTCACAGGTGAAGAATCAAACTTGAGTCTGCCTACCCGACGTGCAGCAAAGCCAGTCTACTTACACCGGGTTGTGGTGAAGGAAAGTACAGCATTTATTGCAGGGTCCCAAGCAAGAACAGGCAGCTCATGCTCAGAAGACCTGAACTCTCCGATAGCTTTCAGAGAGGGTTTTTAAAGGCAACATTAGGGGTGAGGGTTGCAGGGTGCATGATCAGCTCGTGGACATTCTTCTCATTGGTTGGTGGTGAGGTAACAGCATGGTATTTCTGGAGTTAACATCATCAACCTGGTTCTGAGGTCCGCATGCCTGTGGTCAGCATAGTTAACTTCTTCCACCTGCTGGGGGTTTTATTTTATTTTGTTTTTATTAACATCATTTTTGGAGTATAATTGCTTTACAATGTTGTGTTAGTTTCTGCTGTATAACAAAGTAAATCAGCTATACGTATACATATATCCCCATATCCCCTCCCTCTTGCTCTGCCGGGGGTTTTAGTATCTGCAAAACAACTCAAGGATATGGCTCAGGATATTACCTATAGCCCTTGAGGAGGAACTAAAGGTCCTTGACTTTGTTTTATGGCTAAACTATTATTTGTCTTGCTTGACTGTTTTCCTTTGTTTTTGCATTTCCTCACTTCTCTGATTAAATTTGTTCTTTGGAACTCAGAGAGATCTAGGAGGCTCAAGCTTTTCTACAAACAATTTGGTAGGGATTGAACGTGAGGAGGAGAGTAATGATGCTGGATCACAGACACTAACTTTAGAGAACGAGCACTCCTAAAAGGGGCATGGAGTGCTGTGGGAAGACAGGCCAAAGAAAGCCCATCAACCTAGATGGCCTTTTTGGAGGAGGTTGCATTTCAGCTGCACAGAAGGATATACTTCAAAAAGTGAACTGTCATATTTCACTTTTGGCATAATAAGCTCTTAATTGTGATAATGGCTAAGAAACTTTACAGTGTATTGATGTCATACATTTTACTTCGACCTATGTTATAAAGTCCCCAATACATTGCTATTATTTTTGCTTTAAACAGGCAATTACGTTTTTAAAAATGATCTTTGAAAGGGACTTGTAATAAGAAAGATCATATACACTTACTCATGTAGTTACCATTCCTGGTACTCTCCAGTCCTTTCCATAGATCCAGATTTCCATCTGGTATCATTTTTAATGGATTTCTGTTGCTATTTCTTATAGTATATGCCTGCTGCTGCTGAGCTCTTTCAGCTTTTTATTTATTTTTTTTAATTTAGTTAGTTTACTGAAGTATACACAGAATCTAAAAAGGAATATATATATATATACACACATATATATATATATATATATATATATATATATATATATATATATTCCTTTTTAGATTCTTTTCCATTATAGGTTGTTACAAGATATTGAATATATAGTTCCCTGTGCTATACAGTAGGTCCTTGTTTTTTCATCTATTTTATATATAGTCATGTGTATCTGTTAATCCCAAACTCCTAATTTATCCCTCCCCACGCCCCGCCCCTTTGGTAACCATAAATTTGTTTTCTATGTCTGTGAGTCTGTTTCCATTTTGTTTTGTTTGTTTGTTTGTTTTTCCGGTAGAAAGCGTCCCTTTTTATTCCTTTTATAGCAATCTAAACTGACAAGAAAGGAACTTCCTAAAAGATTTATGAACACTAATTTAATGAAACAGTAACTTTTTTTTTTTTTTTTTTTTTTGCGGTACGCAGGCCTCTCACTGTTGTGGCCTCTCCCATTGCGGAGCACAGGCTCTGGATGCACAGGCTCAGTGGCCATGGCTCACGGGCCCAGCCGCTCCGCGGCATGTGGGATCTTCCCGGACCGGGGCACGAACCCGTGTCCCCTGCATCGGCAGGCAGACTCTCAACCACTGTGCCACCAGGGAAGCCCGAAACAGTAACTTTTAAAAACCAAAGACAGAAAATGAAGCACACATTATTTTGGTAAAAAACTGAGAAAGAGAATATTAAGCCAGAGGTGTCTTGTAACCTGATTTTTGACAAAATTTCAAATATTATTCAATAAAGAAAGGATTTTTTTCAACAAATGGTGCTGAAACAATTGGATATGCAAAAGAATCTTCAACTCGTGATAAACATAAATTATCATGAAATGGATTATAGACCTAAATGTAGAAACTGTAACTATAAAACTTCTAGAAGAAAACATAGAAGTGTTGCAAGCTCAAGTTAGGCAAGCACAACTAAAGCACCATCCATAAAAGAAGAAATTGATAAATAGGACATCATCAAAATTAAAAACTTCTGTTCTATAAAAGACACTGTTAAGAAAATGAAAAGACAAGCCTCAGACTGGAGAAAATATTCATGGATCTGAAAAAAGACTTGTACTCAGAAAATATGAAGAACTCTCAAAGGTCAATCATAAGACTCAAATAACCCAATTAAAAATATGGGCAACATATTTGAATAGACATTTCACCAAAGAAGATGTAGGATGGCAAATAAGCACATGAAAAGATGAAGTACAAATATACACCTATTAGAATGGCTAAAGTTGAAAACTGACCATGCCAAGTGTTGACAAGTATCTAGAACAATTGGAACCTTCTTACACTATTGGTGGAAATGTAAAATGATACAACCACTTTGGAAGACAGTTGGCAGTTTCTTGAAAAGTTAAATATATAGCCCACCATAAGATTTAGCCATCCCATTCCTAGATGTCTACCCAAGAGAAATAAAAGCCTGTGTCTAAACAAAGATTTGTACACAGATGTTCCTAGCAGCTTTATTTCTAACAGCCAGAAACTGGATATCACTCAAATGTCTACCAACAGAGAAATGGATAAGCACACTCTGGTATATCCACACAATAGAATACAACTCTACAATTAAAAAGAATGGACATGCATACAACATGGGTGAATCTCAGAATGATGATGCTAAGTGAAAGAAGCCAGATTAAAAAAAAAATTAAAAGAGGACATATTGTATGATGCTAGGAATCATACATTCTAGGAATTGCAAACTAATGTGATAGAAGATCTGTGGGTGGCTGGGGACAGGATGAAGGTATTATAAAGTGCGCAAGGGAACTTTTGGGCCGATGAGTACGTTCACTATCTTGATTTTGGTGATGGTTTCACATATGCAGAGACTTACCACTTGTACAGTTTAAATATGTGCAGTATACTGTATGTCGATTATACCTCAATAAAGAAACAAAGAATATAGGCTTCTCCATTGCACAGACATGGATCCAAATCCTACATTTAAATCCTGGCTCACCACTTACAGGCTGTGGGAACTTTGGCAGGTTGCTTAACCTCTCTGAACCTCAAATTGTCATCTGCAAAATGAGAATAATAATATTCCTACCTTCCTTAAAAGATGATTTTGAACATGGAATGAAACAATACAGATAAATTGCTTAAGAGAATACCTGGGATGTAGTAGGTGCTTAATAAATATTAATTGTTATTATATCTTGATAGACAGTGCATTAAACCTATCAATTTGTGATCATTTGACATCATTTCTATATTATGCTTTTCAATAAATGGCTATGGTATGTCTATTTTTTTTTAAAAAAAAGTGCTTCCCACAGCACCTGGCATTTGGTAAATACTCAATAAAGTTTCACCCTTTTTCCACACTTACCTTCCCTGACTGAATTTTCTGTGTTTGGTTGTGAAGAGTCTTGGCACTCTAGATCAAGAGGGGACACCAGCTATTCCAGGCAGGAAAAGCCAGCTTCTGAGAGAGACAATTCAGCTGAGTCTAGGTCTCCCATCTTGTCCCCAAGTGGATGTAGCTGATATTGACCCCACCTGGCTGAGGCCTGGAGGTACCCTTCTCTCTGGGTTGTGACTTGGCCTACGAGGGGCCTGGCACTGTGGAGGCCCAAGCTCTCCTTTTCTCCCAGGCCTCATGGAACTTTCCACATCTACAAGTGCTGGGCCGCCAGGCAGTTTGTGAGCCTCGGCTCTCCCTCCAGTGTGGAGCAGACTCTTTGGAGGAGGTGGCCTTATTGTCCAGGAAGATTCTTTGGCCACAAAGGCCCTGCCGAAGTCTCCACAACCCTGGAACAAAACTGGGACTAGAACTTTCACAAAAGAACAAGGCTTGCTCTGTGTGGCCACAGCAGCTGAAACTTCAGCCAGGAAGGCTGAGAAGGCAACCCCACCACTAGTTTGTTCGGGCAACAAAGACGGCCCCCTTTTGGTTAACCTTTCAGTTCCTTTGAGTTCCCTGACAAAGGGCCATGGGGGAGCTGGGAGGTGTGGTCAGGTTGGGGTAGTGTGGCCAGGACTAGCTAGCAGGTTTCAGATGCGGTGGAAATAAAGGGAGTTTGTTTAGCTTCTCCTGGAAGATTTGCCCGTTTGCCTGGTGGCAGCTGACAGTGCCAGTTTTGAGAATCAGATTGGACCCACAAATAAGCCCCAATGGGAAGTGAGCTGAGCTCTGAAGCCCAAACCTCTTCAAAAGAAGATCTGCAAGCATTGTCTGCAGTCTGGGATTTGGGGAATTCTGGAAGGCAGGTGGCTTCCATACCCCTATGTTTACCAAACATTTTAACTTCACACCAAGCCCATCTGTTTCATGTTATTTCTGGATGAGACAATGGAGGCTCAGAGTGCATTTGAGCTTTGGAATCAGAAGAATCTTGTCCCGGTCGTTCATTCAACAAATACTCAAAATTGCAGTGTGGGCAGGTTTTGGAGGATACCATAGCGAACAGAATGCAATCCCACCTTAAGGAGTTCACAGCATAGTACTTTGGGTCCATTAGATCTCGTTGTATGGTTTTGGGCAAGTCACTGAAATTTTTGAGTCCCAGCTCCTACATTTAATAAGTGGGATTATAACCCTTTTAAAGGATTGCGATAAAGATGAAGTGGAATTAAATGAGATGATGTATGTCATTCCCCCAAGGCCTAGCACAGAGCAGATACTTGACAAATCTGGCCACGATGGCTCTCAGTGATTGGCAGGCTTTCGGTCCAGGCTGGTCTTGTGGTCCCAGGGGACCTACCTCAGATGGGAAGAGCCAAGGAAAAATCTGAAGAGAGGCACCTGGAAGTTTCCCAGAGCCTTATCCATCCTGGTGGGGAGGGGGAAGGTCCAAGGGGCCATGTTACTGAAAATGTAGCTCCCTCACACAGCAGGAGTCCTAGCTTCACTAAGAGCGTAAAAGTGAGTCACTCTCATTCATTCCACATACATATGTATTAGCACCTTCCATGGGCCAGGTGCTGGGCACATGATATTGCTATGACACCTGTTTCAAGGAATGTATGGGCCAGTGTGGGAGACGGACAAGCCACAGACAGCTACAGTGCCTTGCACGGATGGGGGTGCCCTGCGATGACAGATAACCCAGGCTTGGTGTCCTGGGGGCTGCCCCCTCCCCCTCCCCCCGCCCAGGCAGTGACCTGCAGAGTCCCATTCCTGCAGTGTGGGTCTGAGTCTGCCTCTCTCCAGCATCTCCCTTCCCCGTCCAATGCGCCCTGCCGCGCTGACCACACTTGGAGCTCACAGCACCCCGCTTCATGGCTCAAAGATCCTCAAGGGTTAGGGAGCCCTGACGTGCATGTGGGCCTCTACAGCCCCAGCCTTCATGTCCAAACGTACCTCGCACATCCTCTTGGCTCCAGGAAAGCCGGTCACCGTTTCACATTCAGACCTACCCAGGTCCCTTCCCTAATGTCCTCCCACCCCACTTCTGGCAGCAGGGCGACCATAATTTTATACATAGATTCTTTTTCTTAAAAAAAAACAGTCTTTAATTCTGTTAATTCTCAAACCCATTTCTAAGTAGTGGGAGCAATGGCTTAAAGAATAACATTTCCCAGCACAGGAAAGCTTGCTTTGCAGTCGTTTATATGATAAATGCTCTTTACAAAGTGCTCTTCACAGGCATTCTCTTCACAAACACTCGGAGAAGAAGGCAGGTGGATGGTAGTACTATTATTATGCCCATTTTACAGATGAGGAAATAATCTCAAGAGCTAATATGACATGGCCCAGTTAAAATGCAAATTCAAGGTCTGTGAACTCACATCCCATGTTCCCCACTCCCCACTCCCCCATGTTAAATTTAAGCCCAAATGAGCTCTTTTTCATTGGGAGATTGGCGTAATGAATACATGTTGATTGAACACATTGGCAGAAGAACCTTCCAGTCAGCACGGCTGGTATCCTGGTGGAGGCAGGGGTGACAACCAGCAGGGCTAAGCCTGCTGGAGACTCAGTGTCACCTTCTGTCACCTGCAGTTCTGCTCAGACATGTTGGATACCTACTATGCAACAGGCCAGTGGTGGTAGGGGGATTTTAGGGGCATCTCAAATCCCACCCCTGCCTTCAAGGAGCAAGCGGTTCTGGTCTTTGGTGGGTAAGCCACGTAGGCAAGTCTGCTCTGTGAGGAGAGAAGGGATAACATGGCATCGGCAGATATGGACCAGGGCTGCAGTGATGCTGAGGCAGCCATCAGAGGAGCAGGGACAGACCCCCAAAATGCTCTGTGGGGGCAGTGGGACTCACGAGAGCTGAGGGAGGGAACCACAGATCCAAGGAAGGGGCAAAGGAGCAAAGGAAAGGATGAGGATAGGATGGATGGAAGTGGAGGGGGGAAGGGGGGACCCACGCCAGAGAAGCCTGTTGCTCTCTTCCTTCTAACTCTCTGCACTCCTTCTAACTGAATTTTCTCTCTTTCCAAACTAGGCCTAAGTCCCGTTTGATACCATAGCTTCAGATTTAAAATGGACATCTTGTATTAAGTTTCATGCCTTTAATTTTATTATCCGATAAATGGAAAGTTTAGGTTTTTTTAAAACAGAAAATACGAGATGATTTTGAATGCACATGATCCCTCATGGATCCCTAATAGGAAAAATCCCCAAACAAACCATTTCCTTGCTCCTGCTATAAACCGGCCTACACTCGGAATGAACCCGCTTTGCAGCCATATAAAAGGCCAGCGACGCCAGCGGCCTGCTTTCGGCATTCTCCAGGGACAGGCGGTTTTTTCCAGCTGGAACCCGGGCTGCTTGTGTCTGGCGTGGACGCCCCTGTTGCCGGGAGTGCCACCCACTCCTCCAGAGGAGCCCATCTGGCTGGGTGCGGCCGGAAGGAGCAGCTGGAGAGAGACCTGCAGTGTGGAGACGGAAGTTGCTCTGAGTGCCAGAGTGACCGTCCTCAGAGGCAGTCAGGGGACAAAGCCCTGGAAGGAGATATTGAGATTTAATTGTGCAAACCCACGTGGCTTATGGGAAGAACACGGGAGGCGCTCTCGGGGGCTTCTTTCTCCTTTCTTCCCTTTCTTTCCTCTTTCTCACTTTTTTCCCCTGACTGATGGAATAAAAAGAAACGATGAGTCTGTCTGTCGTGGCCTGGGGACCTTCTTAGGGGTTATTTGAAAAAAGATAAAACTCCCAAACAAAACACAGTTCTATTAGCACAAAAGTCCAACGCCACGGTTGAAGTCTCCCTTTCCATTCCCAGGGACGGGTTTCCCAAATGAACGCCAGCTCATCCGTGCAGACAATGGGGTCCCCAGGGAGATGCACGTGATCAGAGCAGTGAGCGAGGGGCCAGGCGGGTCAGTGGGAGGGGAGACTCTCCTGCCTCCCAGCAGGGTCTCTGTGACCTGCCCCCCAGCCCTGTGAACAGGGCATATGAGTTTCCTACTTTCAGCCTATGTCTCCTGTGTTCAAATGTGATCCCTAATGCCCAAAGATCAAGGCACGGGGCGCGTGCTGACGTCGCTTTCTGTTTGCGTGTCTTGTCTGCATCCCCCATGAGACTGCAGCCTGTCACCCAGCGCAGGGCCTGCGCTGAGGGTACTGGACGCATTTTGCTGAACAGATGTGTATGCTTACCTATGCCTCTTCTCATGTATTTTTTAAAGTTTATGAAGATCCTAATTTACCTTCATAAATTAGGAGTTTGGAATGAACAGATACACACTACTGTATATAAAATAGATAAAAAACAAGAACCTACTGTACAGTACAGGGAACTATACTCAGTATCTTGTAATTGCCTATAATGGAAAAGAATCTGAAAAATTATATATCTGAATCACTTTGTCATACACTTGAAACTAACACAACATTGTAAATTATACTTCAATTTAAAAAAAAGTTGGGGGGGGAGTTTATGAAGATCCTTTACAAAAAAACAAAAAACAAAAAAGATATTCCTCAGATGCTGGACTCTGGGAAACCGTGAAACCTGGCACCAGAACTTAAAACGGGAGCTTTCAGACCTGGAGGAATCTATGGGGGTGCTCCAGGCAAAGCTTTGGCTGAATTAAAGGAAAGAGGTAGGAACTCTTACCTGTATTATTATATTAAATAACCATGTAACTAAATGTAGCTGAATTTGGGGCTGTCACAGATAAACAGAATATTTTCTTATTTTTGATGCTGAGAACCTTGGTAAGCAGTGGCCTCTCTCTCTGATAAAATCTCGTGTGTGTCCACCTGGAGCTACTGCGTCTGGGAATGGACATAGCCTTTCAGAAGCGAGAGTGTGGGGTTTCCAGAATCATAGGAGAGCAGAACTGGAGAGACTGGAAAGTTCCTTCTGTCCCTCATTCTGCAGATGCAGAAATGAAGGCCCCAAGAGAAACCCTACTTAGAAGGAAGATGGATTGGAATTCTCTCCTGCACCTTCTCAGCCCAGGAGGAGTTTACCTGGGGGAGCTTCCAGCTCCCACCTTAGACTCTTAGGTTGTCCAGTGTGCTGATATTTTAAGTTGGGAAGTTTAGCCTGCTGGGCAGGTACTTTGCCCATTCTCAGGCTGGCCCAGGGCTTTCAGCCACTTGAGAAATGCTCCAGAGGAGACACAAGTCCCATTTGGGGTCCACATCAGCCACAGTGTAAGATGGCACCCTCAGGGGTTCCTCCTTACCCAGGGTCCCTTGGTGCTGGTTGAGGCCACATCCCCACATGGCCTCTGGTCCACCTTGGGCAGTGGGCACCCTCCAGAGCAATGCCAGGGTGGAGACTGCAGAGTAGAGTCTCACCTAGCAGGGAGGGGATGCCCACACCAGCCTCGCCTCGCTTTCCTAGATGCTGAGGGCCTGAGCCTGGGGGGCCAGGTGTAAGCATGAGGACTGCCTGGGGGCTGGTGTTCCCTTTTTTTCTCTCTCTATTATAAATGATGTTGCTGAGTGAGGCTGCCATGGCGATGGCGGTCCATGACTTTGCCTCCTTCATCTGGCAGCTTCCCTGCCCTTCTACAAAGTACAGCTTAAGGGCTCTAAAGCTCTTGTGTGGCCTCGGGGTGGGCACTGCGAGCCCAGGGCAGACCTGACCATCTGTATCCTCTTCTTTAGTTGCATCATAGAGCCTCATTAGCCAGCCTCTGTTAAGCCTTGAGCAGAGTGAGCGACCATTCACAGCCATCAGGAGGACCTTGGCCTTACTCTCAATCAGACCCTGAGCATCAGCCTGGATGATCTGGGGCTTTCACAGGATGAACAAGCCCCATGTTCGTATTTGCTGCTTCAGTTTCCTGGGCTTCCAATAGTTTTCTGTTCTGTCACACTTTCCTTTTACTTTTCTTCTCCTAAAAGAAGACTTCTCTTCCCCATGGTAGCGTAAGATGGTAGATTGAAGAGGGCAGAGGAACTGGTTTAGGAACAAAGACAGGAGGAAAGGATGAAGCTGCAAAGGGGCCAGTGGGACCAGAAAGAACATGCAGTGAGGAGCTGGGAGAGCTGGGTGTCAGCCTACCTCTGCCCTTAGGTGAGTCTTCCCTGTCTTTGCCTCACTGTCCTCATAAGTAAAATGGGGATCAAATAGACCTCCTCTATGGGTTTATTGTAAAACTGAATAAAATAATGAATATGATGGAGGTTTGCATACTCACATGGCCCAGGTCTGCAAACTTCCATTGACCCACAGAAACTTCTCTGGCAGAGCGAAGCTAGTGGACAAGGTGAGCATTCTCTCCTTGCTGATGAACTGGTTACATAATACTATTCCAAGCCTCCGCAGGTGTTGTGGGTGCAGAGAGGAAATCTGATTCCCCCTCGTGGTTGGGTAGGGAACAGGTGCAGTGGGCGGGGCAGGGCGGGGCCATCGTCTCAGCATACGAGGAGGCCCTCAGTGGGACCCTTGGAGTGTCCTGAAAGGGAAGATGACTTGCGATTGCCCTGACGTGCATGCGTTAAGTTTTGCATGAGAGATGTTTGGCCAACTCTTGGGAGTTTGGGGAATTTTTTAAATGACAGATCCAAGAATTCCCATCAATTCTGGATCCCGAGCTTCATTTAAAAAATGACCTAAACCACCCCTTGTGGCCAGTGAGTTTCCTTTGGTCAAGCTCTGGGACTGACCCTCTCTGAGACTGGATTAGCAGGTAGCTAGGAGATTTAATCAGCAGAGCCTCTGCACCTAAACTCTCTTCCATTACCTACCAGCCTACCCTGCTGCCTAAAACCATGGAGGGGCGGGGCAATCACACAGAGGGAGGGGCCGATATCTGTCATCAGTCACTGAGCTGTCTCAGGGCTGAGCAGGGCAAATCCTATTTTTTAAAACACATATTGCTCTGCAGCTTGATCTTTTTCATTGAATATATCTTGGGTATCTTTCATTCTAGTATAGTAGGCTTCCTACATGTACATTTTAATTGCTGCATAGAGAAGGAAGGACCATCCAATAATCAGAGCGGTCCAGTAACAGTAGAAGAGCCTTGCAAAGTAATGAGCTTCCCATCATTAGAAGTGGTTAAGTGGATACGACCCACACATTAGTTATAGTGAGGATTCCTGCACTAGGTGCAGGGATAAGAATAAGCATTTGACACTTACTGAACAATTGCTGTGTCCTGAACGCCATTCTAAATACAGTTGACCCTTGAACAATCATGGGTGTTAATCTGTGTGTAATTTATAGTCTGCCCTCTGCATACACAGTTCCTCTACATCTGCAGATTCAAGCAACCATGGACTGTGTAGTACTGTAGTATTTACTATTGAAAAATATCCACCTACAAGGGGACCCATGCAGCTTAAACCTGCAGTTGTTCAAGGGTCAACCGTACTTTTCATGAGTTCTCTCATGTAACATTCACAGAGCTCTATGAAGTAGGTAACCTATTATTCCCATTAGTACAGATGAGAACATGGAGGCCTGAGGAAATTAAGAAACATGCCCAAGGTCACAGAGCTGATAGAGGGCAGAGCCCAGACTCAAACCTGGGCAGGATGCCTCCAGAGGCCAGGGTCTCAATCTTATTTCCATAACACCTACCTTTATAGGAGATCTCCACGCAAGCACCCTTCTATCTCTGAGGTTCAGTGAATTCCCAGTTTGCCAAGGAATGGCGCCATTGGTGTTCTTGTGAAGTTGGACCTAACTAGCTGGTACCTTCCCTTGTTCAGCTAGGCGGGAAGGCCAACAAGAGATGCATGTCTTTGAGGAATGAGAGGCCGCCCCTCAGGAGGGGAGACAGTAGGAATAGCTACCCTGTTGCATGATTGGCCTAGGGAAGGGGCGGGGCCATCAGGGTGTGTCCTCCAGGTTCCAGTCCTGGGGCAACAGAGGTTCCCCCCGGGGCTTTTGCAGTCCTGTGGGTGCTACATCGGCCGACCCTTGGGCATTTTAACCTGACACTCCATCTGGCTTGTGTGCACAAGGCTTAGCTTCAGGTCTGAAAGGAGATGAAACCAGGTCCTGGCACATCTTGACTCGGCAGTTGAGTGGAAGTCAGCCAGTCCCAGAACTCCTGGCCGTCTGAGGACTGGCTCTTCTGTGGCCAGAACACCTAGCTCTGCAGGGACCCATGACTGCTGATCGGATTTCCTCACAAGGGCTCCTAGGTGCCTTTTAAAGAAAGAGTAGGAACAGTAGAAAGCACATTCCCAGACACAGACTCTTCAAGCTACCATTTACTGAGCACCTACTATAACCCAAGCTACCATTTACTGAGCACCTACTATAACCCAAGCCTTTGACAAAATGCAATTTCAACTGTGGCTTCTGGTGCTGCCTCTACTCATAGTAGGAAATATGGATGGAGCACGTGTGTCAGGCACTGGACTGCACAGGAAATTGAACGCAGTGGTTAGAAGTGAGCTGGTCCTGGCTTTTCCACTTACTGACTGTGTGACCTTGGGCAACTTATTGAACCTTTCTGTGCTGTGCTTTTCGTCATCTATGAAATGGGGATAAGAATAGTATGTTGTTCCATATAGGTGTTGAGAGAAGATAAAAGATATATGAGAGACTGATACACTAGAGATTGAGACAAGACATAGAAAACACTTAACATAGCATCTAGCCCTTAATAAACATCATCTTTATTATTATTATTATTATTAGCATCTCATTTTTTTTTTTTTTGGCTGTGCCACGTGGCATGCAGGATCTTAGTTCCCGGACCAGGGATCGAACCCATGCCCCCTGCAGTGGAAGCGTGGAGTCTTAACCACTGGACCACCAGGGAAGTTCCAGCATCTCACTTGTTGTTAGCTATAATTTATTAGGTCAGTGTTGTTATTATCTCCATTTTATACATGAAAAAAGCGAGGCACAGAGAGGTCCAGTAAACTGCCCCAAATTATATAGCTCATGCATGGCAGAGCGAGAATTTAAACTCAGGTTTAAATTTCTGGCTCCAAAACACTCCCTCTTACCTGTCAGCTGAAAGGTTAACGTGAACTTTCAGGAATGTTCCTTAGATTCCTTCTAGTCATTGACATTGCATGGAAATGTCAGCAATTCCCACTTATAGGCTGTTCATCTGGAGAAATTGCTTAAACTGGTCAAAAGGTCGAGGGCCTTCCACAGGAATTTAAGTAGTAAATCTTCCAAAGAAAAAGCAGTGGCAGATGTGAATTGAAAGGTAATATAGTTTGTTGGAGAGACCCCTAGGCTGGGTCAAGAGATCCATGGTCCCTTTTTGATCTGCCACTAATTTGCCACATGTACTGTATTGGCCTTCTCTGGAGTCATTTTCCTTATTTGAACAGTGAGGGTTGAGTCTCAGTGCCCTTCAAGGGGCCTTCTGATTCAAAGAATTTTTATACTCATTCATGCAACAAATTTTATTGAGCACCTACTATGTCAGGAACCATTTTAGGAGCTGGAAGTGCAATAGCAAACAGCACTATGAGTGTGGGCCTTGCCTTCCCAGGGCTTGGAGGGAGACAGAGGGAAGCAGACAATGGCCGCAAAGTGGTGGATGCCCTGAAAGCACAGGGCTGTGGCACCCACAGGAGGGCTCCGAATCCAGCTTGAGGGGCCAGGTGAGTTATCCTAGAAGAGGAGGTGTTCTAGCTGACACCCCAAAGATCTAGTAGGAGTTACATGGTGCAGGGACGGGGAGAGGTTTCTGAAAGACACGTTTGTAGAAGTGAGTGAAGTGTAGGCTGGCTGGGTCACAGAGGGTGAGGGGAGAGGAGGTGACTGGACGGGCAGTAAGGCCCTGATATCGTGCCAGACTTTGGTCACCTGGGAAAGCATTTTGATTTTATCTTTAAATCATTCAGGAGCATCCCAAAAAGTTTTGGGCCGACTTGTAATTCAGAAAGATCACCCCGACTCCATGGTGGAGACTCAGAGGAGGTGAGAACGGAAATGGACAGACCTGAAAGTAGCTACTGCATCGGACTCTGCAGCGGAGATGCTAGCCCTGCCGCAGAGGGCGGGCCATGGGGAAGAACAAGACGGGAGGGAGTTTAGAAGGTGGAATAGGCAGAACATGGTTTCTGGTGACTCGTTGTGTAGCAAGAGTGGAGGAGGGAACCAAGTAGCAGAGCGGCAGCAGAACTATGTGAAGGGGATTGGGTTGTAGTTGGGTGCTGACCTCCAGCTGGGCCACACCCGGGGCCCTGAGCCGGGCCTTCTGCTCTTTGCTCTCAGCCTTTGCTCTCAACACAGCCTCTCTGGATGATCACGCACCCCTCTAGGCTCACAGCTCCAGCCCAGACCTCTTGTGCAGGTCCTGAGCTCCAGATCGATCCATCCAGTCACCAAGTGGTCATTCCTTCTTGGCTGTCGCTGAGCACCAGACACCAAGGTGTCAAGCCAGAGCCATTCATCTCTCCCACCCTCAGCTTCCTCTCTTCCTTTTGGGACCCACATTTCTGCAGAGGGCCCTACCCTCCATCCGGCCCACTTTCAAACACAGGTTGTCCACAGCCACGGGGAGCAGTGTGTGCCTGCAGAACCACCGTGCATCTTTGAAACCTTGGGCCTGGCTTAGCAGGTGGCGGTGAGGGGCAGTGGGGAGAGAGCAATTATCGGCCTTCAAGACTCCGCCTGCGCTGTTGGCAGCAATGTTTCTTTCCTGGGTGTCAATACAAACTCAGGGTCATTTTTCAGCATTTGCCCATGGCTATAATTGCATAAAGCTGAGTGGCTCTCCAGAGAATCCCCGCCGTCCTCCATTCTCTCTGCCTGGACAGTGCTCTATAGACATGCCCCAGTCCATGGATCATGTTTTTCACATAACCCATTAATTACTAAATAAAACAACCCAGCTTTCAACCTGATTAGCCCAGATTAATGGCCAGCAGCGGGTTTCACGCGCCTGCAAAATTTATCACTGAAAAGAACTGTGTCTTTAATGATTTAGCTACCTGGCCTAGCAGGGCCGGCTCAGGGCCGCTGGCCCCCAAGAGGAGTTAATTGCTGTTCTTCGTTTCTGACCTGGAAAGGCCCAGGTGACAGTTCCCATTAGCCAAGCTTGGCCTGCTTGATGACAAAGGACGGCAGGAAGCCCTTCCCTTCTACTTTGTTCAGAAGATATATCGAGGTCAAATGTCCTGCAGTTGGAACAGGTTGAGTCAACCTGTAAATTTATATGCTTTTTTTTCCCCTTCCCCAACTCCTGCCTTTTCTTTCTTTCTTCCTCATTATGTTGAAAGAGTGAATGCTTTTTAATTGTTAATTTTCACCAAGAATTCTAGGACCTCTCACAGAAACGAGAAAAAATTGTATATCCCCTATTTCCTTTTCTCTACATTTTGCATGATTTGGCCCTATCGCGGAGGAGATAGAGTGAAAAAATTTCTTTAATCATTTATCATTGAAAGATCCTTTGATTAATAGGCTATTCAAATATCAGAAGTGATCACCAGCATCTGACCCAATTCTTGTGTTTTCCAGACAAGGGTGCTGGGTCACAAGGTCAGGGAAGTGAGCTATCCAAGGTAACATGGAGAGTTGGTGGTAGCACTGAGGATCGCCAGGGCATCCCAACAACCAACACGGCCGACTCCTTGTTTATGAGTCATAAAGATACCACCACTTACTGAACACCTATTCTGTTCCACACATCATTTTATTTAATAGTCACAACAACCTGTGAGATGGAAACTATCCCAGTTTTTGAGGTGAGGAGACAGAGCCCTCATTTAGTGCTAGGGTGGTGCTGTCCAGTAGAACTTTCTACAGTGATGGGAATGCTCTATGTCTGTGCCATCCCATAGAATGGTCACTAGTCACATGTGGCTGTTGAGTGATTGAATTAGGGCAACAGTGATTGAATTTTCAGATTGTTCATTGCTGTTAAATAGAAATACTATGTACGTTGATACAGTGTATGGTGATTTTTGTATGTTGATCCTATGTCCTGTAATCTTGCTGAACTCATTAGTTCTAATAGTTCTCTTTTTTCAGTTAATAGAGTTTATTTTTTAGAGCAGTTTTAAGTTTACAGAAAAATTGGGCAGAAAGTACAGAGCATTCTCATTTACCCCCTTGTGACCCCTTCCCACCTTGCACAGTTTCCCCTATTAAAGTCTAACATCAGGTGGGGTCTGTTACAATTAACCAATAATGATACACTATTATTAGCTAAAGTCCTTAGTTTAGGGTTCACTCTTTGTGATGTCAGTGCTATGTGTTTCGAAAAGTGCATAATGTCACCTATCCATCATTAAAGTATCATGCAGAATAGTTTCACTGTCCTAAAAATAACCTGAGCTCCACTTATTCATACCTCCTTCCCTCCTGCAAATACCTGATTTTTTTTTAACTGTCTTCAAAGTTTGCCTTTTCCAGAAAGTCAGATATTTGGAATAATACTATATTTAGCATTTTTAAACTGGCTTTTCCCACTTAGCAATACCTACTGAAGATTCCATCATGTCTTTTCACAGCTTGACAGCTCACTCTTTTTTATCAGTAAATAACATTCCATTGTACATAAAAAATTGGAGATACAACAGTTTGTTTATCCATTCACCTATTGAAGGACATCTTGGTTGCTTCCAAGTTTTCGCAATTATAAATAGGGCTGCTATAAATATTAGTGTGCAGGTTTTTGTGTGAACATAAAATTTTGTTTGTTTATTTGTTTTAAAATCTTTTTTAAAAATTTACTGGAGTATAGTTGATTTATAATGTTGTAATAGTTTCAGGTGTACAGCAAAGTGATTCAGTTACACATATACATATATTTATTCTTTTTGAGATTCTTTTCCCATAGGTTATTATAGAATATTGAGTAGAGTTCCCTGTGCTATCCAGTAGGTCCTTGTTGGTTACTTATTTTATATAGAGTAGTGTGTGTATGTTAATCCCAAGCTTTTAATTTATCCCTCCCCACACATTTCTGCTTTGGTAACTATAAATTTGTTTGTAAATAAAATTTTAGCTTATTTGGCTAAATACCGAGGAGTGTGATTGCTGGATTGTATAGTAAAATTATGTTTAGCTTTGTAAGAAACTGCCAAACTATCTTCCAAAGTACCTGTACCATTTTGCATTCCCACCAGTAATAAATAAGAGTTCCTGTTGCTCCACATCCTCACCAACATTTGCTGTTGTCAGTATTTTCAGTTTTTTTTTTAAAGGAATTTTGCCTTTTTTTTTTTTTTATGGCTGTTTTGGCTCTTCGTTTCTGTGCGAGGGCTTTCTCTAGTTGCGGCAAGTGGGGGCCACTCCTCATCGTGGTGCGCGGGCCTCTCACTATCGTGGCCTCTCTTGTTGCAGAGCACAGACTCCAGATGCGCAGGCTCAGTAATTGTGGCTCACGGGGCTAGTTGCTCCGCGGCATGTGGGATCTTCCCAGACCAGGGCTCGAACCCGTGTCTCCTGCATCGGCAGGCAGATTCTCAACCACTGCGCCACCAGGGAAGCCCAGTATTTTCAGTTTTTACCATCTGAGTAGATGTGAGATGGTATCTCACTGTTGATTCAATTTGTAATTCCCTAATGACATATGGTGCTGTGTATCTTACCATATGCTTATTTGCTGTCTGTATATCTTATGTGGTGAGGTGTCTGTTAAGACCTCTGCCCATTTTCCTTTTTTTTTACTTTTTATTTATTTATATTAAAAATTTTTTTTTCATATTAGTCATCCATTTTATACACATCAGTGTATACATGTCAATCCCAATCTCCCAGTCCCTCACACCACCACCCCCACCCCTACCGCTTTCCCCGCCTGGTGTCCATACACTTTTTCTCTACTTCTGTGTCTCAATTTCTGCTCTGCAAACTGGTTCATCTGTACCATTTTCTAGGTTCCACATATATGTGTTAAAATACGATATTTGCTTTTCTCTTTCTGACTTACTTCACTCTGTATTACAGTCTCTAGATCCATCCACGTCTCTACAAATGACTCAATTTCGTTCCTTTTTATGGCTGAGTAATATTCTATTGTATATATGTACCACATCTTCTTTATCCATTTGTCTGTCCATGGCCATTTAGGTTGCTTCCATGACCTGGCTATTGTAAAGAGTGCTGCAATGAACCTTGGGGTGCATGTGTCTTTTTGAATTATGGTTTTCTCTGGGTGTATGCCCAGTAGTGGGATTGCTGGGACATACGGTAATTCTATTTTTAGTTCTTTAAGGAACTTCCATACTGTTCTCCATAGTGACTGTATCAATTTACATTCCCACCAGCAAGAGGGTTCCCTTTTCTCCACACTCTCTCCAGCATTTGTTTGTAGATTTTCAGATGATGCCCATTCTAATTGGTGTGAGATGATACCTCATTGTAGTTTTGATTTGCATTTCTCTAATAATTAGTGATGTTGAGCAGGTTTTCATGTGCTTCTTGGCCATCTGTATGTCTTCCTTGGAGAAATGTCTATTTAGGTCTTCTGCCCAAGAAATGGCAGAAGACCTAAATAGACCTAAGTGTCTACTTAGGTCTTTTTGGATTGGGTTGTTTGTTTTTTTAATATTGAGCTGCATGAGCTCTTTATATATTTTGGATATTAATCCTTTGTCCACTGATTCATTTGCAAATATTTTCTCCCATTCTGAGGGTTGTCTTTTTGTCTTGTTTATGGTTTCCTTTGCTGTGCAAAAGCTTTTAAGTTTCATTAGGTCCCATGTGTTTATTTTTGTTTTTATTTCCATTACTCTAGGAGGTGGATCAAGAAACATCTTGCTGTGATTTATGTCAAAGAGTGTTCTTCCTATGTTTTCCTCTAAGAGTTTTATAGTGCCTGGTCTTACATTAAGGTCTCTAATCCACTGTGATTTTATTTTTGTGTATGGTGTTAGGGAGTATTGTAATTTCATTCTTTTACATTTAGCTGTCCAGTTTTCCCAACACCATTTATTGAAGGGACTGTCTTTTCTCCATTATATATCCTTGCTTCCTTTGTCATAGATTAGTTGACCATAGGTGCGTGGGTTTATCTCTGGGCTTTCTATCCTGTTCCATTGATTTATATTTCTGTTTTTGTGCTAGTACCATATTGTCTTGATTACTGTAGCTTTGTAGTATAGCCTGAAATCAGGGAGTCTAATTCCTCCAGCTCTGTTTTTTCCCCTCAAGGCTGCTTTGGCTATTTGGGGTCTTTTGTGTCTTTACACAAATTTTAAGATTTTTTGTTCTAGTTCTGTAAAAAAAATGCCATTGGTAATTTGATAGGGATTACATTGAATCTGTAGATTGCTTTGGGTAGTATAGTCATTTTCACAATATTGATTCTTCCAATACAAGAACATGGTGTATCTCTCCATCTGTTTGTGTCATCTTTAACTCCTTTCATCAGTGTCTTATAGTTTTCTGCATACAGGTCATTTGTCTCCCTAGGTAAGTTTATTCCTAGGTATCTTGTTCTTTTTGTTGCCATGGTAAATGGGGGTGTTTCCTTAATTTCTCCTTCATATTGTTCATCATTAGTGTGTAGGAATGCAAAAGATTTCTGTGCATTAATCTTGTATCCTGCAACTTTACCAAATTCATTGATTAGCTCTAGTAGTTTTCTGGTGGCATCTTTAGGATTCTCCATGTATAGTATCATGTCATCTGCAAACAGTGACAGTTTTACTTCTTCTTTTCCAATTTCTATTCCTTTTATTTCTTTTTCTACTCTGATTACTGTGGCTAGCACTTCCAAAACTATGTTGAATAATAGTGGTGAGAGTGGACATCCTTGTCTTGTTCCTGATCTTAGAAAAAACGCTTTCAGTTTTTCAACATTGAGAATGATGTTTGCTGTGGGTTTGTCATATATAGGCTTTATTATGTTGGGGTAGGTTCCCTCTATGCCCACTTTCTGGAGGGTTTTTATCATAAATGGGTATTGAATTTTGTCAAAAGCTTTTTCTGCATCTATTGAGATGATCATATTGTTTTTATTCTTTAGTTTGTTAATATGGTGTATCACATTGATTGATTTGTGTAAATTGAAGAATCCTTGCATCCCTGAAATAAATCCCACTTGATCATGGTGTATGATCCTTTTAATGTGTTGTTGGATTCTGTTTGTTAGTATTTTGTTGAGGATTTTTGCATCTATATTCAGTAATATTGGTCTGTAATTTTCTTTTCTGTATTATCTTTGTCTGGTTTTGGTATCAGGGTGATGGTGGCCTCATGGAATGAGTTTGGGAGTTTTCCTTCCTCTGCAATTTTTTGGAAGAGTTTGAGAAGGATGGGTGTTAGCTCTTCTCTAAATGTTTGATAAAATTCACCTGTGAAGCCATCTGGTCCTGGACTTTTGTTTGTTGGAAGATTTTTAATCACAGTTTCAATTTCATTACTTGTGATTGGTCTGTTCATATTTTCTATTTCTTCCTGGTTCAGTCTTGGAAGGTTAAACCTTTCTAAGAATTTGTCCACTTCTTCCAGGTTGTCCATTTTATTGGCATAGAGTTGCTTGTAGTAGTCTCTAGGATGCTTTGTATTTCTGCGGTGTCTGTTGTAACTTCTCCTTTTTCATTTCTAATTTTATTGATTTGAGTCCTCTCCCTCTTTTTCTTGATGAGTCTGGTTAATGATTTATCAATTTTGTTTATCTTCTCAAAGAACCAGCATTTAGTTTTATTGATCTTTGCTATTGTTTTCTTTGTTTCTATTTCATTTATTTCTCGTCTGGTGTTTATGATTTCTTTCCTTCTGCTAACTTTGGGTTTTGTTTGTTCTTCTTTCTCTAGTTCCTTTAGGTGTAATGTTAGATTGTTTATTTGAGATTTTTCTTGTTTCTTGAGGTAGGCTTGTATAGCTATAAACTTCCTTCTTAGAACTGCTTTTCCTGCATCCTATTTGTTTTGGATTGTCGTGTTTTCATTGTCATTTGTCTCTAGGTATTTTTTTATTTCCTCTTTGACTTCTTCAGTGATCTCTAGGTTATTTAGTAATGTTTTGTTTAGCCTCCATGTGTTTGTGTTTTTTATGTTTTTTTCCCCTGTAATTGATTTCTAATCTCGTAGTGTTGTGGTCAGAATAGATGCTTGATATGATTTCAGTTTTCTTAAATTTACTGAGACTTTATTTGTGACCCAAGACATGATCTATCCTGGAGAATATTCTGTGCACACTTGAGAAGAAAGTGTAATCTGCTGTTTTGGGATGGAATGTCCTATAAATATCCATTAAATCTATCTGGTCTATTGTGTCATTTAAAGCTTGTTTTTCCTTATTAATTTCCTGTTTGGATGATGTGTCCATTGGTGTAAGTGAGGTGTTAAAGTCCCCCACCATTGTGTTACTGTTGATTTCCTCTTTTATAGCTGTTAGTATTTACCTTATGTATTGAGGTGCTCCTATGTTAGGTGCATATATATTTATAATTATTATATCTTCTTCTTGGATTGATCCCTTGATCATATGTAGTGTCCTTCTTTGTCTCTTGTAACATTCTTTATTTTAAAGTCTATTTTATCTGATATGAGTATTGCTACTCCAGCTTTCTTTTGATTTCCATTTGCATGGAATATCTTTTTCCATCCCCTCACTTTCAGTCTGTATGTGTCACTAAGACTGAAGTGGGTCTCTTGTAGACAACATATATATAGGTCTTGTTTTTGTATCCATTCAGCAAGCCTGTGTCTTTTGGTTGGAGCATTTAATCCATTCACGTTTAAGGTAATTATTGATATGTATATTCCTATTCCTATTTTCTTAATTGTTTTGGGTTTGTTTTTGTAAGTCCTTGTCTTCTCTTGTGTTTCCCACTTAGAGAAGTTCCTTTAGCATTTGTTGTGGAGCTGGTTTTGTGGTGCTGAATTCTCTTAGCTTTTGCTTGTCTGTAAAGCTTTTGATTTCTCCATTGAATCTGAATAAGATCCTTGCTGGGTAGAGTAATCTTGGTTATAGGTTCTTCCCTTTCATCACCTTAAGTATATCATGCCACTTCCTTCTGGCTTGTAGAGTTTCTGCTGAGAAATCAGCTGTTAACCTTATGGGAGTTCCCTTGTATGTTATTTGTCGCTTTTCCCTTGCTGCTTTCAGTAATTTTTCTTTTTCTTTTGCCAATTTGATTACTATGTGTCTTGGCATGTTTCTCCTTGGGTTTATCCTGTATGGGACTCTCTGTGCTTCCTGGGCTTGGGTGGCTCTTTCCTTTCCCATGTTAGGGAAATTTTTGACTATAATCTCTTCAAATATTCTCTCTGGTCCTTTCTCTCTCTCTTCTCTTTCTGGGACCCCTATCATGTGAATGTTGGTGTGTTTAATGTTGTCCCAGAGGTCTCTTAGGCTGTCTTCATTCCTTTTCATTCTTTTTTCTTTATTCTCTTCTGCAGCAGTGAACTCCACCATTCTCTCTTCCAGGTCACTTATCTGTTCTTCTGCTTCAGTTATTCTGCTATTGATTCCTTCTAATGTATTTTTCATTTCAGTTATTGTATTGTTCAGCTCTGTTTGTTTGTTCTTTAATTCTTCTAGGTCTTTGTTAAACATTTCTTGCATCTTCTCAATCTTTGCCTCCATTCTTTTTCCAAGGTCCTGGATCGTCTTCACTATCACTATTCTGAATTATTTTTCTGGAAGATTGCCTATCTCCACTTCATTTAGTTGTTTTTCTGGGGTTTTATATTGTTCCTTAATCTGGTACATAGACCTCTGCCTTTTCATCTTGTCTCTTTCTGTGAATGTGGTTTTTGTTCCCCAGGCTGCAGGATTGTAGTTCTTCTTGCTTCTGCTGTCTGCCCTCTGATGCCTTTTGCCCATTTTTAAAATTGGGTTGTTTCTTTTCTTATTGTTGAGTTTTCTGAATTCTTTTTATATTTTGCATAACAGTCCTTTATCAGATATGTCTTTTGCAATTATTTTCTTCCAGTCTGTGGCTGGGAGTCTTGACAGAGTCTTCTGCAAAGCAGAAATTTTTAATTTTAGTGAAGTTCAGCATATCAATTGTTTGTTTCATGGACTGTGCCTTTGTTTTGTCTAGAAAGTCTTTGCCGAACTCAAGATCATCTAGAATTCTGTTATGTTATCTTCTAGGAGTTTTATAGTTTTGTTTTTTACATTTAAGTCTCTGATCCATTTTGAGTTAATTTTTGTGAAGAATGTAAAGTCTGTGTCTAGATTCTGGTTTTTTTTGTTTGTTTTTTTTGTTTTTTTGTGTTTTTTTTGCATGTGGCTGTCCAGTGGTTCCAGTACTATTTGTTGGGGTTTATCTTTTCTCCATTGTGTTGCCTTTGCTTCTTTGCCAAAGATAAGTTGACTCTATTTATTGGGGTCTATTTCTGAGTCTCTATTTTTTTCCATTGATCTATTTGTCTATTCTTTCATCAGTACCATACTGTCTGAATTACTGCAACTTTATAATAATCTTAGGGTAGTGTCAATCCTGATTTTGTTCTTCTCCTTCAGTATTGTGCAGGCTCTTCTGGGTCTTCTGCCTCTCCATATACACTTCAGAATCAATTTGTTGATATCCACAAAATAACTTCCTGGGACTTTGATTGGGATTGCACTGAATCACGTTGGGAAGAACTGACATCTTGACAATATTGAGTCTTCCTATCCAGGGGCATGAAATATCTCTCCATTTATTTAGTTTTTCTTTGATTTCTTCCATCAGAGTTTTGTAGTTTTCTTCATATATATCTTGTACATATTGTGTTAGATTCATACCATATTTATATTTCATTTTGACAGGATGCTAATATGAATGTTAGTATGTTTTAAATTTCGAATTCCAAGTGTTCACTGCTTGTGTATACAGGAAAGCTATTGACTATCGTATATTAACTTATATCCTGCAGTTTTGCTGTTACTGCTTATTGGTTTCAGGAGTTGCTTTTGCTTTAGGGTTTTGTTTTGTTTTGCTTTGTTTTTTGGTCATTTTTTTGGATTTCTACATATACACTTATATTATCTGCTAACAAAGACAGTTTTTTTCTTCCTTCCCAATCTC
This sequence comes from Mesoplodon mirus, assembly GCF_964341445.2. Classification (NCBI taxonomy): domain Eukaryota; kingdom Metazoa; phylum Chordata; class Mammalia; order Artiodactyla; family Ziphiidae; genus Mesoplodon; species Mesoplodon mirus. The sequence goes on along the minus strand of NC_138982.1, from coordinate 37,936,520 downwards.
TATGTTTGTATTTCCAAACAAACATTTTCTTATAAATGACATTCACTTGCTTTGTTATTGTCTTTCTTCTTTCTTTTCCTCCTTTTTTAAAAAGATCTAAAATTGTACTGTGAATAAGTGGCAAAAAAAATGTCTTTAACTTCTAACATTTATTTTCAAATCCTTGAAATGCATTTAAATGCTCAAAGTAGCGCAAATTTGTGTATAAACCCTTAATAATTAGGAACTAATAAAGGAATCCTTGCTCTAAATGGAAAATCATTTCTTCTTGAAGCTCAGAACTTCCTGACAAGACTGTCTTCTTCCTCTGAAGTACTTCTTTTTTAGAAATTCCTTTAGTAACTATTCTGTTTATAATAAAAGTTCTCAGTTTTTATTTGTCTGAAAATGTCTTTGTTTTGTTCTTTTTCTTACATAATATTTTAGTTGGGTTTACAGTTCTTGGTTGACAATTATTTTCTTTTAGCACTGTTTTTCTGTTGATTCCAAAAAAATATGTATTCTGCATATTCCATTAGATCTATCTTCCAGTTCACTAATTCTTTCTTCAGTGTGCCTAATTTCATGTTTAATGTCCTCCTCCTTTTTTTCTCATCCATTCAGTTTTTAATTATAAAAATTATATTTTCTTGTGTTTAGAATTCTATTTGGTCTTATTCCACAAATGCCTGGGCCTTTTTTAGAGTACAGTCAACCCTCAGTATCTGCAGGGGATTTGTTTCAGCTCCGGCTGCAGATGCTAAAATCTGTAGATGTTCAAGTCCCCTGATCAGCCCTCAGTATTTGTGTATTCTGCATCCCACAGTGAAAATCTGGTGATTTTTCTTACTTTCAGGTCAGCTTAGTTCTGAATCTAAAAGTGTGCCTGCTATATTTTATACAGAATATCTATGTGTTCTATTTCAGGAGGAATTTTCAAGCTCTCTAGCTATTTGCCAGAAGTGCCATAGCATGGGCGTCTTTCTAAAAGTAGTCACATTTTCACTCATTGTAAAATATCACCTTTTCTTTGAAAAAATGCATTTTGTGTGTATGGAAAATATCTACTAGGCAACATACTACTGGCATATTACCTATCACTGAAAAGGGCAGTAAATTTGGAATAATTTGTCTTTTTGTAAGAGAAAAAAATATGCCTCATTTTTAAGTGCCTTGCCATGAGATAACCTCTGGGGTCTTTATTGTTACCATCTGCTATTTAAAATAATTACTAAATTCATCTAATTGTGCACATTTGAACTGCAACCCCTTGTAATATGCCTAGAGGGATAGAACAAATGAGGGTTTTTCTGTCTACCTGTCCAACTTGTGTGTATCTCAGTGACATATCTTGGATGAGGACATCATTAATGTCAATAAAATTTAAATTCTATAGGTTATAATCAAATAAAATATATAGAAGTACTAATATTTTATTTCCCTCCTCCCAGTCGCTAATCTCACCTTCTCTCTGAGGTACAGGTACGAGCCCCCACACGGAAAACATTTTTGGTTGTCACAGTTGGGGGAAGGTACTTTTGGCATCTAGTGGGTGGGGGCCAGGAATTCTGCTAAACACCCTGCAATGCACGGGATAGCCTCTGACAACAAAGAACTATTTGTCAAAAATGTGAAAAGTGCTCAGGTTGAGAAACACTGAATTAAAGACAAATTCCTCAGAGTGGCAATTCCAGTGTTTTAATTTAATTCCACACTGCTAGCCTTCACAGTCCTCTGATTCCAATACACTGGGTGATATATGCTTCTCTCAACCAAATAATCCATATGTTGTTCATTTCTGAACTTCCAGTTTTTAACACAGTTCATGGGGTTTGGTGTGTGAATTGTTTTCCAGCTGTAGTATTTCTAATTTAGTCTCTACCTCAGAACTACATGGTTTACCAGGTTTAAGAAAAAGGCACCTAATGCTTTGCTTCAGGCAATTATTCAGGTAACACTGTTATTCTAAACCATAGAGACTTGTAGGTACTTACTTTTCCTGTGAAAGTAAACTCGGGGTTACTACAATGCAATAGCAGTATCTTGTATGGCCACGGGGTCCTGGTTCCTGTGGGATCAGAGGTGGGATGGAGCGAGATGGGGTGAGGAGTACAAGAATGGAATAAACATGATAGAGTGTGTGTATTAAGGGCAGATTTTAAAAGTTCCATATTTGGGCCGGAGGGCATATGAGGTTCAGATGGCATATGTGAACCTCAGGTTAGCTTGGATGAGCTGGTAAGCAGGGTCCAGGGCAGACAGGTAAGACAGGAGGCCAAAGAGCAGGAGAAATGGAATACAGACTCCAAACCTCTCATTAAAGAAGGCTTGGAGAAATGTGTGCTAGACATTAGCGGGGAATTCTTCACCTGTTTCTGTTCAAACATGATACACACCCAGCTCAATCAAAGAGTGAGAGGTCCATGGATGGAGTAAAATAAACTATTGTGGTGAGGCATGCCCCGGACTCCACTGACCTGGGGCCCAGGCGGCGTGTTCCTCCCCTTTCTCCCCTCGTGACCTCACCCGGGCCTGAGCCCACCCTGCCTCCAGATGCTGCCTGGTCCATTGGTGACTTTCCACTTCACAGAATGTACAGATTGGAAGGCCCTTAGGCCTCGTGTTTTCCATTTTTGCCCTGTGTTTCATTCCCTTGGAAGAAACCAAGGGAATGGTGGCATCCGGTTCCCTTTCCATGTCAGGCTTTTATTTTTGAGGGCAGTCCTCCTTGGTTGAAGAGGTCTGAGAGCAGGCACTATCCTTGATCTCAGAGACTCAAAAAGGGAAGTGAGTCAGAAGCATGCCCAGGGCTCGCCGGGCATAGGGAGCATCCAGCTTGTGCCTGGAGGAACCCAATTCTCAGCCTCAGGGAACAGATACAGAGAAGCTCCTTAAGCTGGAATCAATGTCTTTTTCCACAAGGAGTGAGAAAATAAAATCCATGTTGAATCCTCTGTTAATGAAAAGGAGACAGGACCGCTGGGGTAGAGGCAGCCAGGAAGCATGGGAGGAGGTATTTATCCATTGAACTTTTTCTGCTTATGCAATAGATCTTCATTATCTACACTGTCCTGTGGTTCTCCAGCTCCCCTGGGAGAAGCTTAATTGACATAAACCGCTTAATAAGTGGTGGCTGGTGCCCCCGAAGAGCTGACAGAAGGGGAAGGCTGTGTCTTCTATCTCTCAGTTCAGCGTGTTTCCTTTCTCACAGCTTATCTTTGAGATACTGGCCAGAGTCAGAGAAAAGAGGCAGCTGGCCCCCATAGGCATTTGCTCTGATAGAAGCTGACTCCAGGGCAAGGCTGCCAGTCACTTTCCCTCATGAAGGGACACAAGGCATCCATTCTGTGTCCTCTTTGGTGCAGATTTCCTCCTTGGGCACTGTCTTGGGCTCCCCACAGGAGTCATGTTTACCTTTATTTTATTTACCAAACACATATCACTCACAGTGTTTCAGATCATATTCTAGGTGCTTTATAAGCATTAACTTATTTAATCTATAGACGAGGGTTACAAAGTTAGGTACTGTTCCTAAGCTCTTCTTAAAGATGAGGAATATGAGACACAGAGAGTAAAGTCTGCCAGCCACAAGGAACATGGCGGCCTCCATGTAACTTCTAATCCCTGCTCTAGGTGCAGGCATGGCCTGGTGTCCCTTCTGCTCACCATTTAGGTAGAGTCCTACACACATTCCTCCTTTCCCAGGGGTCCTTCCCATGCTGCTCCCCACTTGCTATTCTCCCCTTTCCACATCTCTCAGCCCTGGAGGACACATCTACATGGTCCTTGCACATACACTCCCATACACTTCCAGCTAATTCACTGTCCAAGAATTTCCTCAAACATCAAGCATCAAGAAGAGACATTTCTCTCCTAAGGAAATAACCTGAAAAAATGTCAAAGATTTATGCATAGAGATATCATCTCAAGGTCATTTGTAAGACTGAAAAATTGGGAACACCCTTAGTGTTCAATAAGAGGGGATTGGTTAACAAAATATGAAGGAGTATCATACAACCATTAAAATTTCCTATTTCAGGAAGATTTTAAAGAGGAAATATATTAATTAATGTTAAGGGGGGGCATGGGATCTAAATTATATATATCACAAGTGCTTAACTATCATCAGTGGTAAATGGGTGGGGGTAAGAATATTTTTTCACTGATATTGTTTAGAATTGCTGTCACATAATGAAAGGCAGGCAGCTTTTAATTGTTTTTATTATTGTTTTAAAATTTTCTACAGACAACTTACCTCCTTATGGTACTCCGGGCTGACTGTTCCCACCATGACCACCCCCTTGGTATGTCACTGCTATTTTGGTATGTAATTTTGTCCATCAAATGCCATTTAATTGCTTGCTCAATGTCTATCTTCCTTACAGAACTTCAAGCACTATGAGGGCATCTCTCCAGTGACTGAAAATGTTGAACCTCCTTTCATGCACTTATTTGCCACCGATATATCTTCTTTTGTGAAATGTCTTTTGCCCATTGAAAAAAACAACTGAACTCTTGGGTTTTTTTTGTTATTATTCTTAATACAGATTTGTAGAAGTTCTTTATGTGTTCTGGATACAAGTTCTTAGTGGAACATTTTTTTAAATTGAGCTATAATTGACATATAACATTATATTAGTTTCAGGTGTACAACATAATGATTTGATATATGCATATATTGCGAAATAATCACCACAATAGGTCTAGTTAACATCCATCACCATACAGTTTTAATTTTTTTTTCTTGTGATGAGAACTTTTAAGATCTACTCTTTTAGCAACTTTGAAATATACAGTACACTATTAACTATTGTCACCATGCTGTACATTACATCCCCAGGACTTACTTGTTTTATACCTGAAAGTTTGTATCTTTTGACCCCCTTCACCCATTGCAACCACCAAACTGTTCTCGGCATATGAGTTTGTTTTTATTGTTTGTTTGTTTGTTTGTTTCTAGATTCCACATATAAATGAGATCATCTGGTATTTGTCTTTCTCTTCCTGACTTATTTCACTTAGTGCAATGCCCTCAAGGTCCATCCATGTTGTTGCAAATGGCAGGATTTCCTTTTTTTTAATGGTTGAACAATATTCCATTATATATATTAATATATATGTGTGTATTTTTTTCTTTATCCATTCGTTTGTCAATAGACACTTAGGTTATTTCCATGTCTTGGCTATTGTAAATAATGCTGCACTAAACATAACGGTGCACATATCTTTTCAAGTTAATGCTTATGTTTCCTTTGGATTAACACGTACAAGTGGAATTGCTGGATCACGTGGTAATTTTATTTATTTATTTATTTATTTTTATTATTATTATTTTTTGCAGTGCGTGGGCCTCTCACTGTTGTGGCCTCTCCCATTGTGGAGCACAGACTCCAGACGCACAGGCTCAGTGGCCATGGCTCATGGGCCCAGCCGCTCCGCAGCATGTGGGATCTTCCAGGACTGGGGCATGAACCCGTGTCCCCTGCATCAGCAGGCAGACTCTCAACCACTGCACCACCAGGGAACCCGGTAGTTTTATTTTTAATCTTTTGAAGAACCTCCATACTGTTTTCCATAGAGGCTGCACCTATTTACACTCACACAGTGTTCCCTTTTCTCCTCTAGTGAGACATTTTATTATACATATTTTGCCTCGGGCTGTGGCTTGTTTTCCCTTTTCTTAAAAAATTCTTTTAATGAGTAGAAATATTTAATTTTGATAAAGTCCAGTTTATTGATTTTGAAATTTCATAGTTAGTACTTTAATGTCATCTTGAAGAAATCTTTGCACACCCTGAACCTCAAAAATATTCTCCTTTTTCTAGAAGTTTTATAGTTTTAGCTTTTAGGTTTAGATATAAGATTTATCTTGAATAACAGTTTGACCCTCCATATCTGTGCGTTCCAAATCCATGAATTCAGTCAACCATAATCAAAAATATTAGAAAAAATGTTCCAGAAAGTTCCAAAGAGCAAAACTTGAATTTGCCAAGTGCTGGCAACTATTTACATATCATTTACATTGTATTTACAACTATGTACATGGTATTTACATTGTATTAGGTATTATAAGTAACCTAATGATGATTTAAAGTATACAGGAGGATGTGTGTAGGTTCTGTGCACCATTTTATATAAGGTACTTGAGCATCCTCAGATTTTGGTAACCGTAGGGGTGGGGGCATCCTGGAACCAATCCCCTGCAGATACCAAGAGACAACCATAATTTTTGTGAGCTGTGTGAGATGGGGTTCAGGGTTCATTTTTTCTAAAGGATGTCCAGTTATTCCAACATTATTTGTTGAAAAGACTTTTCTTTCACCATGAATTTGCCTTGGTGCCTTTGTCAAACATCAGTTGATTGTATATATCAGGTCCTGTCAGGCCTGTTTCTTTTTCTTTGTGAAAGGAGGGAGTCTGTTTTTTGTTTTGAGGCTAGATTTAGGCCCTAATTCTAGGTCATGGCTTTTACTCTTTTTTTTTTTTTTTTTTCTTTTTGCGGTATGCGGGCCTCTCACTGTTGTGGCCTCTCCCGTTGCGGAGCACAGGCTCCGGATGCGCAGGCCCAGCGGCCATGGCTCACGGGCCCAGCCGCTCCGCGGCATATGGGATCCTCCCAGACCGGGGCACGAACCCGTATCCCCTGCATCGGCAGGCGGACCCTCAACCACTGCGCCACCAGGGAGGCCCATGGCTTTTACTCTTAAGGCATAGACTTTCTGAGGGTTCCAATCAGTCCTCGAGGTACTTTTTAGAAGGTGCGTCCACTCTGCTTGGGCCAGAAGTCCACTGTCTCTCAGGGCTGCAGGACTTCTGGTGTGTCTGTTCAGATCTCAGCCCTACAGTGTGTGACCTTTGCTAGGCCTTGTGGATTCTTAGTTGTGTCTGTGTAGCTCAGTTCTCAGCCACAGACCCCCCAGTCAATCCCCATGCAGACTTCAGGGGTCTGCCTTTTTGTGGAGCTCTTTCTTCTCTGATATCCTGTCCCACAAAGTCCAGCCTTTTCTGTAGGCTGGAGCTCTGATCTCTGCCTTCTCAGCTCTGAGAGAGCACTACTCAGCTTAGGTTCACTCTCCACTGTTGCAGGGAAATGCCCCTGGGCAGAGAGCTGGGGTGAACACGGGAGTCTCCTCATACAGTTCACTTCTCTCCAAAATCACAGTCTCCAATTGCCTGTTGTTCAGCATCTGAAAACTTCTGCCTCGTATGTTTTGGCCCTGCTTATAGTTGTTTAAAGCAGGGAGAAAAATAATGTACCAGTTACTCTGTCACAGCCAGAAACTGAAATCCCCATGCGATCTTAATTCTTTGCGAAGGCAGCCTCCTGATGTTGCAGAGGGAAAGAGTCCAATTTCTCTTAAACTATTGCATATTCTTTAATAAGTCCCCTTAGCTCAAAGCAAGAAGTCATGTGTCACTCAGCCTTGGTTGACTGAGCTATTTAACTGAGATGGTTATGAGGATTAACTAGAAACTGGCCAAAATGCACTTATAAAGAGATAAATGGCTGCTTTATTGCTTAAAAAAAAAAAATGTCTAGCTGCAAACTCCCAAAAAGGAAGAGGTTCAATATCAGGCAGACTTATTCTTCTAATTTTCTCTCCTACATCTAGGAAATAAATGTGATGTCAGAGCATATGAAATCATTGTTCCCCTTTATACTCATGACCCTCTGCCAGAATCCCTGCTTCCAGGTTAACAGAAAATTGAGCTCTATCTGAAAGCAATGGGCACTGAATATCCTTGTGAAAACCTATCTCAGGGGCTTCCCTGGTGGCGCAGTGGTTGAGAATCTGCCTGCTAATGCAGGGGACACGGGCTCGAGCCCTGGTCTGGGAGGATCCCACATACCGCGGAGCAACTTGGCCCGTGAGCCACAACTACTGAGCCTGTGCTCTGCAACAAGAAGGGCCGCGATAGTGAGAGGTCCACACACCGCGATGAAGAGTGTCCCCCGCTTGCCACAACTAGAGAAAGCCCTCGCACAGAAACGAAGACCCAACGCAGCAAAAATAAATAAATTAATTAATAAACTCCTACCCCCAACATCTTAAAAAAAACAAACAAAACCTATCTCACCATAAGATGTCACTTCCTCCTTGTCCAGTGATTAGTCGTACCTATTATGCTTGCCCTTTGCTCCCTCTTTTTTACTTCAGAGCCCTTAAAACAGTTTGTAATCACACATATATCTGTGTTGTTTCTTTTTAATGTCTCCTAATTTTTCATCTGCTTTTAATAGATTACAAGCTCCATGGAGGCAAAAACATTGCCTGCAACCCCAGTGTCTAGCAGAATGATTGGTATATAGGACCTAAGGATTGTTTGTTGAATGAATAAATAGAGGAATGAGTCTATAAATGAACAGACCCTTTTGGAATTAGACCACAACGGATACAAATGGAAGGACTTAAAGGATTCAAAGAGAAAGGACTAGATCATAAATAACTTCAGTTTTTAATCTTAGCCACACAAAGACCTCTTAGCTAGAGATAACTGTCAGTAGCTATTGTTTTTCTTGAAACAGAAATTGTTCCTGGAGAGTCCATCAAAAGATGCTGCTACTGAGAGCTGGGGATGAGAGTGTCTGCCCTTTCCACAGGGGCTTTTGTGACACATTGGATTTTGTACCCAGACCACACAACCATAATAGTCCTCCCCGACATTAGCATGTACCAGGTAAAGATGCCTTGTTCTCTATGGGAGGGCTCAGCATGCATGGGTTTTAATACCTCCCAGGGCACTGAAGTTTCCACACCTGGCCCAGAGAACATCTTGTCTTCTCTTGGTTACAGTAGCAGAAGAAACCAAGAGCAAAGGCAGAACATTCTTTAATTGAAGGAGCCCAGGACACAGAACACTAGGGACTACTTATCAAAACGTCCCATCTTGTGGGTGGTGAAACTTGATCTAGGGACCAAGATGGGACAAAATGAACTCAAGGTCACCCAGTGAGTAAAGAGCATCATGAAGACTAGCCTCCTAGATGACATCTGCCTCTAGTCAGTCTGTTATTGTTTGTTTGTTCCTCCTCTGTCCCCCTCCCCACCCCCTTCTGCCAGTATACAAGGCTGCATTTCAGCTTCAGTCACTTACACCCCCAAGTAAGAGCATGATACTTTCTAATTTGGTGTGACTGGAAAAAGTCAGAAAAGAAGCCTTTTTTATTTTGGCAACACACTCCCAGGTCAACGAGACCTTGGTCAAAAGTTCAATGACTATTTAGAATCAGTAAAGCCTGCAATGGGGATCAGGGGAAGATGGAGAGAGAAGCGGCCCAAGAGTTTAAAGCCCTGAACACATGCTATTTCTGACTTGCTGTGCGAGCTATGGGTAGTCCTTCCCTTCTCTGCCTCTTAGTTTCACCATATGTGAAATAAGGGAGCTGGAATAGATCATCTCTACCTTTCCGTCTTACTTATATCTTATTCTAAAATAGCAGCACACTTGAAGGAAATGTATACTGCCATTTTATAGATTTAGAGAATCTCTATTTCTCTGTATGTTCTCAGAAACAGAAAAGATCCCTTGTTTCTGTGGAACTATGCATACAGAAGCCGAAACTTGCAGACCCAGGAAGTCCAGTGATGGTGGACGTCCTGGATAAATCTACAAAGGCTGATGCAGTCACAAAAGCCATCCCCGCCAGCCCCAATGTGGATAAAAATAACTTTTCTGCACACCCCCACTCCACTGGGGTTTAGAACATGAGGATTCTACTTCTAGTTTTTCCTCTGACCTGCTGGAAAGTCTAATCAGCTCCCTTTCATGATAGGACGTCATCTACAAGTTCAATAAAGACAGAAACAAACCACTCATTAACTTATTTTTATCCTAGGATGAGAATCGTGTTGGATGAGGAAAGAAACCTAAAAAGTTCTTTAAAATGTTAAAGGGGACATAACGTTACCAGCTCAAAGTTTCTATCAAAGACAGTCTTCTATGAAGTCCATTTAAATTTGCATAAGTTTTTTTTTTTTTCTACAATGAGTCTTACAACATCTTTCCCATAAGGAGAAACAGCTATGGCCAATAGAACCATGATGAAACTGATTAGTAACTGTCACCATCACAAAGTTGTCAGCTATTACTACCCTAATTCATCTTACATTTGTATATAACAAGACCTGATGCAGAGGTATTGAATATGCATAACTTAAAATATACAATGCATATGATTATAAAAACAGAAGACCATGTGTGTCCTCACCAATGGTCCATGATTACAGAGGAACCCACTGGCTGTCTAACCTCCTCATGAGATGTCACCTAATATGGAGGGAGAGGCAATGAAGAATGCTGCATGTGACTGACATGAAGGAGTTTATAAAAGGCAGGGGAAACATTCTGGGTGTAATTAAGGAAAATTGGAAACTAACAAGTTGAGGTCATTAAAAGTGGGGGAAAAAATGGAACAAGACAGCCTTTTTGTCATGCTTGACCATAAAAGCCATGTTTTTGTATAAAGTTGAAATGTCATTCTTAGATGGAGCTGGGCTTTTCCAAGTGTACTAACTCTCAGAACATGTCAGTGGGGTGGAGTTGTTCCAGCAGATTCTCAGGATCTTCTCCAGCAGAGGATTCTCAGAGTTGGGTAGAGGTAAGGCACGGCCTTGACCGCCAAGTGGCTTTTCTCCTGACGACTCTGCCCCCTCCCATGGGGGGCACCGCCATCCAGCAAGCTCAGCAGGCTAGAGACAAACTGCTGGAGAATCTCAAGAAAGCAGGAGATCCCTGCTCAGGTAGGGGCAGGGAGGTGCTCCGTGGCCTGTTTGGGGAGGAGAGGGCGGGGTGGATCACAAATCCAGAGGGAGGAGAAGCCCTCTGAGTCTAGGCAGTCTGAGCTGGAATAACTAGATCCTGCCCCTCTCATCTACCCAAGGATATTATTCCAGTTATTTTCCTCTCCTGCATCCTCAACTATCCCTTCTCTGTTAGATCACTGTCAACAGCCTAAACAGAAATCATAAATAGGAGTCCCAAAGCCCCTTGGACTATCGCCCTCTTTCTTTCCTTCCCTGTCCTGCCAAACACCTTAAGAGATTTGCCTTTTCACCTTATCACCAAATTCCACTCCTCCAATTCTTAATCCGCCAGCCAGACTCTTTTCCCACTCAACATCACCCTATTCCTCTACCCAAACTGCTCTTATCAAGGCCGCCAAGGGTCTCCATGTGGCTTAATCCCATGGCCGATGCTCACTTCTCATTTTCTTGGCCATCAGCATCTCACCCAGGGAGTCATTCCCTCCGCTTGAAATTCATCTTTCACTTTGCTTCCTAGACATCATACTCTCTTGATTTCCTTCTCTTGGACCCTCGACCTCATCTCAGTATCTCCTGCTCCTTCCTCTTCACAGCCCCAACTGTTCCACGTCTCTGTATTTGGATCCCTTTTTTGTCTCTATAAATGGCCCCTTGGAAAACTCATTGTTCTTATAGCTTTAAATAATAAGCTTTCAATTTTATATATCCAATGGTATAAGTCTTCCTCTGCTGCTATAATGATACTATAAGCTTAGTATATTACAATAACACAAATCTATTATCTTGTAACTCTGGAGGTCAGAGTCTGAAATGAGTCTTACTGGGCTAAAACCAAAGTGTCAGCTGAGCTGGTTCCTCCAGAGGCTCCTGCGAGAATCTGTTCCTTGCTTCTTCCCACTTCTAGATGCTGCCAGCATTCCTCGTCTTGTGGCTGTATCACTTTGATCTCTGCTTCCACCGTCACATCACCTTCTCCTCTGACTCTTACTTCTTCTGTGTTCCCCTTATACGAACCACTGAGATCACACCTAGATGATCCAGGATAATCTCCCCATCTCAAGGTCCTTAACTTAATCACATGTGCAAAGTCCCTTTTCATGTATAAAGTAACATTTGTGGATTCTGGAGATTAGGATGTGGCCATTATTCCACACCAGCCTAGACTTCTCTCTAACTCCACACTGGGATACCCAACTGCCTATCTGCAAATCTGCTGGGATGTATAAGAGGCATCTTAACACCAGCATAATGGTCAATGAGCATTTCCTCTTGCAGACTTCCTCATCTCAGTTAATGCCAATCCCATCCTCCTAATTGCCCAGTCCCCAAACCCTGCAGTCCCCCCTAATTTCTCTCTTTTTTCCCCTCACATACCACATCCAATTTCAGCAGCCAATTCTCTTGTCTCTCTCTTTAAATTGTACCAGAATCCTCCCACTTCATACCATGTCCAATGTTATCAGACTGTCTCAACTCACCGTTAATGTTCACCCGGATTATTGCAACACCCTCCTAACTGGCCTCCTAGCTTTTTGCACTGCCCCACCCACTGCAGTCTATTCTCCATACAGTAGCCTGAGTGGTCCTGCTAAAACCAAAGTTAGATTATGCTGTTTTGTTTTGTTTTTTCTCAAAACTCTTCTTCAGTGTCTTCCTATTTTACTAATAATGACCACCAGGCCTTCTGTGACCTGTGCCCTCATTATCCCTCTGGCCTCATCTCCCACCACTGACTCCTTCACCTACTCTGCCCCAGCTACACTGAACTCCTGGATGTTCCTTGAAAATGCCAAGCATCTTCCTACCTCAGGATCTTTGCACACACTCTTTCCTCTGTCTCTGAGGCTCTTCTCCCAGATGTCCATGTAGCTCACTCTCTCACATCTTTCAAGTATTTTCTCAAACGTGTTCTCAGTGATGACATTCCTGACCTCCACAGGGAAAAGCCCAGCCCATATCCTCCCCCACCCCAGCTCTCTCTCTCTCCCTTTCCTGCTTTCTTTTGTTCCATCACTTTCTTCTCCTCCAGTCATTGCTATTTCTCAGTCTATTTTACTTACTTGTTTTGTTTGTTGTTTTCCTCTTCGCCTTTTTAAACTATAAATTCTATGAAGGTATGCATTTGTGTCTGTCTTGTTTCCTTTTATAACCAAGAATGGTACTTGGCATATAGTAGAACTCAATATGAATTTGTAGAATGAAGAAAAGAGGGTTTCGCCACATAGGTGTCCAGGAGATTAGTGAAATGTGGCATTTACTGCACCTGTTATTTTATTAATTTAATCACTCAGTGTTTGCCAGGGGTCTGCCCTGAGCCTAGACCTCAAGGAGCTCATAGTCTTTGGGCTCACATATGTGCTGTGATATTGATTTATAATAAATATATATTTGGAGTTCCCAAAACCCTTGGAATTTCCTGTGCGGAGAGTGATAAATGTGTCTTATGTTAATAAGGTGAGTTTTGGAAGGGACCTAAAGATGGGGGCTGGTTGTCTGTGGAGCCAACCGAGTAATTAGAGGGTTGGAACTTTCAGTCTCACCCACTGATTTCTGGGGAGGGGAGAGGGTCTGGAGATTGAGTTCAATCACCAAAGACCAACAATTTAATCAGTTGTGCCTATGTAATGAAGTCTCCATAAAACCCAAAAGAACAGGGTTCAGAGAGCTTTTAGGCTGGTGAACCAGAATGCTTCCACATGCTACTGTGTTGGCCCCCAACTCCATGGAACAGACACTTCTTTGTTGGGGACCTTGCCCTATGTATCTCTTCATCAAGCAATTGATTTGTATCTTTTCATATCCTTTTGTAACAAACTGGTAATCTAATGAGTAAACTGGCTTCCTGAGTTCTGTGAACCACTCTAGCAAATTAATTGAATCCAAGGAGGGGGTCATGGGAACCTCTGATTTATAGCCAGTTGGTCAGAAGCACAGGTAACAACCTGGACTTGTGATTGGCATCTGAAGTGGGGACAACCTTGTGGGATTGAGCCCTTAACCTGTGGATTCTGATGCTATCTCTGAGTAGATAACGTCAGAATTGAGTTGAATTGTAGGACACTCAGCTGGTGTCTTGAGAATTGCTCGGTGGTGTGGGGAAAAAAAACACATACTGGAAATGGTGTCAGAATTGGACATGCAAACACCTAACTTTAACACAAAGCTGACTTAAAAGTGCTACAGTAAGAGTTCAGAGTGCAGTGGTGGGCACAGAGGAGCGAGAGAGATTCGATCCTGCTGGTGGCTTTGGGTAATTGGAAGTAGCTTCATGGAGGAGGTGGCATTGGAGCTGCACCTTGATGGATCTCTAGTTGTACTACTGTAAGCCTCAGTACAGTAGCCTTGCCTCATGGCGCAAGGCAGTGTCAGTGTTCCTTCAAAACCCAGCATGGGACCTGGTTCCAAGACTGGGACCCTGACACACACCAGTCTGATGGTGGAAAGGTTAAACTTAGGAGAGCAACCTCCCCCTCAGCCTGGCCCGTCTCAGACGCCTCTGGGGAGAGGATTGAAAAGATCACATCTGCCAAGCAGAAGGCAATGCCTTCAGCGAAGTCCAAGTAGAAGTAGTGTCTTCATGATGTTATCCCCAGGGTCTGGGCAGAGAATCTGGGCAGGAGATCCAAGCCTTGCTGGAGAGGGATGCGCGGTGGGCAGGAGCCAAGCCCCTGGGGCCCCGAGGCTCTTTCGTGAGGGCTGAAGGGAGTGTCATTCGAGAGCAGGGATAGAGTAACAGGCTGTGCAGCCCTGAATGGCTCCCCTATCTCTGTCTCCCTGTGGCCTTGAACTCCCGCTTGTCCGCAAGAGGACAGAGGTTTTCTAAAAAAACAATGCTGGGTTGCCCTGGCTTTCTGGAATCTGACCTTCTGTTCCCGTTTCAGACTTCAGAGTGGGGTCGTCTTGGTTGCTTGTTTCTCGTTTTCTTCTTCATTTATTCCAATGTCTTTAGAGGCAAAGGCAGAACAAGTGAAGGGGAGACTAGGCTTTGTAACTGCCACGGTTTGTAAGTGCCCCTCCCCCTTTCACTGATTTCTCGGGGTCTTTGGGCTTTCTCACGGGTTTGAGCGTGTTATGAAACCAGTCCGCAGTAGGGCAGAAGCTCTGTGTAGATGTGCCCCTTGACCGTAACGATGGTGGCATTTAACACGCACTCTCTGCCTTCCTGGCCCGGCTCTGGACTCCGTGAGGCTGCAAAAGAAGGAAAACTGGTGGTCATCCAAGCTGAAGGTGGTGGTGGCCTGTGGCTGGGTGCCAGGTTTCTGGGCTGCTCGCTGGGTCCTGGCCATGGCCAGGGTGGCCTGTATCAGTGGTGCCCATGGCAGAGCTCGGCTGGCATGTGGAAAGTCTTTACCTGCTTTTCGGCACTCCCCTCTGCGGAACTGAGCATGCTGAATGCCTTCCAGAACGTGCTCCACATAGAGCACCAGACATCCAAGGTCGTGGCCTATCCCATCTCTGCATCAGGTCTAACCCTTCCCCTGGGGTGATGGTAACCAGTCTCTATTCGACAACCCTTGGGTGAGTCCTCTTCCGACTGACTATGAAGATGAATAAATAGCACCTAGGTCACTCTCCAGGCACAGGGACCACTGCCCTGGTTGGGACCATCACTCTGCAATATACTCTGTACAGGACCTTCAGCTTGATGACAAGGAGACTGATTGTTCCTCCCTTTGCTTGTGGCAGGAGATGGCTTAAATATATAACCAAACTTAGGAGAACAAAAAGTGGTAAAACCCATGCTTTTGCCTCAAGGAGCTGGCCTCTGTAAGTTAACCCCTAGACCCAGATGTTCTGGGTTGAGGCAGAATTCGGTGTTGGAAGAGACGGTGAGGCTGGGGCAGTGAGACTGAGGGAAAGTAGATCCCAGAGCCGGGCTGAGGAAGATTAGAGGCCAAGAGGACATCAGAAACCCGCCGTCTGCACCTCGGCCCTGGACAAGCCGCCACAATAGACCCAGAGTCAGAATCGCTGCTTTAAGGCTAAACACACACTTGTCCACACCCTCAGTGCTGGTAACTTAGTTTTAAATTATTTATTTGAATTTTCAATACAAACTAATGAAAAACACTCAAATGACAAAACAAAACTAGCACGATCGCTTTTCCTTCTGTGATACCACCTCTAGCTTCCTGCGATTCTTCTGATTATACACACAGGCGTTTATACCGAGCTAACTGGAGCCGGGCTGCCAGGGGAGGAAGCCCCGCTCTGCCACTTACTAGCTCCCTGTGTGATGGAGGGAATCTTCTCCCGGCCTCCTTTTCCTCATCTGTAGAATGGAGATAATAACAGAACCTACTTTTCAAGGCTCAAGTGAGTGAAATTTAGAATGATCTGTTAGATGGATGTGAAACAAAATCAATAGTACAGGCGGATTAGGCAGCCGGCAATCCCCCCACCCCCAGGCCTCCTCGACCCCCGCTAAGCTGCTCTCCTTCTCCCTGTAAGCGCTCCATCTGTGGGTTTGCAAACACAAAACCCATGCCTCTGCCCCAAAGAGTTTCCCCTCTGCAGGGAAGCTCCTGTACCCAAGAGCATTCAGGCACTGGCCTCTGCAGGGCATGTAGCCCCAGTGCTGGTCACTTCTTAGGCTTAGGGCTCTTCCAGAGCAAGGGGTGTCATATTTATCTCTGTATCCCCTGTGCCCTCACGGTACACAGCATACAGAAAGAACTTAGTCAATGCTTGTTGGAAATAAATAAAAATGTCCTCCCACCTAATGGTTCCTGATATGTCTTTCCCAGTGATCTCCCAGCAGCTGCACGGCAGGACTGGAACTACTGTCTGTACTTTCACAGGCTCCGAGAGGGATGCAGGAGTCCAAGTTTCCACAAGCGGCAGGCCAGGCCATGGACGCAGTTCCCCATCAAGGACACTTGCCGCCGGGTCGGCCTGTCCTCTTGGACTCTACGCCATTTCTATCCCAGTGGTTGCCTTCATCTCCTGACTCTCTCTAGCCATCCCCGCGGGCCCTGCTTATAACGTGGAAGAGATGCTCTCTTGGGACCTGAGAGCCCCATGAAGCAAGGGCTCCCCTTGAGGCAGGGAGCTGGGCTGGCTTGTCCACTGGGCCCTGGACCGCAGCCTGCTCTCAGAACAAAGCCGCAGCAGTGAAGTGGCCCTCCGGGCCCAGCTGCTCTGATGTTGCTGTCTCCAAACATCCTCATGCACCAGGCAGTCTGTGCAACACACGTCCTGACCCTCACCCCTTCTTGAGCCTACCCCACCCCATTCCCAGGCTCCTGGGGCAGGGGCGTGGGATGACTATACTAGATATTATTTGGTAATTAAGAAGAAAAGCAGAAAGAAGTGTGTTTTTTATTTTTTTCTGTCTGTCATTTGGTTGCATCAAAATGCTTCTGCTTTCCAAATGGCCACATAGGTTTACCCCACCCTCCCCTCAGATGCAGCCTGTCTCTGCTTCTGGCTCCTGAGGCTGTAGAGCTGAGTCAGCAACTTCGGCTGTGTGGAGAGAGGCTGCTATTGAATCTTGTGACCAGGGTCCCTAGGAAACACTGGAAAAATAGTGCTTCGTAATTGTACATCACCTATCACTTTACAAGTCACTTCCTCATCCATTATTCATATGACCCTCACAGCTCTCTGCCTAGGTCAGCAGGATATTACTAGGGGCAAAAATGGATTTTGTGAAGTAAATTGGATTTTGTCAATTAAATTGGCCGTGACCCTTATCACAATCCTTTGGTGTGAAACTGCGGCACAGGAATCTAATACAGCCCGTGAAAGAGATGATGAAGTTAATCCCCAAACCAAAATGTAACCTGGTACAGAGCCAGCACACCTGGCTTCTAGCCTCGATTGCCAAGAGAACTTGGGCAACACGCAACCCCCTCTGGGCCTCAGTTTTCCTATCTGTAAAGTGAGATTTACCATCTGCAAGATCTTGCCTAGTTATTTGGATGAGGGTATATTAAGAGCTAACATGATAGGGCTATTATATACCTACCGTTGAATCCCCCCACCCGACACACACCTACACACTCTGAAGTGGGGTAAATGTCTGCTGAGATCAACAAATTCATGAACTTTTCCCCAGTTGTTACCTAATCGGTAGGTAATGCCTGTCGTAAGCATTCGATACTAACTTCACTGTGTAATTTTTTTTTTAATTGATGGCTTCTGTGCTCATGAGGGTCTCCTGGAAGTTCAAAAGGGTTGTAAGAAGATAGGGAGGTGCCCAGAGACCCCAATAGGGCCTGTACATTGTGACATCTTTGGTGTGACCTCAGAAAGTGATGCTCCCTCTGTTTCCTTGTTGGCAGCAGAGGGAGAGGGGAGGAGGACCTAGAACCCTCCTTTTCACTAGAAGACCTAAGGAATAAGCAGTATGATGGCTGCTTCTTTCTGGGTCCTTTGCTTCTTAGGAGAGTAGCAGGTTTGAGGCTGCCCTGTTTGCAAGTTCAAACTCTACTCAGGGCAGCAAACATGGGAAAGCGTGGTGAGTACACAGCAAGTCTTACTTGTGCTGTGAATTGAATCTTAATCTACAAATACCCTTCGAAGCAAAACAAATAAACAGGAGCTCAATCAATCATTTAGCCAAGCTCAGTCCTGTACAGCTGAGGTTGTGAAGTGCTAAACCCCATGGAAACGACAACTGTCATCAGTTCAATGAACAAAACCCAAGGTTGGAAAACAGAGCTTTCAACATGTGTTTATCCTAAATGGACCTGAATCACATGGTCACGTATCCCTTTCTACTGGGCTGAAACTGACTCCTGACTGAGTGAAAATGAAGTTTGATTTAGTTTTAAAAAGTGATATTATCAGAGCAAAAAATTATAATGATTTTATAAAATGTAGTAGCAGTCATTTAAAACAAATACAGTTTATTAAAGCATATATATTGTGATAATGTTGGAGAGGGAATTAAAATAAGATGAAAACTCATGGAGAAAGCAAAGTTGTATTAGCTGCTTTTGAACTTAATAGTGTTGTTCTTTTAAATTAAATTAACTGTTTTGAGTCTTTATTCACGCATTTTTGGTAGCCCTTGCAGAAATTCTAACTAATATATACTGGTTATATACTAATAAGTAGAGAATCAATATAAGCTAGTGACATTAATATTTGTTACATATCAAACGAATATAAAAAGATGTATTTTAACTGTGTTAATAGAATTTTAAAATTCCATAAGAGATATTTGAAGTACAGGTCCTAGAAAAAGGAATGAGTTCAATGATCTACTTTGTATATGTTTAACTATAAGAGCTTCTCACTTAATAGAAGAAAAAAAAAAAGAGATGTTTTTATTGTGGTTCCTGAAAATTAGGATACAAATTCTTGCAACTGCCTAAAGGAGTATTTGGAAAGAATGAACAGAAAAGAAAGAAAAAAAAAGCAAGAGTCAGCCGCAGTCCGCTCTCCGCTGACAAGCTTTCTTAAAATAAGGCTGTTCAAAGCTACGGAATCCGAACACCGGGGTCACAGGGAGCGGCGCCCTCACACCCTCCACCTGACGCCTGGCCTATTACAGCTAATTCCTTTCACGTGTTGGGTAGAACAGGCGCTGGATAGAAACTCTGTAGGCGCAGCAGACTCTTTCATCTAACAATCCGCAGTACTGCTTGTTTTATGGAAAGAGCTCCAGAGGCAAGCGAGGTTAATGACTTGCCTAAAGTCAGGGGGAAAGCAAGTGGGGAAAATGGAAACAGAACGGTCTGCCCTGACCTGCCTTGGTCTTCACTTCTCCTCTGTTCCTTTCTGTGACACACAAAGCAACTGATCAGGAAGCAAGATGAAATGACATTTTTCCTTTGCTTATCCTTTTCGACAGTTGGAAAAACTGCTCTGCTGAGATGGCGCCCAATTTCTTTCTAAAGCGTGCAATAAATAAGACCTCCTGAAAGCGCCTATAAATGGAATCCACGTCGGTCCATCATCACCACCATCATCATCGTCATCATCATCGTTCTTCTTCTTATTATTATTGTGGTGATGGTGGTGGTGGTCCTCAGTAGTAGCATTTTAGGCTTTCTACCATCACAGCACTTTTTTTTTTATTTGCGGTACGCGGGCCTCTCACTGTTGTGGCCTCTCCCATTGCGGAGCACAGACTCCGGACGCGCAGGCTCAGCGGCCATGGCTCACAGGCCCAGCCGCTCCGCGGCATGTGGGATCTTCCCAGACCAGGGCACGAACCCGTGTCCCTTGCATCGGCAGGCGGACTCTCAACCACTGCTCCACCAGGGAAGCCCCATCACAGCACTTTTGAACCACAAAGCCCTTAAGGCTTCTGATCCTGAGGTGATGAACGCTGCTCCTTCCACAAATCCTGATTTGTGAAGGCTCAGAGGAAGGTCACCGAGTGGGCCAGTTAGAGGGATCCAGCCTTCTGCTAGGTTTAGTATCCTGTTCAAGGCCTGGTGGTGGCTACTATTTGTTTTTACCATATCTCACTCCCTGTCCCAAGATGCACCCTTGGAATAAGGTCCTTATAAAGTGCTTCAGACTGAGAGTTTCCAGGAAAGAGAATGTTAGCTCTGTCGACAAATTCCAGTGTTGGGACGCTCCAGGTCTTAATTCTTTGCGCAAACTTTCCATCCTGAGTTTGCATGTCCCCTCGTGCCCCTAATTAGTCTCGTCACGGGCTCCTACACGATTGTTTTAAACACCACCCTGTGTCCCAGGAGCCAAGGGGTCCTTCGGGGTGAGTAGTGTTGTATTTGTGTATATTTTTAAAAAACGATCGTCGCTCTTCTCGCTGTGGCGGCCATCAGTCTTCAGTGGAGGTGTTGCCATAGAGATGTTGTCTGATCCATCTCTATTGATAGCCCCCTTTACAGGGGGCCGTGAATAGGCACTGAGGTAGGTAAATGTATGCAGTGACATTGAGCGGATGATTCTATTCTGAAAAATTCCTGCACAGTTTGTTTCTGTGCTTGTCTGAGGGCTGGGACACGGTGTTGGGTTTTGTCGCGCGTGCTCTCCTCGCAGGCCCAGAGTTAATGCAAGCCTTGTTTGGAACCACTGAAGCAGAAATTTCCCTGCTGCCGGGGACAAAAGCTTCACAGGCCACCTCAGAGGCTGCTTTGGGAAGGCTGTGTCTCCTGGGCTCCCAAAGGAAATGAGAGATAACGTGGAACACGGAGGAGCGCCCTCAGAATTGTCCCAGACCTCCTGGTCCCACCGGACACATCTGGCCCTGTCGGACACATCTGGCACCATGGAAACTCCTCTGGCTAAGTGCGGGCTTCTCCAATCAAGGGTTTAATTTGATTTGTCTTTTTCCAGGCTGTTGAGAGAAATCATCTTGAAGATGTGTGTGCTTTTCTGTTTATGGTGATAAGTGTGTATTTGCACAGCTCTCTGCTCTGTCTTTTCCCTCTCGGGCGCGGGGGTGAGAAGCTCTCCTAGGAAAAACAATGGTCGTTTCATCGGTTCATGCCTTTATGTTTAAATCAAATAACACCCAAGTCTTCTTCCCGCTCTGAGAAAAAGAAAGGGAGGGAAGAAGGGAGGAAGGATTTATTGAGAGGCTTGTGTCCTTAGAAAGTCACCATAAATGAATTTTGTTGAAAAATGAATGAATGAATGTTTAAAGCTAGCTTGATGCAAGTTAAGAGTTTCCAGAAATATTTTTTCCATTTACTCTTCACAGCCCTGTGACACAGGAGTGATTGGCCCCTTTTTACAAAAAGGTTAAGTGACTTGCCCAAGGCCACGTGCAAGATGAATGGTGGCCCTTGGAACTGAATCTGGGTCTTTTGATTCCAAGTCCAGTGCTCTTTTTCCAGGACCTCCGCAGCCTTGCTTCTAGCCTCTGTGTTTGGTGGCCTCTGCCCGTGGGCCAGAGATGCTTTAGCAAGGTCAGCTTTCTCCCTTCAGGCACTAGCATAGCCTGGGTGAAGCCCATTTCCTCATGCTCCTTGCCCTGACCTCTGTCCTTGGCCATTTGGCCATGGCCAGCCCCTGCCTGATGTTAGCAGCATCAAAGAAGGGAAGGGCATGAGACACAAGTGGAAACTGCAAAGCTACACACATTTCTTGAACTTCGGGAATAGGTCCAGGGCGGGTTGTGTGACGGTGCTTCTGGCCCCCAGATGTTTGTTTGTCTGTTAAGTTGCTCCATGTGTGTGGGTCATGTCAGCTGAAGGCTGGAAAGCAGGGGAGGGAAAAGCTTTGTCGCATGGCCTTGCAGAGCTTTGGTGTATGGATTTGGGGACACAGAACTCCAGTGTTCAAACATCCATTTGTTCATTTCCTCACTCATTTTCTCACGGGCTCTTAACCTCATTCACTCATTCATTCACATACTCAGTATACACCCTGGGTAGGACTTGAGCCAGGCACAGGAGTCTGGTGCAAAGGGTGCAGAAATGAAGAAGACATGTGCCCTGTTTCCCATAAACTCAGAAATGTATAGTTATAGCACCAAAATAACAGCAATTAACATCTGCCCTTTATAGTTTACAGAATGCTTTCACATCTCATATCCAACCTTCACCATATTCTATGTGGTAGGAATTATTGCTAAATCCATTTTGCAACTTTGCAGATGAGAAAAACAACAATCAGAAAAGCTATCCCAAGTCCTTTGAGCGCAGGTCCCGTGTGGTTTTGAATAGTTCCAGTCTGGAAGCGTTTTTTCTTAATCCCTCTGCCTGCCTTTTTATGACCAAGGAGTCAGCTGGTTTGGGATAATAAGTCACTTGTACCAGCTCTATTTGACTCCTTCAAATAGCTGGGGAGTAGCAATATTTTACAGAACTCTCCCAGAAAGACTGCTTTCGTTATGTTCTTGAGAGTTCAAAAGTGGGTTGCAAGGTTTCCACTATTTTGGACTAAAGTTGTGATTTTTAACTTGGGATGCACTTTGGGAGCTTAGAAACACTCAGGCCTGTACCCCAACCCAGAGACGGTGATTAATTGGTCTGAGATGGGGTCCAGGCATTGTGTTTTTATCCATGTCCATTCTAAGCTAAGGTGCTCCTTGACCCTTTTAGTTTCAGCCAGTCCTGCAGGTGTCCCCTGACAAGGAGTGTTGGTAGAGGGGCTGTATGCTCCAGTGGCCTTGGCTTGTGGTGTCTCATGCCCTGCTGGGCTCCCTGCTGCAGGGTTGGGACCCTCACGGACAGCTCTCTGGACACTAGAAGGTAACATCTAACTAGCAGTGATCTGGAAAGTAGGATGAGGGACCAAGGTTAAAGATCGCCTTCAGTGACCCAGGAAATTGCTGTGAAATAGTCATATATGATTTTCGCACTTTCATATACAATACTTACAGAGGTAATGTACATATTGTACATGAAATGTGCCCAGGAGAGGGGGCACAGAGATGAAACAGACATACCCCTCCTTTCATGGAGCTCATGGTCTGGAAAGGAAATACACACAGAGATCATTTTCAATAGAATATGACATAGACAATGGGGTGACAGACGACCTGCCTGCAGAGCCTCAGGGAGGCTGCACCTCGGAGGGGACACATGATTTGGTTTTGAAGGGCGAGCTGGATTTTTCCAGGCCCAGCTGTGGGAAGCACGTTGAGAGTAGAAGTCGCGTCAGGAAGAGAGGCAGGCAGTGAACAGGAAGAGTAAGAAATCCAGCTAGAGGGGGAACTGGGGAAAGATGAGGCTAGGGCCGGAAGATTGCTGCTTTGCACCTTATTCTGGAAGCAACGGAGAACCAGGAAATGATTTTAAGCCTGGGAGTGACTCTGTGTCTTGAGAAGATCACTGGTGCAGTGGCCTGGGGGAAGCTTTGGGATGGCAGTGATTCCAATGAGCAGAAGAGGCTGGAGGAGAGACTTATTAGAGCTTAGGACCAGAATGGGCCGCGGCTGGAGGTTGGAGAAAAGGGGCCAGAGAGGGATGCTCTAGCCAAGGCCCCAGGGAGGAGGAAAGGATCCTTCCCAGTGAGTGAGGGGCCAGAGATGGATGCTCTAGCCAAGGCCCCAGGGAGGAGGAAAGGATCCTTCCCAGTGAGTGAAGGGCCAGCAACAGCTCCTATAACCGCTATTAGACAACAGACCTCCCGGGCAGGCTCCATCCTGAGCCCATCTTCAGAGTCATCACAGGAGATGCTTCCCCAGGAGCCTGGTCCTGCTGCATCGCCCCTCCAGCCCCTCAATTCCCTAAGGAGGCTAGGCTGCATTTGAATGTCTGGTGCAGGCATGCCCACGTGTGGGGTCTTAAACATTAGTGTCTGCCTAGTTGACCAAATGCTCTGGGCTCCCCAGGGCTGAGAGCTATTAGGGAAACAAAAGAGAACCCTTTTAATTAGACTGCATGTCCCTGCAAGGCGAGGAGAGAGGAACAGAGCCCCAGTGATTCTGGTGATTATATGCAACAGGGGAAAAGTTTAAAACATCTGGGTGTATTTATACCTCCAGAGCCATGACCAAAACACACGAGGATTTAAGCGAGCTGAACCTTCCTCTCGGCTTTTGTTTAAACTTATTTGCAGACGCCTGGGAGGATCTAGTGATGACGGGAAGCCTCAGGGTCAGCCCTCCCTCACTCTCTGGGGATGCTCACCTGCCCTCTAGCAAAGCCAAGGCCTGGGGAGGAGAAGAGGGGAAACTTATTGGTCTGAAAAAGTTACCTTTATACTGTTGCTCAGGGCACCTCTTGTTATATAATCAAATATCCCACTTTGTACGCAGCGGGCACACAAGGGCACCAAAGCTAGGGTAGCAGTAATGGGCAGAGAGATCTCCAGAAGGTTTAAGACTTTCATCTGAGAATTACATAAAGCCCCACACCCAGCTTTCTGTAATACATAAATACACGTCCTAAAAAAGGAAGGGGAAATAAGGAGCGATGAATTATTAAGAGATCTGTCCTCAAACGTCACTGGCAAACGCAAACCAAAGGTTGACTTCCCTTCATCCCAGAAGTGTCTGTTTTGCAGAATCTGGCAAAATTCACTGAGACCCTTCAGAGTGGTTGACTTTTTAGTGCAAATAACAAAGAAGAATGCCCTTTTGTAAAAGTTGCTCCCAGTATAAGACCTAGATGTCATACTAAAGCTAATAGAAAAAATAAGGAAATGAAGACGGCCAGTTCCTTCTCCCTTGACGAAACGCCCAGGACTCATCTTCTAGAATAGTCAGCTCTAAGCAAGGCCCGTCACCCTGAGAGTCACAGAAGACAGAAAGCTGCTCTCCTGGCTGATGCTGCTTTTTTGGTTTCCTAAGAAAGACTGCTTTGCCAAAGCGTTTTGAACAAATGGTGCCATTTGAAAGAAGGCAGGGATAGAACAGGAGCCGTCGAGCTTTAATTTCTCTGCTAATTAATGGTTGATCATCTATCCTTTTATGATTCTTGACCCCAGAAGGAAAATTTAGTAGTACTTTTAGATTTTGCACAGTTGTGCTAAATGAGGTGTGTAATGCACTAATTTAGTGCCTTGTTAGCCTAAGCGGGGCTGCCCCAGCCCCCTGCTCCCCACGGAAGGCTTTCTCCAGAGCCATGAGGGAATTTTCCTGGGACATGCATGGCTTCTCTGGGCTCAGATGCCTGAGACGTCATAGCCAAGTTGGGGGCTCACCCCACCCACCCAGGGGCTTCAGACATGGGCTTGGTCCTTCATTTTAATGAGACCATTTAAACCCTCAAGTCTACAAGCCGCTTCACAACAGTGTCCCCCCCAGAAACCAATTTTACAGCCCGTGCAGCTATTTCTCACATCTCAGTACCACCCCTCCAAGGGAAAACCAAATCTTAGCCCTGGGAGAGGATTTCTGTTTGTTGAGATGATGGACAGTTGGTGACGTTTATATTTAATACAGGCGTTTAGACTAGACATTCCTCTGGCATACGTGCCAGCTCAGTAAATGTCCGGGCTTGCTGCATATATGTGTGAAACCCTGAGAAGCCTGGGCCAAGCTGATGGATTTCCGGGTCCAGGTTGTAAGAACTTGCAGAAAGGCACTTGCCCTTTGTGGACCTCTGCTTTCCCATCTGTTAAACGATCTGTAAATCTTCAGCCCTAAGGTCCCTTCCGGTTTTGACATCCCATCATTCATCAAGTTGGGAATGCCAGAGGCAGGCTGGGTGTCATAGCCCTTGTAAGGGGTTCAGTTCGGAAGAAGAGTTTTGAAATATCAGAACTCTTCAGAAAGTCCATATTCTTTGGCCCACCAGTTCTATTTTAGGGAACATAACCCAAGAAGAAAATTAGACAAATGCATGAAGAAAAAGGTATTTATGAGACTACAGAAATTATTTAAGGGAAATAAAATCTTGGCTCTGAATATATGTATTTTTTTCCCATCTCAGCTTTCACACATATACAATGGCAACTATCAAACATCTCAGAAGATCAGGAAATAAATGATTTATTGGCTGAAGGTTCTTCATGAAAACTTTGGATGACCGAAACTGTTTGATATCAACACAACTCTGGCATCTTTTTTTTGGGGGGGGCCCATTGAGTGGCATGCTGGATCTTAGTTCCCTGACCAGGGATCGAACCCGAGTCCCCTGCAGTGGAAGTGCGGGGTCTGAACCACTGGACCGCCAGGGATGTCCCTATGCAACTTCATTTTAAAACTGTAGAGACAAAATGTGTAAAGGTTTTTGAATGCAGAGCCACTTGCCTAGTTCGTGTCCTTATGATTCCCGAGTGTCAGTCTTGCAAAGGCATTAAAGATGATCCAGGCCAGCCGCCACGTTATACAGACAATGAGGGAACTCGCCTCAGGTTTGAGAGCTGGTTACATCAAAGACAGGGCTAGTACCTGTCTCCCAACGCCCATCTCTAGACCAATGTTGTAAAAACACCTTTTCTCTCCAGGCACCTATGGAGGATGCAGCAGGTTGAGACTTCCTTCTGGAGTTCTCCAGCTATGAATTCTGAGAGCTCAGGTTACTTCCTTCTCAGTGGAGGTCCTTGGCTCTGGAATGAGGCTCCCTGCAGATCCTGAGTCTGGACCAGCCATGCCAGGAGCTGGGGCATTCACAGCACAGCGACTGCCGGCACACTGGGGCTTTGGGCCATGTTCTCCTCTGAGAAGGATGATGGTGGTGAGAAGTTTTTCTCTGAAGTAAGTTGCTCTTTGGGGTTAATGTGTCCTTTTGAGAGGGAAGGAGAGGTTGGAAAAGTCAAAATATTGGATCATCTGAATACCATTTACAAGTTCCCCCGAGAACATCCTCACTTCTGGGAACAGTGCTGGGTCATTGGGTGGAGGGAGAAAGGGAGGAGGGGGATGCAAAAGAACAAGACTCTTCCCCCGCCCTCAAGAAGTTCAGAATCTAAGAGAGGGAGTAATCATGTGGGTGAGGGGCTGCAGAATAAAGGAGCCTACAAGAACCTGAAGGCGTACAGACCCAATACATTCTGGGAGACCCAAAAGACATTCTGTTTACTTTGGAGGGAGGAGATCCCTGAAGGCTTCCGGGAGAAAGTGACCTTTAATAGGCTTTCGAAAAACAGAATAGATTTCAACATTTGGAGGTAGAGGAAAGGGCATGAAGTTGAAGGAAGCAGGGGGTGACAGTAATTGCAGGACAGCACTGTGGGAGAGGGACCGGAAACAGGGAAGGGACCGACGTGGCTGGAACTCGTCGCATGTGTGGAAACACGGCAAGGGAGCCATGTGTTGGTAGGAGGTGGGGGGTCATGTCTTCAGGGGCTTGAAGACCCTGAAGTTAAGTTTGAAGTTAAAATAAGTTTGGACTTACCCGATAGGCAGAAAGGAGGCATTGCCTGCAGGATTTTTTTTTAAATAAATTTATTTATTTATTTTGTATTTTATTTTTGGCTGTGTTGGGTCTTCGTTTCTGTGCAACGGCTTTCTCCAGTTGCGTCGAGCGGGGGCCACTCTTCATCGCGGTGCGCGGGCCTCTCACTGTCGCGGCCTCTCCCGTTGCGGAGCACAGGCTCCAGACGCGCAGGCTCAGTAGTTGTGGCTCATGGGCTTAGTTGCTCCGTGGCATGTGGGATCTTCCCAGACCAGGGCTTGAACCCGTGTCCCCTGCATTGGCAGGCAGATTCTCAACCACTGCGCCACCAGGGAAGCCCCGCCTGCAGGATTTTGAGCTGAGTTGTGTTTTAGGAAGATTTTGCTCACGGTGGAGGGGAAGAAACTTAAGTCAGAGGCAGTGGTTTTGGAGAGAATACAGGAAGATACCATTCCCACCCGCCCCCCTCCCCCTTCTTCCAGGTGATGTGAGCATAGGAACCAAGCCCTTCAGTTCTCCTGGGTCTTTTGGCGGTTCTTACAACCTGCAGAGAGAACCTTCTGATCTGGTTGTTTCCGCAGCATTATTTGGGAGCCAGGAAAAGTAAGGAGTGTCCTCAGTAGCCCCTCAGGGGGCGATGGAAGGTTGATGTCCTTCCCACCACCATCCAGGAGAAATTCTGCTCCCACCTGAGAGCTGTGACCCCAATCTGGTTCTGAGCCTGAAACTAGAAAGCCACATTTTCCAGCGAAGAGATGCCGCAGGAAATAATAATTCTCTCAAGATATAGGGGCCAGGAAATTCCTTCAGGAATATAGAGAAGAGGTGAGGCAGAGGTGGGCAAGGCAGGGAGCAGCTGCCCGGGATCCTCCGGGCACACATACTGGGCTGGGTTGGGGTGGGGATTTGTCCAGAACTGATGGTTGAAAAGGACTTTAAAGGTAGTCTAATGGGATGTCTCATGCGCTTCTGCCGTTGAATTCATGGTTCTTACTCTACAAAATGGTGAGGATGAGCTAAACGACCCGTAGGGTCTTTATCACAGGGTCATTTGATGTTTGTAGTAAAGACCGGTGTTCTTGCTCTGGGCCTTGATCTCACTGTCTCACTCTCCCCAAATGAAAATGCAATCAACAGAGTCTCACACATCACCCACGTTTGGGCTGAGGATTCATGAGAGGACATCTGGAAACTTCCCTTGAAGGGATACATCTGGGCCTGATTACCTTCTTATTTACTGTCTTTTTACTCTGGAGACAGACTCGAAGACTTACCCCAGGGAACAATAACAGAAGCATGCACACCATCCCAACACACCTTCTAAATTACCCCCAGCCCGGCTGCAGGCAGAGACCGTGGAGGAATCCCCACACGCACGAACTCAGCACGCACGCGCGCACGCACGCACGCGCCTTTTCTCCCCCTTTTTCTGTCTCGTGTCGGTGAGACAGTGAATTGCCTTCACTGTCAGGGATGCGAGACCAGGCTTGTCCCTGTCACTGGTAAAGTCCTGCCCTTCCCAGCCTCCCACTCCAGGCTGCCTACTGGTTTCCGCCAGCAGATGGCGCCCGGAGCTCTCAGACCACCGGGCCACATCCTCGGGACTGAACTCCTGGCCTCCCACACCCCAAGCCTTGGAATGGGATAATTTGGGAGTCATCTGTGGGAGGGCTGCCAAGGACTTAAATTTACTCTTTAGAACTTGGATAAGTTTCCCCAGGGGCACTGGAGGGGAGAGAGGAAAAGGGGAGGGGGGCAGCGGCTCCCAGAGTTGGGGGGCGGATCTGGTCCAGCTCTGGCAGCCAGACAGGTCCTTCCTGCAAGGCCCCGCCCAAAAGGGTATCTGAAGCCAGGGCAGGTCACACCCTGCAAGGGAAATGCTTTCACTGGTGTGAAAACCCAAGAGAAAATGATTCGCAGACCAAAAATGAAGCCAACAGGAGCCTCGAAATCATGGGCATTTCTCCCACTCCCAATCTCTGACTCATTCCTGAACCCCGGGTTTCAGCCTCACCTATTGTGTGAAGCTGTTGCTGACCTGTGCACCTGCTGTCAGAATTAATCACCCGCTGCCTCCTTGGGTCTCTGGCGCTCCATGCCTGCGCATGGATCACAGCTCTCCCAGGGTGAGAGGTACTGCATAAGTGTCACCCCCATTTGACTGTGGTTATCCCGGGCCAAGGGCCAGACCCCACTTATCCCAGAATCCCCATGAGCTCAGAACGGTGCCTGCTCAGAAGTCCTGGAGAGTCAGGGCGCAGCAAAGAAAATTCTTTCTAGAGCCTGGAGAAAATTCTACCAGTGAGGTCAAAGGAGAAAATCCCTCTTAGGCAGGGTCACAGGACTCCTGAGGCAGGTGAGAGACACACACACACAGACACACACACACACACCTCCTGGAGCAGCAGAGGAGGGAATGCAAAAAATGTTGTGGTGCCAGCCGCAGAGAGGTCTGGAAATGCCTTCTTAATTGAACCTTTCTGGGAGCAGGCTGGCTGGAGGAGGGTCAGGAACAGAGAGGAGCTGGAGAGGAAGGGCCTAGGGGCTCTGACCCTGCCTCCTTTTGGAAGCTTACAGACAGCAAAGGTGGGGCCTCTGGTTTCTTCCTAGGAAGTACCATGTGGCAATGCTGCCCCTCGAGAGAGATTTGCTCTCTCCTTGAACAGTTCTGTCTGTAGGAAAGTCTTTCCTGATAGAAGCCCGAGTCCATTTTCTTGCAGCTTTCACCCACTGGAGCCACCCAGGACACATCTACTTGCTTGGATAGGAAATGTATGCAGTAGAGACGGGGTGCAGGAGCCTCTGCAGAGTCCCTACTAAGTGCCAGACATCCTGCATACATTATGTCCTGATCAAGAAAACCCTGGGGTGGGGGGTGGGGGGGTTGGAGGGCTTCCCTGGTGGCACAGTGGTTAAGAATCCGCCTGCCAGTGCAGGAGACACGGGTTGGAGCCCTTATCTGGGAAGATCCCACATGCCGCAGAGCAACTAAGCCTCTGCACCACAACTACTGAGCCTGCGCTCTAGAGCCCGCGAGTCACAAATACTGAGCCCGTGCGCCACAACTTCTGAAGCCCGCGTGCCTAGAGCCCCTGCTCCACAATGAGAAGCCGCTGCCATGAGAAGCCCATGCACCACAACGAAGAGTAGCCTCCGCTCGCCGCAGCTTGAGAAAAAGCTTGCGCACAGCAATGAAGACCCAACGCAGCCAAAAATAAATAAATAAAATAAATAAATTTAAAAAAAAAGAAAAAGAAAAAGAAAACCCTGGGGGGATTGCTGCTATACGTGTTATTGTCCCCCTGTGGATGTGGACGAGGAAGGCAGCTCCGAGAGGTGTGTAGCCTGCCCAGGACACACATTTTGCACGGGCTTTCATCTTGCCTGTCTTCCGGCTTCTTTTCACACAGCTGGAGACGGGGCGCTGTCTCCACAAACCCTCTTGTTCCCAGGCTACATGATGATGTCTCCAACGCTCCCTCCTGGTGCATGCATCCCAGTCCATCCTGGCCGGCTTCTGGGATGCCCTCTGCTTGGTCTGCATCCCTCTACAGCCAGGTTCCCAGACAAGGACATAAGGAGTCTTGTCACTTTGCTTGAAAAGCATTACAAGCCAGTTGGCAACTGATGTCCTTCTTTTTTTGCTTGAAGAAATAACATGAGCCTTGACTCCTGGACACACACTGGCCTGGGCCCACGGGAGGGCGCTGAGTAGCAGGTGGTGCCCAGTGTGAGGTCCACGGGCATTACGACCATCAGCCAGGCTGGCTGAGACAGTGCCTGCTCCCTTCCTCCCAGGCCTCTGAGCCACTGACCTGCCACTTGGAATATAGATAGCATTAGGTTTTTAATTAAATGTGATTTATTTTTTGGTAAATAGGTAATACATTCTCACGGTTTAAAATTCAAAAGGTACAAAAGGTAGAATGTGTCCCTTATTCCCACCACCCGTTACCCCTCTTCTAGTAACTGATGTTACCAGGTATATCCATTATGCTTATAGTACAAGTAAATATGTAAATTTTCCATATTCATTTTTATGTAAATCCATATTCGTTTTTCCTTTTTTTAAAAATGCAAATGTCAAGATACTATATCCTCTCTTCCACACCTTGTCTTTTTCTTGAACGTTTATATCTTCCAGTTTATGGACTGGGGTTTAATTCACTCTTTTCTGCTCCATGACACCAGCAGTCAATCCTGGAACCCATGTCCTGTGTGCCCAAAACGCAATGCACATGAAACCTTCAGTCAGTGCTTATTAAACAAATAATCGCCATGTAGATGTTGAGAGATTACTACTACAAATACATTCTTGTTTACATTTCCTATGACATTTTCCAGGAATTCAAGAGACTTTGCACTGATCTTTGGGGGATGTGACCCCTACTTATAAGAAAAATCATCTAGGGATTGAAATGATTTATTCAAACCAAGTTGCTGCTCCATTTCAGCTACTCTGATTTTGTGCTTTGGAGGCATTACAGTTGAGCTCCAGAGAAATGAGAGATTTGGTTGAGTTTTCTCAGTAATAATTTCAATGTATACAGACAGGCAAGGATGGAGTCAGGCTGTCAGTATGATGCAGTCATGGGACTCTACTTCCTGCTTCTACCTTGAGCTGAAGACAGAGCATGCACCTAACCATTTCTTTTAACCTTTCTTCTAGCTTCCCTGGCTGTAAAGCAGTGATAATTCAACCTACTGTTAGGATTTTAAGTGCTCCAAAGTATTAAGTACCTAGCATTAAACAGCACAAAAAATATATTAAAAAAAATACCAACTAGCAAAGTGCTAAAAATGACACTCTGTCTTTCCTTAAGTATATTCTAAGAAATGGAAAAGCTGGCCTCTGGGGGGCTGCATGCAGAGCCCAGTCGTCTAGGAAGCTTTCCATGATATATGTGCAATAACTTTGTTAGACTTGAGAAAAGATCTAAAACAGACATAGTTTTAGAGCATTCATGATAAATGGTTCTTCACAAATTGAAGCTGATTATTTCTCTCCCTCGCCTTCCCAGAGAGGTGGTCCTGGCCTTTAAACATGGTTCATTCCTGGAAATGCCATCTTAAAGGCAAATCCTACTTTAATTGTATGGTTAAAGGCCCCTCTCTCTTCATGAGAGAACTGAATGGATGAAGGTGACAGGAAGAGGGAAGAGGCATTTTTAGGGCATGTCTAACAAGAGTGGGGACAACTGAAGCCTGCTTCAGATGATGCTCTATGAAGAGAATGCAGTTGACTGTCGCAAACGGTGCAGTTACTGAATTACGTAGATGGCTGTTGAAATAAAAAAGAAATACCGATTGAGACCATAGTGAAGAGCTGGACCCCCCCTAGGAGATTTGGAAAGTCGTTCCCCAAAGAAGTTTACTCCTCCATTTTCTCCTTCCTTCACCTACCTATACATCTTGGTCCAGTGTAAGTGACCACCTTTCCGTGCCTCAGTTTCCTTCCCTGGAAAGCAGCCTTGCAGTGGTCCAAGGAGGAGGAAAAGGCCTGTGGGTCTCCTGAGGGGGAGGAAATCACATCCACCACATGATGCAGAGCTTGGAGATCAACTGCAGGCTGAGCCTCCTCTCCAAGCCTAAAGGACCAGGAGCATCTGACACCAGAAAACTAGAAGGCAGCTAATTAAGAAGTTAGCTGTAGGGCCAAGTCAGTCTCTGTTGGCTATACATTCTTTGTCTACCATTTTCAGTACCGACTTTAAACATGTAAGGGTTTGCTTTTTGAGTTGATGCGTGGCTTTGGCGCTCAGCAGAAAAAATCTGGGGAGAGCTCAGTGAACTTTCTCCCTGGAATAGAGGGCACATCCAAATGCGGGCTGGGCATCTCCCCTCCTCCCCCCACCCCCCCCGGTCGGGGTAGAGGACAGGGACAAATCTCCACTATCGCCTGCTGGGAAGCAGTAGACCTGGCAGCATGCACCTCGGGGGTGTGTCTGAAGTTGGGCTCAGGTCCTCCTGGGTGAGCTGGCATAGTTCTCCCTAGGGGAAGTACCAGAGAGGCCTGGCTCAGAGGAAGCTGCCTGGCATCATCTTCGGGAGAGAGTGATTGGGCAGATACCGTCTCTTCACCAGCTTGGCAGGAGTCTGGTCCTGTGTGGGGAGGCGGAGCGTTTTCTTGCATCAGGTGAGCACTCGCAGGACTCCTGTCCTTTCTGTAGGCAGAGGGAAACCAGTGTCCGCAAGACAACAGCAAAGCTGCGCAGCCGTTCATGGCTTCTCTCGGTGCGCACGGGCTGTACAGCCGTCTAGCCCTTGTCTACCCAATGTCCATTGTCCCTTCTCCTTTGGTAACAGACCCCAGTTTTATGCAAAGTGTCCATGAGACTACATTCCCAGTCATCTCTGCAGATGGAGTGGCCCATGAGATGCAAGCGCAAGCCATTAGGTGGGTCTTCAAGGGGGCTGACCTCGAGGGAAGGGACCCCGGGGACCCTTGCCCTTCCACTTCTTTCTCTCTGGGTGCAGAGGTGATGGCTAGAACTTAAGTGGTCATCTTGGTCCACGAGGCCCATGAGGGAGTCATGCTCTAGGAATGGCTACAGAAAAATCTAGAAGGAGCTCTAGTTCCTGATGATTCTGTGGACGGCAGCTATCTGCCAATGCCTTTTTGATGAGCAAATAAACCCCCAATTTGACAAAGTCAAATTTGTGATCTGAGCTCTGTTACTAACCATACAAAATCCCTACCGGATACAGGCTGACTCAGAAAGTAGTGAGCGCCTAGTTGCTGGAGATGTGCAAGCAACCTCTGTGGGGTTAGGGGGTGAGGGCACCGGCAGGGGGTGGGTGGGTAAGAGCAGAGTGTGAACCAGAGCCTTTGGCATTTGGTACCGGTGACCCCAGCTGCACTGTACGTGTACCATAGGAGCCCTACGGAGTGTTCCACCCCGGCCTGTTGTGGCTCTAAGTTCAACAGCTTTACTCTGAGCCTTAAAGCACCAGGCTACAAACAGAAATTCCCCACAACTTAGGGGCCTGTTTGAACTGTCTGCTTCTAAAACCCTAGGATTTGCAGTAGAAGAAACCTTGGATGCAGGGGTGCAGGTGGCTGCCTGGATAGCTCCAGTTTCAGCATGACCGCCATTTTGGCCTATAGGGGGCGCTAAGGACCTGTGGGATCCCTGTCTCCTCTCTGGCTGGGTGTCCAACCATCCCTATCCCCCGCCAAGGAGAGAGGAAAAATGGGGCTGGGGCCGGGACTAGGTTACAGTGGATGGGAACGAAGTCCTCTCCCTTTCCCCTGTTCTTCTTAAAGATCTAAAAATGCAGAGCATCTGGTTTTAAAGTTCGGAAGAAAATCCGCCCCCTCCCCACCCACAAACCCTGCAATGAGAGTTTGATATTTCTGTCCCTGAATCTGGGGCTGGGACGGGGGCCTTGGAGACCCGCCAGCAGTCCTCACCACGTATTGAGCAAATGAGGAAATTGGCGGCCCGAGAAGGGAAGCGATGGGTCCAAAGCCACACAGGGCAGGGCGTTAGTGGCAGTGCAGGGACAAGAATCTGGGCTTCCAATTTCCAGTCTAGAGTTCTTTCCACCACACCCACCACCGTGGCTGCGTTTGTTTTCTTTTCCAGCCCTTGGGGAACTCTGGCAGGGCTGGGGGTCTGATGTGAACTGGAATCTGTTTAATTTCACCTCTCATTGCTTCTGCTGGCTTGCCAGCACCGGCTTACAGAGGCAATTAGAACCAGACATCCCAGAAGGGCATTCCAGGGAGATCTCTTAAAATTCCACAGCAGCTGGGGACTTGCCTTTTCCTGCAGGGATCATCTGGTGTGTAAATACCCAGTTGTGTAAGTCACGGGGTGGAGGGGGATTTACACACACACACACACACACACACACATACATGCTATCTCTCGACACACACTCACCCACAGACAGAAAAATAAGAGAAATATTCAGTAGCAATCTCTTTCCTTCCTACCTCCCAAAGAGAGAAGTTAGCAATTTACAGGCCGCCCTGGGAACATCGAATTACTAGCTTCTGAGGGGTGAGTACTGTTTGTACTGGGCGTGGGTGACGGAGGGGTGAGGGGACATTCCTGTTTTTCTTCCACCCCCTGCAGTTGGCTGCTTACTGCTGGGCTCTGGGCAATGGCCCGGGGGTGTTGGTGACCAGCTCAGGGAATACACAACCACCGGACCCTGGCTCAGAGGTGTTATGTTCCTCTGTGGGAAGCTGAGCCTCCAAAAGACAAGACAGCAGAGCAAAGAACCCCAGCCCAGGCCCCCTGACCTGGACTTAGCCACCTATGACATCCAGGGGCAGGGACACCCAAAACTGAAGGTGGACCCTGGGTCATGAGTTGATGGCAGCCCTCTCTGCTTCTCGGGACTCCCATTCCACACTTGTCATCAGGAAACCTTGCTTCGGCCAACGATGTGCTACTGTGAAGCTGACCAGTGTTCGAGTACACCCGGAGGGCCTTTGGTCAGAAGTCAGTGGGAAATGGCTGAAGGCATTGGGGAAAGTTGGGAAACCCGCGCACCTTCCTTACCTGAGGGTCATGTAAGAGCACCTGCTCTAACTGTGATTTACAGGAGGATAGACAGAAGGGGACCAAAATGACATCCTTCTGACATGTCTACATACCCAGTTAGTTGCATAGCTTGGCCTAGAACTTCCGTTCCCAGACTAATGAAGAGAAATAATATCCCAACGCTAGTGTCTGGGGACAGACGCTCTCCCTTCTTGCCTGGTTGGCCAGGATGGTGCCACCTCTAGGCTGCCACTCCCAGGTCCTCCCTTTGAGGTTGGATATTCGCTTGAATATCCTGGAAGAATAGCTGTAAAACAATAAAAAATTAAATCTGTTCATGATTACTATAATTTTTATTAAACATGCCCTGTAACTCTGGCTACCTTTTAAAAATACGCCCTGGATTTTGTGGTTACTTGGTGATTGACCGTCAACCCATGTGTTATGTGATATTTCATGTTACCAACTGACTTTCCAGCTCTGTGTTATCCGCTTTCTTGTGATCCCCACTTGCTGATGTCCCTGAGATCTTCTGTCTGTGTTCCAGATGCAGCATTCTTTACCAACCCCACGCTCAGGGAGAGAGGTCCGTTTTGCTGTTGGTATTTGTGTTTGGAAGGAGAAGTACGTTCATTCATTTGTTCCTTCAACACCATGCCCTTGCTGCTGCTGGGAATTGTACAAGGTGCTGGGGCGGGGTGGGGGGGATGGACAGAGAACTTGGTCTTGAGGAATTCCAACTTTGGTAAAGGGAGAGAGAACATGCCCACAATTCACTCTAATAGAAAATAGACCCTATAAGAGAAGGATGATAAAGTGAGTTCAGAGGAGAGGAAACCACTTCTGTTGAGGGTGGGTGGGGTAACAACCAGGGGAGACTTCCTGGAGGTGGTGGCATTAAAATTGTGCCTTGAAGGATGGGTAGGCTTCTGATGTGCAGAGGCTATGGAGGCTGGGGAGGTGGGGCAGAGCATTCTAGGTGGGGGAAGGTAGGCAGAAGGAAAGCTCGTTGGGTAACCATGACAGTGTCGGTATGGCTGGTTAGGCTGGTCAGTGGGGTCAGTCCTCGGAAGGTTACAGATGTTGGTGAAGGAGCTTGGGCAGCGGGTGTGGGGTAGCTGTTGTGGCTTTCAGCGTGGACAGGCATGAGGGCATAGTTACCTCTGAGAAAGGTGAGCTGGCAGCAGTGTGTGCATACATGTGAACAGGCTCACCCATGTGAGTTTCCCAGAAGATCCTTGGAGTAAAAGCCTGGTATTAATAACTTCTATTTGAGCAGTACTTTACAGCTTGCAAAGAGCTTTCACACCCTTTACCTTCTAATGCACACAGTGCTACTGTGAACAACTGTGTGATGTTTCCATTTTATGGATCAGGAAACAGAGGACTTGAACAGGTTGAACAGTGAGTCAAGGTTAAGGCCAGAATCCTGGTCCCATTTCTTCTGACTCCAAATCCTTGACTTGACTCAGCACTTTGCCAACCAGGCAAGAAGGGGGAAGGTCTGTCCCCAAACACTAGCCTTGGGATACTGTTTCCCTTCATTAAAAACACATCATGGGGGCTTCCCTGGTGGCGCAGTGGTTGAGAGTCCGCCTGCTGATGCAGGGGACACGGGTTCATGCCCTGGTCCGGGAAGATCCCACATGCCGCCGAGTGGCTGGGCCCGTGAGCCATGGCCGCCGAGCCTGCACGTCCGGAGCCTGTGCTCCGCAACGGGAGAGGCCACAACAGTGGGAGGCCCGTGTACGGCAAAAAAAAATGCATCATGGGTATAAAATTTGTTTAATCAAAGGGACAGGATAGTGTGTGTGTGTGTGCGCGCACGCACGCCTGCATGCCTGTGCGTGCATATGACCATGGGGGTGCTTGATATTAGACTGAAATATGTGGATGACAGTTTGGGTTCTCCTGTTTTTCTTCCAGCAGAAGAGCCATGGCCCTTATCTCAGGCAAGTCAGTCTGAAGGTAGTGGAGCCATAGTGCTGTCGTCAGCACCGTGTCTTTGAGCAATTGAACTATTGCGCCAATAAAGGCAGGAAACCTATAGGCCTTGTCATTGATAATAGGATTAATCACGAGAGACAAATTCCCCAGTGGTCCTTTGCCAACCTATCCTACGAGATGAAGGAATGCGTTCAGTCAAATACCTCCTCCATCAAAATCCCCAAGACAAAGGCCTGTCATTGACTGTCCTTCACGTTCTTGGTTGTAACCTTCTATCCAGTGGTTTGGGGGTCTTGTTTTCTTTGTATGTAGAATGGGCATAGGTGTTGGAGGTAATATGAACCTTCGTTTTAAAAGAACCTTCCAATTCTGATAGAGGGAAAATGTAATGTCACTTGTTCCAAAATTGACCGGAGTGACTCAGGTGGAGTGATGAGGGAATGGATTCATCCGTGTCCAGTTTCCGAGGATGGAGAACCACAGGCAGGCCGGCAGCAGCAGGTAGGTGCTCATTAACCCCGACACTGTGTGTTTCTCTGGGGGTTTGTGGTTCCAGCGTTGAGAGATATTTGAGCGCTGGGCCAGCAAGAGGCTAAAAACAGCCCTCTTGGGTTACTTGT
Source organism: Mesoplodon mirus (assembly GCF_964341445.2). Lineage (NCBI taxonomy): Eukaryota > Metazoa > Chordata > Mammalia > Artiodactyla > Ziphiidae > Mesoplodon > Mesoplodon mirus. The sequence goes on along the minus strand of NC_138982.1, from coordinate 37,898,052 downwards.
TTCAGGAAGCCTCTGAGGAGCTGGAATTCCAGAAGTTGTTTGGGAAGGAGGAGTGCTCTGGCCCCTAGGCGGAAGGAGGGCTCAGTAAAGCACGGGGCAGCCTTGAGAAAGGGAAGGGAGAGAAGAAACGGTGTTGGCTGCAGCGACCCATGTCAAAGCTGCTAGGGCCACCAAGTGAAATCCATCCATTTAACTAATGGGAACCCTGACCGGGGATATGACTGGCCCAACATCACCCAGCTAACTGATGATCCAGTTGACTTTTAGGGAGTGGGTCAGACCCTTTGCAGGACAAAGAAGGTCTTAGGAGGGAGGTGAGGAGAGGGCCAGTGGGAGCTGGGTAAGATCCCAGAGAGGAGGTGATGGAGCCCCTCACAATGAGAAGGACTGATGTGCCCTTGGGTGATGGCAAGCAGGATGGCAGCTAAGGACTGGATGAATGAACTGGGTGAGCTGTGATGGAGAGGGAGAAGCAACGGGGTCAGCTCATCAAGGAATGCTAGAGGATGGGACAGTAGGAGTCCACAAGGGGCTGCCCTGGAGGGCGCCAGCCAAGGGTGTAGACCAAACACCTGTATTCAAGTTCTACTTCACTACCTCCTAACTGTATGACCCTGAGCAAGTCACAGCATCTGAGATTTAGTTTCCTCAGTTGTAAAATGGGAAGACTACTCCCTACCTTACAGGGGTTTTGAGAGAGTTCAATGACATGGGATGTGTGGAAATGTTTAACAAAGTTTGCTCCTACATGAGTCGGTTAATTTATGCATACATTCAGCAAGCATGTGTATGTACCTACTGTGTGACTGGAAAATAGTAGGCGCTCAATCAGTGTATTAAAAAAATAAAATGGGGTTAGAAAAGGAATTCGATTTGTCTGCCTTTGATGTCTAGCATAATCACAGGTATTACGGAAGTTGGGCTATGGAACCATCAAAAAGATAAATGAGCTGCTTGGTATTCATCATTTTGGATATAGTTGATGGAGAGATCTGGGCTATTCATGAATACAGTGACTGGCAAGATTAAATGGAGGGGAAACATAGATAGATGTCATCCAGAGACACAGAATGGTTCTCCGTCAACAGAGAAGAAAGACAGAGGGCTGTCTAGCTCGAGCCTGGGCCATTTCAGTCAGTTGTAGAACACTTTTTTTGTTTGTTTGGTTTGGTTTGGTTTGGTTTGGTTTTTGCGGTACGCGGGCCTCTCACTGTTGTGGCCTCTCCCGTTGCGGAGCACAGGCTCCGGACGCGCAGGCTCAGCGGCCATGGCTCACGGGCCCAGCCACTCCGCGGCATGTGGGATCTTCCCGGACCGGGGCACGAACCTGTGTCCCCTGCATCGGCAGGTGGACTCAACCACTGCGCCACCAGGGAAGCCCTGGAACACTTTTTCCCCTAGTATAGGGACTTGGTGTTCTATTTCCTCAGGCCTAAGCTTCAGGACACTGGACACAGCTGGCTTCTCTAAAGATGTTTTACCCTATTTGTTCCTCCATTTGGGATCCTTAGGATTTTTAAGGGTCTATGAATATTGCAGTAGGGATTTGCAACCTATTTTCAAAAGTTCAAACATCCTATAAGCAACTACATGCCCTTACAATGAGATTTTATTTGGCCAGAATAACATCAATTAGCCATGTTGATCAGAGCCTCTGGTGTGTGCTTTGACGAATAAAAAAGAGAAAATACAAGCTGTTTAATAAGTTCAGAGTGCATAGAAGTCAAAAAATCTTTCAAACATGGGGGCCTAGAGCAGTAAGAATATAATAATAATAATTAAAAAGATCGAAAATAAAACTGAAAACATTGGTAATTCAATTCAACTCTCCCATTTTCCAGTTGAGGACCCAGAGGCCAGGAACCAAAGACACTCGTTCAAGGTCACAGAGCTGCTCACTGGCAAAGCCAGACCCAGAGCCCAGGTGCCCGGCCACTGGGCTTTTTAATGCATCTGTGTCCTTGAGCATGGTTTGGAAGTCTACTTAAATTGGTGCGTGGGTATTAGTAAACACAAGTCACCTTCCTAAAATCACTGCCTGGGTATCAAAGGGAAAAGGATTCTGCAAAAGGCTTTTCCTTGGGCTCCTCCTCTTTGGAGTCCAGTCACCTGAGTGGTTAGTCCAGCTCGTGTTTGCCTGATGGAATTTCCCAAGGCAGGGGGAAGACTGAAGGCAGGAACGCCCCGGGAGGTTCTTGGGGAAGATGAACATCCTCTCTTTATTTTCAAAGCAAATATTCTGGAAGGGAAATGGCAACACTTCCCAGAATTCAGGCTGAAGCAAAACACAGATGACATATCAGACTGGCATCTCATTCATGAGATGGACGGACACTGTTGCCAGGGGTCGCAGAGGAGATTGCTTGTCTGTAAATAAAAGATTGGGAGAGGTGAGAGACAGCTCCTACCTGAAAAAGGAGCATCTGGGTAAACCTAGGTTTTCCAGACAGGGAATTATGTGTAAGGACTAGAAGTGGTGAGCTGTTCAAGAAAGAGATTTAGTTGAAATGTGTTCCCCACAGTTCTCAGTAAACAGCAGAACACATTTAAATTTTCATCAGGGTACACGAATTCTGGGAACATTAGGCAAGATGAATTTAAGTTCACAGTGGCCAAATAGCTGTATATTTTCCTTTGGGAAGGCTAGTGATGTCCCTTGGTGATTTTTTTTTTTTTTTTTTTTTGCGGTACGCGGGCCTCTCACTGTTATGGCCTCTCCAATTGCGGAGCACAGGCTCCGGACGCGCAGGCTTAGCAGCCATGGCTCACGGGCCCAGCTGCTCCGCGGCATGTGGGATCTTCCCGGACCAGGGCACGAACCCGTGTCCCCTGCATCGGAAGGCGGACTCTCAACCACTGTGCCACCAGGGAAGCCCCCTTTGTGACATTTAATGATTATGTTTGGAATATGCATTTTTCTGTTTGGGGGCTTTCAAAATTTAATAAAATATTTTTCTTTAGATCCCTTCAAGCTGTTGGTCTCTCTAGTTTCCACAGATTTGAGACTTCGTCCTGGCCATGCTTTCTTCCAGTGAAGATGACATCCTCAGATTCCAGCTGGATATGCTTAGTAGTCACTCAGAACTTGTGCTCCCTTTCACCTGCTCCACATGACAACCACCTGGATCTTTCAGAAAAGTGGATCTGATGATGCCACCTGTCCCTGCTTAAGACCCCACGGTGGATTCCTATCGTTCTGAACAGTTAAACCCTCCTAATGTGCCCTATTTGTCCTGGCCAGGCCCAGTGGCTCCCTGCCTCTCTGGCCCTCGACTCTTCTTGCTGTAGCCACACTGCTTTCTTTTATTCCCTTGTAATCATCAGGGTCCTTCCTACCACAAGACCTTTATACAGGCTGCTCCCTCCGCTTTGCTTCCCCTTTTTACCTGATTAACACCTACCATCCTTTAGATATCCGCCTACTTGTCAGTCCCCGGAGGGAAACTTCCTCCACACCCGTCTCCATTAAATTCCCCATTTACATGTGCTGAGAGCAGCATGAACCCCTCCTTTAATAGTCCTGAAGACTTGAATTTTGTGTGCAGTTACTTGATAGTGTCTAATCTTTCCATTAGGCCTCCACTGGGTGCTCATGAGGACAGATAAATGACTGCTGTTACTTACCACTGTCTCCAGTGATGCGGACAGTGCCTGCTGTATAGTAGACACTCAGAGGTGCTTGACAGAATGAAGGGATGAGCTCACGTTGGCCCACAGTAGGCGCTCATTAGAGTACCTGGATGAGAATGGAAGGAAGAAAGGCATGAGGACTCAGGGGAGCTGGTGATGCTCCACTAACTTGCTCATGCTGCTGCACCGGGCAAGGCCTGTCCTCTAGGCAAGGCCTCCTGCAAGGCTTGGATCACTGTTCTGTGCTGCATGGGATCTGAGGACTTGAGGTTGGATCCTGAATCTACTACCTTCCAGCTGTGTGACTTTGAGCCTGTTACTTGACTTTTTTGAAATATTATGTTTAAAGTCAAAGTTCTAAAAGTTAAAAAATCTGTGAGGACACAAACAAAGCCAGTGGCAGTAAGAATGGAGAAAGAGTTCAAACAGTGATGAAGTACATCAATGGGTCTCAAAGCGTGGTCCCAGGACCAGCAGTATCCGCATCACCTGGGGACTTGATAGAAATGGAAGTCTCCAGCCCCATCCCAGATCTAGTGAGTTAGAAACTATGGGTCGGGAAGGTGGTCCCAGGAAGCTGTGCTTTAAGAAGACTTCCAGGAGATTGTGACGCATGTTGAAGTTTGAGAACCACCAGATTAGAGGCTGAGGGTGAGGGAGAGGAAAATGTTGAGGGCAGAGGAGGTGCTGAAAGGAAAATGAAGTCAACCAGGACTGTCTGAGAGCTTGGATTGCCTGTCTGTAACAGGAGTGATGCCTGACTTGTAGGAGCTGTTTGTCGTGCAGCATGGGTGGAGGGGAGAGATGCAGGGTAAGTCATCTACAGATACAAACCTTTCTTTTCTGAGGGACCTTAAGGAAGTTCTAATCTGGGAGAAACCCACATCTTGATTTCATGAGATGTCCCAACACAGCTTGAAACGGAACAAGGCCCTGGGAAATGGGACCATCCCATGCACCTGTGTCCTGGAGTATCTGGCAACCTCAGACACAGGGAGATTCAAACAGCATTGAAGAGACTTAGCTATTTCCTTTCCCCGGAAACATCCCGGGCCTGAGCGATCTGTTTGTGCTGGAGTAATCGCTTGCCTAATGAGGAGTTCAAATAGGCACTGTGCAGTTCACAGGAATGCTTTCTATTCTTGCCAAATAATCAGAACGTTTACTAGGTAAGACCTTGAGGGGATCTGAGCGCAGCCCCACCCATATCACCACAAAGTATTGAACAATAAACCCAACATCTGCTTTCTTCCCTGTGACATGAACACGGGGTTGCTGCTGAGACCAGGGAGCCATTGTTATAAATCCACAGACCTTGGAATCCAATGAACTCTTTTTCCACTCTGTGCTGATGTATTTTGCACATGCTTTGGCTATATTTTTTGTGTGTTTGCTTGTTTTAATCAATATGTCGTACATATATATGTTGACAACACTTATCTCTGGTTCTTTTACACTTTTGTCTATAGCAAAGTTTTTTCAAGAAACATTTATCATCATCATTATTATTTAAAAGCTAGTGTTCAGTGGGAGGGGTCTCTGGAAGATGAGGCTAGAGAAGCATATTCATTTATTCACTGATTTGATAAATATTTATTGAGCATCTATTATGTACCAGACACTGAAGATACAGCAGTGAATAAAATAAACGAAGTTCAGACCTAACGGACATTATATTCCATTTGGGAATGTAGACTATAAATAATAATAAATTATTAGAAAAGTATATTAGTACATCAGAAGTTTATGTGTGTTCTATTAAAAAAAAAAAAGGAAGCAGGAAAGGAAGATAGGAAGGGTGAGAGAAGAGGGTACTACTGTTGGGTAGTCAGGGAAGGAAGTGGGCCATGTACACATGTGGGGGAAGAGTTTACCAGGCAGAGGGAGTGGCTGGCAACAAGGTTCTGTTGGAAGCTTGTGAAGGGCCAGATGAGTAGGACTTTTTAGGTCACTGTAATGAAATTTGCCTTTACTCTGAGCCAGGTGGCAGTTATGGATTATGCACACAAGAGTTCCATGATCTGGCTTCTGAGTTTTAACAAGGAGTCCTCTGGCTGCTTTTTGAAAATAATAGTAGTGGGGCAAGGGAGGAAGCAGAGAGATCGGTAAGGAGGCTCCTGCAGTAATCCCAGCGAGAGATCAGGGAGATTTGGTTCAGGGTGGGAGTAGAGGCGGTGAACGGTGTGGATTCTGGATCTCTTTGGGAGATACAGACAACAGGGTTTGCTGATTAGATTGGATCAGAGAGAAAAGTAGAGTCAACTACAACCCCCAATTTTTGCAACTAGATGAAAGGAATGGTCTTTAGTTGAGATGGGGAAGGCTGTGGAAGAGGGCATGGGGCGGGACGTTTGAGAATTCAGTTCGGAGGGTTTAAATTGGGACAGTAATTACACACATTGAGCCTAGAATTATGAAAGACCTACTAATGAATTTTCGGTTTAATACAAAGACAACATAGAAATACAGTTTCTAGTGATCTTGTGAAAGATAAACTGGAGGCACAGAGATTAAAGGCAGGGAACACGCTAGGAAGCCATGGCCTTGGAGTTGATGACGAGACCCTGAACAAGGACAGAGGGGAGTAAGGGGAGGACACAGCTGAGAGATATCTAGGAGGTAGACTCAACTAGAAAAGGTGGCAGGATTAGATGTCAAGGCTGCGAGATGAAGGCCAGCCCTAACCATGTTTCCCAGCAAGACTAGGTCATGAAGATTCACAACCTAATACAGCAGACACTGTGAAATTCCCACATGGCAGCCAATGACCCAGCACTGTAAAACAACTATACCCCTATTTAAAAAAAAAATCATACCCAGGACATCAAAACTACAGGGTCACAGAGGAACTGAGGTGGTTATTTCAAGTTCTGATAATGGGTCAAATACAAGAGGCGTTACTCATTTGAATATTAATTAATAGCACTCAAACTTCAATTTAAATAGTACTCAACCCTCCGCATGAGTAAAAACTGAGCAGAGTTTTGTTATTTCTAGGCTGCTGTTTTACTGTTACCTTCTTCTGGCAGTGACTTGCTTTCCTGTTAAAACTTTTAGGCATTCCTTCTGTGCTGTATCTGTTACCCAAAGCAATACATAATGGACTAGACAGGATTATTGGCCCAAATGACAAAACCAGATGTAACATGGAAGAATTTTTTTCTGTAACCACACATAGGACTTCGGCCTCACACAGCTGTTCATTGTAAGTAGGAGGGTTCACACCAGGGACTCCAAAACGGGCAGTAAGGGATACAAAATCACCCATCTGCATTCCTTTGGGAGTAGGAAGTAGTGAAGGGGGGTGGTCCTCTGGGCTCAGCTTCTGGTGGAGGTAGCCTTAAATTCTTGCCTACAGGATGTGATATGCAGACAGTAAAGGGGCTGCTTTCTAGGCGACAGCATGGTGAAGAGAGTCTGGGGTTGAAAATCTGGGCTGCCCTGCCACTTCCAAATCCTGAGATTTGGGACAAGTCATGTTGCCTCTCTGAGCCCCAGTGTTCTCATCCATGGAATAAGGATAATATATTCCTTCTCTTAAATGTCTTTGTCAGGTTTTTCTATCAAGATTATGTTAGCCTCAGAAAATGGATAGAGAAATGGGGCCTTCGCATCTATTTTTCTAAAAGAGTTTGTGTAAAAATAGTACTATTAATTCCATAAATGTTTGATAGAACTCACCGGTGAAACCATCTGGGCTGGAGTGATCTATGTGAAAATGTTTTTGACTAAGATTATGAATTGAATATTTTTAGTAGAGGTTGGGCTATTTAGATTTTCTGTTTCATCTTGAGTCAACTTCGGTTAGTTATGTTTTTCAAAGAATTTGCCCACTTGATCTGAATTACTGACCTTATTCACATAGAGTTCATAGTATTCCCTTGTTAGCCTTTAATGTCTGTAGGATCTATAGGATATCCCCTCTTTCATTCTTGAAATCGGTCATTTGTGTTTATTCTTTTTTTCTTGATGAATCTTAATAAGGAATTATAAATTTTATTAATCTTTTCAAGGAGACAACTTCTGGCTTTGTCAATTTTCTCTATTTGAAGTATGTGTTTTATTTCACTGCTTTATACTCTTATGCTTATTATTTCTTTTCTTTAATATCAGATTTAATGCATTCTTCTTCTAGTTTTTTAAGCTAGAAAACTAGATCATTGATTTCAAAAGCTTCTTCCTTTTTAATATAGGTAGTTAAACTATAAATATCCCTTTAAGTATTGCTTTAGTTGATATATTGTATTTTCACTATCAATCAGTTCAAAAATTTTCTAACTTTCTTTGTAATTTCTCTTTTGACCCATGTGTTTAGAAGTGTGCTATTTAATTTCTAACTGTTTGGGGGATTGTCTAGATATTTTATTGCAATTGATTTCTAATTTAGTTTCATTGGTTTAGGGAAGACATTCTATAAGATTTCAATTGATTGAATGTGTTGAGATTTATTTTATGGCTCAGAACATGTTTGATCTTGGTCAGTATTCTATTTGCACCTGAAAAGGATGTGTATTTTATACTTATTGGGTGTGGAACGTTATATAAATACCAATTAAGTTAAGTGTTGTTTGGATTTATATCTTTACTGTTTGCTTTTTTGTATTCTTGTTATACGAATCACTGAGAGAGAGGTTCAGAGCAATCTTTTAAAGCATAAATAAGAATATGTCCTTCCCAATGTAAAATTCTCAGAGGCTTCTTCTTCTTCTTCTTTTTTAATATTTATTTATTTGGCTGCGCTGGGTCTTAGTTATGGCGCGCGAGATCTTCGTTGCAGGATCTTTAGTTGCCGCATGCCGGATATTTACTTGTGGCATGCGGGATCTAGTTCCCTGGCCAGGGATCTAACCTGGGCCCCCTGTATTGGGAGTGCAGAATCTTAACCACTGGACCACCAGTCCCCTTCAAAGTCTTCTTAGTGTGCTTAGAATAAGATGCAAATGTCTTTGGGTCTGTAAGAGACCACGTGATCCAGTCTATGCCTTTTTCTGAGAACTTTTCTTCTAGTATTCCACACACCCCTCCTCTACCCAACCCCCACTAACTACACTCTAGTCACTCTGGCCTTTTTCCTGTTCTCTGAACCCACTAAACTTATTTCTACCTCAGGATGTTTGCATTTGCTCTTCCGTTTGTCTGGGATTATGTTTTCACCCAGATAATCACATGCTGGCTCCTTCACACCCCTTCAGCCTCAGCTCAAATGTCACTGCCTCAGAAAGGCCTTCCATAACCTCTCTATCTGGAGCAGTCTTTATCACATCACCCTGATTTATTCTCTTTGTAGAGCTGTTCACTATTAGAATTAACTCTGTTTATTAATTTTTTGGTTTATGGTTTGTATGCTGTTTTTTTTAGTGTTGCATCCCTGAAGCTGAAAATAGAGACGTCTTGTGGTAGATGTTTAATAAATACTTGTTGGATGACAGAAGGATGGGTAGGTGGACTATCAGCATTTTATGTCATTCAAGATTATGTATCTTATTTCATAGATCTTTCTATCTGGGTGTTAAGACTGGACTGTGAGGTCTTAAAAACAGAAACTCATTCTACTTTAATTCTGTGTCTCTGGCATAGCATGGCAACTGCTCGGTAAATAATTGTTAGACAAAAGCATGGCTGGCCCAGGTGCTTTGAAAATGCTCCATACATACCTGTCAGCAGTCACTTTACTGCATCTCTCTTTTGAATCAACTAAACCAGAGTTTGGTACATGACCTTGTACATAATGTGTGCTCAATATGTATGAAAGAAGAAAGAAAGAAAGAAAGAAAGAAAGAAAGGAAGAAAGAAAGGAAGGAAGGAAAGAAAGAAAAGAAAGAAAGAAGAAAGAAAAAGAGAGAAAGGAAGAAAGAAAGAAAGGAGAAAGAAAGAAAGGGAGGGAAGGAGGGAGGAAGGGAGGGAAGGGGGAGGGGGAAAAGAGGGAAGGGGAGGGAGGGAGGGAGGAAGGAAATAAGAGAGAGAAGGAAAGAAAGAAAGAAAGAAAGATGTAAAGAAGAAAAGAAAGAGAGAGAGAGAGGGAAGGAGGAAAGAAGGAAGAAAAAAGGAAGGTAAGAAGGGACGTGTCACAGCTCTGATGGACACATTGGCTGCAAGTTTCAAATCTGGGTCCCCAAAGCCAAAATGTCAGAAAGGGTCTCCTTGCACCTTTGCTATCCTCAGATGTCATAAGAATTTCAGTACTTCAGTGCATGGTCCATTTCACCTCCAATCACAGGCACAGGAAGGGGGGGATATGGAAGTAAGCTTAGAAAGTCATGGTTCTTTCCCTATAGCGCCGCAGTATAGAACAGATGTCATGGCAGCAGCTTGGAAAAATGATGACCAAAGCATTTCCATGCACTTCTGATTAGCCGTGAAGGCTTAATTGTTTCTTAAATGTTTTTTGGAAATGAATCCTTACTAGTGAAGAAGAAAGGATGAGAAATGTGTATCACAGACCATGAAATCATTTCCGCCCCTGACTATTGAACATCCAGTGTGCTTTTCCTTTGAAGGATTCAAATCAACCTGGAAACTTTAAAATTTTGTCACTGTTCTGTGTACTCCTGAGTTCATTAGAACTCCCAGAACTTCTTCCCCGATAGACTGCAAGCCCCTTGTCTGTAACAGTTTCTTCACTCACCTCCTCCTGAGACTAGCCACCTGCTTGACCCCACATTGTACTCAGCAACAGGGCCTTACTTTGGAAAGATGCAGACTTGGAAGCTGCATTGTTTGCACCTGAGGTGCACGAATATTAAGATGATCAGTCAGCCTGGGTAGCCCAGCTGTCCCTCCAGCCACATGCTTCCGCTGTGGCTGTGCAGATTCCATGGTAAGGGCTGCCCACGTTTCTCCTGAACTTCACTTCGTTCTCTTTGTCTAGAATGGGAGGGAGAGCAGGGGGTAGTTGAGGTTCTGACATATGGTATTTCTGTTTCCATCCAGTAACCAGCCAAACCATTACAGAATATTAGGGATTTTAAAGAGTGGAAAATCTACTACAATTGGGCTACAGAGACATATAATTCTGGGGAGGCATGAACATTAGGACTAACCTCTTTTGGACTAAAAACCTGTATTATATTCCAATCATAAAAATCAGTAAATGCTACAGGTAGAAATAAAGGCTGCCACAGCCAGGGTGGAAATCGAATATGATTGCAAAGCTAAATCAAGATGCAAATGCATGGGGACTTCCCTGGTGGCGCAGTGGTTAAGAATTCACCTGACAATGCAGGGGACACGGGTTCAAGCCCTGGTCCGGGAAGATATCACATGCCGCGGAGCAAGTAAGTCTGTGTGCCACAGCTACTGAGCCTGTGCTCTAGAGCCCGCGAGCCACAACTACTGCAGCCCACGTACCTAGATCCCGTGCTCTGCAACAAAGAGAAGCCACTGCAATGAGAAGCCCGCGCACCGCAATAAAGAGTAGCCCCCTCTAGCCACAACTAGAGAAAGCCCGTGCACAGCAGCAAAGACCCAATGCAGCCAAAAATAAATAAATTAGTTAATTTAAAAAAAAGATGCAAATGCATTTAATTTCCCATCAGATCCTAATGTAATACTACTGTAGGATTCATAAAATCTAAATCTCTGATATTACACTGTAAGAAAAATGAGGTTTAGAATAAAAAATATTAAGATTAAGAAACGAGTTATTTCCTCATATGTGACTTTTGACAGGCATTTTAGGAGTGTAATATGTGGATCCATGTTTCATATTAAAAACATTTAGATTCATCAGGTTATTTTGAAATTAGAGAAAAAAAGTAGTGTATCAAAAAATCAGAGCTGGAAGAGACCCTCACAATCAGATTGTCCAACACTGTAAAATAAGAAGTTTGGCCTACCCAAGGGGTTTCTGAACTCCACTTCTTGGACTGGAGCCAGGTTCCTACAGTGCACTGTATCACCTTGCAAGCTTATTAAACAGGCAGATTGCCAGGCCCCATCCCTGGAGGTTCTGAGTCAGCCAACTAAGTCTGGGAACCACTGGATTCAAGGCACTCTCCCAGACATGACATTCAAGGAGCCTGTGACACCAGGCTTAGCCCTACCCTTCGTCACTAGGATGGTCAGAGTGAGGATGGAAATGGCATTAGGGTCCATCTGCACTGGGACTGGGCCTCTGTGTTTTAAAGGACTTTGGGTCCCGAATAAGTTTTCCAAACTCCTCGATTCATAGATGCCGTCCTTCTGGATCACCACTGCAAACCTATAGCTCCAGCCACCCTGATCTCATTCACCCATTCATACAGCAAATAGTTACTGAGTGCCTACTGGGAATGACAGACAAATACACAGAGACTTACAATCCAGCAGCTGTGGAGAAAGAGTAGGCTGCTAGGGGAGCATCTTGAAGGACCACCTCATCAGATTTGGGGGAGTCAGCTGGTGCTGATGGATGAGTGGAAGTTAGTCAAAGTGAGAGGGAGAGACCATCCTTGATCCATCCTCTGGAGGTGGACACATTTCCACTTCCAGCTAATAAAAGGGGAAAAAAAGATTCTGGGGAGGCACTAGGCAAACAGGAGTATCTGTAACAGAAGCCATCCAAATCATCCAGTATGCAATGTTAATTTCTTCATTTTGATAACTGTACCACGGTTATACAAGGAAGCTGGGTGAAGAGTATAGAGGAACTCTCTGTACTATCCTGAAAACTCTTCTATAAATTTAAATTATTTCAAAATAAAAAAGTTTTTAAAAAACAATCATTCAGATAGAGAAGTCAGAGGACAGACCTAAGGTGGTGACTGTGGGGATGGCTGATGCAGGCATATTTGAGAGACACTCAGAAGGTAGAATGAAGAAAATTTAGGAATTGATCAAATGAAGGAGGATGAAGAAGAAGGATGCTTTAGCCAACAGGGGATATGGAGGGCCATTCCCTGGGATGGAGAACAGAGGAAGTGAGGTCTGGGGGGAAAGATAATGAGACCAGATATGCACATGGTGACTTTGAGGTGTTTGCGAGAGTTTCAGGTGGAAATGATTGTGAGAGCACCGGGTATCTAGGTCTGAGGCTCAGAAGAGGGGTCAGCATTAGACGTAAATATTGGGGAATCAACAAGAAACAAATGAGGAAAATATGACCAAGAACATAATTGACATCATTGGAGTACATGGGGTTTTCCTGGAGATGGTACATAGAATGATAAATGAAAAATGGATGGAGGGCAGAACCTTAAAGAAGGAGTTAGAAAAAGAGGAACCTGAAAAGAACACCCCAAGAGGAAGAAAGAATGCCAGCTGAGCATGATGTTGTGGAAGGAAACAGAAGAAGGACTCTCAAGAAGGAGACAAGATCAGCCCTCAGGAAGGCCAAGCAAGATAAGAACAGCACTGCCTGTGTTCTTGGCGACCTTGGTGAGTTTAATCTTGATCTTCCCACTAAATGTTCTTGTTAGTGCAAAAACAATATGGAAAAATCACTGAATGCTTTTAAGCGCTTACTTTGATGAAACACGTCCTGGGCATCAAGCAGCCTGGCCTTTTGAAAACCTTTATTATTCATTTCTGACCTAATATTTATTGTTGTCTCTGTAAGTGGGGTGTGTGTACTAGTTTTTTTGGTTTTGAATTTTATTTTATTTTTAATACAGCAGGTTCTTATTAGTTATCTATTTTACACATAGTAGTGTATATATGTCAATCCCAATCTCCCAATTCATTCCACCACCACCACCCGCCCCCACCCCCGCTTTCCCCCTTGATGTCCATACCTTTGTGCTCTACATCTGTGTCTCTATTTCGGCCTTGCAAACTGGTTCATCTGTACCATTTTTCTAGATTCCACATACATGTGTTAATATATGATATTTGTTTTTCTCTTTCTGACTTACTTCACTCTGTATGATAGTCTCTGGGTCTATCCACGTCTCTACAAATGACCCAATTTCGTTCCTTTTTATGGCTGAGTAATATTCCATTGCATACATGTACCAAATCTTCTTCATGCATTCGTCTGTCGATGGGCATTTAGGTGGCTTCCATGACCTGGCTGTTGTAAATAGTGCTGCAATGAACATTGGGGTGCATGTGTCTCTCTGAATTATGGCTTTCTCTGGGTATATGCTCAGTAGTGGGATTGCTGGGTCATATGATAGTTCTTTTTTAAATTTTTTTAGGAACCTCCATACTGTTCTCCGTAGTGGCTGTATCAACTCACATTCCCACCAACAGTGCAAGAGGGTTCCCTTTTCTCCACACCCTCTCCAGCATTTGATTTTTGTAGATTTTTTAATGATGCCCATTCTAACTGGTGTGAGGTGATACCTCATTGTAGTTTTGATTTGCATTTCTCTAATAATTTGTGATGTTGAGCAGCTTTTCATGTGCCTCTTGGTCATCTGTATGTCTTCTTTGGAGAAATGTCTGTTTAGGCCTTCTGCCCATTTATTTTTTAATTTTTTTGCGGTACATGGACCTCTCACTGTTGTGGCCCCTCACATTGCAGAGCACAGGTTCTGGACGCGCAGGCTCAGTGGCCATGGCTCACGGGCCCAGCCTCTCTGCGGCATGTGGGATCTTCCCGGACCAGGGCACGAACCTGTGTCCCCTGCATCGGCAGGCGGACTCTCAACCACTGTGCCACCAGGGAAGCTCTTCTGCCCATTTTTTGATTGGGTTATTTGTTTCTTTAATATTGAGCTGCATGAGCTGTTTATATATTTTGGAGATTAATCCTTTGTCTGTTGATTCATTTGCAAATATTTTCTCCCATTCTGAGTGTTGTCTTTTTGTCTTGTTTATAGTTTCCTTGCTGTGAAAAAGCTTTTAAGTTTCATTAGGTCCCATTTGTTTATTTTTGTCTTTATTTCCATTACTCTAGGGGGTGGGTCAAAAAAGATCTTGCTGTGATTTATGTCAAAGAGTGTTCTTCCTAGGTTTTGCTGTAAGAGTTTTGGAGTGTCTGGTCTTATATTTAGGTCTTTAATCCATTTTGAGTTTATTTTTGTATATGGTGTTAGGGAGTGTTCTAATTTCATTCTTTTACATGTAGCTGTCCAGTTTTCCCAGCACCACTTATTGAAGAGACTGTCTTTTCTCCATTGTGTATCCTTGCCTCCTGTGTCATAGATTAGTTAACCATAGGTGTGTGGGTTTATCTCTGGGCTTTCTATCCTGTTCCATTGATCTATATTTCTGTCTTTGTGACAGTACCATATTGTCTTCATTACTGTAGCTTTGTAGTATAATCTGAAGTCAGGGAGTCTGATTCCTCCAGCTCCGTTTTTTTCACTCAAGTTTGCTTTGGCTATTCAAGGTCTTTTGTGTCTCCATACAAATTTTAAGATTTTTTTTTTGGTTTCAGTTCTGTAAAAAATGCCATTGGTAATTTCATAGGGATTGCATTGAATGTGTAGATTGCTTTGGGTAGTACAGTCATTTTCACAATATTGATTCTTCCAATCCAAGAACATGGTATATCTCTCCATCTGTTTGTGTCATCTTTGATTTCTTTCATTGGTATCTTATAGTTTTCTGAGTACAGGTCTTTTGCTTCCTTAAGTAGGTTTATTCACAGTTATTTTATTCTTTTTGTTTCCGTGGTGAGTGGGATTGTTTCCTTAATTTCTTCTTCTGATCTTTTGTTGTTAGTGCATAGGAATGCAAGAGATTTCTGTGCATTAATTTTGTAGCCTGCAACTTTACCAGATTCATTGATTAGTTCTAGTAGTTTTCTGGTAGCATCTTTAGGATGGTGGCATCCTTTTCTTGTTCCTGATCTTAGTGGAAATGTTTTCAGTTTTTCACCATTGAGAATGATGTTGGCTGTGGGTTTGTCATATATGGCCTTTATTATGTTGAGGTAGGTTTCCTCTATGGAGACTTTCCCGAGAATTTTTATCATAAATGGGTGTTGAATTTTTTCAAAAGCTTTTTCTGCATTTATTGAGATGATCATATGGTTTTTCTCCTTCAGTTTGTTAATATGGTGTATCACATTGATTGATTTGCATATTCTGAAGAATCCTTGCATCCCTTGGATAAATTGCACTTGATCATGGTGTATGATCCTTTTAATGTATTGTTGGATTCTGTTTGCTAGTATTTTGTTGAGGATTTTTGCATCTATATTCATCAGTGATATTGGTCTGTAATTTTCTTTTTCTGTAGTATCTTTGTCTGGTTTTGGTATCAGGGTAATGGTGGCCTTGTAGAATGAATATAGGAGTGTTCCTTCCTCTACAATTTTTTGGAAGAGTCTGAGAAGGATGGGTGTTAGCTCTTCTCTAAATGTTTGGTAGAATTCACCTGTGAAGCCATCTGGTCCTGGACTTCTTTGTTGGGAGATTTTTAATCACATTTTCAATTTCATTACTTGTGATTGGTCTGTTCACATTTTCTGTTTCTTCCTGGTTTAGTGTGGAAAGGTTATACCTTTCTAAGAATTTGTCCATTTCTTCCAGATTGTCCATTTTATTGGCATAGAGCTGCTTGTAGTAGTCTCTTATGATGCTTTGTATTTATGCAGTGTCCGTTGTAACTTCTCCTTTTTCATTTCTAATTTCATTGATTTGAGTCCTCTCCCTCTTTTTCTTGATGAATCTGGCTAAAGGTTTATCAATTTTGTTTATCTTCTCAGAGAACCACCTTTTCATTTTATTGATCTTTGCTATTGTTTTCTTTGTTTTTATTTCATTTATTTCTCCTCTGATCTTTATGGTTTCTTTCCTTCTACTAACTTTGGGTTTTGTTTGTTCTTCTTTCTCTAGTTCCTTTAGGTGTAAGGTTAGATTGTTTATTTGAGATTTTTCTCGTTTCTTGAGGTAGGATTGTATTGCTATAAACTTCCCTCTTAGAACTGCTTTTGCTGCATCCCATAGGTTTTGGATGGTTGTGGTTTCGTTGTCATTTGTTTCTACATATTTTTTGATTTCCTCTTTGATTTCTTCAGTGATCTCTTTGTTATTTAGTAATGTGTTGTTTAACCTTCACGTATTTGTGTTTCTTATGTTTATTTCCCTGTAATTTATTTATAATCTCATAACGTTGTGGTTGGAAAAGATGCTTGATATGATTTCAATTTCCTTAATTTTGCTGAGGCTTGATTTGTGACCCAAGATGTGATGTATCTTGGAGAAAGTTCCGTGTGCACTTGAGAAGAAAGTGTAATCTGCTGTTTTTGGATGGAATGTCCTATAAATATCAATTAAGTCTATCTGGTCTATTGTGTCATTTAAGCTTGTGTTTCCTTATTAATTTTCAGTCTGGATGATCTGTCCATAAGTGTAAGTGAGGTGTTAAAGTCCCCCACTATTTTTGTGTTACTGTTGATTTCCTCTTTTATGGCTGTTAGCATTGGCCTTATGTACTGAGGTGCTCCTATATTGGGTGCATATATATTTATAATTTTTATATCTTCTTCTTGGATTGATCCCTTGATCATTATGTAGTGTCCTTCCTTGTCTCTTGTAACATTCTTTTTTTAAAATCTATTTTATCTAATATGAGTATTGTTCCTCCAGCTTTCTTTTGATTTCCATTTACAGGGAATATCTTTTTCCATCCCCTCACTTTCAGTCTGTATGTGTCCTTAGGTCTGAAGTGGGTCTCTTGTAGGCAGCATATAGATGTTTTATATCCACTCAGTGAGCCTGTGTCTTTAGAGAATTAATCCATTCACATTTAGGGTAATTATCGATATGTATGTTCCTATTACCATTTTCTTAATTGTTTTGGGTTTGTTTTTGTAAGTGCTTTTCTTCTCTTGTGTTTCCCACTTAGAGACATTCCTTTAGCATTTGTTGTAGAGCTGGTTTGGTGGTGCTGAATTCCTTTAGCTTTTGCTTGTCTGTAAAGCTTTTGATTTCTCCATTGAATCTGAATGAGATCCTTGCTGGGTAGAGTAATCTTGGTTGTAGGTTCTTCCCTTTCATCACTTTAAATGTATCTTGCCACTCCCTTCTGGCTTGTAGAATTTCTGCTGAGAAATCAGCTGTTAACCTTATGGGAGTTCCCTTGTATGTTTTCTGTTGTTTTTCCTTTGTTGTTTTTAATAATTTTTCTTTGTCTTTAATTTTTGTCAGTTCAATTACTATGTGTCTCGCCATGTTTTTCCTTGGGTTTATCCTTCCTGGGACTCTCTGCACTTCCTGGACTTGGGTGGCTATTTCCTTTCCCATGTTAGGGAAGTTTTTGACTATAATCTCTTCAAATATTTTCTCAGGCCCTTTCTCTCTCTCTCTCTTCTCTTTCTGGGACCCCTATCATGCAAATGTTGGTGTGTTTAATGTTATCCCAGAGGTCTCTTAGGCTGTCTTCATTTCTTTTCATTCTTTTTTCTTTATCATGTTCTGCGGCAGTGAATTCGACCATTCTGTCTTCCAGGTCACTTATCCGTTCTTATGCCTCAGTTATTCTGCTATTGATTCCTTCTAGTGTATTTTTCATTTTAGTTATTGTATTGTTCATCTCTGTTTGTTTGTTCTTTAATTCTTCTAGGTCTCTGTTAAACATTTCTTTCATCTTCTCAATCTTTGCCTCCATTCTTTTTCCGAGGTCCTGGATCATCTTCACTATCATTATTCTGAATTCTTTCTGTGGAAGGTTGCGTATCTCCACTTCATTTAATTGTTTTTCTGGGGTTTTATTTTGTTCCTTCATCTGGTACATAGTTCTCTGTCTTTTCATTTTGTCTATCTTTCCGTGAATGTGCTTTTCATTCCCCAGGCTGCTGGATTGTAGTTCTTCTTGCTTCTGCTGTCTTCCTTCTGGTGGATGAGGCTATCTAAGAGACTTGTGCAAGCTTCCTGATGGGAGGGACTTGTGGTGGGTACAGATGGTTGTTGCTTTGGTGGGCCGAGCTCAGTAAAACTTAAACTGCTCGTCTGCTGTTGGGTTGAGTTGAGTTCCCTCCCTGTTGGTTGTTTGGCCTGAAGTGACCAAGCACTGGAGGCTACAGGCTCTTTGGTGGGGCTAATGGCAGACTCCAGGGTGGCTCATGTCAAGGAGTACTTCTCAGAACTTCTGCTGCCAGTGTCCCTGTGGTGAGCCACAGCCTCCCTCCGCCTCTTCAGGAGACCCTCCAACAGTAGCAGGTAGGTCTGGTTCAGTCTCCTATGGGGTCACTGCTCCTTCCCCCTGGGTCCTGATGTGCACATTACTTTGTGTGTGCCCTCCAGGAGTGGAGTCTCTGTTTCCCCCAGTCCTGTCAAAGTCCTGCAATCAAACCCTGCTAGCCTTCAAAGTCTGATTCTCTGGGGTTTCCCCTCCCATTGCTGTACCCCCAGGTTGGGAAGCCTGACGTGGGGCTCAGAATCTTCACTGCAGTGGGCAGATTTCTGTGGCATAATATTCTCCAGCTTGTTAGTCACCCACCCAGTGGTTATGGGATTTGACTTTATTGTGATTGGGCCCCTCCTACCATCTCACTGTGGCTTCTCCTTTGTCTTTGGATGTGGGGTATCTTTTTTGGTGAGTTCTAGTGTCTTCCTGTCAATGATTTTTCAGCAGTTAGTTGTGATTCTGGTGCTCTCGCACGAGAGAGTGGATGCACATACTTCTACTCCACCATCTTGAACCAATTTCTCTGTATTCAGTCAGCCTGATATTGTGGAGAACACATGTGGGATCTTAGGTGTCAGGCAGACCTAAGTTCCAGTTGTGGTTCTGTCACTTGCTAACTGAGGGAGTTTGAGTGAGTTACTTAGCTAACCTCTTGAAACTCAATTTCTTCATCTGTAAAATGAGGATGGTAACATGCATCTTGCTCCTTGAGGATTAGAGATCATGCATGTAAAGTCCTACCGTGGTGCTTGGCAACTTAGTAGGTGCTCAGCAAATTGCAGCCATTATTATGGGCCAAGTGTTCCTCTTCTGGGCTCTAAAGCGCCTTGTGCATTCATCTACTGGGTCACTAACCATGATGGACTAAAACAACTTGGTCATTATGACTCTCTCCCAAGCCTAGCCTCCACCAGACTGCTAGCTTCTTAAGGACATCTTCTTCAACTTAGTTTCCCCATCAGCCATCCCAGAGCAGATATCCTGGATGAGACCTTCATTCTGCAGGATAGAAGGAAGCCTGGGAGGTGGGCCCTGCCCTAGAGATGTCATGGGAAGATTTGCTTTACTGAGGCGGCATTGGAAGCACAGGTCTTCAAACAAGATAGTCACATGGGACTCTGTGTGAGTCCACAAGGAGCTGAAGGTCATTTTTCAAACTTTGCAAGCAATCTAACTGTGGAAGTCTCAAGGAAAGTAGGGTGGATCAGGAAAATTGGCAAGAACACTTGGCACTAACAAGTTGGCTGATTCACCCAAACTCACACATATGGCTCTATAATTCTGGTGAGTATATCTTTCTGAATGAAAAAAAAGAAAGAAAACACAAAGGAAAAGAAGACATGAAAATCAGGATACATAGTCTGATTAAAGACCGTTTCCCGGTACCAGGTATAAGAAGGAATACAAAAGAGTAGTAGCTTGGATATCTGGCCATGGGAATTTTCAAGTCATTTGAATGGTTCCATGAGTCATTTGAATGGTTCTCTGAAGTTAGGGACATTATAGGTTACTAACAAGTGGAAACTCAGAGTGGCTCATCTGCTCACTGTAGTAGTTTCCTGGGGTTGCCATAAGAAATTATCACAAACTGAGTGATTTAATTTATTGTGTCCCATTTCTGGAGGTCACTTCTGGAGGCCAGAGTCTTATATCAAGGTGTTGGCAGGGTTGATTCCTTCTTGGAGATTCAGAGGGAGAGTCTGTTCCATGCCTCTCTCCTAGCTTCTGGTGGCTGCTGGCAATCCTTCATGTTCCTTGATTTTTAGATGCATGACACCAATCGATCTTATCTTTGCATGGTATTGTCCCTGTGTCTAAATGTTCCTCTTCTTATAAGGACACCAGTCATTGAATTAGGGCCCCCTCCCCCCAGTGACCTCTTCTTAAGCCGATTATGTCTGCAAAGACCCTATTTCCAAAGAAGGCCATGTTCATAAGTACAAGGAGTTAGGGTTTCAACACATTTTTCGAGGGGGCACAATTCACCCTGCAAAACTTCCAGGCCTTCCTGCTACCCTTCCACCCTTGCCCACTGTTCACTAGCCTCTTCGAGCTATTTATAGTTCTGCAAACTGGCCGTATTTTCACACCTCTGTGTCTCCACACGTGCTGGGCCTTCAGCCAGGAATGCTCCCCTCCACCCCTTCTCTTCCACCTGCGTAACTCCCAAATATCTTTCAAAACGTGAGGACTTTTCCCCTTTTTTGTGACACCTTGTCTCCCTCCCGCCATCTCTCCGAATGAGTGACTAGATTCTCGGTGCCCCCCAGATCCATCTCGAGTGTGACATTTAGCGAGACAGATGGTGGAAGATTGTTGGCACACTTGCCCTTCCCACTAGACTGCCAGTTCTGTGAGGACAGAGCCCATACATGTTTATCACTGTGTGCCCTGGGCCCACTACATGGTGGACATCCCATGACACAAGACTCAGCACGTGGTAGGAGGCTTAACTCATGCTTGTGGCTTTCCATGGTCTGATTGAACGGGACAGCCTGACCGAGCCAAATTGTGCCATTCCTTCTAACCCAAACCAGCACTTTCCATGGGGTCAAGTGTGGATTGCCAGTGAATTTCCAACCTGATTTCCTCTGCTCCCAGCCTCCCTGGGAGGTCTCCCTGCTGGACCTAGTCAGGCCCAGCCCAATGCAAGCTGTCAAGCCATGCTGGTCCCTCCCTCAGTCTGCTTTCACAGAGACTGCAAATAGGGACTTTTGGCCCATGGGTCTCAGCGCCACAATGCAGCATTCAGTGGTTGCTGTGGGGTGCCCCTGTGTGTGTGTGTGGGCAGCTCGTGGTCCAAGGCCAGCAAAGCCCCATAAAAATGTCAGGACTGTGCAAAGGCCAGCGCTCTTTGGGCTTTTTGCCCTCCTCACTAGCATTTTCTTCTTAGTCACCTGTCTCCTTAAAATAGGTCCTTCCTTCTCTCCATCCGGGATTCCTGCTCTCTGATGCTCTTACTGAAAAGCACAGCAAAGCAGAGGTCAGAAGAGAAACTGTGCAGATACTCATGGCATCTCAGAGCTTGGAAGTGCTCTGGAAAGAGAGAGTCTTATCCAATCCTTCTTCCTGTAGATGGGGAAACAGAGGCTTGGGATGGGAGAGGGACTTGCCTACGATTATACAGAAAAGTGCCGAGAGAGAGAGAGGGTGGAACCTGATTCTGTGACCCAGACCAGACCTCTTTCCCTTCAACCACACTGTTTCCGCCTGTCTCTTCCATGAATTAAGAGAGTTAAGGTTTAATTGCCTTTAATAGCAGAACAAACTACGTAAAAATTTGCTTAAACCCCTCCTCTGCCTCTGTCCGCTTAAAAGGGTACCACCTATTCAAAGAGGTACTGTCCCCATTGGAAGGGACTTCTGCCCAGGACAGAGCAGAGACAGTGTTTGCTGTCCAGGGCACTGGCATCCACACATCACTGTTAGTGGAGACCACATCTCGTGGGGTATTACCAAGATAAAAACAGACCTGGATGTTGACTTTCCATTCAAAGTGAGCCCATTTAAACCTCTCATTAAAATAAAAACTGGTTCATCCTTTACCACTTATTTATAAGGCCCAAGTGTTCACTTCAGTTAAGTGCCTTAAAAATAAAGGGGGGCTTCCCTGGTGGCGCAGTGGTTGAGATTCCACCTGCCAATGCAGGGGACACGGGTTCGTGCCCCAGTCCGGGAAGATCCCACATGCCGCGGAGCGGCTAGGCCCGTGAGCCATGGTCGCTGAGCCTGCGTGTCCGGAGCCTGTGCTCTGCAACGGGAGAGGCCACAGCAGTGAGAGGCCTGCATACCGCAAAAAAAAATAAAAAATAAAAAATAAATAAATAAATAAATAAAGGGGGAAAAAGGGATACTTGGATTCCTTTGAAACTCAAGTCAACAAGAGCCAAATGAAACAGCAACTCTCTCAATTTGTGGGCGTTGAGCCTGTCACCACTTTTCTCCAGCTCTTCCCCTCCCCCCTGTTCCCCAGTGTAAGTCCTAATGTTGTGATCCACAGAAGCTCACATCCCTCCGTCTGGCTTCAAGACCTCCACCTGGGTCTGCCTCCACCTGCCCTTATCCACTTCTGCTTCCATTCTCACACCTCACCTTATTGATGTGCATTCCTTCACTCTACCTGTGCTGCCTCCTTTTATTTCTTTGCTTGGATTCCCTCTCCTGCCTTCCTCCCCAGCCGCCCCCTCCCACTTGCTTCTATCTCTAGTTGTCTAAACCCTCAGTCCACTCTCCAGGCCATAAAACAGTCTTGCATCTTTCCAATCCAATATTTCCTTCATGGAATGTCCCAGGCACACGATTTGCCTCTTCTATTGAACCCGCGGCTTTCTGCCTCTTGATGGATTCTCTCTTCACTCATGTGTCCCTTGGCTCTTTATCTAACCATCTACCAAATGCCTTCCACGTGCCAGCCACTGTGCCTGCCCCAAGGAGCTCCCATCCCAACATGGAAGACAGAAGACAATTATCACAGAGCAGCCACTGTCACAAGATTTCAAATTTATTCTGAGGGCAATGGGAGGTCATTGAAGGATTTTAAAGAGGCAAAGCAGTGATAGGAACAGATCTGCATTTTGAGGGGTGTTCTGGGAATGACATGGAGGACAGATTTGGTGAGGGTGGGAATGTGGGCATCAGGGAAATGATGGTGCCAGCGTGAAGACTGAAAAGTTAATTAGGAGGATATTGCAATAATTCCAGCAAAATATGAAGGTATGTCCCAAGGGAGTAACAGAAGGAATACAGAGGAGGAAATATGTGGGCTAGAAGTGACAGGAAGTGGTGATTGTAGGCAGGGACGCAGTATGTCCACGACCCCTCAGTTTCAGGGTGGGGCTCTTGTGTGGAAGGTGACGTCAGCCCCGGCACAGGAACAGTGAGAGCAGGATTGGGTCTGAGGGAAGGGCTGCAGTGCTCACTCCAGCCCGTGTAGAGGAGACTGGGGGGGTGGGAAGATAGAGATCTAGGCAGTGACACAGATCTGTGGATGTGGAGCTGAGGTCCCCAGCAGGCTGTACATACTCACAGACATATTTTCCCTATTGGCCCTTGAAGTCAGGAAGAAGAACTGAGCATCACTCCTGTTTATTTTCTTTCTCTCTTGAATATAATAGATTCTCATTTGCTCTTTAAATCAACCAAGGATTGAAACTCCAAGATAGACAATATAAGTGGAAAGAAGGCAGCCACATTTATGGGACAGATTAACTAGTGGGAGTGTAATCACTCTGATTTACTACTCGCTGAGGCTCTTTGACCGAGGTTTCTTCCCCTACACTGGAGATGCTGATACCCAGGACACAAGACCACCATGAGGCCATGAAGTCATGATGGCATGTGTTCTCATCAGCCAGTCCCCTGAGTTTGTGGAAGAAGCATGGGCATCAGACTTGAGAGTCTGCAGTTGTATTTCTGGCCATGACTTTGGATAAGCCATTTTCCTTTACTGGATGCTAGTTTCCTCTTTTGTAAACTGAGGAAGGTTGGATGGCAGGATCTGGAAGGCTCTCTCCAAGTGAAGATGTTACAACCCAGAGACACCATGAGAAAATACTGACTTAAAAGAATTGTGCTGGGCTTCCCTTGTGGCGCAGTGGTTGAGAGTCCACCTGCCGATGCAGGGGACACAGGTTCGTGCCCCAGTCCGGGAGGATCCCACATGCTGCAGAGCGGCTGGGCCCGTGAGCCATGGCCGCTGAGCCTGTGCGTCTGGAGCCTGTGCTCCGCAACAGGAGGGGCCACAACAGTGAGAGGCCCATGTACCGGAAAAAAAAAAAAAAAAAAAAAAAAGAATTGTGCTGTTTTGCTTTGCTGTGCAGCAGAAATTAACACAGCATTGTAAATCAACTATATTTCAATAAAAAAATTAAAAAACAATAAAGTCCAACAGAACAACCCCCTCACCCAAAAAGAATTGTAATCACACCAGACACACCTCCAGGCTCATGAAATGAGAAAAAAGATAGCAAAATGACTATCAAATGTTCCTTACTTAAGACAGCCAAGCCTTAGAGAACTACTCGCTGAAGTCTGCTCCTCCCTAGGAGAACAGAAGTTCATATTTTCTTTCTTCCACAAACAGATTAAGGGACCTCTTAGCATTGGGGACGTCTAGACCTGCACTAATGACAAATGAACCATATTTACATTTCCCGTCAAATAACAAGTCACTTTGTGCAAAGAATGCAGAGATTTGGTAATTGTTGATGTCAGAGGAAGAGGATGGGGCTGTGGAAGCATGGAAGCTTTGGACAGGGGTGGAGCCATGGTAGGGACACCCAGTTGATTAGCGGATTCTCCCATGATTGCACGTGTTGTGTTGAAAAGACCATAGGATCGAATTCCCAGCATGATGGGGCTGGAATCCTGCCTCTGCCACCTCCTCGCAATAGGAACTTGGATAGTTACTCAACCTCTCTTAGCCTCTGTCTCATCTGCAGGATGAGAATAGTAACAACCTGGTGAGAAATGGTGAGGATGAGATGTGAGAATGTAGGACCTGGCACAGAGGATATGGCGGTGAAGCTCAGCCGCCTCTGTCGTTTTAGAAACATTATTTTTCAATCACCTTCCACTTTTCCAAACCAAATCCAAGCTGCCAGTGGGTGGATGGGTGGCCAGGTCGACTCAGGGTCCTCAGGCTGTGGTAGCGGATGAAGGTGCCCAGGTACACACAAAGAAGTAGGCTTGCCAGGCCTAGTGACTGCCAGGCTAGTGGGTGAGGCAAAAACAAGTCACATTTTTCAAAGTAACCTGTCTATTTGTTGAATGAAACTTTTATGGGGCCCTCGTTAGCTGGTGAGATTTCATGCTCTGACATGGACACCTCTCCATCACGGGTCAACCTGTGGACAAGGATTAATCCTGTTTGTCTGTTCCTTCTTAGCCTCCCAGGGGTGGGGCGCCCCTTCAGATGAGCTGACTTTTGAGTTAAATCCAGGATTTGGTTCTCTGGTGTGGAACAGAGCAGGAAAGTGTCTGCGTTTAAATCAAGGCCCCTGGCACTATCTCAGACCTCTTCCAGCGCCACCCGCAGGCTGGGGTGGAGGTGTCAGAGTGTGTGAGGGCAGAGGGTGCAGTGGGAAAGGATGAGCTCCATCCGGGATTTTCAGGTTGACATTCATTGACTTCTCACCTAGTTTGGGTGCTAGACACAGGTGGAGCCGCTGGAGTGGCCATGGGGAGCTGTGGGGTTTTGCTTCAAGACACAGAGGCTGAAGAGGAAGAGAGCGGCTCTGCACAGGCACACAGCAGAGTGAAACACGAGCACTCAAAGAGGGCTTCAGAAAAGGGCTTTTGTCCTGGCCATTGCAGACTGCATTCCAGGGCCACTGGCCCACATACTTCTAGCCTCAGGCTTTGAAAGACATTTGGGCTACTTTACTTTTTTTTTTTTTTTTCTGGTTGCGCTGCACAGAATGTGGGATCTTCGTTCCCCTTGACCAGGGATTGAACCCTCTCCTCCTGCATTGGGAGCATGGAGTCTTAACCACTGGATCACCAGGGAAATCCCCTGGCTACTTTC
Organism: Mesoplodon mirus; assembly: GCF_964341445.2. Lineage (NCBI taxonomy): Eukaryota > Metazoa > Chordata > Mammalia > Artiodactyla > Ziphiidae > Mesoplodon > Mesoplodon mirus. Next base: position 37,871,897 of record NC_138982.1, on the reverse strand, counting down.
CTGAAAGAGTCCATAGGCCATGCACCTTAGTCTGGAAGGGAAAACAAAACCAGCAACTGCCTGAGAGATAAGCAGAATATATTCATGCTTATATTCATCTTCTCGGTGGCAATTTATGGAGCTTCTGCAGACCTGGACCTTGTCTGTTGCTTCTTTGATTTGTCCTTGGCTTTCGTGGTGACCTGGCACGGAGGAAACCTCAGTTGGAGGCTGACAAATGAAGAATGAACAAATGAATGAACGAATGAACGGGTGATACAAAGACGAGCCTACCATGGTCTGCTGCAGAGGGACAGTAGGGGTCAAAGTCCGGAGTCTCAATCACCAGTCAACCACCTGCTTGTGCAGAGTCAGGCAGACGCTTATGCTCCAAACACATATTGGCTCCTATTTCGAGCCTGTCCCACGTTGGGGGAGAAGTCCAGCCTCCTACCTGGGTGAGAACAGAACTCCAATTCTTGAGCTTACACTTATCTGGTGGCAAAAGTGACCAACAGCACAAACACATCTGCCTTTTAGGTCTCCATGGAGAGTCCAGCTGAGAACTGAAGTGTGAAGACCAGAGCAGCCATCTGAGCTGCTTATCATGGCATCCAAGACCACCCACTGTCTTCCTCCCCTGGCCCCTTCCTGCTCCTCCCTCAGAGCTCACCTCTCCCACCCCCACTGCTTATCTGCTCTTGCCTTACCATCTACCTGATTTCAGCACACTCGTCTCAACCACGCCCACCTCCTTGACTTGGCTCACGGATGACCTTCCATTATGTCTGCCGGCTCAACCTTTAGCCACCTACAAAATTCCTCACCAAGGACGGTCTTCCCAGTCCCTCCACAGCTGAGATCAATCTTTCTGAGTCTGCTGATTGTACTCTGAGAATGAGACCCTTTGACATGGACAGGGACCAAGAGAGCTGACACTGAGACAGTGTCTGGCTGGGTCAGGAGAGTCAGGGAGCCAGTGGGCTCCAGGCGTCCATGTGGACCAGCTGCTGTGCTGTGGGGACAGAGGCCCTGGGTGCTTTGGCTCCTGGGCAAGTCACAGAGGACACGGTGGTGCTAATTCAGGAGCCTGCTCTCCGGAGGGAAGCTGCAAGCCAGGACAGTGCGAGAGACCTTAAAGGACTGAGAATGTCCCCCTGTGGCCTCCCCTGTGCTGGTCCTTATACTCACGGGGCTGAGTTTGATTTTCTTCCAAAACAACCAAGCTAGGCTGGGCAGGGTTTGCACTGTACAAGGGGCCTCAGCTGTACGCTCTGTTGGGGGTTTCGCGTGTCCAGAGAGAGGGACTCCGTTTTGTAATTTGCATAGAGGAAAAGTATGCCCCTGACAGTCACAGAGCCCGGAGCTAGAGTACAAATGGAGGGCTATAGGCTTTATGCCTATTATTTAAAAGCTGTAAAATAAGCTTCAAACTATTAATGAAAAGATGTTCTACCCTCTCACTCTGACAAATATATCTTTATGATGACCTGAAGACCTAGTCTTAGTTTGGAATTCTCAAATTCTGGGAGTTTTGCCCCAGAACTCAGTAGCACAAGGGGAGCTTACCCCTGACCTGTGCCCTGCCCCTTTTTTCCCCCATCTGCCGTCTCAGCAATAGCCCTGTCCACATGGGCTCTGTCCTCAGATCTGGACACCTGGCCCCCCAAAATGTCCTAGTTCTCATCCAAGTCCCTTGGCTGCATCTATCTCTTGGTTATACCTGGGCTGAGTGGTGCACATACTGGCAGTGTATTCCTTAGCAGCCTCTGGGCCAAGGGTGCACAGACTTGCAGCAAGACCTCTACTCGGGACGACAGACCTAAGAAAGGCCCACGCAGGCCCTCGAAGTGGTCAGTGGTGTTTTGGCAGGGGATGGAGGGGTCCCGGGTACCCAGGGTAAGGTCTAGAATAGGGAGCACAGGCTCCCGGTGGCTGTGTGCTCTTGATCTCTTGGACTCCATGCCCCTTGGAGATGAGTGTGGCCTATAAAGTGTGAGTCCTCTTGCACAGCCCTAAGGAGGGGATTGCTAGACTGTAGCAGCCTCAGGGGCTGAGCACCACAGCTGAGCAGGTGGGCCAACAAGCCAGCAAATTTGGGCCCTCATCTAATGCCCATCTGCCCAAGGCCAGATGGTGACCTTCAGGGGGTGCACGTCTGCCCCTCCATCTCTCTCTTGGAGAACAGGCGCCTTGTCTCATCCTTTTTAAACGCCTGCTTGTTTTTGGTAGCAACAAGCACTGTCTTTCAAGGCCCAAGTGTTCAAGGGGTACTTTTAAACTTTGCTCTGGTACGTGCAGTGAAAATAATGCTGGGCTTGGAATCAGGACACCTGGGCTCTCGGCCAGCTCTGCCACAGCTCACCCCGGAGGCTAGACTTAGCAGGTTCCCACCTGGCCCTTACGTTTCTCCATCTATAAAATAAGGGTGTTGGGCGGAACGATTTCCAAAGTCCCATTCATATCTGAAGGTCTTGGTTTCTGACTCCTGAGAGCTACGTTTTTCTTTACCTGACAATAGTTCTCAACTTTGGGTACTCATTAAAATCATCTAGAAAGCTTTCTAAAAAAAAACCAGAGCCCAGGCCCTCCGCCTAGAGACTCTGATTCAGTCATTCTGGGGCAGGGACCAGGCCCAAGCTCCCCAGAAGACTCAGATCGAGAATCACTATTAGCGTTGGACAGGCATCTCCCCCACCTTCCACCCACACATAGATGAGGGAAATGCAGCAGGACCGATGTCTGATGCACAAGCAGAGTATCTGTAGGCAAGGCCAGATGCTGGGATCCCGGGGTGGGGGTCTCCTGGTTCCTCGCCAGGAAGACGTGAATAAATAGAGCCGATTTCCTGGCTTCCCGCTCCTTACCTCCCATCCATCTTCCCATCCTCCAGCTGAGAACTGAGGGGGAGGAGGAGAGAGAGCAGGCAGCTGCCTAATCTGGCGAGATGTTCTCATGGGTGGGGGGAGGCTGACTTTTGGCTCCAGACTTCCTCGTCCCTCACAGCTGGAACTGGAGCTGCCAGACGAGTGCTGGGGTCGGGCTCCCAGCTGCTGGCAGTTGTTCCCATGTTATCTCCCTGACAGCTGCAAACCTCCTGACGTGTGTTCTGTGTGTGCGCACGTGTCCACGTGTGAGCGTGTACTCTGCAGCAGAAAAAACAAGATGAAGAGGCGGAACGCAGAGCCCACAAGGTTGCCTATTCTTCCTAAACCTCAAGACACCCCTTAAGCCTTGCCTGACCCCCACCGACCTCCAGTCTGTGTGACGCCCCCTCCTCACTGCTTCTGTAAGCCCCTAGTGCTTCCCCTCATTGAGATTCCATGACAAGGGCAGCTTCAGTGATTAAAACAGCTATCATTTATTGAGTGCCTACTACGTGCCAGGCATTCTCGGAAGTGTTCTAGGTCAATGATTTTACTTAATCCTCAGAACAACCCTGAGAAGCAAGCACTATTGCTATTTTACAGGCCAGCAAACCAAGGAACAGAGAAGTTAATATTTACTCTGAGATCACACAGCTGGCAAGATTCAAAGTCAGGAATTCTGATGCCAAAACTTGAGCTCTTAACCGCATGGCTATTTTGCTTCCTGTCCGTAATTGACTATGGATGAAGTTCTGTTTGAATGAATGAGGTCTCTTTCAGCTCTGACACTCTACCGGTGGTATTGCTCACAGTGACATATATTTTATACTTTGATTTATTTAAGATCAGCGTTCTTTTCAGACAACATTGGCTGAACTCAAGGCACAGAGTCACAAGCTCCTTCCTTCCCCGCTGCGGAGCTCTGCTTCTAGGAGGACTGTAGGAAAGGTCCATTGAAGGAGATGGTCGAGGGCAGCACTGCCCACACTGGGCTCCAGGGACCAAAACATTGTTGAAAAACCACTGAAAATGAGAACCTCTGATGGTGGAGAATGTTTGGATGTGGACCCTCCCTCTTTCAGAGATGTCTGCTCACTGGAAGCCTGTGAGCACAGGGTCGTTTTCCTAACATAAGGGTTATGTTGTGTTGAAATCCACATGCCCTTTTTCTCAGTGGTGACTCATGGTCTGCCTTTTCAAGATGGCAGGTCAGGGCCTGAATGCAACTTGTGACCTGGTGCCCACAAAGCTTTTTGGTTTTTGTGTGTTTTTTGCTGAGCTTACTGGCCTAGTATATGCATGGCTGCGGGGATGGGGTTATTTGCTGAGAGGGGAGTGACAATGAGAAGAGCCAAGATCTTCACCTCAGCAGTCCATGTTCTCAAGTAAGGAGTTACCAGTCAGATGAAAAACGGTAGACTATTCATTGCTTGATTTAACTGGTACCTCCCCAAAAGTTCACTTTAGCTCCCAAATTATTTTTATGAGCTGAATTCCCTTTCTCCTCTCTCTTTAACCAGATAGTATTTCCATTTGGTTAACTACTAATTGTATGGGCAAGCCCTTCCATTTTTCCCTTACTAGGGATTTAATTTTTTATTCATTGACACACACACAAAATTAAAGTTCTTTACCAGAGGGAGTTGAATCCTGCTTTAGGAAAGTGCTTTTTATGGTGTAAGCCTGTGTTTCTCAAACTTTTTTGTACATAAGAATTGCCTGGACGTCTTGTTAAAAATGCAGATTCTGCTTCCATAGGTCTTGGATGAGGTCCGGTATTCTCCATTTTTAACAGCTTCGAGGTGATGCCAATGCTGCTGGGCCCCAGACCACACCTTTTTTTGGATAATATATGTAAAGCATTATTTTTTTTCCAGGTTTACTGACATATAATTGACATATAACGTTTATAAATTTAAGGTCTACAATTTGATGATTTGACATATGTATTGGGTTGGCCAAAAAGTTCGTTTGGGTTTTTCTGTACAATGTTATGGAAAAACGAACTTTTTGGCCAACCCAAGACGTATTTTGAAATGAGTGAGTACAGCAATAAGGTTAGTTAACACATTCATTACCTCACATAGTTACCATGTTTGTTTGTTTGTTGCATTTTGCCTGGTGAGAACTTTTAAAATCTACAATTGGTTTGTAATAACGCCCAAACTGGAAACAATGCAAATGTCCATCAACTGGTGAATTGATAAACAAAATACAGTACATTTATGTAGTAGAATACTACTCACCAGAGAAAGGGACGAATTACAAATATTTGCAACAGCACAGAGGGGTCTCAAAGACAGGCCAAGAAAAAGAAGCCAGACACAGAAGACTCTATGACTCTATTTGTATGAAATTTCTAGAAATGGCAAAATTATGATGACAAACGCTTATCTATGGTTGTCGGGGCTGGCAGTGGGGTCAGGGATTGATTGTAAAGGGCACAAGGGACATTTTTGCTGTGATGAAAGTGTTCTAAAACTTGAGTGTGGTCGCTATTGCACAACTGTATAAATTCACTAAAACTCATTGAACCATACACTTAAAATGAGTGAATTTTATGATATGCAATTTATACTGCAATAAAATTGTAAAAAAATCTTTAATATGTAAAACCTACCTACTCAAAAAATGAACAAACCCCACCCCCTCAAAAAAAAAAAACAAAAAACGCCATACACATCTCTCTGCTGGGGACACCTGTGGTTCTGGCTTCCTTCAAATCTCCCTGATGGTTTCCAGCCTGCTCCATAGACCACCTTCCTCTGCTCACCCAGCAACAACTACCCCCCACCAGGGTTGGCCCTCAGCCCCCTGTTCTCCAACACCACAGACCCTCTCTGGACCTCCCCACTCATACTTTTGCTTTAACTACCGTCTGTGAGCAAGAGATCCCCAAAGGTACATCTCCATCCTGACCTCTTCCTTGAGCTGCAGACTCGTTGATTCTGGTGTTTCTTGGCGGGATATCACCGGCTAGTGCCTGTGAGACTGGATACCACGTACTCCACGTATACAAAATTGAACTCATCTTCTGCCTTCTTCACTTGCTTCCTCTCATACCTGCCTTGGGGTCACCACCATCCACATGAACTTCAAGCCAAAAATGTGAGGGTCAAATATAAACCAATCACCAGACTTTTTTTTTTTTTAAGATGAAGTTCACGTACAAAAAAACTTCAGATTTTAAATGTTCCGTTTGTTGAAATTTGACAGCTATATACACCTATTTAATCATCAGCCAAATAAGTTATAGAACATTTTTATCCTCTGTAAACATTGCCCCCAGCCTCTTACTAGTCAATCTTCCCCACCCCAATACAATTACACCCACTGTCTGCTTTCTAACATGATACATTAGTTTCATCTGTATTTGGATTTCATATAAGTGGGATCATGCAGTATGTTCTACTTTGTGCCTGGTTTCTTTCACTTAACATATGATTTTGCTATTCATTCGTGTCATTGCATGTATCATTAGCGTGTTCCTTTTTATTGCTTACTGGTATTCCATCGTACAGATATACCATAGTTTGCTTATCTCTGCCTTTGTTGATGGACACTTGGGTTGCTTCCAGTTCCACAATGTTTGAATAAGACTGCCATAAACTTTGTTCATAATTTTTTTGGGAACATATTTTTCTTGTACATGTTTTTGAGAGCATATTTTTCTTGGGCAAGTATCTGGAAGTAGAATTACTTGGTCATAAAATAGATGTACGTTTAACTCTGCAATAAACTGTCAAAGAGTTCTCCAAACGTCTGTACTGTTGAACTCTCCACCAGCCATGTACAAGAGTTTGTTCCTCCACATTCCCACCAGTGCTTGGTATGGTCAGTCATTCTGATTACAGCCCCTCTAGAGGGTATGAAGTGATAGCTCATTGTAGTTTTATTTTGCATTTTCCTGATCACTAATGGTGTTGGGCATGCTGTCATCTGCTTATAGGGCATTTGTATATCTTCTTTTGTGAGGTGTCTGTTCGTCTTTGGCCCGTGGTTTTATTGGATCATTTGCCTTTGTAGCTTTCATGTGTTGGACAGTCTTACTGATTTTTAAATTTGAAAGTTTCTCCTTTTGGTCCCTTCCTTTCCATCCTACAACCACTGTCCTAGTTCAGGCCCTTCCCATGTCTCAAATAAAGGATTACAGGAGAATTCTGACTAGTGTATTCAGTATTAGTTCTGCTCCCCTATATGTTATATCTTTGATGAAGACAGAAAAAAAAATCTCTGTAAATCAGCCCATGTCACTCCTCTGTTCCCTGCAACTTACAGGAAAACATCAAGCATCTTGGAGTGACAATAAGGCCCTTAACGTGTGTCCAGGCTGACCACTCTGCCTCATCTCCTGTCACTCCCCATCTCCTAGTTTGCAGACCACTGGTGCTAATCCCTTGTAATGGCTGCCATGCAGCTTCCCACCACCAGGCTCTTGCTGTGCTCACTTCTCTTTCTCTGATCCTCTCTTTTCTTCCTTTATGAATCAGGTGAAACGACATCTCTCCCTGGAAGTCTGCTGTAAACCCCCAGACTGAGTTGGGCCCCTCCCCCGAGCTCCCAAAGCAACAGGTTGTACATTCGTCAAGGGTCCAGTTGTGTTGACATCCTTGGCTTCTGCTGACCCTCTTCTCTGCTCCTCAGTGGATGGGAGGCTGTATTCTTTATCTTTGAACTTAAAACCCCAGCCTGTGACAGGAGCTCAGCAAATGCCTGCTGACTGAGTGAATCAGTGGCAATTCATTTATTTCTTAGACAGTGATGTCAGGAAAAAGCTACTCACACTTTTAACCAAAAAAAAAAAACCCGATGTGTGTGGAGGGATAGGCAAGACGGGATGGGATGGATGGGTACAGTTCCCTCAATCTGAACAGCAGATACCCCGTCTGTGGGGAAAAGCTGGGAAGCAGCTGATTTGCCGTGCCCTCCCCCTGGAGTGGTACCCTCTGCACTCATGCAGTGCTGGGCGACTAAGTCCCAGCATCACCATCACCTGGAGTCAATGCACGGGGACTAGAGGAACCGAAGGTGACCTGTTGCCCAGACCCTCCATTCTCTGCCTTCTTGCTCTCTTGCTTGTCACCTTATAAAGACACAGCCAAGAGACTCCCCCTCCTGCTGAAGGGTGGTTTGTCACCCTCCGGAGGCACTGGCACTGGGGCAAGATGGAGCTCAAAATCCCACCTTCAGGCCTGCAGAAGGATTCTGCTTTCCTCCTCTTATGCCAGCGAGCCCTCTGGGCATTTGCTATTCATCTCCCCACCTGTGGCGCCAGGCCTCCCCATTCACACCTCCGTTGTTTAAGAACCCATGTGTTGGTGTCAGCAGTTCATTAAGCTAGAGCTGAAGGAGGTGGAGAATCCAAGGCTCTCAGGGAGAGTAAAGCTTAAAGGATCAAGCCATCTCCCCTCCTCCCGAGCTCGAGCTCCGTTCTTCTCTGCAGGACATCCTATTCCACAGCTCTGACTACAGAGGACTCTCAATTTGAAGCTACAATTGGTCCCCCTAGATGCATGCCCCACTGCGTATGCTCTACCCTTGGGGGTCTTCCCCATGGTGCTCTCTCAGGTATGTGAAAACAGCTCTCCTGTTCCCAAGTCTTTTCTTCTCCAGGCCAAAGGACTTCCATCCTACAAATCTTCTCCACGTGACATAGTTTCCGGTTCCCTCAGCAACCACCGTGCTGTTACCATGCCATCGGCAAACTTTGCTTGGCTCCCCAGGGGTTCAGAGCTTGGTCATTACCTTACCCTCCCAAGTCCAGTCATGGCACCAAATCAACTTCTTCTTGTTTTGCTTTGTTTTGTTTTCATTGAGTTGGCCATGCTCTTGGCAAATAAACACAAGCTATAGGCTTACTCAGCTGCAGAAGCAGCAGAAAGGACTGTATCCCCTTCACCTTTGTCTCCCCGTGGCACCCACTACAGCCCTGGGGAATGGGTGGGTGTTAAGGAATTGTTTGTGAACGTGAATTGAATTAAGAGAACTGGCTGGAACCTTGGAAAAGATGTAACTACATGGATTAGAACCTATGTAATTGACCAGATGGATTTTTTTTTTAAGTCCTTAGATCTCATCACCAACATGGTCCATCCCTTGGTGATGAAAAGAAGATAAGAGATCCTTTCAGCTAAGGCAGGTCTATGAAGTGCCTGCTATGAGCCAGTTTCTGTGCCAGATTCTACCCTAAAAACATGGCTTTTCACCTTGACTTCCTCAAGGACAGGGCAGGATCCACATCTTGCCTTCTCAGATAAATAAATCAGCTTGGAGAAGCTGACTCTGGGATTTGGGATTCACATGTATATTAGCGGCCCTGTGGAAAGGCAAGATGTTGGCATCTGCCTCCTGGAGAGGTTGAATGGTTTTCCAGAGATTTCTGGTTTGTGTGATGTAGCCCACAAGGCTTCCCCTGCTCTGGGCTTCAGACCTTGACTTTCTCTTCAAAATAAACTGCCAGGAAGATTAACAATTCAAGGCAGTTCCTCACAGCTCATGGAGGGGAGAGGCTGTCCCAGTGCAAGTCCTGTGTCTGAGGTCAGCCAGGGGGCCTGGACTTCCTGGGTTTGTCATCAATTTCCCTGGTGACCTTAGGCCTGTCTCTCTGGAACCCAGGCTCCACATTTGCTGTGAGCCCTGGAGGTTCTTAGGAGTTGGAAGCAGTCCCCTGAGACTGATGTAGGGCACTTGGATTTCTGGAAGCATTCCAGACCTGAAGCAGAAAAAAAATAATCTCATTGCCAAGATGCAAATTTCAGAATCAGAAGTGCTCTTTTGTGAATTTACTTTTTAGCCTTAAAGGTTGTGGCAGACATGACCTTCTACTTCTGCAAGAGGTACAAAACCTCAGATGCCAGAGCTCCTTGCTCTGAAAGTCTTTTTTTTTTCTTTCTATTGTTTTCTTTTAGTTTTATGGGGGACACTAGGGGGGGAAGTTAATGAGTTTGTACACTGTAGTGCACCGGAGTGTGGAAAAAAATCTGCAAGAGACCTAATTAAAATAGAACACAATTATAAGACAAAAAGCCCAAGCAATGTCACACGAGGCCTTCAATGCTAACATTGCATTCTGATCCAGGCTCTCAGCAGAAAGTGATCTTTCTTCCTCTCTCAGATCCGTGGGAGTGAGGGACCCGCGAGGGGTCTGGGCCAACGAGGATCACTCAGAGGAGAACAATGCTCTTGGTGACATTCGGGTCACATTTGTCCGAGGTTCCCACACATACCCATGGAATCTGGAAGATTAACAGTGAAAAATGACCTATTTTAACAGGTGCATACTTGTGTCTAAGTGGAAATTAGCCGAGCGTGGAATTATTTTAACATGGAAATAAGTTGTGGACCTTCAGAAACATCGCTCTTTTGACCACACAGGAATCAGACACATGGTCAACATTGGAGAGTTTCTCAGGACTGGAAACGGATGTGTTGGTTGGATTTTTCCAGAGGAAGCTACCATGTCACAGAGAAATAAGCACTAATGTGCATAAAACATGACTGTTCATGTTCAAATTCCTTCTTCAAAGCATGTCTCTGTTCTCAGCAGAGCAGAGAGCAAAACTTCAAGACAGGAAATCTGTTTAGGGAAGATCATCTCAGTCACACCAAATAACAGCAGGTAAAGTAAATCCACGATTCTCAGCACAGTGCTCTGGAAAGGCGCAGTGGTCCAGAGAAAAGAGTCCTGGTCACGTCAGAAGACGTGGTTCAGGGAATTCCTTGGTGCTCCCGTGGTTAGGACTCCGCGCTTTCACTGCCATGGCCCCAGGTTCAGTTCCTGGTCGGGGAAGCCCTCTGTGCCTTGACTGTCTCTCCTGTGAAATGGGCATCCTGAGCCTACCTGCAGCCCACCTCACAGGGCTTTGAAAAGAACAAATTTGCTGATGAGTGAATGACACTCTGTGAATATAAAACAATGTCCCCGTGGTGAGGGCTTCATGGCCGGTGGATCCGTCATTGCTGTGAATGTGGTTTGAAGCTGCACATGTCATAGAGCAGAACAGCACAGGAGGAGCTGTTGAGGCCCAGTGGTGTCTCCAGGAGAAAATAATTTTTTTCCAGGAGTGACAGCTGTTCTTTTCTGTGGCTTGACCTTCGCAGGAATCTGTTCGGGGCATTTGGAGATGGCAGTCATCAGAGAAGTCACGGGGTGAGTGATAGCACATTTCTTTAAAGAATTGAATCTTGCCTTTTCAAAATAGCTAGATGATACCTTTTAAGAACAACTGACATGGCCCTAAAGGTATGATTTCAATGTCTCTTCATCAGGTTTTGTGTGTGGAGAAATACCTTAATGAAATGTTGACTACTGACCGTTTCTTTTGGAGAAACACATCGGCTGTGTGGCTTTTTCAGGTCACTTAATCTTTCTGAGGTGAGCATTCCCACCTTTAGAAGGAGGAAGATTTAACTGTGCCTTGTCCATGCCATAGGCCTGTGTGTGTGTGTGTGTGTGTGTACATACACATATTGTAGGGTAGGGGAAATGTGCTTACTATGCTGAAAGGACATTTTTTCTTTGTCTCTTCTGGTCTTTTCTACACACACACACACACACACACCATCTGAAGCTATGGATAAGGTGAAGTCATTCAGAAAGAGGGCAGAGAACACATATGGAAAGTTGGTTTCTGAGGGTCAGCTTTAAAAGAGAGTGAGTGAGCAATGTTTGGTGAAGAATGATAATTATGATTATGTATTTAAGGCTTTCAGTGTGCCAGGCATATGACGACTGTGTCATCATTTAACCTTTGCAACCACCTGGGGAGGTGGATATGTCTCCTTTTTTGCAAACAAGGAATCTGAAGCTCAGAGACGCCCACTAACTTGGCCAAGGTCACACAGTCCATAGTGCCAGCGCTCCGTAGTTGGTTTACTGCTCTGTCTCCTACAGAACTGCCCTCTCCCTGGCCCCTGCAGCATAGAGAACAGGGGGCAGTGCAAGCTTCAGGGATCCCCAGCTGTTCATAAAGAAGGCCGATCTGGTTTCTGAGTCCTTGTGCCTTTGTCGTTTGCTTTGAACGTGTGTAGTTTTTGTCCGTCCGTGTTTCCTGGATCACTTTAGCCTTTTCTAGTCCATTTTCCAGTTCTCAGGCCCATAACTGTGTCACGACTAGGCCTCACATGCTCCACTATAGATGCTCCAACCTCTGGCCTGCTCCACGCTCTCTTCCAGCCCAGCCGCCGGGGTTCCCAGGCTACGTCTGCAGGACCCACAGCCGGGGCGACGGAAGAGGGGGCCTCGCTCAGGAGGGAAGACTGTCAGACTCTCGCCTCCTGCAGCAGGGAGGCTCCTGGGCCCTGGCTCTGGCCACCCAGGAGACAGGGCCTGCCTGGGCAGAGCAGCGGCTCCGAGAGGTCCGCGGGCTGCCTTGTTTACCGTTGCCCAGGCTCCCGGGGCCTGCCCGCGGACCCTGGAAAGTGACAGGGAGGTGGGGGGCGGGGGGTTTCAGGCGCTGATGAAAGCTGCCGAAACCAGACCCGGGCACACGTGAAAAGAAGGAGAGAAGAAGAGGCACAGGCCAACCGTCGGGCCGCAGGCATGATTGGGCTTGTCTCCCACTCGGGCAGATGGAGACAAAGGTGGCGTCACCACCCAACCCGGAACGAGTGGCGGTGCCTCCTTGGGCTGCCTGTGAGCGGAGCGTCTGTGCCTGAAACGTCCGTAAGAATGACGTCCTTGGTTTCTTGAGTTCCGAGCAGTGTCCCCTGGCAGAGTGGGCCGTTCACATGTCCCCGGGGGTTGAGAAACCTTGAACGGCGCGATCTGAGAAGCAGCAGCATCAACTCCTGTCTAGACTCGATTTTTGAAATCCAGGTTCCAAGATGAAAGGGCGCATTATGAAGACAGGGCATAAGTCCACTGTGCCAACAAGACCCACATTCACCTCGGATTATGTACACCTTTTTCCCCTCTCTGCTCATTACCTCTCCCACTGCCATCCACTTTCAAGTTTTGACAGATTCACTGCATACATCATACCTATAAGTAGCCAATTACATGTGTTTCCATTTTGGGGGACCCCACACTCTGGGCCGATTTGCCCCCTCCCAAGTCCTGCAAAGTTGTACTTTTTCCCCTGGGACCTTAAGGCCACCACGAATGCTAAGGAAATTATCATGTTAGTCATGAGCATGCAGCGAAACCCAGCTGGGGAGGGCACCCAGTGGGTATTACTAATTCAGCCTCCACCGCACCCTTGGCCCCAAGCCTGGCACCTTTGCGCGGTGGTTACTCAAGGATGTGGGAAGCCTCCGGAGAGAGAGGGCGCTGACTTGGCCCTTTTCAGAACTGCCAACCCCACTCCTTGGCAACCAGAGTTCACCATCTGCCCGGTCACCCAGGGAGCACACGGGTCAGCGAACTTCTGCCAGGCCAGATGGTTCTGGGAGTTGAAAACCAGCCGTGGAGCTCCACCCAGTCCCGGGGAGCCAGTTCTGCCCCTCGCCCAGGCTTGGTCCAGTATTCCCAACTGTCTATAGGACATCTCGACTGGGATGATCCCTCGATGCTTACAGCTTAACAGCACGAGACTGGGTCAAGTCACTTTATCCTTTGAGGTCTCTGTTTCCCCATCTTTATCATGAGAAGATTGGACCAGGTGAGTCTCTCAGGCCCCTCCCAGCATGGTGCAATGGGAAAACAGCTTGTGTGGGCTCTGAAATCGGAAATGTCTGTGTTCATATCCTGGCTCTGCTGGGTGACCGCAGGCAGGCACCAAAACCTCTCCGCCCTGAGTTTCCGTGACTGTAAGATGGAGGTAAATAATATCAGTTGGCCCTTAGGTGTTATTATTCCTGGTTTATATCAATGCTGATAACAGCTAACATTCATTGTCTGCTTACTAGGAGCCAGGCTCTGCTCTGAGTGCTTTGAACATACTAACTCAGCATATTTGTAAGAGGACCTCTGCTGACACCAAGGCTGAGAGGGGTAGCATCTGCCCCAATGCCACACAGCCATCAGGTACTATGTCTGGGATTTGAACCCAGCAGTCAGACCTTAACTATCATTCTCTCTTCAAGAGAAACCTTGTAAACATCAGTTTCTTTTCCTTTTCCTTCCCTCTTTCAGCTCTGTATGTGCTTTAATTTGTTGTTTAAAATATCCACCTACTCTTCATGTTTCCACGACTGTCCTTCTCATCCCACACAGTCCCCTGTGGCTCCTGCCAGTTCTCCCCACCCCCTTTACTTCCACGGTTAGTAGTGTTCCAGGTAGAGGGAACCACCTGTGCAAATGTCCTGGGGCAGGGGGCACAGAGGGAAGACTAACAGAGGGAAGAGCACAGTGGCTGCCTCAGGGCAGGCTGAGCTCTGCACACTGATGGGGCTCAGACACTCTGGGCTTTGAGGGTCACACGAAGGCGCTTTTTCTGTATGCTAAGGGAAATGGAAACTTCTGAAGGATCTTAAGCCAAGAAGTGACATGACCCAAGCTCTCTTTTTGAAATGCCATTTCCCCCTACCAGAAACCTTTACAAGAGCCATTAGTGCCTTCCTGCGCCTCTGAGCCAAAGTTTCTCTGCCTCATGTTCAAGGTCTCAGTCCAACATCCAGTCGGGTCGTGTGTCTGGGTTGGAGGTTAGGCAAAGGGCTTCCTGGGTGGGCATGAGGTCTAGGGAGCCAGTGACACCCGTCCATCCAGGAGAGTTCAAGTGACTCCTGTACCTCCTTCCCCAAATCTCCAAACTTCATTTCTTTCCCGTTCACCTTTTGAAAGACTTTTAACCCTTTCTGATAAGCTCTGGCCTCCATGTTTTCAGGGATGTGTATCTCCTATCCTCCAGGGCTAACGAAGACATTTCCTGAGCACCTACAAAGTGCTGGGGGCTGTGCTAGATCCTGAGAAGGGCACGGAGCCCGGCCTTCAAGGCACTCACAGCTATTGTTAGGGAAGGCCGTATCGCGTCAGCAGATAACTGTTACGACACAGAGAGGAAGACACACCGTGCGCTGGGGCCATCAAGGAGGGGAGCCCCATCTTCCCCCGGGACGGGGGATAAAGGGCAGCAGAGTTGGGTCATACCGGGGGTGGCATTGGAGTCAGGCCTCGTGGGCAGACCTGGATGCTCACACGTGGGAGGAAGGACGCTCCAGAAGCAGGCAGAGCAGAGCAATGGCCAGGAGGCAAGTATTGCTCAGGCCCAGGGAGCTGTGTGTTTCAGGGGAGCATGTCCTGGGCTCCTGAGAGACCAGCCTGCGGGGGCAGGACAGAAGCCTCAGGGAGCTGTACCACTCTTGCTTCATGCAGACCTTTCCTCTCACATCGAAGATTCTGAACTCCTACAAACAGGGTCTAGCCACTCCTCCTCCTCTTAGAAACAGTGTCAGCGCCTGGAACTGTGATCTGAACAGCACGGATGCAACAGAGGTGCTGAGAGAAGCTCCCGGAGTCTGCCTCATGGGCCCTGGGGGAGGGGGAAGGAAGTGGTGGCTGGGCCCCGGGATGTCCATCCTCTCTGCCTTTCCCAGGCCATTTCCATCACCTGTGGTTCTTTGCATCCACCACTTCCAAACCTGCCCCCTCAAGTCTCAACTCAAATGCTACCCCGTCGTCTGCGCCTTCTCAGGATCCCCAGCTAGAAGGCACTGCTTCCTCTTTGGAATTTGGGAGCTTCATCAGAACTGTCCCGGCCTCTCCCGCACCCCCAAACACTCCCAGCCCACATATCATTTGTCCGTGTACCGACCATTCCCACCCTTCAGGGTGAAAGGTGATCTAAGCATCTCAGTACCTCTTCCCCCCTGACAGCCTCCAAGACCCTAACACAACAATGGTTGTGCGATACTTGCTCAAGAAGTGCACGCTGCTGAGGTGGTAGCTTTAAAAAGAAGGCTGCGCCCTCCCCAGGCCCCAGGAGCCCTGTGCTGTGGGAGGTGTGGTGTCGTGGGTGAGGCATGGGACAGCCTCTGGAGTGACCCGGAGCTGCACTTATCTGACTCTGCGCCTACTTGGCAGCTGCCTCCTGAGCTGCCCTCCAGAAATGCCTGTGACTTGATGGCAGAGTGCTGATAAGGGGGGCCGAGGCTGCTCTGTTCACCGGCCCCCTCTGACAATCACGCCCATAATCTCCGCCCTGAGTCACTGGGGCGGGGGGCACCCTCCCACCTGTGCTTTTCTGACCTCTCCCCACGTGCATTAAAAGAAGCAGGAGCCAAAATATCTACCTAGCTGCCAGGGGGAACTCAGCGGGGCTGTGGGAACGCGGTTAGCTGCTTCTCTGCAAGATCTGGGGTTATGTGCCTTTCCCCTCCAGGCAGAATCTCCTCCCTCCCAAAGGGGTGACATGAGTCACGTGGACCCACCTCTCTCTGCTGATTTAGAAAGCCCTCAACTCCTTCACGTCTTGAAACCAAGTCAAGTTATCAAATGACTTTGTGAGGCATTTAATGCCCATCTCTATGTGCCCAGTGGTGTTTCAGAGTTTACCAGCACATCGGCGCGCAAGCTTCAACTCCAAGTGCACCTCAAAGGTCCCCTGCTCTGGGCAGAGCCAGCCCAGCTGGCCATCGCTTCCCTCCCTCTGCCTATACTTTCCCACCGCCAGCCAGGTTTGGTCTCAAGCTGTTCCCTCCTCCCGGAATCTCCTTCCACCCACATTGTCTTATTCATTTCTACTTAGGCTTTTAAGGCCTCGCCCTAGGTAAGCAGTCAGCAGGAGACTGTAACTGTCCCCCTATCCCGCATCAGAATTCCTGCCCCCTCGCCTCCTAGCTCTCATCGAAAATTTCAGTGCCCCTTAGAAAGCATCACCTGGTGTCTGCAGCCAACGCTCCCTCCCTCACGCACAGAAGACGTGTCAGTGCTGTGAAGAGATAGACAAATACCCAGAGGACAAGAGACCGGGGTCCTGGTCCAGGCTGAACCTGGAGAAGGATGGATGACCTTGAGTCTAGAGTCTTCCTCTTTAGCCTCTCATGTGAGAGGAACTTGCCCAGAGCAGGGTTCCCTGTCCTGGCTTTACCTCACCCTGTCTCCTGGGGCACTTGTCCAAAATATAGATTGCTGGATTCCCTCCCCAGACTGATGAAATTAGAGTCTCAGAGGGTACAGACTAGAGTTTATATTTTTAGAAAGCTTCCCAGGCAACTTGGATGCAGCCCATCTGGTGCCTGCCTCAGGACTGACCTAGAGGACCCCTAACATGCTACAACCCAATGCTTTCTTGAATGATGTTTTTTTTTTTTTCTTAATTTGATGCTCCCTGGAATAAACTATATCAAAACCACCCCCGTGAGAACAAGTCTGGTGCTTGAATGGGAAAACCCTGGGTCATGACTCTGCTTTCATGTCTCTCCAGGGGCTACTAGTTTCTGTAGAACTTTCAGGTAGTTGAAAACACATAACCACCACCAACCCACCTGTCTTAGCTCAGACTGCCGTAACAAAATACCACAGACTGGCTGGCTGAAACAACACGCATTTATTTCTCACAGTTTTGGAGACTGGGAAGTCTGAGATCAAGGTGTCAGCAGATTCAATTCCTGATGTGGACTCTCTTCCTGACTTGCAGACAGCTGCCTTCTTACTGTGTTCTCCCGCAGGAGAGGGGGTCGGGGGAGAGCGCTCTGGTGTCTCTTCCTCTTCTTATAAGGTCACCAGCCCTGTCAGAGCAGGGACCCACCCATATAACCTCATTTAGCCTTTATCACCTCCTCACAAGCCTATCTCCAAATATTGTCACATTGGGGGTTAAAGCTTTAACATATGAATTTGGGGGTACATAAACACTTATCCCTAATACCATCTAGGCCTGATGCTCTAGAGAAAGACAGGCTGACCTAATGAGGCAAATTCGTGTCTAGATAAATTCCATGACCTATTTTTCCCAATAAGTTCTTGAGAACTATCCACTGCCTGGGAAATTAACACCCACAGTTTACAAAGACCGTGGTTGCTCTCTCCTTTGTGGTGGTGTGGATTCCATTTGGCCTGTCCTGTGCCCTCCTGGGATGCTTCTGGGAAAGTTTCAAGGTTTCTGGTTTCTGCCAACTCTGTGAACAACTCCATTTCCTCTTAACAGCAATGTCTTTTCTATCGAAGTCAGCTAACATGGACTTCTGCTATCTCTCACTGAGAACTTTGATACATTCATCATGTAAGGAACGCCTGAAGGAGTTGTCAGTGTTTGGTCTGAAGCAGGGAGGCCTCAGAGAGCTGCTGTTTATCTGCAGATAGCTGAAGGGCTGTCACGTGGAAGAAAAACAGACTGCCCCTACGTGGCTTCGGAAGGCAAAACTGACCAAGGAGGAAAGCTCTGGGGAGAAATATTTCAACTCAACACAAGGCAATATCAGTGAAAGTCCTCAGTCACAGGTGGTAGAAGCCCATGTTCTTTATATTTTCTAGGTACAAGTCACTTACCAGATATATGATTTGCGAAAATGTTCTCCCATTCCTTTTTTTTTTTTTTTTTTTTTTTTTTTTTGCAGTACGCGGGCCTCTCACTGTTGTGGCCTCTCCCGTTGCAGAGCACAGGCTCCGGACACGCAGGCTCAGTGGCCATGGCTCACGGGCCCAGCCGCTCCGCGGCACGTGGGATCTTCCCGGACCGGGGCACGAACCCGCGTCCCCTGCATCGGCAGGCGGGCTCTCAACCACTGCGCCACCAGGGAAACCCCAGCAAGGTTTTTTTAAAAACAATTTTCAAAGCATAAGTTTTGCATTTATTTTGTTAAATTACTCCTAAGTATCCTATTATTCTTGATGATATTGTAAATCAAACTGTTTTTAAAATTTCCTTTTGCTGAACTCAGGCATTAGTTCTAATTTTTTTTAGTGGATTAAAAACATTATTTTCTTAGGACTTTCCTGGTGGCACAGTGGTTAAGAATCTGCCTGCCAGTGCAGGGGACATGGGTTCAATCCCTGGTCCAGGAAGATGCCACGTGCCACAGAGCAACTAAGCCCGTGCATCACAACTACCGAGGCTGCGCTCTAGAGCCCGCGAGCCACAACTACTGAAGCCCGCGTGCCCTAGAGCCCGTGCTCTGCAACAAGAGAAGCCACCACAATGAGAAGACCATGCACTGCAACAAAGAGTAGCCCCCGCTCGCCACAACTAGAGAAAGCCCATGCAACACTGAAGACCCAACACAGCCAAAAAAAAATAATTATTATGAAACAAAACAAAACATTATTTTCTCTATATAAAATCATGTCGCCTGCAAATAGAGATAGTTTTACTTCTTCATCTGCAATCTCAATGTCTTTTATTTTGTTTTTTTGTCTATTCGCCCTGGCTGGAACGTCTAGTACAATGCTGAATAGAAGTGGCAGGAGCGGATATCCTTGTCTTCCTGATCTTAGGGGGGAAAGTAATCATTCTTCCCACATCAAGTGTGATATTAGCAGTGGGTTTTTATAGGTACCTTTTGTGAGGTTTAGGAAGTTCCCTTCTATTCCTAGTTTGTGGAGCGTTTGATCCTGAATGGTGGGTGTTTTTTTTGTTAAATGATTTTTCTGCATCTACTGAGATGATCATGTATTTTTTGTTCTTTGTTCTATTGATTTGATATATTACATTAATTGTTTTCTGGACTTTAAGCAAACCTTGCACTCCTGGGATAAGTCCCACTTAGTCATGGCATATAATCCTTTATATATGTTGCTGGATTTGATCTGCTAGTATTTTATGGAAGATTTCTGTGTCTACATTCACAACAGATATTGGTCTGTAGGTTTCTTTTCTTGCAATGTCTTCGTCTGGTTTTGGTATCAGAGTAATACTGTCCTAACAGAATTAGTGGGGATGTATTTTCTTTTTGTGTTAGTTTCCTAAGGATGCCGTAATGAATTACCACAAACTGGTGGCTTAAAATGACATAAAGTTATTCCCTCACAATTCTGGAAGCCAGAAGTCTGAAATCAAGGTGACAACAGGGTTGGTTCTTTCTGGAGGCTCTGAGGGAAAATCAATTCCATGACTCTCTCCTGGCTTTTGGTAACTCTTGGTGTTCCTTGGTTCCAATCTCTGCCCCGTCTTTGCATGGCCTTCCCCTCTGTGCGTCTCTGTATATTCCCTTTTTCTATCTCCTATAAGGATTTAGGGACCACCCTAAATCGAGGATGATCTCCTCTCAAGATCTTTATCTTAATTGTGTCTGCAAAGACCCTATTTCCAAATAAAGTCACATCCACCAGTACTGGGAATTAGTACTTGGACATGCTTTTAGGGGGCTATTACTCACCAGTCCCATGAACACTCAATCCTTGCAAGGTCACTTACTCACTCATCTGCTCACTCCTTCAACAGTTACCCCAAAGATCACAGGAGGAAATGGGGATATAGTAATAAATTGGATAGAGTCCCTACCCTGAAGAATAACACTGTCTTGTAGGGCATTGGTGCACAAATATAAAGAAGGGGATGCTAAGAGCCATAAGATTTGGAAGCTGAAGGACTAGTGGAAGCAGCCCAGAAGAGTGATGGCTTTCAAAGCAGAGGGTAACACCGTCAGCAAAAGCAGGTGTTAAAAAGCAGAGGTGATGGGCTTCCCTGGTGGCACAGTGGTTGAGAGTCCGCCTGCCGATGCAGGGGACACAGGTTCGTGCCCCGGTCTGGGAGGATCCCACATGCTGCGGAGCGGCTGGGCCCGTGAGCCATGTCCGCTAAGCCTGCGCGTCCGGAGCCTGTGCTCTGCAACAGGAGAGGCCACAAAAAAAAGCAGAGGTGGGTCAGGGATTGCTGCAGTTGTGTTTGGCATGATTGTGTGGGGAGTCAGTGGGAACACTGGGAAAGAAACCCAGAGAAGCAGCCACGCAGAGAACTCAGACTCTGACCATTGTTGGTCACCTTAAGGCACGTGAGGGTGGGTTTGGGTGATCTCAACATGCAGGACCCCATATTCATGACTTCAACAGCCTCCAAAACTAGGCTGAAGGTCTGTGACTTCAGGTAGAGATCAGCTTGAGCTGATCCTGCAGCCAGAAGACGTGCGCTGACCATGAACGCCATACACCTTCCTGGGGGAGACCTCTGTGGCTGACTCCTCAGAACCAGTCTAGCTCCCCAATCCAGGCTCGTGCCAGAGCCAATTCTGAACATCCTACTTCTTCATCTGGCAAGAAAATCTCTGTAGCAAACCGGTTCCCAAGCTTCACTTCTTTCATGCAAATTTTGCTACAAAATCCTATCATAACAAACAGCCCTGGGACTGCTCCTTGGAGCTCAGTGACTATGGATGGGGTGCATTGTCTCACTTTCAGAAGTCATCGTGGTGGCAGTGGTGATGGGGGAGTATTATTGCTCCAAAACCCGTGGCCAGGGTCCTGTCAAGGGGTCCACGTTGGGAGTGGAGAGCAGAGTGTGGGGAAGAGAATCACACTGGCTGGACTGCGGGGCCTCTGAGATTCCGAGTGAAAGAGATGTCACCCCACCCCCACTGGACCTTATCCACAGCCTCTCCCCTCTAGAGAGCAAAGGCTGGGGGCAAAGAGAAAAACAGATTCACATCGTAAAAGCTGCTGGGTCTTCAGCCAAGGAACAGCAAGTCCCAAACAAATTTACACAAGGCTGTTTGAAGGGAAACATGTCACAGCAGCGTAACAATAAACAGCCGCATTGGGCCAGCCACGCCGCTTCTGCCACGGAAGAGCAGGCCCAGGAGCCAATCTCCTGGGAGGAGCCCCCTTTGGTGGAACATTTAGACACACAAGAAGAGCACACACTGGTGGGGCCTTCCTCCCTGCAGCACCAGCTGGGTGAAAAGGAGGTTAACATGTGCAGATTTGGAGATTTGGCTCTCCTAAACCTCAGTTCCCCCAGATTCAAAATGAACAGCATAGTGTCCTCTGCCGCCCCACCCCCTTCTCCCTCTGGTGTCCTTTATCTCATTGAATTCAGTCTGGGGCCCTCACCGAAACAGGTAGAGAGCACTGCTTCCCACTCCCCTGCACCCAGCAACGTCGGGAAAGCAGTTCCTGGGGTAACTCCCACATGCCCAAAACAGCCTGTGCTTTGCCCTGGGAAGAATCAAGAGCCACAGTGGACTAGAGCCAGGGGACTTCTAGCTCCAGCTCTGCCACTAACATACTTGGGCCATGTCACTTAGCATCTCTGGACCTGAATTTTCTCTCTGTAACATAATGATATTTGTTCATTGCAAAGCACAATGAGCTCCTTAGAGATCTAGTCCAGGGCCCCAAAAGCTACAGCCCACTGGCCCATCTTGTTTACAGCCTGTTTTTGTAAATAAAGCTGTACTGGGACCCAGCCACACCCATTCATTTGCATATTGTCTATGGCTGCTTTCACGTTACATGACAGAGTTGGGTAATTGAGACAGACACCAAATGTGTGTATGGCCCACAAGCCTAAAATATTTACTATTTGACCCTTTATAGAAAGAGTTTTCCAACCACTGCTTTAGGCCAACACTGTCATTATACCGGCAAGGAAACGGAGGCATGGACAGGTCAAGCGATTTGCTAAAACTCATAGAGCAAGTCAGGGCAGAGGCCAGGACAGCCCAGCTGTCCTGATTCACGTCAGCCAAAAGTTCTTACCGGGCTCAAAGCTCTCTATCCGCTTCTAAATATTGGGTGGAAGCTGTGTTGGGGGACAGAGGAGGCGGTTCCAGGAAAGTGAGTTCTGTGTGGCTGGTGAGACGTGGGTCAGCGCCGAGCTGCTGAGCCCAAGGGCAGAGTCAGGTGGCCCTCTTAAAAGGCAGAGGCATTTCAGGTGGGAATCAGATGAGAGCTGGCCTCTGGGGACATTTTAACCACAGGTCACAGATCTTGGTAAACTTTAGCTGACCATTGAACTACAGGGAGACATTTTTTCTTGCCTCTTTCCTCACTGGCTTCTTCCTCCTTCTAGCATTTATTAATCTGACTGGTTAACCATTGACCCCAAATGCAGCCTCCTCTTGTTTCAAGCCTTGTTCTCCCTGTTGGCTTCAGAAAAGAAGCCAAACAAACCTACTTTTCTTCTCTTTCTTTTCACAGCCAGAGTCAAGTGATAAAGAGGGTGGGGTCAGGGGTGCCATGTTTGCTGTAAAAGACACACCCCCAAAACCTGGGCGCCAGGACGGGAGGGGGCCCTTCTGATGCAGGCCAGTCATGCTCAGAAGGAAATTCAGCAGGGGCAACACGCCGAAGGCAAAAGCAACTTAATTTAATTAGTGTGGGGCACATTTTAGAGAAGAGATTTATAAAGTGTTAATTTATCGTACATTGAACAAAGTATCATATTTCCTGCTTCTAAACATGATTGTTGTTTTGCTTTAACTCCCCCCAGTTAAAGGGGAATGGTTTAGGGAAGGAGAACCGTAATGACAGAGGAGGAAATAGAGACCGTTGCTGCTGCAGGGTCTGTGGCAATAAGGGAAGAGCCTGGGAACAGAAGGGCCTCAGAGCCTGGCATCAGCACTGTTACCACTTTCCTGAGAAATATTAGAATCCTCTGGAATGCAAGCTCCATGAAGGCAGGGATTTTATTTGTTCACTGCTGTGTTCCCAGCACCTAGAATAGTGTCTGGCATGAAGAAAGTGCTCAAATACTTGCTGAATGAATGAATGAATGAATGAATGAATGGAATGCAAGATTATGGTCTGATCACTGGCCTCAGTCTTTCCCCAGATGATGGAGGCTCCACAGTGGTTCATTCAGAAGCTGCTCCACAGCTGGGAAAGAAGCCACCAGGGCAAACTTCATGAAGGACAAGAAGACAGACTCTCTCCTGAACCATTAAGACAAGCTCCAGAGAAACATCACTCCCAAGGGTCGTATTTCCACTAAGTACCCAGTGACACCCAGACAGTGACCAACACAGCCTTTTCATTGAGATTCCACCACTCATTTAAGGGGACTGTATATCTATAGGCAGTTACACTTTATTCTAATAACACTTACTAGTCAGTGAGCACCTATTTTGTGTCAGGCATTTTATATATATATTTTCTCGTTTAATCTCACAATAAGCCTGCTAGGTAGGTATTATTATCCCCACTTTACAGATAAGAAAACAAGAAGTTAGTGAATTTACCCAAGGTCACACAGCAGCATTTGGATCAGTCATAGGCTTGTCTGACCCCAGAGGCACTGTTCTTCCCACCAACCACACATTCAGCTCCTAACTAGTTCTGTGACCTTGGATACAAGCACAAGGCAAAGCTCTGACCATCTTTCTGGGCCTCAGTGTCTGTATTCTGAAACCCAAGGAGCCAAGCAATGTTATGTAGGAATGTTTTCCACAAGTGGGTCTGTGAACAGTTGACCTCATTCCTTAGTGGGCCACAACGTAATTTTGCTTTTGGAAGTTGAAATAACAGCACCCTTTTTGAGGGTGGCTCAAAATGCTTCCTCCCCACTCAGTCTGGGGACATTTGGGGTCACCCTGCTAAGTCCTGGCCCTGCTTCCTTTTCTAAAGTAAAAATGAGCTGAGTCAGTCTCCCAGGACCAGCCTTGTTCCTCTGGTGGCAGGTCTCTACAAGGGTCCCATCTACTTTTCCATTTGTTCTGTGGAAGAGTGAGAATAAGCAGGTCCCCCCCGGGGGGCTGGACACAGGACAGTGCGCTGACGCGGGGCCCCAGCCTTCAGTGAACACTTGTCTTCAGGCAGCCTCTCTGGCACCTGCCCATGTGTTTCCTTCTGCAGCCAAACTGGTGGGGGAGAAAAGATGGAGGTGGGGGGACAGCTTCTGAAGGGTGTAAACCCAGGAGTCCTAGTTCACTTGTTGCCCAACTGAGGAGACGGAGGGAATTCAGATCCTTAGATTAGAAGGAACGTTAATGATAATCACATACCTGGTCTTCAAGCTTTTATTAGCTGCTGAATCCAGTGTGTAAAACAACTAAAAGACCATCTTTCCAGTTAAATCTAGAGAAGTGAGGCTGACAGCTCTCTTCTCCCATCACCTCAACCTGCCCTGCTTACAGGGGGACTCCAGGGGTCTCTGCAGAGCACTGATTGAAATGAAAAATAATTATAAAATAATAAAAATTAAATAATTATAAAATAAAAATAATTTCATCTGACCAGAATCCCCCAATTTTTCACCCAAAGTCCACTAAGGTGAGCCATTTACCAAGCTTGACCTCCTGGCTGGTGGCAACACTGGAGCTCACATTCAGGACTGAGCCACTGTATTGATAAGCCAGTGAGAGGGTCAGGGAAGGGTCAAAGGTGGTTCTGGTAGGACACTACAAACTGGATGTGATTACCTGAGAACCAGGCATTTCACCTGAGGCGCACTGAGAACAGGTCACACTGAGAGCAAGCTAGGAGTGATGTTCCCACTTTGCTCTACTCTGGGGCTTTTGAACCTCCAAATCCATGCTCTTATCACAGCCTCTTATTCTCCCAGGGCCTCACTCTTTGACCTTTCTTGCACCTGTTATGAAACCTCATCCAGATGTCCAGGTCCTTGGTTCCCCCATTTTCTCTAAGTCTATAGCTCTCTCCCAGTTTATTTCTTGTCCTATCCACCCTAGTGCCTGGATCCATCACTCTAAGTAATCTCCAGCCAACACCCCAGCCCTTCACTCTCAGGAGTATTGATCTGTATGCTCATCGATGACTCAGGGTTCTCCACCTCCAGAACTCAGTATTCTGTCTCCTCAGTTCCTATCCTGTAATCAGATGCTGCATGGGACTGGCTGGTGGGTGAAAATAGCAAGCCCAAGTTCTCCACATCTAAAGACGGGGGCCAATAACCAGGCACAGCTTGGTTATGCTCCAGCTTGACCTCACATTAGAGTCACTTGGAGAACTTTTAATCCATTGAGAAGCCTGAGCTCCACCACAGACCCAGTGAAATCAGAGTCAGTGGGGGTAGGGAGCCCAGCACTGGTATTTTTAAAATAAACTTTTAAATTTAATTTTAATATACATCAGAAAAATTATATTAAAATCTTGGCAAATTTTCACAAAGTGAATACCCACATGTTACTGCCACCTACACTGAAGGGAGAAAGCACTGCCAGCGGCCTTAAACTTTCTGTACATTCCTTCAGCCCCTCCTCCCCAGGTGAGTAAGACTCTCCCGATTTCTAACGCGGCATATTTGTTCTGACTATTTTTGATATTTGTAGAAACAGAATTGTAGAGTATGTACTCTTTGTGTGTGACTTCTGTAAGTCAATATTTTATTTGTGAGACTCACCTGTTGTTTTGGGTAGCTGTTATTTATTTTCATTGCTGTGTAGTATTCCATCGTCGGGCTATCCACACAATATACATAACTATTCCACTTTTGATAGACGTGTGCATTGTTTGTAGTGTTTAGCTCTTACAAGTAGTGCTGCTATGAACATTCCTGTGCATGTTTCCTGGCACATATGTGCATGCCTTTCTGCTGAGTCTATATGTAGAAGTGGAATTGCTCAGATACACGCATATATTCAGCTTCCGTGGATAATGGCAAACAGTTTTTTAAATAGTTGTACCACATCGGTGTTTTGCAAAAGCTCCTCACGTGATGCTAATGGGTGGCTGAGGTTGAGAACCCTGCCCAAGCCTTACTAAGGGTAGCCAACCGTCACTCTGGAAACCCTCTCTTGTCTAAAGACTGGCAAGGGGAAGGGGGTGGGGAATCAATGGCCTCATTCCAGGAGACAGACTCTTCCTTCTCTGAACTGTGGGGAAAGAAGGGGGCTACATCCAACTCTAAGGCCAAGTGAGATGGGGTCTCCACAGGCATCTCTCTTAGAGATTGGGGTGTCTTCAGGCAAGGGGACAGATACCTCATTGTGAGCCTACAGACAGTGCCCAATTCCTTTCTGGCCTTACCAGACTGGCTGATACCAACAGGGATTAGAAAAGATGGTGGAGTCTAAGCCTGCAAAGAGAAACAGTCACCCTTCCCGCCCACCACCGTATCCTGCAGCCTTCTGAGTGTGAGTCTATGTATTCCTGCTGCTCCCAATGAGCAAGCTCAGAATGGGAAAAGGACAGTAGTCATGGGGCTGCCCAGCAGCTGCCCAGTGAGGGAGGCCCCCTCACAAAGAGGGAACTGGGGATGAAGGCTACCAGCAGGGCCCTGGTCTGAGGGGATGCTCTGTACCTGGAGGGACCAACATGGGGCTGAAAATAGCAGTCACTCTTCCCAGAGAGACAACCATATTGGTGGAGGCCACTAGCAACTCAAAGAACCAGAGCGAGGCCAGGGATACCTCCACACCATACATGAGGCCAGAAACACAAAATGACCTTCACCTCCCTGGGCTCTCCTTCTTACACCAATTCATAAATAGAGAGGCCTGGAATAGGAAGAGGAGGCTGGAAAGGACTGGCCTTGCCCCTTCCCCACATAAATCCTTCCAGGAGAGCCTGCACTGGGGGAAGGTAAACCTCTGAACTAGATGAGGGATTGATAAATTAAAGGAAGTTCAACTGAATTATTATCTTTTTAGATAAAATTCTTGTAACATAAAATTCACCATGTTAACCATTTGAAAGTGTAAAATTCAATGGCTTTTAGTATCGATACATTCACTTGACTGAAATTTAATTAACTGAAAATGATGAAGTCTGTCCAAGGTGCCATGAAGAGCTAGGATGAAAAGCAGGGATTTTCCCCTCACTGATTAGAGGGGTATGAAGAAAAATTTTATGAGAATTCTGTAAACTTTAATTAACACTGAGCATCTCCACTCCTCTATCCTACGGGCAACTCAAAACTCAGCATATGCCCCAGAGTGAATGCATATCTTACCCCTCTACTCACCCCCTGGGGTGGAGGGGAAGACACCAGTTGATGCATTCGATCAGCCAAGCCCAAGTCCTGATCATCTTCCAAATTCCTTCCCCCAGACCTCTTGTCAGTCACAATGTCTGTACATTCAACTGCTGAAATATCTCCCTGGTTCATCCTCTCCCTTTAGCCGTCACTGCTGCAGCCTTTGCTGCAAGCATGGCTGTCCCTCCCTGGACTGTGGCAGTAGACTGCTCTCTGGCTGTCCTCCCTCCACGGCACCCTCCAGATCTTCACAGGCTCTGCCCTGAGAGCTTTATACACCTGGCACCCAGGTGTCAGCATCAGGGTCACATTCACAGCAAGGCATTGCCTGACCACCAGCTGCTTGCCAGGCATGCGCCACCATAGTTCAATGTTTTCATTCTACTTCTTTCATCTTTTTCACACTGCTTATCACTATCTGAAGCAATCTTGCTGCTTTAGCTGTTTACTGGTTTATTCTCAGTCTCTACTCTTCAACCCTAGAATATAAGCTCTATGAGAGCAGAGACCTCACCTGCCTTGCTCTCCACCTCATCCCCTGCATCTAGAGCTGCCCTGTCCAGTACGATAGCCACAGGCCACGTTTGTGTGTTGAGCTTTTGAAATGTAGCTAGTCCAAGTTTGAGATGTGCTATTAAAAGTGTAAAATGTGTACCAATTTTGAAGACTTAGAATAGGATAACCTAAAATATCTCAACGTTTTTTATATTGATTGCCTGTTGAAAATACTTTGGAACTATTGGGTTAAATAAAACATATTATTATAAAATTAGTTCCACTTGTT
Organism: Mesoplodon mirus; assembly: GCF_964341445.2. Taxonomy (NCBI): domain Eukaryota; kingdom Metazoa; phylum Chordata; class Mammalia; order Artiodactyla; family Ziphiidae; genus Mesoplodon; species Mesoplodon mirus. Next base: position 37,843,581 of record NC_138982.1, on the reverse strand, counting down.
ACTTTTTCCTGTTTTAAATATGGCTACTAGAAAACTTAAAATGACATACATGGCTTACATTGCATTTCTACTGGACATCACCGCCCTTGACCATTACTGGCTCAATGAAAGGTAGATTCTCAGTGAACACTTGTTGAATGAAGGAAGGTAGCCAAAGTGGTCTAAGAGCAAATCTCTTCTTGTAACCACCTGCTAAAAACTCTTTTTTGATTCCCCATTTTCAGCTAGGCCAGATTTCTGTTTTATGACCCGGCATCTGAGGCTGTCACAATCAGGTCCTGCATCTCCCACTGGTTTTATTACCTGCTCTTCCCCAACCAGGATATAGTGTCTCTTTGCACATGGGTCTCCCTCTATTTTGTTGCCCCTCCTTCAGTGTGTCTACCGGTAAGCTCCCAGGCAGTTTTCAAGATGAATTCAGTGTCTTCCTTTCAGAAAATCCTTCCCTACTCTATAGGCAGCATCACCTCATCTTCTGGCAGAGCAACCAGTCCACTGTGAGGCTCCTTATTCCTCTGTATCGGATCCATTCAGGTCACTGTCTCCAGTGCATCCTCACCGTAGATCAGAGCTCCCCAGGGGCAAGCAGGGCCATGTCCTTGTCATCATTTATTCTGCAAACCTGGCATAATCTTCAGGGTGACCTGGTTCAGCTGCTGTGTGTGGTTCCCAATGGGGTCTGGAATTACAGTCAGATGGAGGCCAGACTGGGGTCATCTGAAGACTCGACTGGGCTGGGCACCAAAGAAGGCTTCTTCATTCACGTGCTTGGTGCCTCAAATGGAGTGGCTGAAGGAACTGAACCTGGCTAGGTGGCCCCTCCATGTGGCTAGTTTAGGAGTCCTCACAGCACAACAGTCTCAGGATAGAGAACTTCTTATGTGCAGTGGCTTTCCTCACAGCAAATGTTCCCAGAGACCCAGGGCACAACTGCAAAGCTTCCTATGACCTGCCTCAAGTCAAGTAGCATCATTTCTGCTGCGTGTGATTGCCCCAAGTGAGTCACGGGGAATTCAAGAAGAGGGGACTTCTCAAGGATGTGGATGTGGGAGGGGGAGATTCATTTGGAGGCACCTTTGAGGACCAACAACCACCAGTCTAATCTGAAACTTAAACCAGGAAAGGCAAGTGAAACTCAGATACCTGAGTTTCAGGTACAACATAGGGCAAAAATAAATACTTAATGTAAATACATGTGTTTAAATCAAGTACTTTCAACAGGGCTTTGGACCTCACCTGTGTATCATATTCTACACCATTCAAGTCATCAGGGTAAACCTCTAACACTTTGGGACAAATTAATATTTGTGAGTCTTTACAAAAGACAAGGCACAAGAATTTGAGAGAGTGGCCAAAGTCAGCTGGAGAAATCTATAGGAAACATTTGCTTAATGGTGGGGCAGCACTTAACAGTACAGAGTACAAGAATGTTCAACACTGTTATGTAAAATAGCAAAAAATTAGGAAAAAACTTTGATATCCAATGTAACCGGCTGACCATTATGCAAGCATTAAACACTGTCTAATGAATTTTAATGGCAAAGTGCATAACAAACTGTTAGGTGAGAAAAGAATCAATATGCAAAACTGTGCATAAATATTATTCCGGTTATGTTCAAATATGCAAATGCATAGAAAAAAGACTAGAAAGGTATATATCAAAATTTCAATAATTAAGCAGAATCATGGGAAATGTTTTAAATTTTTCTTCTTTGTGCTTTTTGTATTCTGCAAGTTTCATACAATGAGCACATACTATTTTTATAATCAGAAAATAAAATTAAGAGTGAGATGAGGGCTTCCCTGGTGGCGCAGTGGTTGAGAGTCCGCCTGCCGATGCAGGGGACACGGGTTTGTGCCCCAGTCTGGGAGGATCCCACATGCCACAGAGCAGCTGGGCCCGTGAGCCATGACCGCTGAGCCTGCGCGTCCGGAGCCTGTGCTCCGCAACGGGAGAGGCCACGTCAGTGAGAGGCCCGCGTACTGCAAAAAAAAAAAAAAAAAAAAAGAGTGAGATGAAACTCCACTGAGAAGCTAGGGCTGCATCATGGCCCCAAGGTCCCCCAAAAGCCTTTTCTCCCAGGGCTTCCAGGGATCAATATAATTATGCCTGGTGATCATATCAATATAATTATCCCTGAGGCCTTATCAGCTATTACCTTAGACCAACATTGTCTGGTCTCACATAAGTTTCTTAACCTCTCTAGATTTTGGTTATCTACTCTATAAAATTAAGGGTTTGGACAATAAGATTAAATCTGTAGAACTTCAGAATTTACAAGCAGTTTCCCTTGTCTTTTTCGATTCTCACAATAGCCTGATGTTAGAAGCAAGCTCAAACTTATCATCGCCATTTGACCCATAAGAAAATAGAGGCTCAGCAAGGTAAGGTCACTAGTCCAGGGTCACATAGATGGTAATAAATTAGGGGTCAGGATTCAAAATCAGGTCTTCAGGCTTTATATCTGGGCCACTAACTACTAAGTCAGGGTTCCTTTTCTATATGAGCTGTAACATCCCATCCTGTGATAAAATTCCAGCCAAACTTTCCATCTTCTGAGGCCACATGTACTAAGACTAATCTCTCCTTCATTTCCAGATCCAGGGATCTTCCAGGCCGCTCTGATGTCTCCTCTGCGTCACACACATCTTTAATTCCATCTGCTCTTCCTCAAATGGCATCATTTGCGGGCCACGCAGCATTTTGAAATCTTAGCATTTTAGAACTGGAAAAGATCTCTAAAGGTCATCTGGCCTGAGCGGCTCCTGTCAGCCTTTTACAGACACCTTCTCATCTGAAAGCTATGTCCCTCAGCAATGCTCCCGAGGGGGTGCCCAGGGCCGGGACAGGCTGATAAATGCACCCTTTCCCCGACTGAGCCGCCCAGACATCTGCCAGGTTACCTTGATTCACAGAGGGAATGTGGAGTCTGCAAGGCAGAGTGACTCAGCCTTTTAACAGGGACATGGCACACAATGGAAAGATCTGAGAGTTCCGAAGGGAAAGAAAATCAGAAAGGCCAAGACAACTCCCACACAGACAGAGCCAGTTTAGAACAAATCCCAAGGGCCAAGAAGAAACCCAGGGGAGAAAAAAAAAAACCTCTCTCCTGAGAGAGCTCTATTGTACGTGCTCTGGGTCAAAAGAAGCTCACTGTGGTGCGAAGGGGCTCCGCCACCTGCTGGGACTCTCCAGAATGAGTTCTTTTTCTTCTGTCTGGGTTCAGCACACTTCCGGCCTCCTCCTTCCAGGGCAGTGCTCACTCTGTGGCACCGGGCAGCCAGGGCGCTGGGGCTTGGCAGTGTGGTGGCAGCGTGACGGGCACTGGCACAAAGTTACTTAGTAAATACCACAGCTTTGATAATTTCTTGCTTCGTTAGTCTCTTGGGATTCTTTCCATCTGCATAAGAAAAAGAAGTTGCCCTTCCCTCTGCCCACAGGCTCAGATGCTTTTATTTGGTGGACTTAATGGAAACAGATATCTATTTCTAATACCAACCCATTGAATAACATATTTTTAAACAGGTGGCAAGCGCAATTTTTATAAAAGGAAAGTCCTCCCAACTCCCTCAACCTCAGTGAGAGCATTGTTAATATAGGCATTCAAAAAACTTTCTTCAGGTTGAAACAGAAACTTTTTATGGCTGGAGTCTCTTTTGACCAGCATGGCTTATACATGTGAAAAACTATTCAGCATAAAAATCCTACAGTCGTTTTCCCCTCCAAATAACAGCCTTTTGTCTGAATAAATGTTCCTTCACTATGTCCAGTTTCACGGAGATCGCAGACTCCGAGGTCCTATGCCTTTGTTTCTGGGATTCCGTGAAATCATGTCATATAAGGGAAGGGATTCCCATTAGATATCTGTATCAGAGAACCGTAAACTCAGACCCCAGAAGTCCTTTCTCTCCACCCCACCTGATGTCAGAGTCCCTGTAAGGCTGGCAGGCACCAACTGTGTGTCAGGCTGGTGCATGCTAAGAATTTGGACGGCATTCTCATTTAATTATCAAATGAAAAATGTGTAAACTCCATTTTCAAATGATGAAACCAAGTTAAGAGAGGTCAAGAAATGTGTCCAAGGTCACAGAGCTAGTTAATAAGAGAGCAGGGCAGAAAGGCTCCTGAGTCCTTCTCCTTCAGACGGTCATCCAGCCGCTGCTCAAACCCCTCACTGGTCAGAAGCTCATCTCCCTAGACAACCCAGTCCAGTTGGAGGCTGTTTAGATTGTTTCTGAGATTTCTTCCTTGTTCTGAGCTGAAGTCTGTCTCCTTGTAACGTCCAACCACAAGGGTGATTTTATACCTCGGGCACAGCAGGAATCAGACTTGTCATTGAGGATGTTACCTAGAGGGCATTCTAGGATGTGTAAACTGGTGACTGCTTACTACGAAGTATTATTTCCAAGCTGTGTGTCAGAAGAAGTTGAGGGTGGTTTCATACCAAGCCCACACACTGCCAAGGATATGGAACGCCGGGTTTTGAGACGCTTTGGGGGTGTTTGACACAGGAGAGGGAAGCAGACAGTAGATCACAATCCTCACACCACACTCGTTCATAGGAAGACAGTCACTTCAGGAAGGACACACATGCTCTGATTAGACATAAGCTCAAGATCCCACCTTGATTTGTCTGCAAGCCATTTCCTGGTTCTTGGATGGCGGTGACCTGGAAATACAGGCCACAGAAAGGTCACATGGAGGCCTCGCCAAGCTCCCCAGATACTTATACACTCTACCTGCCCAGCCCTTTGTATATCCTCTGTACCACGTCATCTCATCATGGGCTGTTTGCATCAGTCTCTCCTCTAGACTGTGACCCTGTAGGGCAAGGGTAGCAAACTATGGCTCACAGGCAAAATCTGTCCCACCATCTGTTTTTGTAAACAAAGCTTTGTTGGAACGCAGTCGTTCTCATTCATTTTTGTATTCTATGGCTGTTTTTCTCTGTAATTGCAGAGTGGAGCAGTTGTAACAGACTGTATGGACCGCAAAGCCTAAAATATTCACGTGTCCCTTTACAGACAAAGTTTGCTGACCTCTGTTCCAGAGAGCAAGGACAGGGTGCCCTTCATCTCTGTATCTCCAAACTTATAGCCATAGTTTCTTCATACATAAAATAGCAATGATAACTTTGTCACGGAAATGTAGTGAAATACACAGGAGATGTCATATTTGGGGGCAATATATGTAAAACACCTAGCACAGTGCCTGGCATAGGACAGATACTCAATAAGTATTTAGTGAATAAGTGAATGAAGTAGAAGGTCAATACACCCAAAATGAAATGATGGATGTGGAAGCACTTCACAAAACATAAAATGCTCTACAAGAGCATGGTGGGTCCTCATCATCGCTGTCAATACAGAAATGTCTGGAGCAAAGTTTGCCCTTCCCTCGGGTTTCCCAGATCCTGATTGTATGAGTAAAATCTCACAGACAGTCTGAATTTAGTCTGATTCATATTCCAGTTTTTACGTGGTTCCTTTCCATGCGTCCCTTTGACATCTCCCTCTAGGTACTGATCCTTAAGTTAGAGCCTGAGCTCCTTAAATAAGAGCTACACAATATGGACTGCTGTGGTGGTTTTGTGCTGGACCAGTCTAGCTGAGCTCAAATGACATTCCCCAGACTTCTCTTCTTTGTATGACCCTCTTTCCAGTTGGCCACAGAGAAACTGACATGAGGTTTGGAAGGGAGAGGGAGGGAACAATCATTTCAGCTGAAGGTCTGTGCTACTGCAGCTCATGCATGTGCTTGCCACTTAACCTGTTCGCTCCCCTCCTTGGCGTGGAGAAGGACCCCATTCTGTAGCCTCTCCAGTTCCTGCTGAGTCCTGGGTCGGGCATGTGTGCAAATCCATGGCAGACGGCACAGGCTTCTTCCGTAGACCACCCACACTGTCAGGCTTGGATGTGATGAGAGATAGGCACGGGTCCCAGGTTGTCCTTGCTCCCTCCCACTTCAAATCCAGCTGGTCTTCCTGACTGGCTAACCCTGCAGCAACTTCACAACCACCAGGAGACACAGAGGTAAGAGTCTCCCCCCAGAATTCTTCACCAGTTGTCCTGGTTAGTAACTTTTCTCTTCTGGACCTTTACTTCCTCAGCTTCTCTCGCAATAGTGTCAAGTCTAATCCCTATAAGAAATCCTTTACTTTGGGTCATCAAGAGTAGCTCTGTTTCTCTGATCATACCATGAGGAAGAGAATCTCAAGGATGGGTTCTCTGAATTGGTTCTGGAATTGTCTTACGGAATGGATTCTCTGTTTTCTGGAAAGGGTTCTCTGGTCTGATTATATTTAAAGCATTACCAATCCCGATGCCAGTGATAAAGAGGACACTGGTAGTCCACAGTAGGCAGTGGCAAAACAGCTACTTAAGTGATCTCCTGTAACACTTGTAATTAAGTGTCCAGAGAAGGCAAGGCTTCGGACGACCAAGTAGTTGCTGTCATAGAACATTTTAGTGAAAATCTGGTGGAGAGAAGAATTGCTAGGTAGCTCCAAAGTGTGCTGGAGAACTTACAGGAAGAAAATTAGGTTCTTAAGGGCTTTTAAGTCTCCAACTCAAGGTCTGGCTAAGGAAAACCGGTAGCTCCTATGGCTAAGGGACCAAGATTTCTCAAAATCAAACCCAAAGTCTAATCTTGGGGTGAATAATGCAAATTGAAATCATGACCTCACAGGGTCTCTTATGTTAAAGTTAGGACATTGGCTGGGGAGAAAGGGACCCTGAGTATTGGGATAGAGACATATGGGCAGATTCATTGTTCGTCTTAGGAATAACATACAGCAACTAGTAGACTATCCACATTGTTTCCCTTATCCATGGAATAAGGGTCATTAAGGTAAGAAAAGTCAATGGAAGCCAATAGAATCACTTCTACTTACAAGAGATTAAAGAAATACCACAATCCTGGAGGTATGGCAGAAATTAGTGCCACCATCATGGACTTGAAAGATGCAGAGATCCCACTACATCCCCATCCAACTAGCTTCTTTGGCCTGATAAATTGGTCTTGGAGAATAACAATGGATTATCATAAACTTAATTGGTGTAACTCCAATCGAAACTCCTTTGCCAGGTGTGGTTTTTCTGCTGAAGAAAGTCAACACAACCTCTAGCAGCTGTTGATCTGGCAAACGCTTTTTCCTCTCTTTCTCTTGATAAAGACCACCAGGGAGTTTATCAATCGAAATCCCAGGGACCTTAATATCCTCTCCATTCCATGGGAAATAATACAGGCCTACTATGCTGATTAGTCCTGGAGGGCAGGAAATGGCAGCTACTCTGAATACCTTGGTAAGAAAAATATAAGCAGATGGAGGAGAATGAATCTCACAAAAAATCAGGAGCCAGATCTTTTGGTGAAATTTCTAAGAGTCCAGGGATGAGGACATGTTGAGATGTTCTGTCCAAAGTGAAAGAGAAATTGCAACATCTGGCCTCTCTTACCTCCAGGGAAATGGCAGAATGCCCAGTGAACCTCTGGATTTTGGAGGCAACTGTACTTCATTTGGTCATGCTGCTTCAACTCATTTATTGAGTAACTGAAAGGCTGCTAATTTTGAGTTGGATCCAGAAAATGAGAAGACTTTGCAACAGATCCAGCCTGCCACACAAGGTCCTCTGCCATCTGAATGGAACATAAGAGTCAGTAGATCCATGTGTACTACAGGTGTCTTGTGGCAGACAGGGAGCTTTACGGAATCTTTAGCAGGCCCCTCATACATAAGTAATAGCATAAACCTTTAGGATTTGAGTGCAAACCTGTGCAATGCTCTGCAGGTAATTATTCTCGCTTTAGGGAAGTTTCTATCTTGCTATTGCTATTGGGCCTTCCGTGGGCCAGCAAATTACCCTGAGACCTGAGCTGGCCGTTATGAAATGAGTTTTGTACTTGTGAGTTCCAGATTGTCCCATGTTCTCTTTCACTTCATGTCCAGTGTTTCTTCCCAACTCCTTTCCTGCTGACCTACAGTAACTTCGGGCCACCATCAAATGCAGAGCTTTCCGTCGTCATTATCAGCTTGGCTTTGTGGTCCCTGGTGGGTGACTTTTCTCTGATCCTCCAACTGTCCCCTTTCAGATCATCACTTTTCCAGCTTCCACGACAATTGTGGAGGTCAAATTCCTGTAACAGACTCTTTATTCTATACACTTATAGTGGTTCTGCTGTCCTCATCAAACCCAAACGAGCATAACTGCCTGTTACGTACATGTTTGTGTTTACTTTCAGAACAGCTCTGCCTGGCAGATTTAATCCCCCGAGTTTTACTGATAAAGAGGCTGAGAACCAAACAGTTTGCCAAGGATCTCATTCTATGAACACTGGAATCGGATCCCACCCATGTCCATCTAATTCCAGAACTGCCATCTTTGGGGCTTGGGAGGAGCCTAAGGTCTTTGTCAAAATGCTACCAGGTCCATCCTTTGGGTGTCTGGGCTAAGTTGTTTCCAAAGGCATCTTGGTCAACCCAGCCAGTAAGACGTTGGAATCTGCTCATTTAAGTGCTCTTCTTTCCCTGTGCCCTGTTTGGGTTAATATTAAATATTAAAACATATTTCAAGTATGAAATATTTCAAATATGCAGAAAAGTCCAGAAAATAATATAGCAGACATTCTTGTACTCAGCCTCCAAAATTGCCATATTCGCTTCAGCTTGATTTTATTTCCTATCTTAAAAAACAGAAAAACAAAAAAATATGTTGCAGCATTGTTTGCCAATAGCCACCAACATAGGAACGGATAAATAAATGTGATGTTCAAGTGCAAATAAATACCACCTAGTAATTAAAATGGATAAACCAGATCAATATTTTAGAGGGAAAGGCAAAATGCAAGTGTAAAAGAACAATACAATAGGACTTATGTACATGTTAAAAACCAATGGACCCATAGCAATACATGGCTACAAAATCTTGAATTCTTTTCCAGAACTGTTCCCTCAGCATTTTTACCTTGCCTCAGTGCATTCTTGATTACTTCCATCCCTGCCTCCATTTCCGTCTCAAAGATTTTTCTGAGATATCATTTTATCTCCTTATAACTCAACCTCTTGGCACCAGCTGCTGCCCACAAGCAGCCTGCCTCTGTAACCCCATTCAGAGGTTTGCAACAATCTTCTGCATATTAAAGCATAAATTATGGGCCTTTCCCTGAGAAAGTAACTCATCATACTTATTTCCAATATTATAGCTCTTTAGACCTGGAATTGATCTGGCAGCACACTGACCTCCAGTTATTTGTCTGGGATGCCCTTCAAACATACTTTAGTCCTAAACCCTAAAAAAAAGATTGGCAACACCAGGTTTTGGTGAGTATGGAGAGGTGGGAATTCTTGGGCCTTGCTGGAGGAAATGTAGGTAGATGGGTGGAAGCATTCCGTAAGACTCTTTAGCAGTATATACTAACGATGAAGTTACGACTACTTCTTGTGACCCAGTAACTCCATTCTCAGGATAATCCCAACAGAAATGTATCCACAGGGATAAGAACATTCCCAGCAATACCATTCAGAATAGTCCCCATAACAGAGCAACACAAACGCCCATCAAAAGTCAAATGGGGGGCTTCCCTGGTGGCACAGTGGTTAAAAATCCGCCTGTCAATGCAGGGGACACGGGTTCGAGCCCTGTTCCGGGAAGATCCCACATGTCGTTGAGCAACTGAGCCTGTGTGCCACAACTACTGAAGCTCATCTGCCGAGAGTCTGTGCTCTGCAACAAGAGAAGCCACTGCAAGGAGAAGCCGGAGCACTGCAATGAAGAGTAGCTGCCTCTTGCTGCAACTAGAGAAAGCCTGCGCGCAGCAACAAAGACCCAACGCAGCCAAAAATAAATAAATAAGAAATTTTATTTAAAAAAAGTCAAATGGGTAAGTAAATCGTGGTATATCTTTATAGGGCTGTGGTGGAAACGCAAACTGCAGGCTCACACCAGCATGGATGGTCTTGTTCCTAATGTTGAGAAAGGGAAGCCAGACACAGAAACGTACATGCATGTGAGTCCATTGTATGGAGGTCAAGCATAATCAAAATGAAATCTTGGTGTTCAGGAACCAGGGGTACATACTTAGGTGATGGGAGGAGAGAAAAGCAGCGAGATGGCTGCCATAAAAGTCAAGACGAAAGTTATTTTTGGATGGAAGAGGTGAGACAGGAAGGGGCACTGGGGTGTTGACGGTGTTCTGTTACTTGACCTAAGTGGTGGTTATGCAAATACTCCTTTTATAATGGTTTGCTTTGCTGGTATGGTTTACAGACTTTTTCTGCATGTATGTTGTTTAATGGTTTTTTAAACCCCATGTATCACAGCACCCTGATCGTTTTACAGTGAGAATGCAGAGGATGATTTGCAGGATTCTTTGGGGAAACCTCAAATTCTCAAATGCCATTCTGGCAGTGTTTTCTCCCATCAAGCTTCATTTTCTGCCCAAGAAACGACACTTTCTTAAACCTCTTCACTTTCAAAAGAGGCTTTTTTGTTTTGTTTTGTTTTGCAGAAAAACATTGTAGCACTTAAAAGAATTGTCATGTGTTTCCAGATGGAGAGTAAAAGCAGAGAGGATGAGCCCCTCCCACATGAGCAAAGGGATGCACCAGGCACCCCCTCTTCACAGTGCAGCCTGTTTAAAGTCTGATTCACAGACCCTCGGGGATGCTGGGGAATGATTGATACCAAAAACAAAACGCACTAGGCTTGTCAGTACAGTGATAGCCGACAGAGTTACTGTGCACTTTGTTCATTCCCTTTCACCGAAGAGGAAACTGAGGCATGGAGAAGCTGGTCAATTTCCCATCTAGGAAGATGAAAACCCAGGCATTGGATAGAGGCCTTCTGACACTGGAGCCTGTGGGAGCAACCACCCACCATCCTACCATCCTCCTACCATTGTCTAAACTGGGGCTCGGCACATATTTGAGAATCTTTCAATTCTCCCTCTCCCTATGGTCCATTAATCAATTATTTTTCTTTGCCAAAATATCTTTTGATTCTGTCCTTGATTTTAATTAACTCAGCCTAGCATTGGCCAACCTAATGCCTCATCTGGTTTACTGCAAAAACCTTCTACCTGTTCTCTCTATATCCAACTTCTCTTTCTCCAGCTCTGAGTCCTTTGATGGCTGTCCATTGCCATCTTGTCAAGTCTAGACCCTCACCATGACTTAGGGCGCCCTTCAGGACCTGGCCCCTGACTTTTCTTCAAGCCTCCCCTCCTACTCCTCTCTTTGCATATCTGCCCACTAGTGACCCCAGACTATTTACTGTACCCCCATGCACCAGGGATGTTCTAACCACAGTACTTTTTTCTGACAGCCCCTCCCCCTGCCCCTCCACCATCTCTCTAGTCCCAGTCATCCTTCCAGACCCCGTGCAAATGCCAGCCCATCTGGGAAGCATTCCCTGATGCTTTCCAGCCAGAACCTATCTCCCCAACTTCTCTGCATCTCTCTTGTCATCTTTATCAGAGGCTGCCTTAGCTGATATTTGCACAGCTGTGACTGCCTCTAGACAGTAAACTCTTGAGAACAAGGACTGTGTCTTATTTACCTTCTGATCTCCAAAGTCTGGCATAGAGCCTGACATATACTAGCAATTCGGGTAGTATAAATGGATCTGTGTCACCCACTTGAGTCTGTATCCAATGGAGAGGACTTACATGGCACTATGGTATTCTCTTGTCCTGACATGCTGGCCTGGCTCCTCCCAGAGCAAACAGCTAAAGCAGAAGTCAGGTGGATGGAGTCTTTTCCCGGCCAAAAGGAGACACCTGATACTGGAACGGCACAGAAGACTATTCATTTGGGGTGCAAATCTGGCTGGATGCCCACCTGAAATAGACTTTTTCTGCTCCAGTCTGGGACTCCAAAGATTCCGCCAAGGTGAATTAGGACAAGAAGAAGTGGAAAATTCCTCATTCGCATTTCACTGAGAAACCTGAACGAGAAATCAATGTTTCAGGCCCAGCCTGTCCTGCTTTCCCAGACAGGACTCCCCGATTCTCCAGTCAGCCCTGAAAGGAGCGGTAGCAGGAATAGCACAAAGCTGCCGTGAAGACTTCCGTGTGGCTTTCACTGTTAGAAAAATACCATCCGCCTCTGGATGCCTTCAGAACACAGATTCATTGAGAATCTGGCTTTTCTTCTAGGCAGGGCATGGGGACTATTTTTCAAAAGACAGCACAAGCATAACTGCTGGAGAAATATACATGGTTAATTTCCCTTGAGCCCTTGAAGCGTTCTTCCTTCAATAAATCATCCTGTGTGATTGTGTGACCTGAGACCTGGAAGTGGTTTTGTCCTGGCCCCGAGCTGTGGCCTCCAGAGAGAGGGACTCTGTCCCATTTGGACACCCACATGAAAACACACGATGCTGCCTTGTTCTTACAGAAATGGGCAGACCAGAGGGAGTTGTTAGAGCCTTTTATCCGTAGGCCTTTTCAAGAGCTGAGCAGATACCTGACGACCTGCCTGCCTTGTAAATTAAAAGGCCCGGGAAATGACTGTGTTGAGAGAGATACTGAGGACTGCAAGCATGAGCAAAGAGATGGCGTGGAAGCCTTGGAGAAGCCCAGTGTCAGAGTTGGCAGAGACAGTGGGAATTGTCCTTGACAAACCTCTCAATTTACAGAGCAGGTCACAGACATCCACAGAGGAAAATCTTGTTGCCAGTGTTTTCTAAGGACTCCTCTTAAGATCACCTGGGGGAACTGGTCACAAATGCCACTTCTGTCCCATCCCAGACTCAGCCCCTGGGAATTCCCCCAGGAACCAGGGTATTAACCAGCTTCCATGTGATTCTGATGTGCTCCCAAATTTGGGAACCTGTGCTAAGCTCTCTGGTCTTTCTGCTTAGGCACCGGCTGGGTCCAGCCTTCTCATAGGCCTCATCTGGCTCTGTTTGCCTGTCCCTCCGTCTACCATCAGCCCATCCTGGGCTTTCTCGCCTCTAGATCATTTCTCTCCCCTGACAATGCTCTCCCAGCCTCCCTCCCCAGCCCCCCATCTAAGGTCCTGGCATTCCAAACTGCTAACATCCCCCAACCCCGATCTAACTCCAGGAGTGTTCCAGCTGGACAGAGTCCCAGAGAGGATCTAAGCCCTCCTCCTCCTGTCCTCCATCCAGACACATTTCTTCCTCTGTTTCCCCTTGTGTATAAAGTGATGACGTTAGTCATGGAAGCAACAGCACCTGCTGTTTCCAGAAGCCAGAAGCACTGTGTGGTCTCAAGACGGGTTTGTAAGATGATAAGGGATTTTGAATTTGAGGACTTGCTCAAGGCATCTTATAAATTGCCTCCTGGGATTATTTAAAAAGAAATAACCATTTTTCCAAATGTCTCTGTAGACTTCTGGTATATATGGTTTAGGGTTTTGCTAAATTCCTGCAATGAAGCTTTGGTTGTTATACTCTGTTTCCTCCACCCACCCACTTCCAGCCATCAGTCATTCATTTAAGTGAAGGTCATTCTGAAATTCCTTCACAAGTGATATTTACTTGAAGGCAGGCCTGTCTAGCCTTAAAGGAAGCACAGAAGAGGGATGGAAACTCATGACTCTGGTAAACCTGAGCCGCATTCCTGCTTCACCTCTTGCAGCTGTCAGACATGGAGAACTTTCCTACTCCTGCCTAGAGCTTCAGTTTTTTCATCTGAAAAGGGATTGTCACATCTACCTTGCAGATTAGTGTAATAAAGTCTAAAACACAGTGCCCTTTGCAGCCTGGAATTATAAACGGAAGCCCCCAGAACTCCAATCTGAAGTCTCACCCATGGGGGTGGGCGCACCACCCAGGCCCCTTCCCAACTGGGGCTCCAGATTGCTGCCACTCGGGACTTCCCAGCTGCTGTTTGGATCTGAAAGTAGGTGTCGGCCCAATTTGGTGAGGTATACCCTTTTATTTTCCTCTAATATTCTTATTCCTTTCCTTCTAATGATTGTATATTAAAATAAAGTTAAATCACCTTTCATTAAAGAGTTGATTAAAGCTGAAAAAAAAAAACCCACAGTGCCTGATGCTGACACATAGTGAATATCCCTCTCCTGTTTCTTAACTTCACAGACTGCTATTTCAGACCATGTACTTCAAAATTCTTTAGCCTGGTTCCCTAAGCTCTAAGATCCTTCCTGGTAGTGAGAAGGTCTTTCTGGAAAGAACTAAAAGTTGTTGAAGAGAGAAGAGTAGTTTGAGTCATTACCATGGAAATGACAATATCTCAAATAAGCACTTGGGATGCATTTGGTCTTGGTGGCTTCCTTAAGAGATATAGGGACAAATTACCTGAGTTAGACTTGATGACCACCAAGGTTCTTCCCATTTTTATGATTCTGGGACAACCAATTTGACATGGCATTCGAGGCCCTCATAATCACAATCAAATCGGTCTTACAGATGCATCTAATATTATTCCTCTAAACCCCATAATTCTTCCAAGCCATTCAGTTTACCATGTTCCATGAATATCATGCCCCTTCCTGCCACCAGACTTCTGATTCTCATATTTTCCCTCCCTCCTTCTTCATTCCAATATTAAATTCCACCCATCCTTGGAGGCCCTCTTCCATCAACTCCTCCTGCTTCCCCAGCTGTGGTCCACCCCTCCAGCCTCCCACCTGCATTTCTCTTAGGGTGCTGATGTTAAACCACCTTGTGTTCTGGGTATGAGGGAACACATTTTTCAAGTCTGCGGATTCTTTGAAGATATATAGTGGGTCTCAAGTTTATTCAAAGTGCCCCTAGAACCTCATACATGGAAGTTGTCCATGGAATGTTTGCTGAATTGAGCCAAGGAATCCCAAGGATTAATTCACATACAATAAACCTTAGGCTTTATTATTTTTCTTACTTAGGGCATGTTGGTAACAAGGATCAGATACCCTCTCAAACAATTTCAAATGACAAGAGTGGTCACTGAAAGGATACAGGGGCCTATCACTGACCTCCAAGGACAGGAAGGGAGTAATGCTGGGTCACAGGGGAACAGAAAAGTCTCTCTCTCCTTTAAGAGCTACAGGATCTCTCATCTCTAACTCTTTCTGCATATCAACTCCATTCTCCTCTTGGCAGACTAGATGGACCACTCTGCAAGACTCTTATTTTTCTCTCTTGCATAATTTAGGCTTGCTGTGACTCCTACTTTGTCATACACAGTACTAGCTACTATCCTGATATCTCAGGACCTTTCAATTCAAGCATACTCCTAACTTGAGTCTCTATGTCTCTCGGCTCAAATTATTTAAAAAAGAAGCTGATGGGCTTGCCCAGACAGTAGCCCAATGTCACGTGTCCATTCTTGAGCCAATCAGCTGATGAGGAGCCATGGTACATGATACCAGTATGACTTCCTGTGTCCCATCCTTTCATGAAGAAAAAAGTTTGACGAAATTGAGTTAATTGTAGTGAGGTGGATGGACCTAGAGTCTGTCATACAGAGTGAAGTAAGTCAGGAAGAGAAAAACAAATACTGTATGCTAACACATATATATGGAATCTAAAAAAAATAAAATGGTTCTGAAGAACCTAGGGCCAGGACAGGAATAATGACGCAGATGTAGAGAATGGACTTGAGGACATGGGGAGGGGGAAGGGTAAGCTGGGACAAAGTGAGAGAGTGGCATGGACATATACACACTACCAAATGTAAAACAGATAGCTAGTGGGAAGCAGCCGCATAGCACAGGGAGATCAGCTGGGTGCTTTGTGACCACCTAGAGGGGTGGGATCGGGAGGGTGGGAGGGAGGCGCAAGAAGGAGGGGATATGGGGATATATGTATACGTATAGCTGATTTACTTTGTGATACAGCATAAGCTAACACACCATTGTAAAGCAATTATACTCCAATAAAGGTGTTAAAAAAAAAAAAGAAAGAAGTTTGCGGGAGGGTTGCATTGCTTTTCAATGACTGGTCATTGGTTGGATTGTCATCCGTAAATGAATCTAAGACAACAATGTCTACAAAAAGCTGTGAAGGATACAGAGAGATTACAATATGGGTCTTCAATGTGGGCCTAAAAGTCAAAGTGTTGGCTGTTTCCCAGTGGTTTCACAGGAGGCCCTTGGATGCTGCCAAATATGGGTCTCTGGAACCTGTGGAGTTGAGGCCACTTGAAAGTTGGCTCGATCTCCCTTAGAACCTTCCACTTGTATTTGGGTTTCCTTCCCAGGAGACACATGACTGGAGTGGGGAGGCCCAACTTGATAGATATTTCTGGTCTGCTCTTCTAGTAATCAGCAGCGGTGATGCTGGGGTTGACAGGATGAGGACCTGGGAGAAAAGGAAGAGAGTGGGGATGGAGAGTGAGGATTCTAGGAGTCAAGTGCATACCCACTAAGTCATGTAAAGCATGCTGGAAGAGGACCCTGAATGTCAGTTAAAGCAGGTTCAGGCTGATGCCACAGGTTGATGCTTGGGTACTGTTTTTGCCATCCTTCTGGATCGTACCCTTCAGCATAAGACATGCTGTAGTATCTCCCATCTTAAAATAATTCTCTATTGACCCCTTCCATCCCTCTCCAGTAACTACCCCAGTTTTCTATTTAACTGATGATGATTCCCAAATTCATACTCCCTCTGGAGAGTTGCCCACAGAACAGGAGGATCAGTTCTTTGCCACAGAGATTTGGTGAGGCCCAGAGGATGGTGCTTTGCAGGAACTTCTAAGCCCTTCAAATTTACAAACCACTGCATCTGCTCTTATTATCCTCATTGGCTTAAATATTGAAATACCTTAGTGCCAAAGCGGGGAGCCATGTGGTAGCATGCTTCCTCCACCACGGTCCCCTCTCACTGAGTTCTCCCCCCATCTTCTTCTATCTTCAGGAGACTCTTACTCACCCTTCAATACCCCATTTAAAAATCTCTTCTGAGAAGCCTTCCCCGACTTCACAGCCAGAACAAACCTCTCCCTCTTCTAGACTCCATTATCCCCTTGCACTTATCATGAAGGTAGCATTTGTCATGCTCTACTTGGGTCTCTCTGACAAGCCTGCATGCTCCCTGGTGGTAAGAAACACACATCCCCTTCATTTTTATGGTGCTTGACACCTATAGCCTCTGAGGATTGATTGAAAGAAGACCCGGGTTCTTTTTTCCCCACTTACTCTTTGTGGGATATCCAGCAAGACTCAATTTCCCTAAAGCTTAGTATGTTCATCTCTAAAACAGGGTCAGAAATTAGTTTCACCCCACCTACTCAAACCCTGTTGAGACCAGCAATGGTGAAAGCTTCACAAATCCTAAAGAACTGCTGGAGTGTGGGGGGGTTCTTCTAGGTGCCTATTGCACTGTTCTCAGGGATGCCTGCTGACCTGCCCCAAGATAGAACATCATTACAGCCATGCATGTTTTTGTTTCAATGGCTGGATTACAAATCGTGAGTTGCCCTTAACCCTGAACACTGACGCCAGATGCACCTCCCTTGCCTGTGTGGATCTTTCCTTAGTCCAGGGCAACAACCTCACACTAGCGCCTGCAGTATTTCATGAGATGCCTAAAAACTGTAAAAGGAAGGACAGAATTAGAGCCATTCTCTTAGGCTTCCTGTAGGGTTTGTCTTAGTCCCCATCCACAGGGCACTGGTGGGGGAAGCAATTTCTTTTCTCAAGCTCTCCCTTCATTCACTCACTCATTCACTCACTACTTCAGTGCCCTCCCTCATGTAAACAAGCAGGGGATGCTGAGAAGGGGGTGGGGTGGGTAAGCGCTTTGACAGGGCTTTGTGATGGTTCTCGCAGAGGGGAAGCACCTATAGGGGACCCCAGGGAGAAGCTTCCAGCGGAGGGTGACACCTGAGCTGACTCTTGAAAGGCAGGACTAACCAGATGCCTTTTAGGAGGATGGAGAGGGCTTTCCTTGCGGCAGAAACAGCTTGTGCAAAACCTGGAGGTAAGTGAGAACATGGTGTGCTCAGGACAGAACAGGTCGTTCAGAGCGGCTGGAGTGTAAAGCTAAGGGGTGCGTGGGCACAGATAAAGCCAGCGCAGGAGGCAGGAGCCAGACCGGGAAGGGTCCGAGGAGCCACGACTTAGGAGCTGTTGGGAGAGATGCCTGAAATTCCACCTCTAACACGTGCCGGAGGTCACGCAGTTAGCCTGCGGAGGAACACGTCTCAGGCTCCTGGGCCGAGCTCTTTGGCTTCCTTCACTCTTCCTTAGGTGGCCGCTGTCTCCGGCCACACGCCAGCCCGAGCCCTGAGCCAGGGCGGGGAGGATGCCTCCAGCGCCGGCAGGTCCACATGCTGCCGTCAGAGCCTCTGGGCTGGGACCAAGGAGCCGCCAGGAGGCCGGCAGTCCACGCGGCTCCCCAAGACACCCATACCTTCCCTTCCCTGGTCAGTTTTCATAAAGATGTGCTGGCTCAGGGGGCCGGCAGCCAAGGAACGCCGATCGGGACCCCCTCCCTCCGCAGGCTGCGCTTTGCCTCCTGCCGCCCCTCCTGGCAGGGGTGGAGGGTGGGTGTGGCCTCTCGCGTCCCCTGCCCGGCTCCCCGCCCGCCCCGCAGCCTCGCGCCGGCTTCCAGCAAGAAGCCTGCGAGCCGCACAAAGGAAATGGCAAGAGGGTGAGTCACCCCGAGGCTCGCTGCTGCCTGGGCTACAGCCCACAACAGGACCTTTGTGCTGCGCTGCAGGAGGACCAGGGGGACGGCCGCGGGGAGGCGGGCCTTTCAGGGCGCTGACTAACGCCCAGGGAAAAGGGAGGAATCTCCACCGGAACACGGCAGACTTCCGGGCGCTGCCACTCTGCCGAACCACGGCTGGGGGCACTCAGATGCCGCTTATCCGTGTGTGACCCGTGTACCATCTGGCCCAACTGCTTGTCCCCTCCGAGAGTACACTCTGTTGTGCGGAGGTTTGTCTCCTTCACAGTGGTGTGAGAGACTGGAGGCCTGGGGCATAGCCATTCAACTCTCTCTTCCTACCACAGTCCCTAATGCAGCACTGAGAAGATGCTGGAGATGGATGGATGGATGGATGGATGGATGGATGGATGGATGGATGGGTGGATGGATGGATGGATGGATGGATGGATGGGTGGATGGATGGATAAACAGGTAGATGGAATAATTCATTCACACAAGCACAGCATGTGAGCAGCTAGCCCAACACCCTTATTTCACAAAAGGGGAAATGGAGGCCCAGACACGGGAATGATGAGAGCCAGTTCCAACAGCGAGTAGGTGGCAGCTCTAGAATGTGGGTGCCATGCTGCCAGGCCATATAACAGCTGTAGTGTGGCTCAGGGAACACCTGGAGGGCATGACTGATGCGTAAGCAGAAGTCAGGGTGATGAGAACCCCCAGTGGGGATAAGACAACCACCAAGGGCAAGGTCAGGTCCTAGGGACTTATTGGAGAGTGAGGGAGAGAAACCAGAGCGACCCGAGGCAGAGTTCCAGGCCTCAAGGTGATCGCACGCAATCTCTTGGTCTAGGCTTGTCATAGGGTTTAATAAGATGAGGAAAGAATCAGCATTTGTTGAGTATCTAGTGTATGCCCGGCATGGATATTTAATCCTTTGCACAACCCTGAGGGTGATATCATGACAGATAAAGAAGGTGACGGAGACCAGTGCCCTCCGGGACAGTCAGCTGCCAGCTCCGTCAGGACTTCAGAGTGGCAGTAACGTGGTGGAGCCACCGTGTGACAAGATTGGGTTCTCAGCCTGGCAGGCCCAGAAACTCAGTCCGTGTCCTTGGAGGGTGTCCACATCTCAGGACTAACTCATATCAACTCACACTCAGCGTCGGACATGTTACCAAGAGACTGAGGTGCAGATGATCTGAGCTTTTGTCCTGGAGAGAAGGTGAGCCGGCAAGACAGGCAGGGGGCATGGAAGCAGAATGAGAGGTTTAGAACCCAAGCCAGGGAGCTCGGATCACCTAGGGCCCTCGTTTCCACAGTGGGGGAGGGGGGCCTGCCCCCGGGCTACACATCTGAACTCAGGAGGCCAGGCACACCCAGAGCAGCGTGCGTAGATGCGGCCTTTCTCTGTGGCCTTTTCTTTCCTGACTCCAGTCTTCTTCCAGCTCAAACCAACACAACAGACTAGTCGAAAGCTTCAGACCAGCTGTTGCAGCCACACTCTGGAGACCACACCCTGGAAGCCCTGATGAGATTCAGACAGTCCAGAAGTCCTTGGCCTCCTGTTGGCAGACCATGGCTTAGGAGAGATGCTGTGCCTATGTGGTGAGTGTCATTCTCTACCTCTGGCATTTCCCAGTTCCTTAACAGAAGCTGATTTGAATTTAAGGATGAGGGCACTGGACTCCCACCTCCCCAAACTTCCTAAATTATCCAGTTTAAAGATGAGGAGTTTAGAAGTTCAGTAACTTGCCCAAAGTCACTAAAACACAGTGGCACCAAGATTCAGACCCACTTTATCGTGGACAACTCCCCTCAAGACCGTTAACAACTATAATGATAATAAAGGCCACCGAGGGCTGAGGGCTTGCTGGGTGCCAAATGTATGCTCTTGGCAACTTACATATGTTTTTTTCCACATAGTTCTCACAGCAACACCAGGAGATTGTTCTCGGCTTCATTTCACAGGTGAGGGTTGACATGTGGAGCGGTAAAGAGACTTGCCCCAGTCAGGGTCACAGTTCAAGTGCTGGACTTCAAACCAGTCTGTCTGCCCACGCTCCTAGCCACCCCCTCCATGGCAGAGCCACGCAGGATTTCTGCAGTAGGTCTCCGCCATCGCCACGCCCCGCCACGTGCCTCTCTTCCTGCCTTGGGGAGGAGGAGTCTGCCGCTCTGAGCGAGAGAGGGAGTAACAGCCCTATCACAGGCTTACCAAAGTCCAGAGTCTCGCCCTTGGCATTGTCGGTTTAGGGATTAGGTCTGTATCAGCTTCCCAGAGAAGAACAGGCTCAGGCTGCCTGACTTACGGTGACTAATTCATTGATTCACCTGTGAGGTACTCCAGCCAGAGGAGGTGGTCGTTCAGAGCACTGGCTGGGTCTGAAACTCCGTCCGTAGCTTTCTAAGCCAGAGACTTTGGACATGTTACTCACCCTCTTTGAATCCCAGTTGAAACTGGGGGAAATAAAGCCAACCTAGTGTGGTGTCTGTGGCTTAAACAGGTATTTGTGTGTAAAATGCCCAGTACAGTGGTTGATGCTTAGTAGGAGCTCAATAAATGGTCATCCCTCTAATTTTCATTATTATTGTTCGAAAGCTGGACTTGATCATCTGATAAGGTCCCCTGCCCGGTGGGCAGATCACAAATTCCAGGCCAGAAGGCTGCTTGCTAGGAGAGCCCAGGTAAGAAGGCGGGGCCTGAGCCCTTAGCCCCTGATAGTGGGATGAAGCACCCACCACTGGTCCCTCCTACCCCCAGGGTACTTCTGTTTGAATGCCCAGTGTTGGTTTGGACTCAGCACCTTGTCTTCTCCTGGAAGGGCTGCTCGTCATGGCAAAAATCTCCTTTCTCAGTACTTCCTTCCCACTGAAAAGCAGGCCTGGTGCCACCTCATGTTTGCAGCCCCTGGAGGGTAACCTCTTGTTCCCTCTCCAAGACCCCGATCAAATGCACCTTTATTTGTGAGGCCTTCCCAGCTTCCCCAGGCAGAGGTAGACCAACCACATGCTGGTCATGCAAAGAGCTATTCCAGTGTCTAGGGCATGACAGTGGAGGCACACAGAAATGGCTCTTCTCTTTCTGGAGCTTGAAGTCTAGTGGGACAATAAACAAAGGAAAGAAATAAACCAAATCATTACAGTTTCTGGTAATTGCCAAGAAGGAAATAGCCAGTATAATGTAATACACAGTAACTCTGGGAGTGATGGGGGTAGTCAGGAAAGGCCTTTCTGGGGAGGTGGCATTTACCCTGAGGCCAGAAGGGTGAGATGGAGCCAGCTTTGCCAAGAGCTGGGAACAGAGGGTTCCTGGCATAAGGAACAGCTTTTCCCTCCCCAGGAGGGAAAGAATTCGGTGTGTTTCTCATTGATAGAAAATCTGTCTGGAGCAGATGGAGGGGGTGGGAGGAGGCGTGGCAATCAGACACAGGCGGAGGCCTTGCTCCTCTGTGCCCCCAACAGGATGTGTGGTAGTGAGCATAAGACTGGTTATAGTTTATTGAGCATTTACTATGTGCCAGGACTGTGTAGGCACTTTCCATAAACTCTCTCACTTAATCCTCACACTCCTGCCACTTCTACCCACTACACAATGTCCTTCTACGTGCTCTTGTCTTGCTGTATTGTTGGTACTCCTCTGCGAGGTTGTTTCCCTGTCCATTCTACTCCCCTCCACCCAACCCTCATTAGACTGTAAGTGCCTCTGTTTTTGAAAATAGGACATTCTAAACAGCTCTGTTTTGAAAGGGCCATTCTGGGAGAACTGTGAAGAAAACAATTGACAAAGGTCTTGGAATAATAAATGAAAAACGTGTCAAGAAGAAGGCGTCTCCGATGGTAGGGGCTTGGAGCAACTCAGTTCACCCACAGTGTGAGCAAAGCCCTGAGGCTGGGAGAGCTGGAGGGAGCAGAGAGGGATCAGTGTTGAGGAACAGCCTGGGGCAGGGGTTGGGGGTGGCCGGTAGGGACTTTTGCTGTGGCGCTGTCAATCAAAGTTTACCCAGAAACCCAGGACAACCATGTCATGGTGAATGGAAAAACACTGGCCTGGAGTTGGAGTCAGGTTCCAATCCAACCTCTGTCACTGATCAACTGTGTAACTTGGAATAAGTCACTTTATTCTCTGAACCACTTTCCTCAACCGAACAATGAGGATTACAACAACTTCCCAGTCTTGAATTGTAATAGATAAAAAGATGTGCGAAGGCACTTCTTATTGAATCTGAGAATCCAAGACCTTTCTCCAGGTGGTCAGTTAGAATGAATCCCTTCTTTCTCCTTGCATGCTCTCATCTTATGTCATCACATAACCTTGGACTGAACCCTGTGACTCCTTAAGGCCCCTCTGGCTCTAAACTTCTAGGTTTCTATGACAGATTAGGATTTTGTTAGATTAAGTTGACTCAGGTCTACAGAACACCCAAGTGAAGCTATTCTCCTAAAAAAAAAAAATCATAGTCAGGTCTATAAATAATAGAGCCATGTTGCATATTTACACTTACTTTACCAAATCTCTGCAGACTGTGCAATCTATTCTGGTTTGATTTTCAAATAAAAATGTTATTTATTGCTTAAAGGCAGACAGTAATGAAAAGGCAATTATGATGTCTGGTATTAAAGACAGTCTATATATAGTGTCCCTCCTGTGGGTCTTTGACTGTTCCTAGCTTGAAATTTACTTCACTGAAATTTACCACAACCAGTGGAGATGGTTTGTTTTGAAAGTGTAACACCGAGAAAAGAGAGAGTGCCACCCAGAAAAGGGGCAGGTCGAGGGAATGGGCAGCCATCAGACAGCTTTTCCGGGACTGTTTGAAAGGCATCAGCAGCCCTCTGAGGGAACTCTGACCAGAGGATGAAGAAACAGTGGTGACCTGAAGCCAGGGTTCCACCCGGTTGGTGCAGCTTGTGCATGGAGCAGACCGTGTGTGCTCCCACCTTCCAGGGAATCGGGAGAGGAGGGGTTGGACTCAGAGGTTCTCTTGTTTCTTGAATCACCAAATCAGAGTTCAGGGATCTAAAATGGATGCAAGATCACCCCAATGTGAAGGGTATAGTTAATTTACAGAGCAGATGCTTCTACCTGGAAAATCTATGCTGTGCTTTTCTATCTGACTTGGGTGCAGTTTTGGAAAAGAATAGCCAGGTTGACGAATGCCATCCTCACATGAGAGGGAGAGAAAAGACAGCATAAGGACCTAGAGGATGGAGGTTTCACCCTAGGAAGACTAAGAGAGAGAAACTCCCTAGGGACAATCGTCTTTTCTGGATGCCCAGAAGGACAAGGATGCCAGAGCTCCACAGAGATGGAGAGGGATGGTGCCCAGCCTGGGTTCCCACAGCAAGCAGCTGCACAGCACAAGCCAGTAGTTTATTTGGGGATGTGATTCCAAGAGACAGGAGAGAGGCGGGGAAAGCAAAGGGGAACGAGGGAGAGCCAACCCGAGGGTCAGTCCAGTAGGAAACCAGAACTTAAACCTGGGGAACCCCATGGAGCTGTGAGGGGAGTATTTATCCACCACTGGCTCTCACTGAGCACAGGTCACCCCATGGGTTGTAAACCCCCTCCTACTTTCAGGTTTCCACCAACGTCAGAATGGAAAAATAGATTTCCATTCCTGGGGGCAGGAAGGGAGAGAAGTGAGGTGCTGGGAGCAGTTATAGCTGGGGGCCAAGTCCTGGCTGAAGTAACAAGATGGGCCAAGAGGATGAACGCAGGACAGGAGGTGCCCCATTCATCAAGTTAGAAAAGCCAACACTTAGCAGCAAGTGATGATGGATTAGCCTGGTCAAACCTGGACTCCCAACCCAGGGATGGAGAATAGGGTGGTTTTGTGTTTAACAGTTTTAGAAGATTCTGGAAAGACAATTTTCTTAGAAAGGAGGAGAGAATGGAAGAAAAGGGAGGAAGGAAGAGAGGGAGGAAGGAAAATTGCTAGAATCTGAGGCAGATGCAAATTCACTAGCTTCTTTTTAAAAAACAAAACAAATGTGGAGTTTTCTTTTTGTATAATTGCAAAGCTAATTCATGTCTAAAATATTCAAACACTTAAAATAGAATATACAGTAAACAAGTTTCTCTCCTATCCCAGATCTCAGTCTCTCTGCCCAGAGGTAATTACTGTTAAGAATTTCTTGCATATTCTTCCCAAAATATTTTACACATATGAACACACATGTATATTTCCTTTTAAAATCACAACTTAAAACACATTGTTTTCATTTTTTTCTGCTTCAAGAATTGCTTCATATGAACATATGTAAATCTAACTCATTTAAAAAAAAATTCCTTCATAATCCTCCATGAGAAGGGCTTCCATAATTTGTTGAACTAGTCTGCTTTTGATGGACAGGTAGTGGTTTTTTTCTTTTTTTTTCTCACTGGTTACAGTGACCTGTTGAATATTCTTGTGTGTCCTCTGTACACATGTGTAAGAAATTTCACATTTCTAGAAGTGAAATGGTCACACACAAAAATATGTAGATAATCTTTTCTCAGAGATTGCCGAGTTGCTCTTGAAGGATTCTTGCAGATTTATGCTCCTACCCCAAAGAAAAGAGTGCCTGCTGGCGCCCTCAGTTCTCAACACTTGGTGACCTGAATGAGTCTAGTAGGTAAAAAATGCATCTCCTTGTTATTTTAATTTGCATCTGTTTAATTGTGGGTGATACTCGACATTTTATCATGTTTTTATAAACCAGCTGTTTTCTCTGACACTGCCTGTTGAAGAGCTAAAATAACAGATATACGCATGTTTTGTGTAGAGGCTTTGCCTGAATGAATCACGATTGATCTAAAAACCTGTTTTGCCAGACGTGGGGAGACAACAGGGGGCAAAGGTGATACAGCCCCTGCCTGCAGCACTTAGGTCACGGAAGGAGGAGTCCAAATACCCAGCAACTGCGATAAGATTGCTTTGGTGTCACAGGAAGACCTAGAAAGTGCCCTGCGCAGTGGAGGCCAGCCCTCAGACCTGCCACACCTTTCCACCCCAGCGAAGGGGGTTTAACAGTTAGAAGACAAAGGGGATGCGGCAGAGTGTTCTCAGTGGGAGGCGGTAGGACTGCAAGTGTGAAGTCCCCGAGGTGACAGACAGCATTAAATGACAGAAATTCAGAAGGGGTGAAAAGGGGGGGGCGGGGAGGGGAGATGGGGAAGGAGGAGGAGGGTAGAGCCATGAACCAGCCCAGTTTGCCGGAAACTAAGGAGAACCCAGGACCTCCAGTGCGACATTCAAGGGAGTCCCGGGCTCATCTGGACGAGTGTGTCACCCTAGGGGGCTGAGGCCATGTTATTAACTGTGCTAAGGATTTGGGACTTCACCTTAAGGGTAATAGTGAACAATTCGAGTTTTCAACAGAGCAGTGATATGTTAGGGTCACGTTTTTCGAGGTTCGGTGTTGTTTGGAGGGAGCAGGGGGGCGGTGTGGCCAGGCTGGAGCCAGGGAGGGAGTTTGCAGTGTTACAGGTGAGAGGTGATGGTGCCCGGAACCGGGATGTCGGCAATGGAGACAAGAGCCCAGGGCAGATTCGAGAACTACTTAGGAAGTAGAAGCAGCGGCGGGATTAGGGACCAACTGCTGTGGGAATGAGGGAAAGGGGGCAGGCATTGGGCGGCGCTGCTCTTCTCTGAGATGGGGAGGGGCTGTCAGAGGAGCAGCCTGGCGTGGTGTCTGGAGGAGGGAAGGGATGGGGTCAGAATTCAGTCTGTGGAGGCCAGGGGCCTGAGAGACATCCCCCCGTGGTCACGTGCAAGAGGCAGTTTAATATCTGGATCTGCAGTTTGGGAGAGAAGATCAGGAGAGACATAAAACTGGGGGCAAGCTCACCTTTAAAAATGCCACCTGGGGGAATTCCCTGGTGGTCCAGCGGTTAGGACTTCATGCTTCCTTTGCAGGGGGCACGGGTTCGATCCCTGGTCGGGTAACTAAGATCCCACATGCTGCACGGCACAGCCAAAAAAATAGAAATAAAAAAATAAATAAACAAAATACCAGCTGGAGTGCATAAGAACACCCAAGGATGGAAAGGAAAGCCTGACTCGAGGCTGTAAGATGATGACATTAATTAAAAACAAAATGAAAAAACACTTTTACAGAAGTTCAAAATAATTCAGTTTAGAATAACTTAAAAATGTTGAGTGAAATTGTCTTGTATGAGTATATGTTTTAACAGGCACATGTAACTCTGCCAGAGCGTGTGTGCATATAGAAAGAGAGGTCAGTGTTTAAGACTCTTTAGATACCCTTCAGATCATGTGCTGCTTGTCAGTAAGCTTATCCTCACTGGACACAGTGTCAGGACAGAGATTCTGAGGACTGAGACCTCAGAACACAGCCAGCATGCCATCCTCGGCTGCCCAGGCCGGGGATGCTACTTGCCGCAGGTCTCCTGCCCCGCACCCAGTACCCTTCCTGGGACACGTGCTCCTGGTAGAGCCACAGTCTGTTAGAACTGGGAGGTGTCCTGGTGCCGGGACACACCGAGACCGTGTTTTACTGCGAAAGTGTCGTGTTTGTTGTGAGAAGGCAGGGCGATGCTCGCTCCACAGATCTGCAGGGACGAGCAAGGCCTAATAAGCTGAGGGGGCTCGAGGAGGGGGCTCACAGACACAGAGGGCTGTTCACCAGGGCCACAGGCTTGCCCCCTCTTCAGAGGCGTGTTGCTCCGCCTCCACTGTGGTCTGGTCCCTGCTGGCCTTGGGGAGCTTGCACTTGTCACTGCAGAGGAGGCATCGGAGGCCTGACCCACACAAGCAGACTGCTGGGGGGCCTGCTAAGGGGAGTGGGGGAGGATGAGGAAGGCCTGCCCATCAGAGAGTGTCATGGCCCTCTTTCCTGGTAGGCAGATCGGATCCTCCAAACACATACAGCACCTTTGCTTCTCAGGGTGGTGCTGTGTTTTTGTTTGGAGTCAGACAGCTTTTCCAGGGTATACCTAGAGCGGCCGGCTTGTGCCATCCTCCACCCTCTGGGTTGGAGACAAATCTGGGCGACAAACACCATGTTGCATGTGCGATTCCCTGCCCTCTTTCAGCTTAAAAGTTGTACCTACCAGATCAAACCTGCAACGTCCTGACTCCTATTCTCTTAGGATAAATCTCCCAGGAGGATGCTGCCCATTGCCACACATTCTAGATATTTCTAAACCCCAGCTGTGGGCACATATTGGGCTGAAATCAGACCCACTCCAATTATCTGGCTGAGATAATTGTCCTTAGGCTGTTTCCCCCTCCCCTCGATGTGCTCCATATACAGCGGGTCCTTGTTCTGTTACCCTGCCATTGGCTAAGACCCCTGTGGCACTGAGGGATGAGGAGCTGGAGAGGCTCAAGGCAGAGACAGATCAGGGCCCATCCGCTACAATTCAAGTCCTGGCGCAACCCGGAAGGCCACCTGGAGTGCTTTCCTTCCCACCTACCTCAGCCTTTAGCCAGCCTGGAGGAAATTAGATTCTGTTTTTTTAATTTATGATGAGTTAAGGAGGAATCAGATAAAACTACCTCCAATCAGGCAACTCGTCTATGGAGAGAGATTTATCAGACTATGGCTAGGTCTCCAGGGAGGGCTTAGAAACCTGATTGCTAAAATATACTAAGTCTTGGAGAAGCTTTCATTGGCCTGGATCACCCCACTCCATTGTTCCATTTGCCAACCTTTCAATTCCTGAATTCTAACTCAGAGTGGGCTGTTTTTATGTCTTTTTTAAATTTTTTAATTAATTAATTAATTAATTTTTATTTTTGGCTGCGTTGTGTCTTCGTTGCTGCTCACGGGCTTTCTCTAGTTGCGGCAAGTGGGGGCTACTCTTCATTGCAGAGCGGTGGCTTCTCATTGCGGTGGCTTCTCTTGTTGCAGAGCATGGGCTCTAGGCGTGCGGGCTTCAGTAGTTGTGGCTCGCGGGCTTAGTTGCTCCATGGTATGTGGGATCTTCCCGGACCAGGACTCAAACCCGTACCCCTGAATTGGCAGGCGGTTTCTTAACCACTGTGCCACCAGGGAAGTCCCTGGGCTGCTTTTAAAAGAGGAGTGATGACAAAGAGAAGGTGCACACCAGTTTATGAGCCAGTGGAGGGAAAGCTCCTCCTGCAGAAGGAGTTGGGTGAGGCAATGGCTGACTTTAATGGCAACAGAAAGAGGGTGACCCAACTTAGCACGAGCATGTCAGGCAGCCTCTGCGCCACGGAGGTCCTGCTAGGAGTCCCAGGGAGTGACTCCACCTGCTCTGGGACAACGCTAGTCTCAGTCCCACCGGTCCCTCTCTGGCCCAGGGGTGCCACCAGCCCAAGAAATGTAGGAAAGTCGGGAGGCATAGGGGAGCATCTGTTCTCAGGCACCCATCTTTGCAGATCTTGGGCGGCAGGAGCACGGAGGGGGAGGGGCACAAACACATTGCATTGCCCTGTCCCAAGACACCATCACTCCCCACACCCTTACAGGAGGGCTAGCCAAGAGGACTTCCTGTAGTTCTGGACACATTCTAGAGCTATGCTGTCCAACAGGATGGCCATTTAGCCATCTGTGCCTTCTGAGTGCTTGAAATGTGGCTAGTGTGGCAATGAACTGAATTTTACATTTTCCTTAATTCTAATTTATTTACATTTACATAGCCACGTGTAGCTAACGGCTACCATATTGGGCAGTGTGACCCTGGCTATGCCCTGCTCTGCCGGGCACTCTCATCTCACTCAGGCATTGCTAGTGATGGCCTGAATCCCTTGGGTTACCAGAAAAGTGGTTTGTGGGTTAGTAGAGAAAAACACCTCTCCCTGTATCATACTTTGTTATAGGGGTCCCAGAGAGTGCTGTTTCTGCCTTTTTGGGGAAAAAAAAAAAACTAGATCTTTCTGTTTAATTACAGCTTCTAACTTTCCACTGGGTATGCAAGACCACAGCAGGGTCTAGGGTGGGGATGCAGTTTTCAGAGACCTGTGACTAAAGCGTATTTATTGCAGAGACTCCTCAGCCCTGGGTCCTCTCTGCTCAGCAGGCATCTTTTCCCAGTAGCCCCTCAGCATCCTGCTATTGCTCTCCTCCCAGGCCAGAAAACCAGCTGCCTCCTTCAAGAAGCTCTCAGGGCTTCCCTGGTGGCACAGTGGTTGAGAGTCCGCCTGCCGATGCAGGGAACGCGGGTTCGTGCCCCGGTCCGGGAAGATTCCACATGCTGCGCAGCAGCTGGGTCCGTGAGCCATGGCCGCTGAGCCTGCGCGTCCGGAGCCTGTGCTCCACAACGGGAGAGACCACAACAGTGAGAGGCCCACGTACGACAAAAAAACAAACAAACAAAAAAGAAGCTCTCAGACTCCTGAGATGACACGGAAATTGCTTGGCAAAAGTGGAAATAAAACAATTGAATACAACAGGGCAACTGTGGAGAGAGCAACTGTCTCTGGAGCCGTGGTCCTCAAAGTGTTTTTACTGAACCAGCAGCTTCAGCGTCAGCTGGAAACTTGTTGAAAACAACCGCTCAGGGCCCAGACTGTTGAATCAGAAATTCCAGGGGAGTAGCCCAGCAATCTGTGTTTTAACGAGCATTCAGAGGCCCTCGAAGTGTGAGAACTGCAGGGCAGGGATGGGTGGGGCAGAGAGAATAGGGCTGACTTCTCAGAAGAACCCGGAAAGAGCTTGCCCAGGCCATGCAGAGGAGCACAGGAGAGTGGGGAAGGAGGGCATGTCCAGGCACAGGACCTGCACTGCATCCCGCAGCTGTGTCCAAACTCCCCATACCTTCTTCTTCTTCTTTTTAAACATCTTTATTGGAGTATAATTGCTTTACAATGGTGTGTTAGCTTATGCTGTATCACAAAGTGAATCAGCTATATATATATACATATATCCCCGTATCTCCTCCCTCCTACGTCTCCCTCCCACCCTCCCTATCCCACCCCTCTACGTGGTCACAAATCACCGAGCTGATCTCCCTGTGCTATGCGGCTGCTTCCCCCTAGCTATCTATTTTACATTTGGTAGTGTATATATGTCCATGCCACTCTCTCACTTCGTCCCAGCTTACCCTTCCCCCTCCCCATATCCTCAAGTCCATTCTCTACATCTGCATCATTATTCCTGTCCTGCCCCTAGGTTCTTCAGAACCATTTTCATTTTTTAGATTCCGTATATATGTGTTAGCATATACAGTATTTGTTTTTCTCTTTCTGACTTACTTCGCTCTGTATGACTGACTCTAAGTCCATCCACCTCACTAAAAATAATTCAATTTTGTTTCTTTTTATGACTAATATTCCATTGTATATATGTGCCACATCTTCTTTATCCAGTCATCTGTTAATGGACACATAGGTTGCTTCCATGTCCTAGCTATTGTAAATAGTGCTGCAATGAACATTTTGGTACATGTCTCTTTTTGAATTATGGTTTTCTCAGGGTACATGCCCAGTAGTGGGATTGCTGGGTCATATGGTAGCTCTATTTTTAGTTTTTTAAGGAACCTCCATACTGTTCTCCATAGTGGCTGTATCAATTTACTTTCCCACCAGCAGCGCAAGAGGGTTCCCTTTTCTCCACACCCTCTCCAGCATTTATTGTTTGTAGATTTTTTTGATGATGACCATTCTGACCAGTGTGAAGTGATACCTCACTGTAGTTTTTTTTTTTTCTGATACATGTTTAATAATCTTGGAATCATCATTTTGTGGATGTTACATTGTTTAGAGTTAATGGCAAAGTATTCTTTAGAGTTAAAATTGCTTTTTTTTTTTTTTTTTTTTGCGGTACACAGCCCTCTCACTGTTGTGGCCTCTCCCGTTGCAGAGCACAGGCTCCGGAGGTGCGGGCTCACCAGCCATGGCTCACGGGCCCAGCCGCTCCGCGGCGTGTGGGATCCTCCCGGACCAGGGCACGAACCCGTGTCCCCTGCATCGGCAGGCAGGCTCTCAACCACTGCGCCACCAGGGAAGCCCCTAAAATTGCTTTTTAAAAGAGTTCTTGGTTGCACTTGATTTTGTGTTCTAAATTTAAGTAAGGATTCTCTTTATGCTAATGGTTGAAAGTTTACAAAATTTACCTGATGAACTCACCCAACCTCTTTCCTCTGACTCCTTTAACAAAAACATATAGCTTTTAATGCAAAGTATCTATTCAAAGAAATCAAAGATGTATAGCTAAGACACTGTTTATTTAATTATTCTCCTCTCTTGCACATTTATTTCTCCATCAACTATATTTCCCCTACAATCCACCTACCCGC
Source organism: Mesoplodon mirus (assembly GCF_964341445.2). Lineage (NCBI taxonomy): Eukaryota > Metazoa > Chordata > Mammalia > Artiodactyla > Ziphiidae > Mesoplodon > Mesoplodon mirus. The sequence continues at coordinate 37,811,789 of NC_138982.1, read as the reverse complement.
CCTTCTCCCTCCAACCCCTCACATACTTCCTGGCATTGAGCAAGGAAACCAGGTAACTAACTTGTTAAAACCATGCAAAGGTAAGGATGAAGATCTAAGCAAGAGACTTTCTCCCTTAAGTGTGCTTTCGTGCATGGATGCTACTCGGAAATTTCATGGTTTAGTGAAAAAAGCACAGGTTTATGGTCAAATTCAGGTTGACGCCTAGCTCCATCTCTTACTAACTAGTCATTAAACTCTAAGTCTGTGCTTCCTCCTTTCCATGCCTATAACATGGGGCTAAGGATGTGTTCTGGGGGTTAAATGAAATAATCACGTGTGAAGTAGCTGACACTTAATAAACACTGTTTGTTTTTACCTTCCTTTCCTTCTTCCAGAACAAAAGTGGAAAATGTGAGGAGCTCAGGCTCTGAACCAGACTAATCTGAGTCCAGTACAGCAATGCAGCGTGACCTTAGGTGAATTTTTTTTTTTTTTTTTTTTTTTGCGGTTCGCGGGCCTCTCACTACTGTGGCCTCTCCCGTTGCGGAGCACAGGCTCCGGACGCACAGGCTCAGCGGCCATGACTCACGGGCCCAGCCGCTCTGCGGCATGTGGGATCTTCCCGGACCGGGGCACGAACCCGTGTCCCTTGCATCAGCAGGCAGACTGCCAACCACTGCGCCACCAGGGGAGCCCTACGTGAATTATTGAACGGCTCCTTGTCCTAGGTTCCTCATCCTTAGAATGGGGGTGGGGAAAAATAATACCTATCTCATAGGGTCATCCTGAGGATTAGAAATCTTGATACATGCCAAGATCATGAAAGAGTGCCTAGAGAGAGACCATAGCAAGCACGCAGTGTAGGTTAGCTAGTGTTGTTGATGTTATTATTATTCTCAGTTCTCAACTCTTGTGAACAGTGAGATTGCCAGAGCAGTGACCTGCAGATAAGGAAGATGTGCGCATGCACTAAGACTTCCAGAGCCTTGATCGGCTTCTTAGCACCACGAAACTATTTCCATGAAATAAACACTCATGTTCCCTCCAGAACCTCTTGCTCATTCCTTGATTTTTAAAAAATTTTTATTTATTTATTTATTTATTTATTTTGGGTTTATTTATGGCTGCATTGGGTCTTTGTTGTTGGATCTTCGTTGCTGCACGTGGGCTTTCTCTAGTTGCGGTGAGCAGGGGCTACTCTTCGTTGTGGCACATGGGCTTCTCATTGCGGTGGCTTCTCATTGCAGAGCTCAGGCTCTAGGCATGCGGGCTTCAGTAGTTGTGGTACGCGGGCTCTAGAGTGCAGGCTCAGTAGTTGTGGTGCACAGGCTTAGTTGCTTCATGGTATGTGGGATCTTCCCGGACCAGGGCTCGAACCCATGTCCCCTGCATTTGCAGGCGGATTCTCAACCACTGTGCCACCAGGGAAATCCCTCATTCCTTGATTTTTAAAAATTATGTTCTGATGGGATTTAATGGTTCAGTGGATCTATAGCACATGACTGCCATTTCCCTGTCTATTCCATGAGACAATTTGGAGAAAATAGTGTTTAGGGAAAGGGAACCAGATTGATCAATTGATCAATTCTCCCACTTTGGTTCATAAAAGATTTAGGATGACAAAGCCAAAAAGTGTAATTGTATGCTGATCCTCTATTTTCTTTTTAGATTATTATCTCTAATCCCTCAAAAAACTGTTTGACTAGGTCAAGTCACTAAATTAAATAAACCGAACTTTGGTCAAGTGGTTTTGTGGGTCTAGATACTGTTCTGAATGAAATCCTGCCTTTAGATTGGGGCATGGGCTATGTTGACGGAGAACTGCAGGGGGTAGAGATAGATTCCTGCTTAGAGAATCTTGGCTTACTTTTCTTAGCACTGAATTGCCTGAGATGGAAATCCAAGAAGTTCTCTGCGAACATGGATGTTCTCCACTGATAAGATTTTGCTCAGGAATAAGAAGAAACCTGACCCTTCACCTTGGAATTCTAGGTCCCCTTGCCTCATGTTTCATTACTTAATCCCAACCTTGTGGGGTTTTTTTTTCCTTTCTCCAAATCAAGAAATGTGACTTGCTCATTTCTTGCGTCTTTATAGGGTGCAGATGAACACACTTCCAGATCCATCCACTTCTGCAGGACCCTTCCCAAGACAAACCCACCTCCTCAAAGCTACTCTGCCCCATGCATTTGCTCAGTCCTGCCTGACATGGTTTTTGAGTTACTCACCCATAATATCCAAAAAACATCCTACTGATTTCTCAAAATAGAGTTCTTTATGTGTGGTTCCCAACTCTGCCTGCACACTCCAATAACCTGGGAGGCTCTTACTGAATGCAGAGACCAGGCGCCATGACCACACCAATTGAACCACACCAATTTTGGAAGGGTGGGGTGCAGGCATCAGCATTTTTCAAAGCTCCCAAAGTACAGCTGGAACTGAGACTCACTCCTCCAAATGGATGCAGCCTAAGTGAGCCTTAGTGACCTGCAAGTGGTCCCCTTTGGTGTGTGATGAGCCCTGTAGGGAGTCACAGAGACAACATGCCACTTGGGCATTGAGGCAATGGTTCCTAAGCACAGCATGTTAGAAAGAGCCTCTCACTTTGCCTCATGTGATCTGAAAATTCCAGACAAGTGTCTAGCTTCTTTAAAAAAAAAAGGTTTATTGTGGTAAAATATACATAACATAAAATTTACCATTTTAACCATTTTTAAGTGTACAGTTTAGTGGCATTAAGTACATTCACACTGTCGTGGAATCCATCAATCCATCTCCAGAACTTTTTCATCTTCCCCAGCTGAAACTCTCTACCCATTAAACACTAACTCCCCATTTCCCCTGCCCCCAGCCCCTGGCAACCACACATTCTATGTTCTGTCTGTATGAATTTGACTACTCTAGGTATCTCATACAACTGGAATTATACAATCTTTGTCCTTTGGTGTCTGTCTTATTTTACGTAACATAATGTCTTCGAGTTCATCCATGGTGTAACATGTGTCAGAATTTCATTCCTCCCTTTTTAAGTTTGAATAATATTCCATTGTATCATATCACATTTTGTTTATCCATTCATCTGTCGATGGATATTTGGGTTGTCTCTATGTTTGGGCTGTTGTGAATAATGTTGCTACGCATGTTGATGTTCCCAAATATATCTAAGTCCCTGCTTTCAATTTTGGGGGGTATATATCAGCCTCTATTAACTCTGTGAAGTTACCCAGGACTTCTCCCCCATGAACTGAAGAAATGAGAGTTCCAGGTCTACCAAGGGGTAAGATATTATTTAGGTAAAATGGTAGATGGGGAGTAGGCAGGATGCAAGGGCATTGGTAGAAATGTTTTCTTGGTAAAGTAGAGGCAAAAAGAATTAGGAAATTGACTTTGGTTGAAAATTGAGATGAGGCCCTTGGCCAAGGACTGTCAGAGCATCCCAGGTGTCAGAGGTCCCAAACTGCCAAACTGGTGGGGCTCGGGCTGGGTCTTGTCTGCTCATGTGTAAGTTTGGGCTGCACAATTTTTGAACTTTAAAAAATTAGTTACCTGCATTTGATAGCAGGAAAATTTCATTTTAAAAATCCAGGTTTTGGGCTGCCCTGGTGGCGCAGTGGTTGAGAGTCTGCCTGCTGATGCAGGGGATGCGGGTTCGTGCCCCAGTCCAGGAAGATCCCACATGCCGCAGAGCGGCTGGGCCCATGAGCCATGGCCACTGAGCCTGCGTGTCTGGAGCCTGTGCTCCACAACGGGAGAGGCCACAACAGTGAGAGGCCCGTGTAAGGCAAAAAAAAAAAAAAAAAAAAAAAAAATCCAGATTTCATGTTTCTCTTAAAGATCTGAAGCATTGGCAACACTGCCCACATTCCATCCAAATGGCGAGAGGTGATAAGCGGCTGCCCCCTCTAGACAGGGGCACACGCTCTCTGTGCAGCCACAGTCCCCACCCCTCTCCACTGTGAACCTAGCCAATTCATTCATTTGTATTTCCTTGGCCCCTGAGAGTATTTGCATTTATTACCTGTGATCTAATCCAAAGCTCCCAGAGCATAGCTGAAAACCCCAAGAGCCGTGTGGTTGAGTAACTCAGCCAAGATGACATGGTACCTGGGGTCCAGAACTAGGACCCATGTCGCATGACTTTTTGTTTTCAGCCTTATTTTTTGTTTGTTTGTTTGTTTTCAGCCTTATTGATGTATAATTGATGTATGATAAATTGAACAAATTTAAAGTATACAATTTGATGAGTTGTGCCATATGTATACACCTGTGAAACATTCACAAAAATAAAGACTATGAACATGTCCATCACTCTCAAAAGTGTCCCTGAGCCCCCTTGTAACCCCTGCCTCCTCTTCTCTGCCCACATCCCTTCTACCCCACCCCAGAGTCTCTAGGCATTTACTGATCTGTTTTCTGTTACCATAGATTAGTTTGCATGTTCTACAATATTATATAAAAGTAATCATACAGTATGTGCTCTTTTTTGGTCTGGCTTCTTTCCCTTAGCATAATTATTTTGAGATTCAGTTATACTGTTATGTGTATCAATAGTTCATTCCCTTTTACTTCTATATGGTATTCTGTTGTATAGCTATACTACAATTTTTATCCAATCATCCATTGATGGACATTTGAGTTATTTCCAGTTCTTGGCTATTATAAATAAAGCTGCTATGAACATTCTTGCACAAGTGTTTGTCTGAACATATGCTTTCACTTCTCTAATGTATACCTAGCAAAGGAATGACTAGTTCACATGAGAGGTATGTGTTTAATTTTTAAAAATAAGTTGTCAAACTGTTTTCCAAAGTAATTGTACACTTTGTATTCCCACCAGTAATATTTGAGTGTCCTGGTTGCTCCAAATCCTCACCAACCACTTGGTCTGACCTGTCTTTTAAATTCCAGCCATTCTAATGGGGATGTGGTTTTATTTTGCATTTTCCTAACAACTAGTGATGTTGAGCTCTTTCTTCCCCCCTTTGGCCATGCCTCGCGGCTTGTGTGATCTCATTTCCCAGACCAGGGGTTGAACCCAGGCCACAGCAGTGAAAGCCCAGAATCTTAACCACTAGGCCACCAGGGAACTCCGGAGCTTTCTTTTTTCTTTTCTTTTTTTTTTTCTTTCATGTGCTTACTTGCCATGCATATATCTTCTTTGGCAAAATCTGTATTCAAATCTTTTGCCCATTTAAAGAATTAGGTTATTTGTCTTCTTCTCAATCAGTTGTAAGAATTCTTTATTATGCTCTAGACGTAAGTTCTTTATTAGATTCATATTCTGAAAAAATATTCTTCCAATCTGTGACTTGCATTTTCAATTTTGTAACTATTTTTTTGAACAGTAAAAGTCTTTATTTTGATGAAGTCCAGTTTACTTTTTAAAAATTTTACATTTCAGGCTTTTTGTATCAGATTTAAGAAATCTTTGCTAAATCCAAGGTCATTAAGATTTCTGTCTGTGTTTTCTTCTCGAAGTTCTATAATTTTGGCTCTTATAAATTTAGGCCTATGATTAGCAGAGGTGAAAAATTGAGACGCATGTGTTTGAGTGACTTGGCCAAGGTGACACGGTGACTCAGACCCCAAATGGGCTCCATGTCACATAGCTCATTGTCCTGAACACTTACTTTTTATTTATTTTTGGATTTAGTTACAGAATGTGTTAATCATATTCCTTCATTCATAAGTACACCATCACCAGTAGTCTAAGGCAAGACTCCTTTTTTTAATTATATTTTGTTATTTTTACAACATTGATTATTTCTTATATCTCTGAGTCCAAGCCTATAATTTTATATTTTGCTCTATAATACTAGGGCTTAAACTCTAAATTCATTTCCCAGACTTCTTTGCCAACTGGCTTCCTGGCAGTTTCTGCCAAGGGGACACATGGGTTAGAGATAGGAAGGCAGGAGGAACAGAAAAGCTGTCTTTCCGTTTTCTGGCTCCTGTCAGCATCCCTATGCAGCAGCAGAAAAAAGCCACAGCTCCAGCCCCAAGCTTCCTTCAGCACTCCCAGCACCAGCCATCAGCCCCAATTGAGCCCCTCCACCAAAGGATTGCAAATTATGCCTGCACACCAGCCATGCGGTTCCTTCCTTTGAACTCCTAGGTCTTGTGACACCATTTCTTCCCTTTTGCTCCACCAGCCGTAGATGTGATTGATCTTCACCTATCTCAGTGTCCCTTTTCTCATCTCCTGGCCTCCAATACCCTTGTAATCAATTCCCTGTATTAAATCCTCTCTGTTTGAAATATCTAGAGTGGTTTCTGTTTTTCCAATTGGACATTGATTGATATATCCCCATTTCTTGCTGCTGCATGGGCACCTAATCTAGTGTGTTTGGTATATATCCTTGGATATGAATAAATCGTTGTAAAATATAGTTTTTTTCTGCTATAGTTTTAATTTATATAAATGCTGTTGTGCTAAATATCTCATTCTGTTTCTTCTTTTTCACTCAAAACCCTTTTGCTACTCATGCTGGTGTTCTACTTCTAGTTCACTGTTTCTGATTACTGCATAATATTCCATGGCATGCATCCACCTCATTTCACTTATCCATTACCTAGAGGTGGTCTCTGAGATCATCGCCAACTCTCTACTACTGCAAACAACACAACTCTGACCTCTGTGGGCATTTCTATGACATTTACCCCTGGAGTGAGGGCTGGCCAGACATCACATGCTTTCTTCAGTTAAGGTCATACTGTCCCTGAAGTTTGCTATCTGAAATGTGTATTTGCAATGCTTGTGGGTGCCTATTTCTTCACATCTTTACCAGTATTTATGATCTGATATTCTAGAGTTTGCAAATTTTGTGAGTATAAATACAATTTTGTAATTTTACTTTGCATTTCTTTGATTATTAGTGAGGTTGGGCAACTTTTTGTATACTTGTTAATCTTAAATTTTCCCCTGTGTGACTTGCTCACACGTAGCCTTTGACCATTTTTCCACTGGATTTCCCATCTTTTTCTCTTTGGTCTATAGGAGTTCCTTGTTTATCAGCTTAAGACATTGCAAACATCTTCTCTTCACATGTTGCCCTTCTTAAATCTTTATCTGATGTGTCCTTTGTTGAACACAAAAATTGAATATTGTTGCAGCCAAATCCATCAATATTTTGCCCTGAGGTTTGTGCTTTTAGATCCTTCTTTAAGAGTCTTTTTCCACCCCAAGGTCACAAATATATTCTCTTATGTTTTCTTCTATAAATCTTTTATAGCTTTATCATTTTACCTTTCCCATGTAGGTCTTTAATCCATCTAAAACTCATCTTTTACACAGTATAATAAGGCAGGGATTCTAACTTTATTTTTCTTCAAAGAGTGGCCCATATTCCCAACCCGATAGAAATAAACCTCTGTGAGAAAAAACTATGATTATTTAAATCATAAAAAATGATTTATTTAAATGTTTTAAATGAGATTTAACTAAAACTGGGACCATAAATAAGATAAGGAGATGATCACGTGCTGCAAGATTCCTCACCAGCTAGTTCCTTCCATCCTACACGGCTCCCCTCACCCCTCACTACCCAACACTGAGGCTCTTGACTCTTGCCAAACATCCTCTGGCCGTCCCCTCAGGGCTCCTCCCTCCTGCTGACCTGCCTTCACACATGCCACCCCTGTGGAATGTCCATATCAGGCCACTTCCTTCTTCTCTGTGCCACACTCATCCCTCTGAAGACTGCTCATGGGAATCTCTCCAGACCCAGCCCTTTCAATGTTTTCTGAGCACTGAATTCTACACTTGGCCCTAAACATCCTGGGCTCATTAAGCTCAAGAGGTGTGTGTGTGTGTGTGTGTGTGCTCATCAAGATCTCCTGCTTTTATCAAACCCTTTCTCATTCTCGCTCATGAATCCTGTAAAGCAGATAGAGCAGTAAATGTTTCTCCCACTTACAAATGAGGAAACTGAGGCTTGAAGAGTTCAAACCTCTTAAAACTTAGGCAGTTTGCTCAGAGCCATGCTGCAGGAACAAAGAATGGCTGGGACAAGACAGCAGTTCTTCTGTTTCTAAGTCTAGTACTCACTCAACGCACCACGCTCTTTCCTAGCATGGGCACAGGGTCTGTCTCTGCAATTAGATGGCCTGTTCCTCAAGGGCAAGGCAGGGTTTGAACCTCCAAAAAGCACTTGTCTCATTTGATCCGAGGGAACTGCTGGCACCGAGGACATTGTACTTGGAGCCTGGTCTTGAACTCCTGCCCTTTGGCTCAGGGTATTTACACTCTTCCTAGCCACAGAGCCTGAGCCCTCTTGTAATACGGTGTTCATCCTTGTCATAGCATTGAGCACAACAGGAAGCAAATCACCCCTGTGCCATTACTATTTAACACCTGTCTCCCCTCCAGGCTCCCTGAGTGCAGGGGCCCTATCTGTCTCATTCATACCTGTATTCTCTGTGCAAGTTCTGTACTCGATAAATATTTGCTGAGTGCATGCATGCATGAATGAATAAATGAATGACTATTTCCTGTGCCTCCTCAGCCACTGCCTGGGCTCCTGTGCTGAGTGAACCAAGCACCTGTATTAGCAAAACTGGCAGCCACCCACTTCCAGCCCCTCCACCACCCAGGCCCAGCCACAGTAAACCCCTCCCAAGTGGGCAGCTGTGTTTGCCATGCACTTTTAGGTCCAGCATGAAGCCCAGCCAGGGGACCAGTGCCACCGTCAGGGCCCTTCCTCCAGCCCAGGTTCTGCTTGCTTTCCCTTGCCGGCCTCGCCTCCCCCAGCTCTGCATCCCAGCACACCCTGAGTTCACGGCCTCCCAAATCAGGGTCCTCTGTGGCTCCTTCTAGAATCCAGCCTCATGGTCTGCACAAAACAGACTTTTAATAGATGACGATGAATAATGAGCTCTTTATTCCTCTTGGAAGTTGGATTTTTCATCTGTCTCACAGATATGAATGGAAAACACAGCTGATTGGTAAGTAGGAAAAAATGCTGCCCACTTCCAGTAATGTGCCTCCCCGTGCCGATGTCCAGAAATGTGAGAGAACACATCAGTGGTAAACAATATCTTTTGAATGATTACTCTGGAAAGAAATGTGGCTCTAAGCACACCATAGGATGTGAGCCTGGAAGAGAACCACTAGAATATTCTCCAAGAGCACCCAGGTCCTGCCTAGGTGAGCTTTCCACTGGACAGGGAGAGCAAATACTAAGACACATACAGGAAGACACTCATACACACAGAATTGATGTTGAATAATGGCAGGGTGGTTTGGGACATAGGTTTTGGAGTCTCACAGAATAGGGTTCAAATCCTGCCTCTAATTTTTCCTAAGTAGTTTATTTAAGGCAAATTACTTCTCAGACTGTGTTTCTTCATCTATACACTGGGATAATAATACCCCATAAGGTTGTTGCAAGGATTAAATGAGATACAGAAACAAAGCTCCAGGAATGCAATAAGGGACAAAGCAGGAGGGGCTGTTAGTGGTATCAGAACTGGATTTTAAACTTTTCAAAGCTCAGTATGTAGATGTTGGAATGATGCAGAATAAAGATGGCAGGGAAGGCATCTGGGGAGAGGTAAGCTCAGAGCTAGGTATGGGAGAGAGAAGCAAGGTGGGTGCTGAAGGTGGGAATAAGGGCCCATGAGGAGTGGGCTCAGCTCCGGGTCACAGCTTCTAGTTGTGGTCACTGCTGAACAGTCCCAAGGGGAAGTCTTACATCTCCTCCCATCTTATGCAATTACTTGCCTTTTTTTTTTTTTTTTTTTTTTTAGCTTTTCACTGAAGTAGCCTTGGACATTCTGCCCAGCATCCTGTGAGGCTCTGGGGGGGTGCCAGGCGGACTCGTGAAGACATCCTGCCCTTGGACACACCCTCCGATCCAGCCATCATCTCATCCTGCTCAGGGCTCAATGGACAAAGCTTGTTAGTGAGGTCAGCGAGCACAGCCATCTCTAAAGTTCCCATGGAAAGGCCGTTCTCATCTCGCCTCTTGTCTTTTAATTTCAACAAGCCAGAGAAGAGCTTCCTGTGTTCCAAAGTCTCTCTTGCTTGGGGAAAAGATAATATTTAAGGACTTGCTGTTCCATATGTGATCCTTAGGTCAGCAGCATCAGTGTCACCTAGGAGCTTATTTGACATTCTGATTCCAGGGTCCCACTCTGACCTGCTGAATAAGAATCCCTGGGGGTAGTTCCCAAGAATTGATGTTTTTAAGAAGTTATCTAGGTGATTCTTTCTTTCTTTCTTTGGCTGTGCTGGGTTTTAGTTGTGGCACGTGTGATCTTTGTTGCGGTATGCAGGATTTTTTAGTTGCGGCATGTGGGATCTAGTTCCCTGAGCAGGGATGGAACCTGGGTCCCCGCATTGTGAACGTGCAGTCTTAACCACTGGACCACCAGGGAAATCCCTCTTTTTTTTAAATGGTTAAGTTTATTGTTCTAGGCCACAGTTCCACGGGGATACTAATAAATGTGATTGCTTTTGCCAGAAAGTTCATTAATCCTGTGGCTTAGTGTGCTGATAATGGAACATGCTGTTCCACTGACTTTTTTTTTTTTATTCTTATGCACAGCAATGTTTGTGAAGCACTAGTTTAAGGCACAGTTTAGATGCATCAGCCTCTCTTGTGCTTGCTTGCATCACTTGTAGCCATGTTTTTTACCATGTGATTAAGAAACGGTCAATTTTTATTCAAGATAACAGGAAGTTCACTCTAAAACACAGATGCCAAAGCCTTTGTTTCAAAATAGAAACGAATTTTAGAAGATTCCACTGTGGGTCAGTCAAGAATAATCATAATATAAATTGAACTTTAGAAATGTAGCTATTTGGACTGACCTATTCTATCAGAATTCTTTGGTTGCAAGGAAGAGAAATGGAATCTCACTATCTTAAACACAAAAGAAATTTAGTAGAAGATACAGGACCACTTACAGAATCAGAATCAGAAGAATCAGTCTCAGAATGGCCAGGAAGCAAGGCAGGCCCTAGGGAGCAGGAACTAATGGGTGATCTGGGAAGGAGCTACTGATGGGATTAGGCCTTCAGTGGCTTTCCAGAGCTGCACTGTCCATCCAAGATGCAAATTTGCAAGAGAGAATTTGATTGGTCAAGGCACAGACACATGCCAAGACCTGGCCAATGGAAGGAGGACTCCTTGACTGATGGTCCCAGAGCCCCTCCAACACTGCATGCAATGGGTACTGGATGGTTCCCCAGACATGAGTGGATGGAGCCGACAAGCAAAGCAGGGGATTCGCCCTGCCTCCCCAGGGTGGCTGGCTTTGACCGGACATGAGCAAGAGAAATCCAGATGCGTAAACCTTAAGAGAGATGAAAGGAAGTGTGAAAGTTTTCTTAGAGAGGCTAGGGGAGTTCAAAAGCTCGGAAAAACAGAGTGGAGACCGCAGTTTGAGTTAGGTGTAGTTGTAAAGGCCAAAGAGAATGACCTTAGGTAATGACTTCAAGAAGCCCAGCTCTGGGAGGCTGGCAGCGGCAGACGCACTGCGAGCTCTGAAAGGGAGGGAGGCAGAGGTTCAGAGGTGTCTGTGAGTCTGTGAGAGACCGGTAGGGCGAAAGCAGGCGTTCCTGATGCAGGCTCTGCAGGGCGTGCAGGCCTCTCCAGCACACACCTGTAATCTGCAACCAGTAAGAGAGGGCATCACTCCCTCAGGGCCACAGTATGGTGGTGGGGTGGGGGGCTGGGGGCACGGGAGGGGACCTGTTAGCTGCATTTGGGCTGTGGGTGTGTGCAATGTGACAGTGAGGACCCCAAAGAGGCACCCTTACAAGGGAGGCCACCCCTAATGCTGCCAGTATGTACGGACTTACGGACCTTGATGCTTTTAAAAAGAAACATTGGGGTCTTCCCTCATGGCGCAGTGGTTGAGAATCCGCCTGCCGATGCAGGGGACATGGGTTCAAGCCCTGGTCCGGAAGACACACATGCCGCAGAGCAACTATGCCCATGTGCCACAACTACTGAGGCTGCGCTCTAGAGCCCGTGAGCCACAACTACTGAGCCCGTGTGCCACAACTACTGAAGCCCACGCGCCTAGAGCCCATGTTCCACGGTAAGAGAAGCCACCGTAATGAGAAGCCCACGTAATGCAATGAAGAGCAGACCATGCTCACCGCAACTAGAGAAAGCCCGTGTGCAGCAACAAAGACCCAGTGCAGCCAAAAATAAAATAAATAAATAAATTTATTTTAAAAAAAGAAACATTGACCAACTATACCTCAATTAAAATAAATAAATAGATAAATAAATGAAATAGAAATAATAAAATGTATTTATTAATAAATATATTAATAAAAATATAAACAATTTTATTTATATATTTTATTAATTATTTATATATTAATAAAATATAAATAATTTTCAAAGGTTTTTTAAAACAAAGGGAAATGTTGAAAACATCAACTTCTATCATAGGATAAAAGTTATTCACAGCTGTTGAAACCCAATGAAAGGCACTAGAAATATATGTAAAAAGTGGAAAAATTGCTAGCACTTAAAAGCACCTACTAGATGACAGGCATAATGCCAAACACTTAATGTCATCTTATTTAATCCACAAAACAACCCCGAGACCTCAGTTTCACAAATAAGAGTTCAAGCGACACACTCCTGGTCAGGCCGATCATGTGTGGCAGGGCCAGTGTGTGAGCCAGGCGCGTTTAACTGTAAAGCCTCTACCAAGTGTTACAGTAGCAAAGCCTTTGTTAGTATTCAATTTACTAGTAAATTGAGATGTAAAAGTTTCTACAAGGTGCCATCAGAAATAAAGCTTTCATAGCACTGAATGCATATACAGTATTGTACAAATAAATATAGAAGGAAAAACTTCCACATTTCTCCGTAGTATTTGTTTTCTTTTTACACAGTAGCTACATAAGGCACAGAGTAAGCACTTTAGACATCCTTGTTTAATGCCTAAGCTTTCATACAGACATGTGTATGGTTAGAAATACAAAACATATACGGTCATTTTATATCCTAATATATTTTTTATCTGGCCAAGTCTAAAGAGAAACCATCAAGAATTATATGCCTGGACTTCCCTGGTGGCGCCGTGGTTGAGAGTCCGCCTGCTGATGCAGGGGACACGGGTTCGTGCCCCGGTCCGGGAAGATCCCACATGCCGCAGAGCGGCTGGGTCCGTGAGCCATGGCCGCTGAGCCTGGGCGTCCGGAGCCTGTGCTCCGCAACGGGAGAGGCCACAACAGTGAGAGGCCCGCGTACCGCAAAAAAAAAAAAAAAAAAAAAAAAAAAAAAGAATTATATGCCTAAAATATACTTGACCAAAAGCGGCATAAGACACCAGGAAAACCTAAAGCTTCTCTACGAAAAATCGTGAACTGTTTCCAAACCAAACTAAGGCAGGGCTGATGGCTTAGTGTCGATTACATACCAACCCCATGGAGTAAAGTGAGGAGGGGGTCTGTGAGGGCCAACCAACTCCATGACTGCACCAGGCTGATTTAACTAATGAGACCCCTGGGCCCTGCAGTTCACGTACAGCAGCTATACATTCCGTGAGGCCGCGCCCTGGCACAAAGTCAACGGAACCCAACCTGCAGTTCTGAAGTCATTCCAGGGGATGTGAGGCCCAGACGGGTACAACAGAGAGTAACAACGGACGCAAGGCTCTGGAAAGTCATTTGGGGGTGGAGTGGGGCGTTATCAATTTTTCCGCTGGGGGGCCTTCATTTGACAGGGAATTGATGCTCTCTGGAATCTTCGAGAACATTGTGAACCACATCCCACAGTCCTGCAGCCTAGTTCTAGGCAAAAGGTTCTCTCGGGGTGTGAGCTCCCCTCTCGGCCCAGCGAAGGATGCCCCGTGGACAGCATTTTAATAGAACCTCCCAGGACGCTGGCATTCCAACTTGTTATTTAGAAGCTGGCAAGCTCCAGCCTCAGTGCAGGCCTCGGGGATCTCCTTTCCCTGAGTGTTCCCCCCCTCCATCCTCCCACATCTACTTGCTTCCTGGTGCTACTTCTGCACGTCCCTCCCCAGCCCCCAGCCACTTAGAAAACACAGTCTGTGCATGATTCATCTCCCTGTTCATGCTGGTGCCGAGCATGGTGCTTTATATTTGGCTGGTGCTGAATAAATACATAGGAAAATGCTAAATAAAACAAATTCTGAGAATAGCTGTCTAGGAGGATTCTGCGTACCTAATTTAGGAACTCTTGCTGGTTTATGCCTTGAGATGCAGGTGAACATCTGTTTTTTTAACGCCTGCCACAGATTAGATGCGTGTAAGCAAAGTGTCTGGCATGTAGTAGGTTCAATAAATATTGATTAAATGAATGAATACACTAACTGAAGAATGCATGCAAGGAAAGGAAGGTTATAATAAACATTTCAGCAGTCCTCAAATCAAGAGGAAAAATCAATAGTGAGATTGGACGGCCTCCATTTCACACTGCAATGCATTAAAAATCCACAATTCTACAAGTTGCATGAACGATTAAAATCCTTATATGTATCACTCCAGTGTCATTTTACTATATTATCAGCATATCAGGGGAAGGTGCCTTTTAAAATTTCTCAAGTTACAAGGACCTACAGTAGAGCACAGGGAACTATGTCCAATGTCTTGTAATAACCTATAATGGAAAAGAATCTGAAAAACAATATATATATATATATACATATATTCAGTTATATATATATATAAAACCAAATCACTTTGCTGCATACCTGAAATATTGTAAATCAAGTATACTTCAATAAAAAAATTATTTTCAATTTTTCAAGTTAAAGATTTCTCAAGTTAAGAAATTTATTTTTTTTTAATGTTTAAAATTTTTATTGGAGTATAGTTGATTTACAATGTTGTGTTAGTTTTAGGTGTACAGCAAAGTGACTCAGTTATACATGTACATATATCCACTCTTTTTTAGATTCTTTTCCCATATAGGCTTTTACAGAGTACTGAGTAGAGTTCCCTGTGCCATACAGTAGGTCCTTATTAGTTATCTATTTTATATATAGTACTGCATATATGTCAATCCCAATCTCCCAATTTATGGCTCTCCCCTTTACCCCCTGGTAACCATAAGTTTGTTTTCTACTTCTGTAACTCTATTTCTGTTTTGTAGATAAGTTCATTTGTATCACTTTTTCAGATTCCACATATAAGTGATATCATATGGTATTTCTTTCTCTGTCTGACATACTACACTCAGTATGACAATCTCTAGGTCCAGCCATGTTGCTGCAAATAGCATTATTTCATTTCTTAACTTTTAAAATTATCAAATTTTTAAAAAGAAGAGGCCCCGTTCATGGGAAACTTCTTCAAAATAGAATTTAATTAGAAACAAATGTACTTCAATTCCCTCCTTCTAGATTACAAAGGTCAGACTACTTTCTAAGGTCTGGGCTTTCTTTAGTGAGGAAGATGTGCAAATTAGGAATTAAACGAAAAAGTCAGACCTCGTTGTCTGGAAGCACTGCCTCTTTATTTTTTAATAGGCCTCTTTTCCATTTGGTTTGAGATAAAGTGGCCCCAATTATTTTAGAATCCTTTAAAGGAAAAGATATCCATAAATTAAGCTATAGTCCTCCCCTTATTTCCCGGAGAAATTAAATTCTTACCTTAAATGACTTAAATCACCTTGCACAGAACCAGACAAAACTCCCTTCTGTAGTGTTACAAAATATGGACACAGCAGCACAGAATTTTGGAGCTAAAAAGATAAATAGAAATAGATATAAACACATACCCCACTAGCAAAATTCAATAGTAAGATCAAAGCTAGACTTTCTCCTTCACAGAGCTCCTGTTAAGAATTTTTTTTCTCTTCTGCACCATAATCTGAGTCTCAGATACTTTCATTCCTATTCAGTCTCAAGATCAAACAGCTCACACACATCTGCTGGGGTAGTTTTTTTTTTTTTAAAGCATTCAATAATTGATGGGGGTGAGGGCAGGAGAGGAGTTTGAGCATCAACATAACGGCAACAGCAAAATACACCATCACACTCCATCTGCCAAAAGAATTGAGGGGCCCGGTGGGAAATATGTGTATATGAGGGTGCAAATGTTTGTAAGAGGTAATACTAACAAGTTCCAAAGAGAGTTTTCTCAGAATGCTTGCCCTGCCACTTAAAATTACCTTTTTTAAAAAAATAGGAAATATTGATTTATTTCACCTCTTTCCAAATGGAATCCTGCCTCTGGCCTCTTTGGGGAGCAATGAGGTCCAAGGCCTGGGCTTGGAAAGCATGCCATCACATGCAGGAGCTGGATGTACACACACAAGCAGAGCAAAAGGCAAAACGTGGCCACTAGTCAACAGGGATCTTCTGTGCAGTTCAGGGCAAGAAATGCTGGATTATGACTAGGGAAAAGAGAAGGCTTCCTGGAGGAGGTGACGTTCAGACAGGGCTTTGAAGGATACAGAGGATTTTGCTAGAGAAGTAGATGGGCATGTCTTGGGTAGAGGCATTGGTAGGAGCAAACTGGTACTGGAAAAATACAGGCATGTTTGGGGTCCAGTGTAACTGGGGTGCAGGGGCTGGGATTGGGGAGAGACCCCAGAGACCAGTGAAAGTTCTGGAGGTGAGATGGAGGGTCAAGGACACCATATATGATGATATTGTATTCACTCATTCTTCACTTCATCTTTCCTCTAGTCCCAGTTACTCCCTGTCCCCACCCACCCTCAAATAGTATCCTTCTGTTTTCAAAACAATAACATTCAGCAGCATGTAAGCTCCTCTATTATGAATGATGTAGCTTAAGAAGATTCATGTCCAATGATGAAAAATCAAAATAACCTGTGAAGAACCAAGTCTAAATGAACCCCAAAAAGCAAGACTTCATAGTTTCTTATTATCTTCTCTGGGGGTAATACAGTTTCTCCTCCAAAAGTCAAGAGCTCTGCTATTTGAAGGGCACAGTCCTGGTCTCCCTGCCCCCCTCACAGTCCATTGCATTAGTCAGGTTAAGTAATGTTAGCTGCTGTAACAAATAACACCCAAATCTCAGTGGCTTAATACAACAAAAGTTTATTTCCTGTTCAGGTAAAGTCCAATGCAGATCAACAGCTCTCCTGGATGACTCTCTGCATCAGCCTCAGGGAGCCAGGCTGCTTCCATCTGCCACTAACCTATGATGGGACCTTGGGCCAATCACTTCCCTTCTATGGACTTCAGATCCTTCATTTACAAGATGGTGCTAATAGTCTTTGCCCACCTACCTTATAGGATTATTAGGACTGTCAAATGCTTAGTAAAAAAATAATTATAAAAGCAGTTAACATTTATTAAATTCTTCTTTTAAACTTTTATTTTTCTTATCCTTTTTTTAAAAATTTTATTTATTTTTGGCTGCATTAGGTCTTCGTTGCTGCTCTCAGGGTTTCTCTAGTTGTGAAGAGCGGGGGGCTACTCTTCATTGCGGTGCGCGGGCTTCCCACTGCGGAGGCTTCTCTTGTTGCAGAGCACGGGCTCTAGGTTCGCGGGCTTCAGCAGTTGCAGCACGCGGGCTCAGTAGTTGTGGCTCGAGGGCTCTAGAGTGCAGACTCAGTAGTTGTGGCACACGGGCTTAGGTGCTCCACAGCACGTGGGATCTTCCTGGACCAGGGATCAAACCCGTGTCCCCTGCATTGGCAGGCGGATTCTTAACCACTACGCCACCAGGGAAGTCCCTATTAAATTCTTACTATGCAAAGACACTGTGCGATGTGTAATAAGCATTATTTCATTTAATCCTCATAACAACACCATCACAAAAGTCCTACCACTGTTATCATCATTGTTAAATGGGTTTGTTTTTGCATTCATAAGTGAAACATAATTGTAAAAGAATATTGCTTGAACGCATGGAGGCCCCACTCCCACCCAGGGCCTTGCTCATGTTAAATCCTCTTTCAGGAAGGCCTCGCCCCAGTTATCAAAGTGCCGTGCTCTCCCTTCATTCAGGCGGCCAGCCTTGTGTCATCTTATCAGAGAGGATGTTCCTATCCACTCTATCTATCCAAAGTGTCACCTCCTACCCCATCATACTGCTTTATCCTCTGATCCTGTTTGTTCTTTATAGCATTTTAACCCCCTGACATATGAGGAACCCATAATTATTTACTGTCAGTCTCTCCCAACTAGGCTGTAAGTTCCATGAAAGCAGGAACTTTCCTTGAGACCTTCACTGCTCTATCCAGGGTCTAAAACAGGGCTTAGCACATAGTAGGTGCTCAGGAAACACTGGTTGAGTCAATAGGACACAATCCTTATTTTATGTTGCTAATTCATGTGGGAAAATGATCCTTTGTCACTTGACTTCTTTTTCTGCAAAGGCGCTCTATCAGAAACACAACTGCAGCATTTCAAGGGCTCTTGAGTCTAAAACACTGACCCCCGTCAAGCTTAGGGGGATGAAATATACCAGCTGCAACCCATCAGTTCCCTCCTGGTGAAAGATTAGAGGGGAGCACATGCTCTTCCAGCCAGTTCCCAGGCATCTGGATCTCCTGCACAAGCCTTAATCAAGTTATCATATCTAGCCAGTGTCTCCTGGATCCCGTCACTTCTGAATGAGAAAAAATTTGCAGACAAATTTCTAGCAGCAGGATATTGGAGCTCTCCTGCGAGGCTGCCTAAAAAACACCTGCCGCATCAGCAGCCTCCCTCCTGTTCCTGCTGAGAGGCGCTTCCAGCCTCCAGCTTGGGGACCGGGTGAGTCTCTGCTCCTTTGCTTCCAACCTACCTGCCCCTTGGAAATACTGCTCTGGTACCGGGATTGCCCTGGGCCAGGTCCAGATGAAAAATGCACCTATATGGTGATGTCTCCATAATGGGCTTTTCCTAAGTTGCTCTGGTCAAAGAATAGGGCTCTATCCAGAATCAAGAAGCCTATCACCACCAGCAGAACCTGCCCTCCTCATTGTCCCGTGTTCTGGGGCATTTGATTAAGTGCCAGAAAAGTTCACTTTAACTTCCAAGAAACCTCATTCAGCTATTCCAGGGAGGAAGGGTTGCTCTGGCTTCTGGGCTTTATCCATATGTGTCCAACCATTTTCACTTTTTAGGGAAAACTGTGAGAGAGAAACAAAAAGCACTTTTCCCCCTTCCTCAGGAAAAAAAAGATTTTTTTTCCCCCTAGGAGAGAGCGTTTTGCTGGAGAAAAGGAGCTGAGAGGATAAAGATATTGGCAAAGCTTAATGCCATAAATCTGATTAATTTACCTTGTGACACTAGCAACAAAAAAGTTAAGGGTCAGAGTCTTGCCTGTGAAGTGACCTTTCACCTGCAGCCAAGGCGGTCACAATGGGGGCCTGGGCCGCCTTTCACAGCTACCTGCTGCTTCTGACAATGAGATTGGACACAGTTTTCAGCATGATGGAGAACACCTCTAGAGCAGTGGCTTTGTTCTTTCTGCATGCAGAGTGCAGAGCGCCCAGGCCCACATCCTCACCGTCCCGTGTTGAAATAGGACCAGACAGGAGCTTGTGTCTCTGGGATGGAGAGCCAGGAAACTAAAACAGAGTGCTCTGGCTATGACTCATCACAGAAACATATATTTAATAACTTACAGAATCTACAAAGATGAATCCATCTTGGTCTTGCCCTAAGGCAACACAGGGGGCCATGTCACTAACTAAAACAGGGTACAATCAATGCCTAACCTAAGGGAGATTCGGATGCGTGTTCACAGGATGAATGCCTGAGTGACAGATGGGGGTACTTTGTGCACAAAGAAAAGCACTATGAGAGACGGAGTCTGGAATCCCCAGATTGAGGAAACTCAGAGAATGATCTTCAAATCCGTCTCTTAAATTATGTCAATACACCTAAGGGATGAAAAATCAGGTGACCCTCCCTCTTCTCACATTTCTATTAAAAGACATCCCAGGCCAGTCACCATCTCACGAGACACAAACAGCTTACACGGGGCCCCAGTCATGGCGGCTCTTTCTGGAAACGAGTGGTCCCACAAAGGACACTCTCAGAGATTTCTCTGTTCCTGCATGTTGCCACATTGTGTTGCCAGCAATGCTCACAGCCTTCAAGTTTTGCGTTTCATCTTGGCTTTAGCAGAATGTATTAATAGAGGGGAACATCTGGCGGAATGGCATCACGAAATGGGAACCAGCTGCTAGGTCAAGCGCCACCGAGAGCTGTTTATCCGTGGAATTAACCTTTTGTTCAACGTTTGTTTTGTGGCCTGGCTGTGCTGTGTTTTTAAATTCACGTTTCTCCCAGTCGCTTCTCAAGGCACCCAATTTTTTGCTGATTCAGCACTTCACATGCTGGGCAGAAGGCAGTTTGGAACAGCAGCCATGGAGGCTTGAAAGCCCTCCAGTGGGCAGTTGAACTTGGCTCCTTGTAGATTGACGAAGCCACAGATGGGCCTAGGTGGACTCGTGGGAGAATCCCGGGCAGGCCCAACTCCATCTGCACACTGAAATTGTGTCTAGACAGAAGGCTAGTTGCCCTCACCTCCAAATTCCCTTTGAAACAGCCCAAAGCGTGAAATGAATTTATTGCCACTGAAAGGTCTGGAGCATGTAGGCCAAACACCAGGAAGTGATCTGGGAGAGAGAAGGAAAGGGAGGGAAAGAAGAAAGGAAGGGAAGGAAGGAAGGGAGGGAGGGAGGAAGGAAGGAAAGAGAGAGGGAAAGAGAGAGAAAGGAAGAAAGAGAGAGAGAGAGAGAGAAGGAAGGAAGGGAAGGGAGGGAGGGAAGGAGGAAGGGAGGAAGGGAAGGAAGGAAGGGAGGGAGGGAGGAAGGAAGGAGAGAGGGAAAGAGAGAGAAAGGAAGAAAGAGAGAGAGAGAGAGAAGGAAGGAAGGGAGAGAGGGAAGGGAGGAAGGGAAGGAAGGAGAGAGGGAAAGAGAGAGAAAGGAAGAAAGAGAGAGAGAGAGAGGGAAGGAAGGAAGGAAGGGAAGGGAGGGAGGGAGGGAGGGAGGGAGGGAGGGAAGGGGCATTTACCAGAGAATGTACATGCCAAATTAGCACAGCTCACATGATTCCTGCGTGTCTGCCTGGTCTCCTGCATGGAGGTGGTGGGTTCCAACCATCAGGCAGGTTACGCCCCATGGCTCAGCTCCAAGAAGGAACAATGAATCTTCCCATATCGGCCTTAGGGCTAGACATGGCCCCAGAGGAGGTTGTCTCGTTGTTTTTATTGCTGTTTTGCCTGGGTTTACCTGGAAGCCTAAGATATAAAACAGAACAAAGCGAACTGGCTCTGATCACAGCAGAAGCAGGAGGTGGTCAGGAGCCCACTCTGTAGGATGTTTCTTCCATTTCCCCCACCAACACTCCATCCTCCTCAGCTGGCCCACAAAAGACATTGAGGTTGAAACTAATGGATCCGTTCCAAGGCCCAAATTGGTGGAAGCCATGAGAGGAGGAATCGACCTCCCTGTGAGTGAGCAGCAGCCCTGGGACCTGAAGCGCATCTCTGTCTCTCAGGCAGGT
The DNA here is from genome assembly GCF_964341445.2 of Mesoplodon mirus. Lineage (NCBI taxonomy): Eukaryota > Metazoa > Chordata > Mammalia > Artiodactyla > Ziphiidae > Mesoplodon > Mesoplodon mirus. The sequence goes on along the minus strand of NC_138982.1, from coordinate 37,790,393 downwards.
GCTTACCCTTATGCACTGGACTAGGTGTGTGCCTGGGCTTCCCTATTTTCTGATCCTACAGAGGAACAAGGCAGGTCTCTTCAATGATAGGAGAAGCACAACGAAGCAAGCTTGGGGCTGTGGGTCCTCCCCACCCTGGGCACGCATTCCCAGCTGGGGAACATATACTGCATGTGTCTGAAACATTCTAAAACCACCTCTAGCCCCAGATTCAGACAAGCAGACTTCATCTGGGTACCATATGTCTGGCATCTTAGAGATTTCATTTTACATTAAAAATATAAACATCGGAGTAAGGGAAAAGCTAAATTCATTCCATGCTTATTCCATGAAGGGTTTACTTGTGATTTATTAATTTTTTAAAACAGAGAAGTAAAAGAGAACCAGAAAGAAAAAATCCCAACAGGTCACCTATTCTCCAAGCAACCTGTAGCCTGATGCCAGCGTCAGGCCTGTCACAGCCAGCCTTGACCTCTTGAAAGATATATTTCAGTGGAGAAATCAGTGCTGGAACATGATACAATTTGAACAGATGAATAATGTGAACAAAAGAAGTTCCCTGGCTCTTAGAAAACATTATTTTGGAAGATTATCCAGACTTGCAATTTAATATCAGATGTTGACATCTGGAGAGACCCTGATTTGACAGTCTGGCAGGAAATATGAGGAAAACACAAATGGCAGTTAAAAAAAAAAAAAGTTAAAGAAAAGCATGGCTGCAGTGGCCCAGTGCCGCAGTCCTGGAATGTCAGATAGCCAGAGTTTATCGCCCGTGAAGCTCAAATGATGGCAAGTCCAGCCTGGGTCCAGGGAGGCTCCAGAAGGGTCGGTGAGAGTGAGGAAAGGGAAGGTTCTTTGGTGAGTGCAGTCAGTGGTAGCGGAAGCAGGCCGGGGTATGGCTGGTCCCTGTGATGTGGCCACAGGGCTGGGAGGAAATGGCCCTCCCAACCTGCTATTACAGCAGCTGTGGCTGGGCCCATCCTGACAGCTCAGTGCTGGCAGGCTACACAGGAAGCTGGCTGGTCCAGCCATCAGCGCAGCGGGAACACAAAGCACTTTCCCAAGCTCCGGATTCCAGGGCATACCACTACAGACTCGTTCCAGTAGCCTGATAGTCCTCGGCTCACACACCCTCTTCTCAACCAGATCAAGTGTTAATGTTGTACCTTCCTGTCTGTGGCTAGAAATTCATTTTTGAAAAATGCTTTGCGGTATAATTTACACTTAGTAAAATACTCAGATCTTAAGTGCTTGATCAGATTTGACAAACACATACACTCACGTGTCCCAGACCCCGATCAAGACACAGAACATCGGGACTTCCCTGGTGGCGCAGTGAGTAGGACTCCGGGCTCCCAGTGCAGGGGGCCCGTGTTCGATCCCTGGGAACTAGATCCCACATGCGTGCCGAGGCTGGGAGTTCGCATGCCACAACTGGGAAGGCTGAGTGCTGCAATAAGGAGCTGGTGAACCGCAACTAAGGAGCCTGCCTGCCGCAAATAAGACCCGGTACAACCAAATAAATAAATATTTAAAAAAAAGACACAGAACGTTTCTATCCCCCCCAGAAATGTCCCTCATGCCCCTTCCTCGGCAATGCCCCTGCACACACATACACAGAGCACGAAGCAATCAACCACTGATCTGACTTCCGTCACCACGGATGGAACTTCATACAAATGGAATCCTACCCCGTATCCTCTTTTGTGTCTGGCTGCCTGCACTCAGTATGTTTTTGAAATTCATGCATGTTGTTGCATGCATCAGTCTTTCATTCTTTTTTTTCTTTCTCTCTGAGTAGTATTTTATTGAACAGATACACCACAAATACCATAATTTGTTATTTATCCATTTCCCTGTTGTTGGACTTCTGGGATGTATCCAAATTTTAGGTATTATGAATCAAAGCTGCCACGAACATTCCTCTAGAAGTCATGTAAATTCATTCCTCCAGAGTAAATATCTAGGAGTGGAATTGGTGAGCCATAGGGTAGATGGTCTTTAATCTTATAAAAAACTGCCAGACAAATTTCCAAGGTGGCTGTTCCGAAGTTGACATTTAAAGTATGCCTATCACGGTGGTCCCCGTGCTCCAGAGTGTGCAAATGACTTCACGGTGGTGGATGCAGCAGAGAGCCTGGGCATCAGGACATCCGAGGCATGTTTGTACTGAAGTGTCCAGGACTCAGTTTCCTTATCTGTTGAATGAGGTGGTTGAACAGATGATGTGTCCAAGGGTATTTCTTATTCCATTCTGACATAATGAATCTTCTATTTCACCACTCTCTAGAAAAGCAAAGCAAAAAATACATTAGTTATTATTTTCTTTAAAAGCCAGTATCTGGGGAGTTCCCTGGTGGCCTAATGGTTAGGATTCCTGGCTTTCACTGCTGTGGTCCAGGTTCAATCCCTGGTCAGGGAACTGAGATCCTACAAGCTGTAAGGTGCAGCCAAGAAAACCAAGCTAATATCTGATTTGTAACCCACTAATACAGTGACTAGGTTGGTCATCTAACAATTTCAGGCCCTGGGTCATTTATGATACTACTAACTGCAAGTGTCAGAAAAGCTCATTGAAACTGGCTTAAATAATAAAGAGGAGTTATTGGCTCATGGACCTGAAACAAGCCCAGGATCAGGCTAGAGCGACCAGGGTTCCTGTTCCTCTTCTCCGTGGTTCCCTGGGCTTTGCCCTCCTTTCTACTGTGGCTTCATCCTTAGTTTAATAACAAGATGAAAGCAGTTCCTGGCCTCACCTCCACATACAACACAAAAGGAATTATCCTTTCCGGTAGCTCTTTCTTAAAAATGAGGAAACTTCTTTTTCAGAAGTTCCTAGAAAACTTCCTCTCATATGTGTCATTGGCCTGTACTCGATTACAGGCAGGCCTTGTTTATTATATTTCACTTTATTGAGCTTAACAGATACTGTTTTGTTTTTTATGAATTGAAGGTTTGTAGCAACCCTGTGTTGTCAGATGATGATTAGCATTTTTTAGCAATAAGGTATTTTTAAATTAAGGTATGTACTACAGTGTTTTTTTGGACACTTAGTAGACCACCGTATAGTATAAACATAACTTTTATATGTACTGGGAAACCAAAAAATGTGTGTAACTTGCTTTATTGCAATACTTACTTTATTGCAGTGATCTGGAACCAAAGCTGCAATATCTCTGAGGTATGCCTGTACATGCCTTTTCCAGACCAATGTCTGAGCAGGATAATGCCATGAGATTATTGGCGGCCTGGATTCCTGGGCCAGTCAGTGATCCGTTAGACTTATCAGCCCTACTAACAAAGAGGTCAGTTTCCCCTACAGCATGAGACTGTATGGAGATGGAATAGGCACCCCGCAAAAAAGAGGAGGGATAGATATTTAGTAGGCAGCCAGTGTCCACATAAAGCCCTTCTTCACAGGTATAGAAATATACCACATGGGGCTTCCCTGGTGGCGCAGTGGTTGAGAGTCCGCCTGCTGATGCAGGGGACATGGGTTCGTGCCCCGGTCCGGGAGGATCCCACATGCTGCAGAGCAGCTGGGCCCGTGAGCCATGGCCGCTGGGCCTGCGCGTCCGGAGCCTGTGCTCCGCAACGGGAGAGGCCACAACAGTGAGAGGCCCGCATAACGCAGAAATATACCACATGGTCCTTACCAGGGGCTAATGGAATCTTAAGGGATCACACAGAAGACCCAGAAGCAGAGGCAATTCAGGAAGTATGGTATATTAAATGTGATCACAAATACTTTGTACCTTCTCCTATCAAATGGTGGAGTTTATTTCCCCATCCCTTGAACCTGGCCTTGTGTGGGTCAATAGCATGTGGCAGAAGCAACACCGTTTGTACTCCATCGCCTAGGTTTGCATCTTCTTCTCCTGTTCTCACGCAAAACTGCCTACACCATATAAGGAAACCCGGGCTAGATGATTAAATGATAGGAGACCACAGAGCGAGGAGGCCCCGAGGACAGCCAGCACCAAGGCTCCGGACACGCAAGTGAGCCATCTTAGATCCTTCAGTTCCAGTCCAGCAGTCAGATGGCTGCAGTCACATGAGTGACTCGGGGCAAGAAGAACTGCCCAGCTGAGTTCAGCCAACCAAGAGAATCACAAGAAATAATAAATCGTTGTTTAAGCCCTTCTGTTTGGGGCACTTTATTGTATAGCAACAGGTAACTGAGGCAGGAAGGGCCCTTAAAGCTCCTCCAATCTCTCCAGCAGCTGATTATCCACGGAGCCTGTCAGCCTGAGGTATGAGGCAGCCCCTTCCATTTTTGGAGAGCTCTACTAGGGAGTTCTCCTACTGTGAGGCTGACTCAGCCTTCTGATGCCTCCAGCCTCAGCCCTGGTTCCCCCTACTCCCTGGGATCCTGGAGAACGAGTTCAACCGCTCAACTAACACGGAAGCACTTCAGCTATCTGATCACTCCCGTCATCCTTCTCCAGGCTAAACAGTCCTAGTCATCAACCCTTTTTTATTGCTGATGGAACCTAGAGGGCCAGACCAGTAGGAGACTGTTGCAATGACTAAATGATGCCATGATGGTATCCTGAACCCCTGGGGCCATGGCCAGAGCATCCCCTGAGGAGGGGCTGGCCAGACCTGGAGAAGCACCAACCAACCCGGTCAGTGTAAAGGTGGGCTTCTGGGAGCCCACCTCCCAGTTCGCTGGGTTACTGGGAGCCAACTGATGCCTGAAGGGGAAGGAGGCAGGGTATCTGAGGGGGAGGGCTATGGGGCTAGGGGCTGGTTCTGTGTGGGTTGTGGTGGAAAGTAGGGTTTGGTGGGGAGAGAATAGAAGAGACTGGGCCAAAAATCAGATCAGCAGGTGGTGTATAAAGCAGAAGAAATAGGCAGTCAAGAGGACCCAGATTTTGGTCTTGGTTTAAGAGAACTGAGGCCAGCGAGAAAGTCAGAGCTGGTATTCATAGGCTGTTGCATGAAGGTCCATGGCGGGTTAGCTGGAGGTAAAGGCTTGGGCCCAGCAAACAGACGCCACTGAGGATTCTGTGCCCTGGAGGAGCTGGTGGGCAGACAGGGCAGGTGAGGTCACCTGCTTTACAGTATCCTCAGGCTGGCCTCCGCCACCCCTCCCCCCTGCCCACTGCCTTCTCCTGGGCGTCCTGGGCCACTGGCAGTAAGCCTCCAGTCTCCCAGCAGAGAAGGAACCCTGGGGGCTCTAAGCTCTCAGAGTGCTGGGTAAGTCTGCGCGTCTACCCCAGCAGCCCTCAGTTGCCTTAGGACAGAAGCACATTTCTTTCTTCTCTTTATGGGGTGGAGCGCAAAAGCACAGGGCTTTTTGGAGGCCTCACTAAATATTTGTCATGAGCACTTCGCTGCAGTCAAACAGAAACTGCACGTCGACACTCCTGGATGAGATTACTCCAAGCTACTCCTCAGCTGCTGCAGGCCCTCTGGCAGTCAGCTTCCCACCCCACCTCTGTGCGCCTCAGCAGGTGAGGGAGACTCAGAGAAGCCCCCTTTGGACTGGCACATGGACAGTGGCTCTGTTGGGGACACAGCGTCTTGTAGGTGGAGGGCATGGAAGGTGTGTTCAGGACATGACTCCCCTGCCCTCAGAGGCCCCACTTCATGGTAAGGATCTGGGAGATGGGGTCCTCCAGAAGCCCCCAGGCCAGACCACAGGTTCAGAATCCCTGAAAGCAGGGAGCTATGGAGAAGGAAGTTCAGTCCTGCTGTTCTGTGGGGAGACCAGTGTCTTCCTCAGGACATGGGGGGCTCCCCAAGGAGACCTCAGGGGAAACATAACCGTATGAGGAATAATGGTGCCGGAGCTGGCTGTGCAGAAATCAGGAGACAACCAGCCAGACAGGAGCGATCTGAGAGCTCAGACTAACTCCCACCCACCTTACCCCCTCCAGCCTTTTTTATAAAAATGTTCTGCCTTAACTTTTCTTGGTTAGTCAATCATGATATCACAAACACAAAACTCCTCCCCCAAAGCTCTTGGTATGTTTTCCTGAGATTTTACACTTTCCCCCCTCACAAATGATTATCCCGCACCCTGGAATGGAGAAAATAAATTAGCAAGCGGTTACAGACTCATCCTTTGCCCTGCACAGTCCCCATACCTACCTCCACCTTTCCTCAGAAAATACATCAAGACATTATTGTGACTCTTACATGAATATGCTCTGCTTAAAACTTAATGAGGTTGGGCCTCCCTGGTGGCGCAGTGGTTGAGAGTCCGCCTGCCGATGCAGGGGATACGGGTTCGTGCCCCGGTCTGGGAGGATCCCATATGCCGCGGAGCGGCTGGGCCCGTGAGCCATGGCCGCTGGGCCTGCGCATCCGGAGCCTGTGCTCCGCAACGGGAGAGGCCACAACAGTGAGAGGCCCAAATACCGCAAAAAGAAAAAAAAAAAAAAAAAAAAAAAAACTTAATGAGGTGGTAAGGATTATATCAGAGAAGTCCAGGAACCCTCAGATCCGTGCGTGCTGAGGGGAGACGGGCCTTTAGTGAAGTCACTGTGACCACCTGCCTCAAAAAAGTAAAGATGAGTTTAACAGAGATAAAGTGAATAGAAAGGCAGCTTTGCACTTAGGATGAAACTATTGTTTTTTTAAGCTAATCCTAAGAAGTCAGGTCATCCCACAATATGATGGGGGAAAGAAAGGGCTTTCATAAAAGTTATGCCAACAGAATGAGGAATTATCAAATCTAAAGATAGCAATCAGGAAAAAAGTATCCTCCAGGGATACTTTGAGCTAAATATCTTTGAGCTAAAGAAACTGAGGCCTGGAGTGCATAAGTGATTTATCCAAAATCAAAGGCATTTCATTTCTTTGCTTTTCACACCACAGAATCACAAGGCGTCCAATCAGGGGGCACTAAAACCCGACTGGTTTGTTTCAGGCAGAAAAAGGGCTGAGCGCTATCCCGGTGCCAGGATGGCAGAGTGAAGTCAGCAGTGTCTAACTGTCTAGCTGCTTCCACGTTGACCCCACCAAACGTTGCAGCGCGATAAGGGTTAAATCAGACAAGTCCCGGAGCTCAGGAGCTCAGATCTGCGTGTGCAGGGGTGCATGCGAACTGCCAAACCGAGGGGAGGAAAGCCCTTGGGAAGCGTTCCTTCTCTTATCTTGATGGCAGGGGTATTTGGTGCCCTTTGTGTAACCCCAAAAGCCTTGAGTCTGACAGCAAAGTTTGCAAAGACTGTCTCCAGGCTGTAGCCCTTGCAAGTGCTTTTGCAGAGATTAGACTGTTTGATAAACAGATAAACTTGGAGCTGGAAGGGACTTTAGAGTTTGCCCAACTCAGCCCTCTAGACTTTTTTTTTTTTAAACAGAGGAGGAAGTTGCAACTCTGAGACGAGGCAAGAATCACTCAAGGACACACGGTGACTTACGGGGCCGCGTGTAAGAGAACCAAGCTCTGGCCACTGCCTTGCATAGCTTCTCCTGGGAAGGCTGGCTTCTGGAATGGACCCCAGAGCTCTCCTTTAGTCCCAGCCCATACGCTTCCTCCCTCCACCAACCCTCAGCCCCATTTCCGGCTTTGCCATTGCTGACTGCACCAGGGAAGCTGGAAGCACAAAACCTATTGTTGCTTTTGCAGAGGAGTCCATCAAGTCCTGGCCTTTGAAGGCATTCCCATTCCAACCCTAAGTTTTTTAAAAAAGTTTCTTAAGCAGCACCTGTATAAGAATCACCAAGGGACTCCTGCTACTCTCCAGTTGCCTGGGCCCCATCCCAGGTAGTGGATTGGGAAACCTCATTTTCAACAAACACTTCTGGCGAGTCTTATAACCAGGCTGGTCTAGGAAGCTTTCCCCAGACAGACTGGGTAGAGTTCAAGGCTCTTCACTGTCAGGCCCCAACCAGCCTTTTCAACCTGATTTCCTGGGTTTCTGCCCATCACATTCCTATGCTTCAGCCTCACTGAACTTTTGGGCAGTTAATAAAATCCCACTTGTGGTCATGAGAGCTACTGTTTACTCGGTGCCTCTGGAGCACCACACAACCGCCATCTTGTTGGAAAGCCTCTTCAAGCTAGATGCCGATACTGACCCCATTTTACAATGAGGATTCTGAGGGGTGGGAAGGTGAGTAACTGGACTAAGGGCACAGAGCCCAAAGCCCTCACTGCCACTCATTTCATGGCACGGTCTCCTTGAGCACAGCCCTTGTTTTTCTCACACATATCTTTGTTGACACCACTTCCTCTACAAAACTGAAGTTGCCTCCGCCCACTGTCTCTGCCTGGTGATGTCCAGCTCCTTCTTCCCAGCCAGCACCACCTCCCTATGCCTCTTTCCGGGTTCCTCTGACTTCGTGTCTCGTATTGGAGGTGGTCGTGTGCATCTTCCCCGGGGGCCCCTGCCCCAGGCCACACCTGTGTGACTGCGGGAGACTCCTACCTGGTCTCCACCCTCACTCCACAGGCAACAAAGTGATAGCCTTTAAATATCTGTCAGGTCACGTCATGCCCATGTTCAAAAGCTCCCCATCTCCCTGAGACTCAGCTCCCTGACCAGGGCCTTCCCTCAGGTGCTGACCTCATGCCTACTTCTCGCCCTCTTGCTCTATGTGCCCGAGCACATTGGCCTTCTGCTGTTCCTCCAAGATGCCGTGCACCCTCCTGCCTCAGGAGTTGCTGCCCCTTCTTCAGAGAAAGCCCAGAGACCCACGTGACTCACTCTCTTACTTCCTTTATGTCTCTGCTCAGACGTGGCTTCATCACGGATGCCTTCTCTAACTTCCCAGTGCAAGAAGGTAACTCCTTTGGGACTGCACAAATGGGGATGCCAAGGTCCAAAGAGGGAAATTTCTAATCCCAGGTCACACATGAAGCAGTGGCACTCCAGACTGCAACCTGGCTTCTCAGCTTCTATCAGCCCCTTTGCCGCTGATCTCTATGACCAGGAGGTCCCAGCATCCATTCTGCTTACCGCATGGATTTGTCCAATTTCTGCCACACGTGGGCCGTATGATCACAGGCAGACAGCTTCACGTGAAAGCCTTAATTTCCTTAAACATAGTGGGGAGCGGCAGAGGGAAGCAAGGAACATGAATAGAGTTGGCCTCTGAATCAAATAATCTTTGAAGGATGAAGTTTTGCTGCCTGAAACCCACTTCTACGCAGATCCAAGTTATGTAGGGACTAAAGCAAATAGAATTTTGAGGGTTTTCTATGAGAAAAAGAATACAAAAGGTTACAAGTAAAAAATTAAGTACAAACATGAATATTTATTTAGAAAGCTGGAAAACACCATAAACTTTCAAAATCCTAAAGACAACTTTGTATTTTGAGTAATTAACTACCTATCATATATATAATTATACATCTATATTTTTTAACCTACATTCTAAAACTACCTTTTGATTACTTTCTTAATATGACAATGATTTTGCTATAATATGATGTTCAATAGAGATAATAGGAAGATAATACACTCTTTCCTCTGACATGGTTGACTGGAGTTTGTTTCTTTATTATTGAAAGTTGCAAGGCATAAATTCACAATTTCTCACTAGATATACCTGCTTTTTGTAGCCCTGCTACAGGTCTGTGTCTACAGACACAGAACTGTGATGATTTCTATTTCCCACAGTTCTCATTTTAAAAGAAAAAAACATATAATGCACTTATAATTTTAAATAATGTCTTATGAAGGATAGTCTTAACAGGAGAGAATTTTCCTTCTACCAGGCATCATTGACATGGAATCCTCCATTGACAATTGTATTCCTGTGATGATTCAAGGCATATTCCACAGGCTTGCTTTTAGCTCCAAACCTACAAACCTTGCCTCTCTTTCATTACCCAGAGCCTCCAGGGTTTAGTTTAACCCTCGATGGGTGTCATGACAACAGGTGAGTTGGCACAGTGGAGGTAACATTCCTGGAATCCATCCCTACATCAGAGAGGCTGGGAATATCTTTACTGTACACAGGAGAGACAGCAGACGGTATAAGTATATCCTGCGAAGCCCAATCTAAAGTATCCCCAACTCAAGGACCTCTTAGCTGGAGGGCACGATTGCTCTGCAGACACTTTAATGTCCCTTGACAGCCCTGGGGGGTACAATGGAAGGAAAGTCAGAGTGGAAACAGCGTTCTTAACCAACGGTGGTTAAAATATCTGACTTTTGTAAATCTCATGAAGACAAATGGCAACGAGAACACGTTGGAAGGGCCTGTGCCAATGAGAAGCTTAAACTGCTTTAGCCTCCCTGTGAAGTCAGCCCTGCCCTCGAAGCAGAGGACGGCCCACTCCACCTCCCCATTTAGCCAGTGTGTTAGATCCAGGGAGAAGTAGCCTCTTTGATCCCACAAGAGTATATTTTCCTCTCTATGGAATAACCTCATAAACTCCAGACAAGAGCTCAGCTCTAGCACAAAACCTCAATGAGTTCATATGCAAAGGATTACGCAGAGTCTTGCTTGAAATATCTTGGCCTTGTATTTCATCCTCAGGGTTCAAAGTACTGCACCATCATTTACAATCTTTGTGACATTCTCGTAAGGCAGGTGGGTGGCAAGCATTGTTCGTTATGGTGTTGAAGCCATGCCTCAAACAGGGCTGAGGTCTGACAAATGAAATATAATCAGCAAGTTATACAAAAAAACAGAACATTGAAGTCTTCACTTTGGGTATGTTTTCTGCTTACCTTTAATACCATCTGATTCTTTGTATAATTGGGATATGTAACTTAATAGTAATAGTTCCACTGGATTGGTGACTTTTAGAAAAGGCAAATCTTTAAAGCAATTAAATATCATTGGCTACCTTTCTAATATATCTCTTTTTTATCTTCTCAAAGGGATTACAGAGTAAAATAACTTGAAGATGAAAGAGTGTGATTTTTCCATTTAAGGAGCAGTCTGCTGTTTCTGTTGGCCAAGAGATCATTGATACACATCTGAAGATAAATAGTTAATAAAGGTGTTTGGATTGCAACATCTGTTGCCTTTCTTGGAAGCTGGGACTTAATTGCAGACTGGAGCATCAAATCTTCAGAGGGTTCGTAAGACAGAGATTGATTGGGGTCATCAGGTTACCCAGAAGTAAAATCCCAATCCTTATCTTTAAAATGCAGTGTCCAATTGATTCTCTCTGGATCATTACACACGGCACACGGAGGTAAAGCCAGGAGAGGAGTGGTCAAACATTTTCCTTTTCAAGATATTTTCAAAATAAACCAAAGTGGTGCTTTGATTTTGGTGAAGAATCCCAAAGTGAAGGACCAACTAAGGCTTAGAGATGGAGGCAGCAACATTATGTTAATAATACACCTTCTGCTTTTACGTCCAGTGAAGAGGAGTGGCACTGAAAGGGCCTTGTCTGCTTTTCCACCTTAGAACTTGGACCACAGATGCCAAATCCATCCAGCCAAGGGTAGCAGGGTGAAACCTCAGCCTGTAAATCACAGGGTCCATTAGCAATCTATACAGTAAGAACAAATGATGTGCTTCTGTGATTAAAATGTGACCAGCATTAATAGCCAGGGGCCACTCTTTAACTGAGTCAGGAGAACTGAGTTCTGGTCAGGCTGTACTACCAAGTCCCATGTGACTTCGAACAGATCGCCTTTCTTCTTGGGATGCCATGGCTCCATCTTTAAAATGATGGAGTGGACTAAATAATTTTGAACATTCTTTTCAGAATTTGAACTTGACACTCAGTTATCTTTATTTTAACGGGTATCCATATTCTGGGTCTTAACTGAATATGTTTCCTGGGACTATGGCCCCTGAATTTGAGAATCTATCTCTCCAAAACAGAGACCATCAACAGGGAAGGCCTAAGCCTTGGTCAGAGATACTGTGGACCAAACGACCAAGGGATGTGGTTTTCTGGCTCCGAGTCTTATACTGATGGTCGGTAGCTTCTAAAGGAAACCAATAAACATCTCTAGGACCTCTTTCATATATCTTAGAAAATCCTAGAGAGATGGGGGCATCAACAGAAGACAAAATGCTACTTCTACCAGAGCTTTAGGAGATAAAGGTATAGCTTCCTGGAGAATTTTAATTTCACTCCATTGTCCTTTCCAACAGACATATGAACAGAAAGTCAAACGTGGACAATAACTCCTAGGACCCACAAAAACAGGAAAGCCTGTTCTATGAAACTCTTCAACTCTAGTTGAAGGAACCAACGGTATCCAGGGCAGGGTCCTCTCAGCAAGGAAGATGAGAGAAAATACTAGGGTGATTTCAGTGCCATATTTTAAATACTCAGAACACTTTGGGGTGTGTGGGGGGTGGTGGGGAGTTACTGTTTGCCTTCTCTTTTTGGCACATAAAAAAAAAGGCCAGCACTTACAAGTTGGGATTCCTTAGTCCAAAAAATACCCAAAAGGGCTCCCCTGAAGAATTCTGCCAGCCTCGACATACTATTAATTATCGTTTCTTATTCGAACAAAACTATTTTAAATTCATTTATATCTACATTTACAGTGATCAAATCAGAAATTTCGTATCTTGTTACAAGGATCACAAAATGCGTATTTGTGATACTGTTGTAAATGTAGAGTCTTATTTCACTTTCTTGTTATTGATGTTTAAAAATTTGGAAAATATGCATTTGGAATTGTTACATAATCTTGTCATTTGCCCAGTGCTTCTCCCAGTCTTAACCAACCATTTGGAAAGAGAAGAAACGTGAAATCTATTTATAGTATAGCTCTTTGCTCCCTTAAGCAAGTGTGCGCATGTGTGCGCACGTGAACACACACACACACAGACACACACCCTATTCAAATTCCCCCATAACCATTCACATTTCTCTGGTCTACTCTGAGCACCTCATGAGTTTTGTTGCCTTAATTAGTTCCTGAACATTTTCAGAGGTTTAGGAGGGGTAAAAATTGCTTGTTTCCATTTAAGGCTAGGATGCTTTCTGCTGCCTGGTAATCCAGTAATACATTTATGCTGAAATGCATTGTATCCCAAGAAAGAGAGGCTCATACCAAGGGGACGGCTTGACTTTAGCTCCCCTTTTTCCTTTCTTCCCAGACAGGGTGCTCCGGGCTGGCCCAGAACTCAGTTCAGCATATTGTGCCAGGCCGTCAGAGAATAGACTCCTTAGTGCTTGCACTAATCCTCCTCTTTACTAAATAAGCAAGTCAAGCTTTGGGGGTAGGAGTGGGAGGAAAATTATATAATTTGAGTTAATTGGTTTGGGGCTACCCAAAGCCCCAGCTGTCTTGAAGGGAATTGTTTGGTCTTCAAGACCCAATTAGAGACATTCAACTGATGTAAAATAGATTTTATTCTTTTTTTCAAGTCATTGTCAAGAGACTCAGCCTCTGTCCATACCACACCAAAAAAATACCCTTTAATCACAGCCTCCCCACATGCATCCTGAAAACGTCTGGAAATAGGTATACCTTAAGGCATGGGAGAGTATAAAGACATTCTAATTAACTAGTTTATTTTACAAGTTCAAGAATGCAACCTGTAGTGATGAGACAGGAACTCCTTTCAACAACTCTTCAGGTCCTATAAAACGTGTGTTAGCGAATCAAACTGTTTGAACAAATGGATGAAACTCTATCTTTCGTCCCTACATAGAGATTGGTTGGACAAATTTGAGGAATTCATGTTTGCCCTTCCTAGAGCTGAACAAAACCACATGTGACTTCCTTTTGAATGATCAACATGCAAGGCATGGCCATGGCGACACTCACTTGCAAGCAATAGCAGTTTGAGTTTTCAGGCGTAAAGTGATCTGAGATATGCTGGCTTTTCATTCCAACAGCTTAAGCCAGTGATGCTGAAATGGGTTTTTGTTGATGACAACGAAAATCATTCCTTTTATAAGGTCCATGCGATCCAGAAAGAAATTAGAAACAAGAATTGTAATGTATAGAGGCAGCGCCTATGTTTACAGAACCACTACTCAGTGCGGTAAGTTGTGCGGTTCAGTTATATCTCAAGGCAGCACCACGTGCACAGTCCTGGAGAGGAAATGCAATTGAGACCAAGTCCTCATCCTCAAACAACGTTCAGGCACAGGGGTGGGAAAGAATGAGGGAGTTACAGAAACACTCATAAAGTTGAGAAAAACAGAGGAGGTGTATGGATGCACATCTAGAGGGTAAAAGGAGGAAGGGATTTCATCTAATTAGAGATGTTATAAACAAAATGATGGTCAAGATCGTTCTTGAAAGCTCAAGATTGTTCTTAAAAGGTCTAAGTGATTCCAGCAGGCAGAGGAATGAATCACTTACAGCTTTCCAGGATTCTCTTGAACATTCTTTTGTTGGGGGAGGTTGTCCCAAAGAGAGAGAACAGCATGAAGAAAAGGGTGAAGACAGAAAATTTCGAGGGGAAGGTCTGGAAAACATTGGGCAATGCAATTGAAATGCAACCAAGAGTCCTTGTGGGGAGCAAATGGAGCTTGGGTTTGGAGGGCAAGGGCAGGGGCAGATCCAAGGCCCTGACTACCAAGGTGAGAAATTTGTCCTTGATTTCAAAAGCAATGGGAGCCATCTAAGGATCGGACCTGAGAAATGGTGGGATCAGAACAGTGCTTTCCATAAAAAGAAACGAAATTAAGTTATTTGTAGTGAGGTGGATGGACCTAGAGTCTGTCATACAGCATGAAGTAAGTCAGAAAGAGAAAAACAAATACCATATGCTAACACATATATATAGAATCTAAAAAAAAAAAGGTTCTGAAAAACCTAGGGTAGGACAGGAATAAAGATGCAGACATAGAGAATGGACTTGAGGACATGGGGAGGGGGAAAGGTAAGCTGGGACGAAGTGAGAGAGTGGCATGGACACATATACACTACCAAATATAAAATAGATAGCTAGTGGGAAGCAGCCACATAGCACAGGGAGATTAGCACAGGGAGATCAGCTCAGTGCTTTGTGACCACCTAGAGGGATGGGATAGGGAGGGTGGGAGGGAGACGCAAGAGGGAGGAGATATGGGGATATATGTGTATGTATACCTGATTCACTTTGTTATAAAGCAGAAACTAACACACCATTGTAAAGCAACTATACTCCAATAAAGGTGTTTAAAAAAAAAAAAAAAGAACAGTGCTTTCACCAGGGAGGCCCTGAGATCAGTGGGCTGTGTGGGAAGAGGCAGTGAGGGTGTAAGTGAGAATGAAATCCCAGCCCCAAAGACAAAACTTAGATGAGATGAGCCTAGAATGGGTAAAAGGAATGTCTCTGGTAGGAAACCAAGGCATGCTGTCTTCTACAGCCAACCAAAAAATGGATTCTGAGATAAACAAGACACCTTATTGAGAAGGGGATTGTATTCCTTTGAGAGATATGATTGAGCACCTTCTTTGTGCTGGGCTCTGTCCTGGCATGAGACATCAGTGAATGTAAGACACTGATCCCTGCCTCGTGAAGGAAGTAATTAACTTCCACGGCCCTCAGAGTTCCCCTTATAAAAGCAGAGATGAAGGACTAGTTTCTAAAGAAGAGCTTCCCCATGGGCAGCTGTGTCCTCTAGGAGCTTAGAGCTGCTAAGCATTGCATAGATTAGAAATACCAAGACCATGACATGTCCCCATGAAAGTAGGTTCTCTATAGGAGATAAGCCATCTATGTGCAGGCTGTACACAGCTAAACCAGCAGGGTCAGTGCACAAGGGGCAACAGCAGGTAGATTAGGGGTACCCAAAAGCCAGAAGATGTCATAGGCCAGAAGCAGGCTAGGAACAAGAGATATCAAGGGCCTCAACTTTTATAAAGAAATGAGTGATAACTCAGGAGGAAGCAGCATAGAAGAGGAAGGACAGAGTATTGGAATTTGGCATTGTTTGTATGGCAGGAGAAAAGCTCTGGCTATAGATAGCTCTGCCCAGACTCAGGAGCAGTATCACATGGAGATGGAGGCATCGGACCATCTGGACACGGTGCCTCAAACATAAGCAATCACCTCCCTGGCCTCTCTTGCCGTGAGACTCTGCTTACCAGGCAAGATGCTGGTTCCACTCAGCTTCCTTGGAGAGTTTGCCTACAAGAAAATGATGAGCTGGACAAGTGTTTCCAGTTCCCAGGAGAGGTCAAGTCCACTCAGTAAATGGGTGAACTGGAAATCTCATCTACACATCAGTTGCCGATACAACAGGCTCTGTGAACAGGATCCTCTTGGTGGCCTGTCAAGGGCAGGACCCCAGAATGCAGTGACTTCACCAAAGCACGGCCAACCCTTCTAGGTGTCGTTACATACCAGACAATGCTGTGAGCACTTCACATGCCTTATTTCCTTTTCTCCTTACAACTGTCCTATGAGGTTGTAATGTAATGAGGTAGCTCTCACGGTTCTGAGATATGGCGGATGTTAAGTAGCCTCTCCAAGGTCAACCGCTAGGAAGTGGAAAAGCTGTGACTCAAGCTTAGGTTCCACTGACTCCTGGCTCCGCTGTTTAGGTCTCTAGCCAACCTCCCTGGGAATCTTCTCTGCTGCCACTCTCAGCACTATGAACATGCAGCCTATATTGAGTCCTTGAGGGGAGCGGCCACTTCAGCCCCATGGTCACCTCACATTAGCACAAGCACTGTCCTGCAGTCAAAGACCCTCTGCGTGCACTTAGGTCATTTGATCCTTGCCAGCATCCTGAGGGAGGCAGGGTAGGGATCACTCTCTCCATCGGACAGAGGAAACCACAGAGACTGAGGGAGATGAAGCAGTTTACTGCGGTGGCACAGCTAGCTCGAGACAGACCCACCTCTAGAGGTCATGTCTTCTAACTCTCAGCCGGGGGCCCTTTCTGATGGCTCTTCAGGAGAGCCGGGCCTTTTTCTCATTTATGTATGCATAAATGCCAGGGACAGACTGGCGTGTAGCAAGTGCTCAGAATAAACAAAAATGGGGAGAAGAAAAGAAAGAAAAAGAGAGGCTTGGCCCCTCTAAGTCAAAGAAGTGGAATTCAAAGCAAGGCCCTGAGGCATCCATCCTCTGGGAAGTTAAGCAAGGACCAGGGGGTGGAGATGGCAGAGAGCACTGAGTGTCAGCCCTGGGAGGGGCAGCTGCTGCGGCGTGACCTGGGGGTAGCCCTGGGCCAGCAGGCCAGGTAGGGCACAGCTGGTCTTCAGGAGGAGGTGTTTTTATTAGGTCAGCCTCACACAGCTCCGTTAGGTTCACACATGCCCATGGCTATAGAGCAAAGCCTCGAGGTGACACAGAATCCTTGGGGCAAAAGAAAACTCCGAGCCACGCTCACATTTTCATTCCTTCAGCAAAATGTTTGAAAAGACTCTTTGGGACTAAACCAAATGACATCAGACCACCATCCACCCACACCCGGAGTCTGAGTCTGATCCTAACCTAGGAGTGGGACCTTGGAAGGGGTCCCACTGGAAAACGGACCATAATAATCATAAAATCTAACACTTGCTTCAGGCTGCCATGGCCCAGACATTTCCCTAGGTGAATTGGGTGTATTGATTCATTTAGACCTTACAGCATCTCTGGGAGCAGGCACTACCCCCATGCCCATTTCACAGATAAGGAATGGGGAGGACAGGAAGCTGAGCAGTTTGCCAAAGGCCCTGGTCAGTAAGCAGTGGAGCCGGAATCCCATTCCAGGACCCTCTCACCGTCACACAACTGTGCAGCCACCCCACGCTCACCACCCCCCACCGGCAGCCCTACGAGTGATTTCTTTCTGCCGCAAGAAGCCACTTTCCTGTGAGTGTCCCTTGAAGCCCTCCGTGGGTCTCAGCCTCCCCTTCTGAGAAGTGAGAGGATTACACCCCGTGCTCTGATGCTCCAGCAGGTTCCTGCTGAGTGCCTTGGGCATACAGCCCACTGGAAATACTCCCACCCCCGCCTATATTTTAATTTATGCCCTTTAGTGTTAAATTCACAAACAGCTTCAGCATGTATCAATAAAAATCCTAAGGAAACTGAGCCGAGCAAGAAACCCACCTAGAACTCCTCCTCTCTGTTCTGCGATAGAGATGGTATGTCCTCAGATGCAACCTGCTGAGATTAATAGGTCATTACCCCTGTAGGGGGCAGAGGCGGGGAAGCCTCCATGGGGTCCTAATCGGAGCCCCCGAGGGCCTCCCACCCCCCTGCACGCCTCTCATTAACTCCTCACAGGTGCACTGGCCCCGCAGTAATTGGGCTCCTGTCGGCCAGGCCCACGGGGACCCGCAGCTGGAGGGCCCAGGCCAGCCTCTCTTTCTCTTTCTTTTCTTCTTCCCTTTTTTGTTTATCTATTTACCAGGTCAAACTATCGGGAAGACTAAATTCTAAACAGCCGTTGTCATTTCTGCTCCTTTGGCCCCTCTAAGTCAAAGAAGTGGAATTCAAAGCAAGACCATGAGGCATCCATCCTCCGGAAGTTAAGTAAGGACCAGGGGGTGGAGGTGGCAGAGAGCACTGTGTGGCAGCCCTGGGAGGGGCAGCTGCTGCGGCGTGACCTGGGGGTAGCCCTGGGCCAGCAGGCCAGGTAGGGCACAGCTGGTCTTCAGGAGGAGGTGTTTTCATTAGGTCAGCCTCACACAGCTCCGTTAGGTTCACACATGCCCATGGCTATAGAGCAAAGCCTTGAGGTGACACAGAATCCTTGGGGCAAAAGAAAACTCCGAACCACGCTCACATTTTCATTCTTTCAGCAAAATGTTTGGAGTGCCCAGTACTGTTTGAGGTTCCCAGGTAAAAAAAGCAGGCAGAAATCTCTGCCCTAATGGAACTTATATATTAGTAGATAATTTGCCCAGCGGTCCCCAACCTTTTTGGCACCAGGGACCGGTTTCGTGGAAGACAATTTTTCCACAGACGGCGGGGCTGGGTTGTTCAGTTGGTAATGCGAGCAATGGGGAGTGGTGGGGAGCGATGGGGAGCGGTGGGAAGAGATGCGGGGCGGTGGGGGGCGATGGGGGGCGGTGGGGGGCGGTGGGGGGCGGTGGGCGGCGGCGGGGCCCAATGGGGAGCGGCAGATGAAGCTTCGTTCACTCACCCTCTGCTCACCTCCTGCTGTGCGGCCCGGTTCCTAACAGGCCACAGACTGCGGGGCTGGGGACCCCTGAATTAGACAATAAATAACCGTATACTATCAGGTAGTGATAAGTGCTGATCTGAAAGGGAAATAAAACAAGGTAAAAGAGAGAGAAGAAAGAGGGGGAGAGGGGGTATGTCCGGAAGGTGACATTTGAATAAAGTAAGGTTGTGAGTCATGGGAGTAGCCAGGATAGACGGTCCCGGGTGGTGGGAACAGCAGGTACAAAGCTCTGAGGCAGGAGTGTACTCGAGGACCAGCATGAAGTCTGCTGTGGCTGGCTAGGGTGAGGAAAGGAGAATTTAGAAGATGTCAACCCCAGACCTTCTGATTCTGGAGCTGCCACTATGCAGAGGTGGGAGCAAAGCATCCAATATTATCATCTCAAGATTGTTGCTAAAATCTTGGAGCTCCTTGAATAGAGTGCATTTTGTTTTATAAAGGAGCAAAGTACCATTCATTCAACTATGTATTTAGTGGCCTGCTCTTCACCAGCTCCCTGGAGACCTTCTGCACCCAAACTAAGACAGTACTGTTCTCCAGAGACCATCTGATTTGTGTTATAGGAGAGAATTATTTTTTCTCCTTGTCAATTTGCAAGGACTGAATGTCTCAGCAGTGGTGAAGATTTAACAACTGAATCTCCAAGGAAAAGAGGGAGAGAGAAAGAGAGGGAGAGATAGATATAATTTATCATAAACTTTAAGTTTCAAGGTTTTTGCCTTTCTTTTATCCTTTCTACAGGAACTGATGTGAAATAGACAATCATCTTCTAAAGGCCTTAATTTAACTTCTGAAGGCCCACAGTGCCTAGGTACTAGGTAGATACTAGAGCTTCACAGAGCATGCAATGTAGCTAGAACCCACGGATACTTAGGTTCTGACCTTTAGATACCGGATGTGTTAGCATAGCACAGCAGGGCTGGGACAGGTTTGAGGGGGTCGCTTGAGTCCAGCCTCGCATCCAGTGCCCTCCTTCTGTACCCTGTTATACAATGTGTTACTAACTCTACCAAGAATTAAAAATAAAATACCGCCTTGGTGTTTTCAAGGGAAATATTAGTGAACCCTGTGCTCTCTATTTATTTGACAAGCATCCTAATGCAGTGTCTTCTGTGCTATTGGTCTGGGTATTTGGAGGATAGAAATGTATCATTGAGTCTGTCTCACTCTGAGCTCCTAGCTTGTAGAAATATATTAGCTACACCTATAATGAGATCTTTACACATTTTTTCCCAATCCCCGTGTTCATCTCCTGTCCCCCAAACTGCCACACCATGGCACACCTCTGTGATATTGCTGAGAGCGCTCCTGCCTCCTGCCGTTCCCTTCCCCTATTTGTACCTGTGAAATCAAGGCCCACATCCAACTAGATCCTTCCTGTTCTTCTCCGAGTTACCAGTTGCCATGGTACCCGGAACACCATGAACCATCATGGTCCTCTATGTGTCCAGCATTCTGATGGAATAATGCTACTTTCTGCTATGAATTTCAATTATTTGTGAGCCGCTAGAAGACAAAGATCATACCGTCTTCATCTTTGCACCTCGCTCTCAGAGTGACCCGCAGTAAGACAAATGACACAACCAGCCTTCCCGGCCTCAGCAATGGAGTCCCAAGGGTGTGTAACTTCAAGGCGGCAAGGACTCAGAGGCTGTGTTAAGCTTTGCCTTCAGCAAGTATGCCAGTTTATCCCTCATGCATTCTCAGCAGAGCCTGGTTTGGAAAATCACTAAAAGGAAACCCGCATGCCCTGGAGCTTCTAGATGGGAAATAATCCTGTTCAGACCACAGTTGCTGTCCAAAGGGACAGACTCCACAGCCTGAACTGTGAACCACTGGCTTCAGGTGCCCTCCCAGCTGCCTGCATAATGTCACGGCCGATGTCACTGGGATGGGTGCAGGAGGAGGAACTGAAGTTTCCGGCTGATGCAGATCAATAACAGCAGTAGGGCTTCCCTAGTGGCACAGTGGTTGAGAGTCTGCCTGCCGATGCAGGGAACGCGGGTTCGTGCCCTGGTCCGGGAAGATCCCACATGCCACGGAGCGGCTAGGCCCGTGAGCCATGGCTGCTGAGCCTGCGCGTCCGGAGCCTGTGCTCTGCAACGGGAGAGGCCACAACAGTGAGAGGCCCAAATACCGCAAAAAAATAAAAAATAAAAAAATAACAGCAGTAATGATCAGCCCAGGGCTCTTGCCCAGGTCAGCATGAGGCAGCAATCCCATGAGGCCAGAGTCATCAATTCTCCAACATCTGCCAGCTGTGTGACCTTGGGAAGTGACTTAATCTCACCAGCTTCGGTTTCCTCATCGTAAAGTGAGAATAACAAGCACACCAATCCCATAAGGTTATTGTGAGGATTAAATGAGTTAATACATGTAAAGTGCTTAGAACGATGCCTGGAAAAAAGTAAATATTCAATGAATGGTCACTATTATTTAGAGTAATAATAATAGCAACAACTATTATTAGAGGAAACACATTTCTATTGGCCTCTTGTGTTGGGGCAGATGTGAAGGAGGGGTGGGGTTAATAAGAGAGAGGGTAGAAGAGGAAGAGCCCTATTGAGGGTGTGGGAATATGGTTTCTTGGCCTGGCTCCATCACAATTTAATTCCGTGACCAGGGGCTAAATCATTTTTCCTCTCTGGACTTCAGTGTCTTCATCTGTAAAATGAGGTCATTGTATTAGATCAGAGTTTCCTAAACTGGGCTAAGCACCAAAAACTTTGGGGGAAACTTTTTAAAAAATCTCAGTTCCCAGGCCCCACTTTTGGTTTACTGAATCGGGCTCTGAGATTGTGGAGCCCAGAAATGTGATTTGCTTTCAAGCTTTCTAGGTGAGTCTGATGCATCCAGTTCATGTTTGGGAGCCACTGGACTCAACCAAAAGCCTCAGCCTCAGGGCCTTTGCACTTACTCTTCCCTCTGCCTTGAAAACTCTTTCCCTATGTGTGTCTTTGTCTTGTCCTCTCGTTCATGTCACTGCATATATGTTACCTCTCAGAGAAAACCTTCCCACTCACCCTGTGTAGCACAGTTTTCTTCCAACCACTGTCTGACCCCTTAACATGATTCTTTCCCCCGTGGCACTTCTCACTCTGTGACTTGACTGGTTGTTCCTCTTCCTCACTGGAATGTAAACTCCATGAGGGGAGGGACTGGGTTTGTCCTCCACTACATCCCAGCACTTCTGGAATAGTGCCTAGTACATAACTGGCACTCAGTAAATCTGTTTTGAATAAATAAATAAATAAATGCACTGAATGAATAAATAACTGTGCATCACCGTTACCTCTGCCTGCAAGTCAGAACATGGAGCTGGCAAAGGACGGCAGGGCGGAGAAGGTGGTTAGACTCTCAGCAACCAGGGAAATTCGGCAACTCAGGGCCTCGCCCTTCCTGGGCCCCGAAGTTCCCAGGACAGTGGGACAGGCAATTCCCCCAGGGAGAGGTTTTTAAATCCAGCTGACTTCCTCAGTGCTGTGCTTTGGGGTTTCATTGCACTCACATTTTCCAGGTGCTTACTTTTAGGGAGGATGATGATAAACTTTTCAGCCGTCGCTTTATGGAGGGGTGGGGAAGTATTCCCAATCTCCAGTATAGAACAATGTATACCAACAGACATGATGTCATTTGGTTTTTAAAAGGTGTCTGAGCTGGAAAACGTTTCCAAAAGTATTTTAGTGGGCATTAGTAAATGACTAATAAAATTTATATACGTGGGTTATTATCTAAAAATACAGTAAAATATGAAATACTATTGAAGGTAAGACTTTAGGGGCTAGCATTATACTTCCAGATTTCTAGGGCTTTAAAAAATAAATATGCTGATCTAAGTCATTCAGCCTTAAAGGAAAAAATCCCTTTTCCTATAACACCTCGTTATTTGCATATTTAGGAAGTGTAATTCAAACACACAGTTTCCTGGAGAGGTTTAAATTATCTGTTTAATCGCTGGCTCTACCAAAAATGTACAGCTTGATTACAATATCAGCAGCCTTGACTTTAACTGATTTGTCAAACTTAAAAGCTCTCATTTTCCCTTCTGAATAGTATTTCTCCAAAACTTTAGGGAAAATAGATAAGAGGTCAGATAATCCATGACCCTAAAAAGCACATGTTTCCAATGCCAATGAATATGCCATGAAGAAGTTTGCTAATCAATTAAGTTTGGGAAACACTGAGTTAATGAAAATTTTCAGCAGGATGTGTCAGAGTCTTTAATATGTTAATATATATGTGACTCTCCTGGAACAAAAATCAGACATAACATTTCCCCCAGAGTATTTGATCAGAGAATCCTTCATTCACAGATTACCATTTAATTCCTTATGGAGCCAACATTCCTCAGAACACAGTTTGAAAAATGCTGGCCTACAAAGTACGACTAAGGACAATTTGAATTTTTAGAAACTATGATATGTTTGTTTGTTTGTTTTTTGAGAACCATGGAAGACAAGTGTTGTAAGAATCACCCAGTGATTTTTCTGAACTCATTGGTGATTTCTGCCCTTTGCTGAGCACATGAGAAATGAAGCAGATTGCATAGGGATGGTCTTGGTTTGGAGGATGGTTTGACAAATGTATGGATGGCTGAAATTCCATTTTTGGCCATGATGGCGTAAACGGGTATTGGACATGCCTTCCTACCAGAAGCAATGGTTCAACAGGACAAAATAAATAAAGCAACTCTTTTCAGGCATTGAGCAATAGACAGCAGGACTGTAATCCTGAGAGAAAAGAAACACATGAAGTGACCCCTACATGTAACCTGGCTTTCTACGTGGGGACAGTTACCAGATCATACTGCACGGAGATGGGGCACAAGCAGAGGAAGGCAGGCATGCTTGGTTGAGGAAGCAGAGGATGGAGTTTGGGGATGCTGAAGCAGCTGGAATTAGCAGGGCAGGGTACCAGTGAAGAGGTAGCTGTGCAGGAAGGGTGCCAGAAGTTTATATTGGGAATTCCCTCTGGCTTCTTGGTGGAGAGTAGGGCTGCAAATGCACAGGACAAGACCCCACTAGGCCTATCAGAGAACCTACTCTCTGGGGATAAAATCTAAATAGAGACACCAGAGGTTCTTAATGCTGAAAAACTCTGGAGTTCCAGCCAAGCAGAGTGAAGAGATATCTTGGTGAGTGCCTCACCATTCATGTGAAACTCCAGAAATTCCACACCTTCAGAGAAAGGACCATGTCATAGAATAAGGATCATACCCAAAACACAAAACTGAAATAGGCCCACCCTAACAAATCCTTAACACCAGCTTCCACAAGATTGAGATTTTATATATTCATATGTCTTGAATAGATAGAGATTTATTTTAAGGAATTGGCTCTTGGCTCATGCAGTTGTGGGGTTAGGCAAGTCCAAAATGGTAGGGCAGGCCAGCAGGCTGGAAACTCTGGTAGGAATGGATGCTGCAGTCCTGATGTGGAATATCTTCTCTGGGAAACCTATTTTTACCCTTAAAGCCTTCAACTGATTGGATAAGGCCCACTCATATTATCAAGGGCAATCTCCTTTACTTAAAGTCAACTGATTGCAGATGTTAGCCACATCCACAAAATACCTTCATAGCAATGCCTGGATTAGTTTTAGATAAAATAACTGGGTACTATAGTCTAGCCGAGTTAACACATAAAACTAACCATCACACCATCACAACACTGACAAAAATATTACAAGAAAGTAAAAACTACAGATCAATATCTTTCATAAATATAGATGCAAAAATGCTTAACAGATATTGTCAAATCAAATCCAGCATTATATTAAAAAAGATAACACATTATGACTAAATGAGGCTTATCCCAGGAATGCAAGGTTGATTTAAGCTTCAAAGAGCAATCAATTTACTTCACCACATTAACAGAATCATAGAAAAATACCACATGATCATCTCAAAAATGAAGAAAAGGCATTTGACAAAGTTAAGTACCCATTTATGATTTTAAAAATCTCTCAGCAAGCTAGGAATAAAATGTCTGATAAAGGACAGCTCTTAGAAATCCACATTAACATCCTACTTAATGGTAGATTACTGAACACTTTCTAAGATCAGGAACAAGGCAAGGATGTCAGCTCTCACCTCTTCTCTTCTGGCCAGTGCAATAACGTGGAATAAAAAGTATAAACACTGGAAAGAAAGAAGTAAAATTATTTTTATTTGTAGATGACATGAATATGTATGTAAAAAATCCTAAAGGATGTATAAAACAACTAGTAGAACTAATTAGGGAATTTAGCAGCATAACAAGATACAAGGTCAAATATACAAATATCAATTCTATTTTTACATACTAACAACAATTAGAGGATAAAATTTTCAAACTACCATTTACAATAGCATCAAAATACTTGAAACATTTACGAATAGGTTTAAATAAATACATGCAAGACCTCTATATTAAAAAGTATACAATATTACTGAAAAAAACACAAATAAGTAGAAAGAGATACCATGTTCATTAATTGAAAGGATCAATGTTAAGCCTTTCTCCCTCCTCCCAATTTGATCTACATATTTAACATAATCCCAGTCAAAATCTCAATGAACTTTTTTGAATAAATTGACAAGTTGATTCTAAAATTTATATAAAAATACAAAGGACTAGAGTGGCCAAAATCATCTTTAAAAAGAAGAGGAAGATTAGAAAATCCACAATATCTGATTTCAAGATGTATTAAAAATCTATAACAATCAAGGCAAAGTAGTATTGGCATAAAGAAAGACGAAAAACCAGAGAGTTCAGAAATAGAGCCACACATATACAGTCAATTGATCTATGAGAAGGCATCAGAACAATTGAATGGAGAAAGGAAAGTCTTCATCAAATGGTTCTGGAACTACTGGATAAATGCTTGGAAAATATAAACCTCAACCCTTACCTCACAACATACACAAAAAACTAAGTTGAGATGAATTGTAGAGTTAATCACAAAAGCTAAAATTGTAGAGCTGCTATAAGAAAGCATAGAGAAATGTCTTCACAGCTTTGAGTTAGGCAAATATTTCTTAGATGGGCTAGCAAAAGCACTAATCATAAAGAAAAAAATTTAAAAATTGGATATCTTCAAAATAATAAAATTTTGCTCATCAAAAAGATGCCATTAAGAAAAGGAAAATGAAAGTCATAGACCAAGAGAAAATACTTGCTGTACCCATATATTAGAAGAGACTTTTATCCAGAATATATAAAGAATACCTACAAATGAATAAGGAGAAAAGCCAATAAATAATGGGCAAAATAATTAAATAGAAACATCAAGAAAGAAGATATGCAAATGATAATAATCTCACGAAAAGGTTTTTGACATCACTAGTCCTTAGAGAAAAGCAAATTAAAACCACAATGAGATTACCACTTTATACCCATTAGAACAGTTACTGTTAAGAAGACTAAAAACACCAAATGTTTGTAAGGAGATGGAACTACTGAAACTTTAATACGTTGCTTCTGGAAGCATAAGATGGTACAACCACTTTAGAAAACTGTCAGTTTCTTAGTTTCCTATAAAGTTAAACATACACCTAACCTATGATTCAGCAATTCCACTCCTAGGTAATGGCCCAAGAGAAAAAAAAACATATACCCACAAAACATCTTGCGCAAGAATGTTTACAGTAGCTTATTTCATAACAGCCTAAAACTGGAAACAACCCAAACGTCGATTAATACAAGAATGGGTCTCCTGTGGTGTCATCATACCATGGAATACTACTTATACGTGAAAGAGAATAAACTGATACACTCCATCAACATCACAGGTGAATCTCAAAAATACTATTTTGAACAAAAGACGTCACACACACAAAATTCATACCATATGATGTCATCTATATGGAATTCAAGAACAGGCAAAACGAATATGTAGTAATAAAAATTAAAACAGTGATTACCTGGGGGTGGTTATTGACTATATGGGAGTAGGAAACTTCTGAGATGATGGAAATATTGTATATCTTGATTGTTGTGTGGATTAACAAGATGTGATACATCCAACTGGATGCTTAAGCTCTGTGCATCTCCCTGCATGTACATTTGACCTCAATAAAGTGGGAAGGGAAAGTGAAAGAGAAGGAGAGAAAGAGATGGTGGAGAAAAACAAAACAAAATTAAATTATCTTTTACCTGAAAGCATGCACACACACAGAGACAAAGTAAATATGTGTAAGCACTATGTCCATTGTGAACTGGGGCAGTGTTGCAAAGAGTACTGTATACTTTAGATCCATTTCAATAGATTTCTTCAAATCTCATTATGAGAAAGGGCTTTCCTCAATTCGTTTTCTTCTCTCTTGGGCTTTATTACCAAAATACCCACATATGTTTGAAAAGAGAGGGAACAGAAACACTAATTCTGAATTTCACACTTATCAGAATCCAAGACAAATTGTTCATTGTTGACATTTTCAGATTTCATTTCCTGCCACGATTCTCTTCGGGAGAGGAAACTAGAAAGGAAATAACTCTCAACTCCTCCCTGGCCTCCTAACTCTGGCCACTTGATTTGAATCTAGTGTTTGACTAATAGCAGAAAAAAAAATTTTTTCAGGAATAAAAAATTATTATTTTTATTCTTAGATAGCTCTTAAATTTACTTGATATCACCTTCCCATCATGAATGGCCAAGTGATTTTCTCAACAATATTATCTCGCTTCCTTGAGAAAGTGTACTGGTCACATAAAAATGTAACCATATGGAAATGAATTTCCCCTTTTCACATCTCTGTCCTTGGTTTCCATGGAAGAAGGCTAATTACCTTTTTAATAGCCCTAATTGACGGGCTTACAGATCGTATCCTTCAGTCCCCACTTGTGTGTGTGGTGACGTGGGGGAAGGGTGGCATTGCTTTTCTCTTGATCCCTGAGCTCCAGCTCTTCCCTTATTGGAAGGAGGGTTGCTGGCTCCTGAAAAGACCGTGCCTTGTGTTTCTCTGTTTGCAGGACTACCTGCAGCCCATTGTGGGCTGACCAGGAAGCCTTGCTTTGTCTTGGCCAATTGACACAGCTGCACACTCAGTAAATAGACTCAGATGTTGAGCTTTTGTTTGAAGGATCTTTTCAGATTAATGCAGAGAGAATTCGTTTTTAAAACTTAAGCCGGAGCTAGGATGAGTAGAATGGAGCTGTGAGACATTGAATTCACATCCACAAAATGAGACCAACTGTCTTACAAGGGCGTTTATCCCCTGTTCCTTTGGGAGGTAACACGGAGGGGAGAGGCTCCCACTCAGACCATTGTGAGGAGAAGATCTGACCAGTGATTACACCGGCTCCAGCTTCATTCTCCAAGGAGAGAGAGCCCGCCCTTGTTAAGTAAATGAAATTACTGCAAAATATTTGTCTACAACTGAGTTGGGTTTCCTTATTGCCAGATCACAAGAGGTTCTGATAAATGGTATAAGCACATCCATGGCCCGTGGCAAAGACAATTTTAACAGACTGGCAGACAGGACCGCAATCTGGACTCAGATCTAGCATCTCAGATCTTTCAGTCCTCTCCTTTAGACCAGCCAATCTTATTCCTCACCCACGGGCTCATTCTGAACCATTACCTATTGGGACACAAGTATCAGGCATGGCTCCCAACTGATGGCTGGTCTCTTGAGGCGGGACCATATCTTGGAGAATACCATTTCAGTTAGCACACCTTGGAACTTTAGTCCCAATTTTGAGATTAGAAACTATTGTATTTCTTGCCTCTCTGAGACTTACAAACTCATTTTTCTCAAGCTACAAATTGGGTTGTTTGTTCCTCTTTGCTAACAGTTCTAGGTACTGAGGGAGGCAGATTGATGTTGTGGAAAGAAATGTGGCTTTGACTCATAGGGATCTGAATTCAAATCCTACCTCTGCCACTTACTAGCTGTGAGCTCCTAGGAAAGTCACTGCTCTGAGCACAGATGTCCTCACCATGACAATTAAAATATGGTTACTTGTCTCATGATATTGTTGGGGATGGAAAGAGTTTCCTCATATATATGTGAACATAAGAAGCAGTTTTCCTAAACATAATTCAAAAAGACACATGCACCCCAATGTTCATTGCAGCACTATTTACAATAGCCAGGTCATGGAAGCAACCTAAATGCCCATCAACAGACGAATGGATAAAGAAGATGTGGTACATACATACAATGGACTATTACTCAGCCATAAAAAGGAACAAAATTGGGTCATCTGTAGAGACATGGATGGACCTAGAGACTGTCATACAGAGTGAAGTAAGTCAGAAAGAGAAAAACAAATATCGTATATTAACGCATATATGTGGAATCTAGAAAAATGGTACAAATGAACTGGTTTGCAAGGCAGAAATAGAGACACAGACATAGAGAACAAATGTATGGACACCAAGGGGGGAAAAGGGGGTGGTGGTGGGATGAATTGGGAGATTGGGATTGACATATATACATTAATATGTATAATAATATGTATAAAATAGATAACTGATAAGAAATAAATAAATAAAATTATAAAAAAAAAAGAAGCACTTTTCCTAGAGTATTGTAGACTCTGCAACACGTTAGCTCTTCCTCTCCCGGTCTCTGCTTTCCAAAGGTTTTTTTTTAAGGAATTAAAAAATATACCAAATGGAAAAAGCACCAAGGGAATGATCAAGTATGCATATATGAAGAAATCTTCTTTCATTATACTAAGCATACAATAAATATGCTTAGGAATGGCCATTGGTGGGCACCCCCAGCTCTAACCTTGTCAAACACTCCCTTTCCCTCCTCCAGCTGCGGTGTCTGAGTGACTGTCACCCTACCCATACCACTACCTCCCCGCTCCCCACATGCACACTCACTAAGCTAAAAAAGAACTGCTGACAAAGCAGAGCCATGAATCAGAAAGATTCAGGGAGCCATCCCAGAGGAAAATAGGCATCAGCAATCCCAAAAGGTGACCATTTCATCAATGAATTATAGACAGGATGGTACGTAACATATTTCCCAAAGGAAAATGGACTCCTCCTTGCTCCAGACTATAGAATTGAAAGAAAATGATGTTCCTTCTTTACTTTATGGAGACACTACGCAATCTGGGTTCACTATCACATGTTCTCCATAAAGCACTTTGTGCTGAAGAGTCAGGACACCAGGCCAGCCCTGCCACCAGCTCGCTATGGGCCTATGGTCCCCCCAAAAATACAACGAGAAGATTGACCTATATAACCTTAAGGACCCTTCCTGAGCCAAGCATCCAGGACTCTGATTCTCCTGCAGCTTCCTGAAAGGAAGGATGTGAGGGCAGAAGTGTGGGTTTTGAACCAGCTCCAACAATCAGAAAAAATGCTGACAGGATGGGACTGCCTTGTGGAAAACTACATGAACCCCTATTTTAGGTTAGATGTCAAGTTTTGACCAATAGGTCTCTTAGGCTCTAAAAATGAATACTGCAAAATAAGTCTCTGCTTTTGCGAAATCATAAGAGAAATTGTGGTTGATTGAGTTTAAGATTCCAAAATATACCCCCAAACCATACCGTAGTGTTTCTTTTGTGGCTTAGAAAGCGAAAAAGATAAACTTCTCACTCTGACAGAGGACTCTGCAGGGGGAATCAGAAGAAAGGCATCACAACTTGTAGAGCCTTGAGCTAATCACCAAACCTCTCTAAGCCTCAGTTCTCGTTCCTTGCTCTGTAAAATGGGGATGGAATTCCTCCTCAAGGACTCTTCCTCCCACGAAGAGAAGGACAAGACAGAGAAACAGGGAATAGTTTAGTGATGCCACATTTCCTGCCTGGCCCAACCCCTCGCTATAGAGCAAAGGAATAGGTCTATGTTCCATGAGTGGGCTATATGTGTCCATAGGCTATTGAACAGTTAACCTTGGAAATGTTGGAGCTTCCCAACATGCCTTGGCTGGAAATCAGCACCAAGAACTTTGACATGAAATGCTCAGACTGAAGGAAGGCGGCATGGGGCAGTATTTGAGAACACTGAAACAGAGTGGGCTGAAGCACAACTTGGAGAACTGAAAAGAACAAATAAGAGTGTTTTCTCAATGTGAGACTCTGTTCTCTTTCCTAACTCAGTTCATGTGTAGCCATGTTTACAGGACCTTCATAAGTGATATCTTATGATAAGTTTCTTTTTCTCTGTGACTTATTTCACTTAGAATCATCGTACCTGAATCCACTCATTTTGCTGCTACTGGCCTTATGACATTGATTTCATGGCTGAGGGATATTCCATCGTACATAAGTAACACAATTTCTTGAACCATTTTTGTCTTTCCTGGGATATTTAAGGTGTACTGAGCCTGGACCAGGGGATGCAATGGGAGACTTGACAACAGCATGTCACCTGCCTTGATTAAATAGGACAATTAAGGAGCACCAGGCTGAGAGTCAGGAGGCCTGGGTGCTGATTCTGCCTTTCCACTTTGGGCCCCAACCTCTTCATCTGTAAGGAAAAAGACAGGAACAGATGATTTCTAAGGGCCCATTTATTGCCAGCTTGCTGAATCACCTGAGAAATCAGCTTAGTACTTATTCCTCTCCTCCAAGGCACTTGAGCCTGATTTCAGAAACAAAGAATTATGAAATCAGAGTCTCAGAAGGAGCTACCTTTGGTTTGGAGGCTTTTGGCCTTTGGGCTGAGTTTCTAAATCTCACTCAGTGGGCCGTGTAGGTAGGCAAAGGTGGCTTCTGCTGCAGCCCATGGATGAATCACCAGATAAAGCTACATTTGTGTGTCCTCTGCCCACAGAAAGGCTCCACAGAGGGGCTGGAATTTTAGCTGAGTCTTAAGGGATGCATGGGAGAGGCACTGGTGGATGAACATTCTAGGCAAAGGCAACAACTCCCACAGTTCCTGGTGTTACATGAACAGTCTCAGACTCTATAGCAAATTCCCTGCTATAACAAAGAGTCCCCAAAGCATACAGTGGGTTACACCCCATAGACACTGATTTCAAGCTCATACATGGGATGGGTGGAACAGCTACCCTCCACCTATCATTTAAGTTTTTGAGCTGACTGAGGCTCTTCCATTTTTAACATTTGGCTTCAGAAGTTGCCCAGAGGGTCATCTTCACTCCAGGCAGCCAGACAGGGCAAAGAGCCCAGAGCTGGCGCTTGTCACTCCCCGCTTCCCCACACCGTGTCTACTGCAAGGGGAGCTGGAAAATGTAGATGTGTGGCTAGGAAATATACAGCAACATGGATTCTGGGGGATGCCAGACGCTGCCACACAGCCTGGTCCACTCCTCAGGGATGGGTCAGGAGGAAAAGAAGCCAGAATCCCAAGCAAAGCAAGGGGGAGAGAAAGGAAGTGTCAGGCAACCGGGAGCAGTACTCTGGGGCTAGTCAGACATGCTGTTGACTCAAGCCAGCTTCATTTTTGGTAAGCCAATTTCCCTCTGACGGGATGAAGAGGCCTGGAATCCCACAGGGAAGGGGGCCTCCACGTCTCTCCCGCTGCTTTTGGGAAGGAGAGAGAAGGGATGTGACAAGAGCAACTTTTCACAGGCAGCCATCCGGGCCTCCCAGGGTAAAGTTTGGAAAACCCCTGGCTTCCCCTGGCATTGCCCTTGGCCCTTGGCCCCTCCTCCTGCTCTGTTTTCAGCCCCTCTTTCTGGGCGGGCTCCAGCGGCCAGACGGTCGCATGGCCTGACACCTTGGTTCGGTGCCCAGCCTGTGGGCCACTTGGGGCTCGAGTTACCGGTGGGAGCTAATTCAGGAGCCTGGCCCAGCCCTGTGGCTTTGATGGGATTTCATCACCCTGCCTGCACTGCTTGGCTGGGTGCCTGGGAGAGCTACACAGTGTTGCCCCAGGCTATCTGCTTCCACCGCGGAGAGGCCCTCCTCTCTGAATAGAGGAGGACCTGGAGGTGACTTTTGAGGTGAGGTTTGGGGCTCCCTGGTCCACCCAGCCTGAGAATCGATCCCCACACCAAAGCCATCTGCCTCACCCAACTTTCCCAAGGGGCAGAGACAAGATAAAGGACAGAGAATTAACACCAAACAACTTGTTAATGATTTTATTGCAGGTTAAATAAAATGCCTCAAATAAAACTACAGGAGACCTTCTTTAACCTTACCAGGCTGTAAATATGTATTAACTCAATTACTATCAGCAATTAAGGGCTAGTTTGGGAACAGTGGCCTGAGACAAAAAAGACATTATCATCCTGGGAAATGAATCCAGAATAAAAGGAATTTCTTCCACCTTAGCTAATGAGCAGCTGTATAGGGATGGAAATGAAGGCCTTTGCCTCGAATTGCTTTTGACCGTTCAGGAGAGGAGAGAAGGTCCCCTTTACGGAAAGCTCTTGGAAGCACATTAGGGACGCTGTTACAATGCAAATGAGGAGGACCCGTTGTGTTTGGGTGGTTTAGGAGTTTAGTAAAAGGAGTAACATTTCAATTAGTGGGGGAAGGAATGAGAACCTGCCTCAAAGAGGCTTAATTGGCAACTTGGCTTTCCCAGGGGGCTTTGAAGTAGCATCGGAGATGGAAGGTTTTCAGAGATGGGTGAAGAATAGAGCAACTGTAGGGCCCTGGGCGGTGGGAGTGAGAGGGCAGGTGGGGATGCTCAGAAGGTGAACCCCACCAGGCCACCCAGTCCCAGCGCCGGCTCTGATCTTCAAGGCTCCTGGACCCCCTCCCCAGCATTTCACCCAATTCCCCTCTGGGAGCATCAGGACCTGTCCCTTTCTAAAGCAGTCAGGCTCCGTGAAACCCCCTCGCTTTTAAGGACGGCAGCCCTAACCTCACCAGTGTGGAATTCCTTTTTTCTTCTCAAGAGTCCCTTTTGCTAGGTCTCTAAGTCCAGATCAGCAGACTGGGGAATTCAACTCCTAATTGCTGAGAGTTTGGGGGAGGGGTGTGCAATATTGCATACAAATGTGTATTTTCTTGGTGTGTGTGTGTGTGTTGAAGGACCACAGGGTCTGATGATTCAAGTATGACCTGACCTGAAGGCAAGGGACTGAACAGCTGACTTTTCAAGGAAGACCGCTCAGATTTTGCAGGGGTCCAGACTTGCATCTTTCTAGGGTCTTCTTTTGCTGCTGCTGAGAGCCGCAGTCAAAGGTAGTTCAGGAGTCACTCAAGTCTTCATACGTCTTCACTGACTTGAGGTTTTACTTCTTAATCCACTCATTCACAGGATATGATGAATTTTTTTAAATGTGGAATAACCTTCTGAAGGAGATATTACAGATAACATGCCAAGATAATTGTTTGAAATGAAATTTGGAAGAAAATTCAACGAACCCTGTGTTTTAGTTGAAAGACAGCCATCTGACCAGGGGTTTGGAGAACCATCCAAACAAAGCCTCCTAAGTGGTGAGCTGGTCTTTCTAAGCTCAAAAAAAAAAAAAAGAAAAGAAAAGAAAAGAAAAGAAAAGAAAGAAAGAAAGAAAAAAAGAACCAGAATGAAGAACTTCCCAGTGACCCCACGACTCTCTCGGTTCTCTGAATGTTGACTTTGGGGAGGGCAAACTTAACTCCCTGCCATGTAGGGATCCGTGGATGTGGACTGGATTGTGCTGGAGGTCTGACCAATGAACCCTGAGCTGGAAGGCGCAATCACCCTCCATTTAAAGCAATCAGCCCCAAACACGCAGGCCCTTGCTCCAGGTTCTGTCCCTCCGTCCTCCCTTCTCCCGTGGGTGGCTTTTCCTGGAACGCTGGCTCATATCTCTGGAGCCTGTGGTTTGGGGATCACCATTAGCCAACTACAACAGGGTCTGGAGAGTTTACTTCTGCTGTAAAATGGGAACTGGACCCACCCTCTGAGTAATACTCATCCCTTGGCAGGTCTCAGCGGTGGCCTGCTACTTTACAAGTCACCCTCTTCCCACTCCCCTCGCCTTGGGTGCCTGTGTAGAGTGACCACTCCCTTCCCCAACCTCTTCTCTTGCTGCTTTCCCAGAATCAGGACTGAAGGAAAATACGGTATCTGTCTGCACCACGCACATTCCTGCATCCTGGGCAAGCTGAGCCAGCCAGCGACCGCTGTGGTGTGTCCAATCCCCACGCCACTGCCAGGAGACAAAACCAGGGACTTAGCACAGCAGTGTCAACTCCTGATAATTGCCGTGAGTGGACAGGAGATCCTGCACCAGTGATGACTCAGTCACTCAGCAACACCAGGCTTTTCAGCCCCTGGAAGGTATTATTGACTCAAGGCTGGGACAATACAGAATCCATGTGCTGGAAAGGACCTGAATAAAATCCTAACCAATCTATGCATAAGAGACTCAGGTCAAGAGAGACGAAGAAACCTACCCAGGTACCCTTAGGGAGTGAAGGGAAGAGCTGAGATCCAAACCTAGGTGGTGGGTCTGAGGCCAGTGCCCTCCTTCTCATAGTGTTAAATCCCAGCTTCCACTTTCCAGTGGGTGCCTTCCTTGGCTGGCATGGAAATCAGTTTTGTAAAACCCTGAAAAGAAAAAGAGAGAGACAGAGAGAAGTAGGCTGCAAGGCAAAAGGAAGCCAGCAAGCATTTGTCATAGGTCTTCCTGTAATGGATTATCAAGACATTATTATATACTCCTGCCCAACTGAAGGCGCATTTTGTGTACTTTCTCTGCATTTCTTCAAACCCTTTTATTACAATCAAAGCTGTTTCAGTGGTGCTTTGTTTAATGTTCAAGAGAAAATTCTCATACTAGACCATTATTTCCAAAATGCATTTCTCAGTATCCAAAATGTTTCTACACCCAACATCACACAACCTGTAAGGGCAAAACGACAGGTTCTATTATCTCTTGTATTATCTATGAAGTGGAAATGGGTCTTCCAGAGGTGAAGTAACTCGTCCAAACCCACACTTCTCACGAGTGGCTCATACAGACCTAGGTCCCGAGTCTTCTGACACTTGGCAGCACCCTAGCCTCCAGCAGGAAACACCCTGGCTCCTGACAATATCTCGTTATTTACTCATCCTCTTTAGGGAACAATGAAATCAATGTTCCTTTGAAGCCTGAGAGTTTGGATAGACAGGGTGTATTGGTCGCCACCTCCCCTCCCCTCCTCCAGCTGGTATGCAGCTGTCAGAGACTATTCTGAGTCCACAGCCCCAAGCTTACCATTACCATCAGAGTCCAGGTCACCAGCAGCACCCCTCTGAGCCGCTGTTCTGGAATGAATGAGCAGACCTTTCAGTCTACTATTTTAAAGGAACAGGACATGAGGAAACACATCAGTCAATGCAGGGGGTGGGGAGCGGCTATGGAGAGGAGATAAAACCTTTTCATCAATTTTACTGCTTGAGAGTTTCTTCTGGACAATATGAGGAAAGAAGTGAAGAACTAAATGTGGAAAATATGAGCTAATACAGGGCGTTCACTCCCCAGACTAGAGCCTCGCCAGTAAAGTAGATAACAGAAAATATTTCAGAGAAGAGACAAGCAGCAAATAAACACCCAAAAGGATAAGGAAGAATTACTTCCTCACAAATGTCTCCAAAAACAAAAAATGCAAAGGACATGAAATACGTGCTGCTTAGAGCATTGAACTCACACTCGAAATCTCCCGGTACTAAAAAACAGTGTTTAAGAGAGACATGAGTTCCTGTTGAACAATTCCACCTTTGTGTCTACCAAGCTCAAGTGGGCTTTTCTGCAGAATACACGAAAATCTTCAGTTGGAAAATTGTGTGTGTGTGTGTGCGTGTGTGACTACACTATGTGTAAAAGCTTGTATTTTAGTTCGAACTCTTACCCATCTCTCATCTGGAAAATGGCAATGGCCTCAAAACTGTCCTCCCTGCCCCTGGTCTTGAGTCCACCTCCACACTGCTGTCTAAGATGCAGATCTGACCACTTCCCTCTTTGACAGGAACCTGCCCAGGACTCCCCATGGCCCACAAGGAAAAGTCCACCTCATAGGCAAAGTCCTCACCTCCCTCTCCCATCTCAAGGCTCATTGTTTCCTGGCTCACAATTTATGCGCCACGAACATGGGGCTCTTCAGAGTTTCCTGCCCACACCACATGGTTTCTCTCCTCCACAGCTTCACTTACACTGGAACCTCTGTCAGGAACGACACTTGCCCCTCCGGGACTATAGAACACATCCTACCTTCTTTTTGTTCTCCCACAATGCCCTGGGCACATCCGCATCTCACACTTAAAATGATCTGGTTTTGTGTCTTTGTCTGCACTATTCTTAAAAACGACAACAGCAAATTTCTATTGAGGAATAACATTCATCAAGAACTGTCCGAAGTTTTCAACCTGCTGAATGTTTACACATTTTAACCTGCTCCAAGGACAAGAAGTGGCCATTATGTTTTTGAGGTCAGAGGCTGAGTTTTGACCATCTTTGTAATCTCAGCACCAAGCACAGTGTCTGGCAGGCAGGTATTTCACAAATAGTGTTTGAATGGATCAAAGAATGGTTCTCTCCCTGTCTCTTCATCTCTGTTTGACTCATCTTTTCTACCAATTCCCCCTTAACCTGAGTTGCTCAACGGATAATTCAGGATTTCTTGACCAGGCTTTGGGAGCCTGAATTCTGAGTGATGAGGTTTGTGAGGAAGTGTTGGTGGTTGGGAGTAGAGGGATGGGGTCAGCTTGGATGCCAAGAACCAAACCTGGATATGCAACTCAGTAAGATCCAAGGCCTGGGCATAAGAGAAAATAAGTCTTTTCTCTTCAAAGACTTTACACTATAATTGCAGCTACGAAAGCTTACCATCAGTTAAGAACAAATGAAGAAAACTCATATCAGACTTTTTGCTTTAGATCTAAGAAGAAGGACAAGTTACATTCATTTCTTCCACCCTCAGCTTCTAGCGCCAGGCATCACTGTCACCTTAAGTCAACAGCTGCTACCACAACTGAGGAGGGAAGGGTCTATTCTACCTACACCCGTGAAAGCTATCGTAGGATGTGTAACATAGAGTGATGCTTCCTAAATGCTAATGTCCCCATCCACACACTTGTCTGTGAAGCCCACAACAGGAAACAGGAAACCTACCATTTACTTAGCACTTACTATGTGCCAGGCACTGGGCTAAGCAACCACTTACATATGTATCACCACATTTATTCTTCACAGGTATTCTCTCACGTGGGTGATATTATCCCCATTTTACAGATAAGAAAACTGAGCAACTAAAGCTCGGTTTGATCCCATATCTTAGATTCCAAAGCCTGTGAAGATAACCACTATGCTTAGTGCCAGGGCTAGCTCTGCTTTCCCTGTGTCCCCACTACTGATGAGAACAACTATAGTGCCCAGATTGAGAACCTCTGATCTAGAAGATGTCCCCACATGAACCTATGAACCTGAGAACACCAGATGGACTAGATTCATCTCCAGGTGGGCCTCGTGAGCAGAGTGAGAGGGGCCATCCCGATGGCTTACTCCAGTAAGCAGTCTCCATCTCACTGCTGGGAACCCAGGTTCAGTGGATTCTTGTGGTGCAGGGTTGCAGCCTGAACTTTTTTTTAATTTTTAAAATTTAAGTATGGGTGATGCACAATGTTATATAAGTTATAGGTGTACAATATAGTGAATGATTCAAGTTTTAAAGGTTACACTCCATTTAGAGTTATTATAAAATATTGGCTATGTTCCCCACATTGTACAATACGTCCTTGAGTCTAGCTTACACCCAGTAGTTTATGCCTCCCATTCCCCACCCTTATATTACCCCTCCCTGCTTCCCTCTCTCCACTGGTAATCACTAGTTTATTCTCCATATCTGTGAGTCTGCTTCTTTTCTGTCATATTCACTAGTTGTTGTATTTTTTAGATTCCACATATAAGTGATATCATGTAGTATTTGTCTTTCTCTGTCTGACTTATTTCACTTAGCATAGTGTTGCTGTACATGGCAAAATTTCATTCTCTTTTATGGCAGCCTGAATTCTTATGGTGGATTTTCTCCTGGGGAACTTGATGTTCACCCAGGGCCTTGTTTTGAAAGAGGTATTTTGGGGGGTTCACAGTGCACGAGAAATGAAGTGTGGAAAACAGCCACTCTTTCCACGGGCAGCCAAGGGAGACGGACCCTTCTGAAATGGAGGCGAACTGCTCCCCCAAGGATCATGCGTGAGACCAGCTGGGATTTCCTCAGCAAAACGCTAACAGAGGAGAGAGTCTCCCTCTACCTGGCCCGAGTGCTCCTTGCAGAGGGGCATGTCACCCTGGGAACCTGCCCAATACCCCTGTGGAGCCCCAGGAAGGGACGTTCTGGCCCTCAGACCAGTGAGCAAGCCAGGGAGCCCGGCTTATGCTCGCCAGCATCCAGGCCCCCTCCCTGGCTTGAGGACAGACACAAAGCCACCCTGTGCCTTGGCCCAGACCTCTAATGAGACCCCTGCTCCCCACCACTCAGACATCCCCTGTTTACATTCTGCTCTCCAGCCAGACCTAATCCCTGGGCTCCGGATCTGCACTTAATCCTGTTTCTGTATATCCTCTAGATCAATACATGTTAATAATAGTCATCACTGTGGGTAAGAACCTTGTTTGAGAAATTCTGAACCCTTCAGCTTTGGTGCCAACAGGAGAAAATATGGAATAGGAAACCCAAACATTTACAAACATTCCAGAATGTTTAGTTCAGCCTGCCCGATGTAAATAAGAGAAAGCCCAGGAGATACTCATTTTCCTGGGACTCACTTATTTTGTCCCAAATAAAGATTGGATTAAAAAAAAAAATCCAAGTCACCGGTCCCTGTTTCTTTCTCGCTTCTTGGGGCCATAAGATCTTTTTCATGTAGTTTGCTTCAACACTATCGTATTTCTTCTGTGCTTTGAAACTGAGCCCGTCTCTTTGATGGACATTAGTAAGACGTGCTTTCGTGTCTCCCTAATGAACTTTCACTTGGAAAATACCCCAAACAAGGAAGATGCTAGAAGGGTAACGATATTTTGTTTAAAGCAAAGAGAGACCCTCTCTTCTGCTTTCCCCCTCTTTGGTCCACCCCAGAGGAATCATGAGCCAAGAATCACAGATGGGATCATTTACAGTTTTACTTTCAAGCTCCCCAGCCCTTTGAGATTGTGTTTACTTGGTCAAAGGCTTCAGACCAGCCAGCGAGGGCCTCCTGACAGCCCCATCTTGCTGGCTCTCAGATACTCTGATTGGGATTAAATCCGTGCTGATCTGTCAGGAAGTGACTGATGGAGAGGCTTCGTCGTGATGCTTGAGGTAAACTTGAGAAGACGGAATAGTTCAGACGTGGAAGCAACGTGCTTTCAGAGACACATCAGCCCTTGCCGGGAGGAGTCCAGGACAGCAGTCCTGCGGTAATTACTGGCTAAACAAAAGGAAAATCCGCCCAAAATGGAAGACAGCTTGACGCCACAGCCTCCTTTAGTGGGGGTGTTATTATTATTCTTATTTTTAACAATTGAAAATATTCTGTGGGGAACAGTTTTCTAAAATCCAATCGACATTAATTTTCAAAGTAAAATAACAGAAGAAATAAGAAAGCAACGAAACTCAAAGCTATTAGATGTGCCCAGGTTGATTTCTCATTTTCCCCTCAATGAGTGTTTCCTTAGGGAGAGGTTAGCTATAATAATTAGTATTTTTGTGAACACAATCATGTGAAGCTGGACAATTTAGCAGAAACCAAATACAACTGTCATGGGCACCAACTTCTCAGGGTGGGCAGTAGAAAAAGGAGGGGATTGGACCTCTGGAAACCTGCCTTCTTCTCCTTGCTTAGTCACTTGCTAGTTTTGAAGGCTTGAGCAGGTCTCTGCCTTTTGACTCTGCTTCCTCGTCTATGAAATAGGGACACCCAGGTTCCGTCCTTCACAGATTTGTTCTGGGCATCAGAAAAGGCCGTGAAGGTGACAGCACTGTGAGATCCCTGGTACTTGACTGGTTCTCACCATCTACCCTTGGTGTGTGAGCTTTAGAAGCAGAGATTCCTTCCTTGGAAAGTGTCACCCATAGGTCATCATTTATAAATTCCCAGCTCTGGGATTCAAGATTTCTCACCCCTGTGCTTTTGCTCATGTTGTCAGGTCAGCCTGGAGTGCCCACCTCCCATTTCCCTCTTCTGCATTCCCCAGATGCCCTCCTCTCTCAAGGCTCAATTCAAATGTTGACTCCTCCATACAAGTTCTCTGCTCCTCCCGCCCCCAGAAAAAAGACCACGCTCCCTCTGAGTCCCTGCCACACTCCATCTCTGATAACTGTCAGCTGTCTTTGTCTTCATTCAGTCATTTCCATATGTCATCAGACCTCCTCCACCATTTAGCTCGAGTGTGGAAGCTGTGGCAGTTGTATTTCAGGACAGAGACAAGCTATTTGTTTAAGAAATGAGAACTGCCATAGTCACATTCTTTTTTTTACATATATAAATTTATTTGTTTGTTTGTTTGTTTGCTTGTTTGTTTGTTTATTTTTGGCTGTGTTGGGTCTTCATTGCTGTGTGCAGGCTTCAGTAGCTGTGGCTCACGGGCCTAGGTGCTCCGCGGCATGTGGGATCTTCCCTGACCAGGGCTCAAACCCATGTCCCCTATATTGGCAGGTGGATTCTCGACCACTGTGCCATCAGGGAAGCCTCCATAGTCACATTCTTCATCCAAATTTTATTTAGAAAGCAGCTACAGGTAGTCCTGCTCAGCGCTGGAACCATGTTCACTGAAACTCATACAGAAACTCTTGTGTCTTCACTAGCAGTTACCAGGGAGCCATGCAAAGTGGGGACACATTCCAATAGACACATGTTTGAGTTAACTGATACTGTACAAAGCTAGGATTGCCTGCATACCCAAACAGTAACTATAAAACATAAATGTGATCCATCTAATCATGTGAGAAAGAATTCCAGCAAGTCGTGTACATTGAGGGCAGCCAGCCATATATATTAAACCCAGAACTCATAGAGCATCTCGTAAATCAGAACCCTGGCAGAAAACAGCAATGTGTGTCCAGTCCCAGAGTGGGAGGGGCTTTAATGATGGAATGACCATGTTGTTCTCATTTCAGAACCATTACAGTGGCTTACTGAAGGCTGTTGATAGAAGTCATTTCTGGGGACAGGAGGCAATCTGAAATGTGTAGCTTAGAGGCTGAGACACCATCATTTCTGGCATATGCTAATAGCTTCAGGAACAATGAGACAGAATATTAAAAATCTGGATGGTCTCAGGAATGCCTTAAAACCCCCTAAAACTGAATAAACATCAACCTCCCTGGTGTCCTGCTGTTTCCCACAGTGAACACTGTGACTGGCACGGAAAAACTCACAAGACAATACATTTTAAGCCACTTAAAAACCACGAGGCTTCACAGCAAATCTATTTCAAAAAATTAAACATGCTGGGCTTCCCTGGTGGCGCAGTGATTGAGAGTCCGCCTGCCGATGCAGGGGACACGTGTTCGTGCCCCGGTCCGGGAGGATCCCACATGCCGCGGAGCGGCTTGGCCCGTGAGTCATGGCCGCTGAGCCTGCGTGTCCGGAGCCTGTGCTCCACAACGGGAGAGGCCACAACAGTGAGAGGCCCACGTACCGCAAAAAAAAATAATAATAATAAAATAAATTAATTAAACATGCTGAGTTTATATACTCTACAAAAGAAAGGGACACAGGAAAACAGCTAGAAATGTTGCAAGATGATGGTTAACATGAGTTGAAGCAACTTTAAAGGGAGCCGGGCTGTCTGATAATGTGAAGGCATGACTAGGGGTAGGGGGGCGGGCAGAGCACATGACCCAGAGTGAGGACCTCGAAGCTGTGCTTCCAGGTCAGCTGATGAGCCCCCGAAGGCTTCCGAGAAGCGGCTTCGCTGGCCTTGGTTCCCAGCACCTTCACCAAAAGTCAAGGGTAGGGCTCAGTCACATTCAAAGTCCACCAAAGACAGGATGCAATGGAATGAACGTAGGTTTTGGAAACTGCAAACCAGCTCAGTTTCCCAGATGGGGTCCTCGTCAGGTTGGATAACCTCTCTGAGATTCATTCTTGTAGTCAAGTGAGAAGAGCCACTGAGGGGAATCAGGAGCTCCAAGTGATGCTCCCAGAGCATTTCTTCAAGACTGCCACCTCTCTCCTCATTTCTTAACTCCTGGTCCCTGTGAATGTGACCTACTGAGAAGCAGGGTCTTTGCAGATGTTATCAACTTACATTTCTCTTCTAAGAAAGACCCTCACTAGTCATTGGATTAGGACCCCCCCAATCTTTTCCAACCTCATCTTAACTTAAGGTGGACCCTAATCCAATATAACCAGTGTCCTTATAAGAAGAGGAAAAGGGCATGGGAAGACAGGGAGAATGCCAGGTGTGACAGAGACAGAGACCGCGGTGTCACAGGGCAAGCCAAGGATTGCCGGCCACCACCAGAAGTTCAGAAGAGCCAAGGAAGGCATCAACCCAGAGTCTTGGAGGGCACGTGGCCCTTGGTTTCAACCTCTCAGCCTCTAGAACTGGGAGAGAATAATGTCTGTTGTTTAAGCCATCAGTCTGTGGACCGCTGCACAGCAGCCACAGGAAACTGATACTGACCTCGGTGCTCCTCTTCGCTGCTAAATTTATACTCGCTAAAACATTTACCCCAAACTCCGGGATGAAACACCCCCTGTAATAAGGTTTATGCTTCTGTGTTTTATTTCTAAAAAGGTTTGTTATCGTTTTAACAGCTTCTCCTGAAATCCTCCTAAACTGCTTACAATCCATCTTTGGTGTTGATGCTTCCGGAACCACTGTAAGCAAGACATCTGTCTGGTCCTCCTGGGAAATAAATATTCTTGAACCAGAGGAAGAGGAAGCAGCATTCTGCAGAAGGGGTGAGCTGTGACCGATTAATGACACACTTTTGAGGGGCCTAAAGTGATTTGTCACTGCCCCTCTCCTTTAGCCTGGCAGAGAATGTGTCCACAGAGCTTTCTTCCAGCTCCGTTCACCAACAGAAACTCAATCTACCTTGCCCGGTCCCTGCACTAAGCGGTGAGCACCTTGAGTCCATGGAATGAGCTGGGAACAGGAGTCCAGGACTCTGGGATCGGTTCCTGCTCTCACCACTCACCAGCCCTCCCAGACTTTCTTCATCTGTAAAATGGGTGTCCCACCTCCACCGCCCAGGGTGGTCCTGGGCCACATTGACGATATCGTGGAAGTGCATGGAAAATCGTGAAGTCCTGTGCAAAGACAAGGCGGTGAAATCATTATCACTCTCGTCCTCCACCAGTTGTCAACGCCTATGGGGGCAGGGATCCTCCAAGCGGACCAGGAAGACTGGATCAAAGTGTCCAGCTGGTGAAAGAAGAGTCAGCTGTAGGGTCTGATCCTCTGGTATTAGCTACCCAGGGGGAGAGCAGTGAGATGAGCTCTCCTGGTGGGTGATAAAATGAGTCTACGAAGGGAGGAAGCAGGATGTATAAAGCCCAGGAGCCTGATCTGTTTCTGAGATCAAACAGAGCAGCATTGTACCGGGGTGTGGAGCTGATGTCAGCGTCTAGAATGCTGGTCGGAATCGCCCTGGTTACGCAGCTGGACCGGAATAAGGCAAGTCTGTATCTGAACTCATTAATTTTTACAACCAACTGAACTGTTCTGCCTTTTTTTGGGGTGGGGGTGGGGGTGGGCGGTGCGAGGGCATTGTGAGAGGCGGCGCAGAGGGAGAACAAGGAAGGAAAGGAAAAGGGAGGGGTTAGTATGTATGGAACAAGGGGCTTCCCACCAGCAGACAGTGTCTCATTATCCCCAGCAAAGCCCAGCTTCAACCCTCCAGCCCCCTGGACCATTAGGCAGAGCCTCTGCAACAGGTCCTGCCCGAGGAGGGAGAGAAATGGCCAATGAAACGTAAGGATAATTAGAGAGGCACAAGCCGCTCGTTGGAGTTCAAGTTATGTCAATGTTTCCATTATATGCCTCACTTTTGGGGGGGTT
This sequence comes from Mesoplodon mirus, assembly GCF_964341445.2. Taxonomy (NCBI): domain Eukaryota; kingdom Metazoa; phylum Chordata; class Mammalia; order Artiodactyla; family Ziphiidae; genus Mesoplodon; species Mesoplodon mirus. The sequence continues at coordinate 37,745,610 of NC_138982.1, read as the reverse complement.
TATAACACAGCTATAAAAGCTCACGCCAGCTGAGAATTTGGCAGGCCAGGTCGCAGCAAAGGAGGGACTGTTTTTTAATTCAACTCAGCTGCTCGTAACGTGGGGTGGGAGAGCACACTGTACATAACTCAAGGGCGCTGGTTGAAAGTATTGAGTACTGTACTGTTTTGCTCTGTGATCACCCCCTCCTCCTCCTGTCATTCCTTTGTGCTATCTCAAAAGGAACAACCTTATGGAAATGTACCCCGAAAAGCTTCCTGAGCCAAGAATCTACCTGCCCCTCTCCAAGTGTCAGCTAATCTGGCTTTGCTCCATTCCTAAGAAGCATGAGGGTCCACCTCTTCCAGAAAACGTGCCAACCATTTCACCCAAACCTCTACACAGAAGATGGTTGAGCCTCTGCAAGGGAGCTGTTTGGTACCAGAGCTTTTCCAGACAAATCTCAATATTTGGGGTAGTCCTTTCCTATTGTGGAACAAGACCTGACCTGGTGGATAAGTATTACTCCCATCTCATAGATAGGCTTTTTGCCCTCTCAGGCACAGAGTGAAGAGAGCTTTCTCCACATTTTAGCCCATGGTCTCCAATTCAGTCAAAGTACTCAAATCCTGCTGGATCCTTAACATTCTAGTGCATAAAGACCACCACCATCACCACCACCACCACCATGAAGCCTTCTTTGATTCTCCTGCCAGAAGTCCTCTCTCTCACCTTTGGTCTCCTATTTGAGTGTTGTGTTATATTTCAGTTATTTTTGCACATTTTCTCTCTTTTACTGTCTGATGAGCCTCTTCTCACAGAGTCCTGAGCTTTTTCATCTCTCCCTGCTCCAAAGTGCCAAACTTAAGTGGACTCTGCTCAGTAAATCGGGGTGGAATAATTACTTAAATATTTAATAAGGACAATCAGAAGCCATGTGGCTGACAGCAGATGTACAAGTAAAGCTCAGAATGGATAGGGACTTATCAATACCTTCTTCCTTAATAGATGAGAGGACAGCACATCTAATTGATGCTTTACATTGTAATTGATAGTAACACTAAAGAAATGATAAGATGTGAGGTCAAAATCTCCAACCAGAAAATAGTAATAAGATGCAAGTAATAGCATATATGTACATATGCACATAACCATGTTAACGTATAATAGTAATAAAAAATTAAACCACACGTGTACATGTTCTCATAACTGTATTAACAAATATTTCTATGAACAATAGGTGTATTTCATCAATATGCACTGGCTTTGCTCTCCATTGTAAATCAATCCCCAGCCCCTAATATTATGAAAGTGCTTTTATAAACTGTGGATAAGTGACTGTATAAATGGATGGCATCGTTATCACTGTAGGACACATAACATTCAATAAAACTTTGCCAAATGCATGAGTAAACTACTTAAGGTAATTTAACTGAGCTAAATAATAATATTTCTTCATATACTAAAGAAAATATTGTTGGCAATTGTAGTTAATTTAAGTTCCATCATATATTCCGAGCTCTAATCTAAGAGCTAGTAATAAATGGGATTTCAGTCTTCCCTAGGGGTTCAGAGGGCTATGGGCCCATTAACCAGGCAATGGGGGAATAAACATATGTGTTAGTGTGACTCGGGGGCTGGTCTCTTCAATACATTTGCACTAAGCTTGACAGCTGGAGGTAGTAGAGCTGGGAGGGCCCAAGTATGATGAATCGGTGGGTGGGCTAAGAAGATATATCAAAGTCAGAGATGCAGACTGGTTTGCATAGTAGTCTGCATCCAATTGTGTTTTCTGGAAGATTACTAGTATTGCTCTATAATTTTTGTTTGATTAGAACTTCAAGGTCTTCAAAAATTTAGAAGTATAACTGAAGCCTAGGTCTCAAAGTTAGGACACATTGACATATATACACTAATATGTATAAAATAGATAACTAATAAGAACCTGCTGTATAAAAAAATAAAATGAAATTCAAAAAAATAAAGATAAATAAAAGTAAAAACAAACTTAGGATAGAAAAAATATAAATAAAAGTTAGGACACAAAGCTAATTTGAACTGCTTCTTTCTGTAAGGAACAAAATTTGAACAAAAGTAAGATTGTCCATTACAAAAAATATCAAGTTCAAATGTTATATATAGTACATCTATATGTAAATGTGGAAGGAATTAATTATTTAGATAATTAATAAATAACAATCAGAAGTCAGATGGCTGAGAGCAGAGGCACAAGTAAAGCTCAGAACAGATAAGAAGTTATCAATTTTTTCTTCCTTAATAGAAGGAAAAACAGACATTTATTTATTTTTATGTATTTATATTAGTAGGAAGAAATAATTAGAATGGCTGAGCTATAGGTCAGTGAGAAAATGCCAAGAACTTTTAATCAGGAAGCTTGAGTTGGAATCTAAGCTCTACCACTATATATTATGTCATCTTCATTTCTCTGAACCTCAGTGTCTTCATCTATAAAGGAAGTCAATATTAACTATGCCATCAGAGAACTAGAACAGATTGTATCAGTCAGGAGAGTGTTTGGCTGCAAGTAACAAAAGAATAGATTATGGTGACTTCAACAAATGAAAATGTATTTTTCTCACTGAGAATAAGTTGAGGTAGGAATCCAGGGCATGCAGCTCCATGATGCCTTTGGGATCCAGGTTCTTCCTATATCTCTACCCTAACGTCCTTGCCATGTTGGTTCTCTTCCTCGTGCTTGTCGTCTCTTGGTCCCAAGATGGCTAGTGTAACTGCAGCAGTATATACACATTCAGGAAGAAGGTGCAAGGGGCAGAAGCCCTTCTCTTTGTGAGTTGTTGTCACTTGATTCACCCTTACATCTCTTGAGACACTACATGGTACATTCAGATCAATCAATGGTCAAGGGAACTGAGATTACCATGACTGGTTTAGACCCATCATCATCATCATCTTCTGGCACTGAGGTAGAAATCTAACACTGAAATCAAAGAATCTTTCTATACTACCAGAATAACTCAGGGCTCTGTCAGCAGGGATGAGGGGATAGCTCTTGGGTAAGCAACTAACAGGGTCTATGCCAGGGCAAACAAGATAAGGTCAGGGTTCTCAAAGTGCACTCCCCACATCAGCAATATCTGGGAATGTGTTAGAAATGCAAATTCTCAGCCCCCCCCCAAACCTACTGAATCAGAAACTCTGGGATGGGACCCAGCAATCCGTGATTTAACACAACCTGTAGGTGATTCTGATGACTGCTCTGGTTTGAGAACCACTGGGATAAAAATTGAGAAAAAAACTTAGCAACCAAGCTTGAGGACTCAGTGATCTTACTGAAATGTGTTGTTCATCAGAGCCTCCCTCTGGGAAGGAGAGGGAAGAAAGAGGAAGGGAAGGGAGGGAAAGAGAAGAGGCTAACCCTTATTGAGTACCTACTAAAGATGGACAAATGTCCTTGGTGGACAATTCACCTATGTCTTTTCACTTAATCTGCACAAACCCCATTTTCCCAGATGAGAAAACTGAGTGTCAGAAAGGTTAAGTAACTTGTCCACAGTTATTCATCTGACACAGCTCAAATTCAAAGTGTGGTCTGATTCCCAGACAGCACACTTCCAATTGTTACACCAAAAAGGGAGCAATCCCGGTAAACTTAGAATGACTCAATTTGTAAAAATGTGATTTAAATGTAAACTTATTGTTCCTTTGCTGGGCGTTCAGAACCCTCTGCAGTTTTTTTTTTTCCCCCGGTACGCGGGCCTCTCCCGTTGCGGAGCACAGACTCAGCGGCCATGGCTCACGGGCCCAGCTGCTCCGCGGCATGTGGGATCTTCCCGGACCGGGGCACGAACCCGTGTCCCCTGCATCGGCAGGCAGACTCTCAACCACTGTGCCACCAGGGAAGCCCCCCCTGTGCAGTTTTACCCTCATCTATCTTCCATCCTTACCCTCATCTATCTTCCATCCTTACCTTCACTACAGCACCCCCTCCCCCACTCCCATATGTACATCCTGGGTCAGAGCCACACCCGACTCCTCCCCATCTCTTGGGCAGGCCCTGTAGCCTCAAGGCCTCAACTAAACTCCTACTCCCTGGAGTGCCCTCCCTTCCCTTTTCTGCCTGTTGAACTTTATTCTTCTGTAAATAATTAACAACTAAAATTGGCCCTCTTGGAGTGTTCAAGATATAAAGCATTCAATCACTGTCTGTGTAAAAAATGAATGCAAGAATGCCTAGTTTTAATTCTTCCTCTACCAAGAGGCATCTCCAAGTTTTCCTTTCTAACACCACGACATTTTGCTTGCATTTATAATTTCCCAATCTGTTTCATGATGAGATGATATACTGCCCCTGTCTCCCAACAAACGTGTGAACTCCCAAAGACAAGGCGAGGTTGCACTCATCTGACTATCCTCCACAGCACCCAGTACAGGGTCTGATACTTAGTAAGGACTCAAAAATGACATACATAGACTTGAACTATATAACATGAAATGTATATGTGCACTTCCAAGAACTAGACTTTTCAATTAGTTGATGAAACCTACCATTTGTAATAAACAAAAGCCTATTTCATACTAATGCTGTCGATGTGGGAGCAAAGCTTTCCTTTGGATCGTTCTAGTGGAGTTTACTTTGCCCAGTGCTTAGCTAATCCAATTCTGAGAATATGGTGTCACTGCTGGATGTTGAAATGGAGCCATTTTGGTAAGCTGAGGGGAAAACCTCTCAGTAGGAGTTATTTACGCACCTGCTGGATTGCCTATAATAAATGATACTGGCCAACTCACAGCACGATCTTTTCGTTCACCCTGTACTCTGACCATGCCTTCCGTGCCTGAATTTATTGGGTGACTTCCAAGAAGGTTTGGAAATTAAACATATTTTGAAGCCTCCAAAGAGTACCAAGGGACAACTTTAAAAGTGACACTGAGCCATGGATAATTACATTTCTTTTAAAAAGTCTTTAAAAGAACACCTTTTTACAATAAATGTTGGGGGAATGGAGAGCAAGGGTTAGAAGGAGGGATCAGAGAGAAAATGTGAACATGGTTAATACAGTCTGGCACTTTCTAAGCAGAAATACCACAGGTTATACCACAGGTTAAAAGAAATCTTATAAATAGCAAAGAAGGCAGTAATGACATATTTAATCACTCTATCACTCTCTTTTGTCTCCTCAGTTATTCTTCAGCATTTTCTGGACATTCATTCCAAATAACTAACCAACAAAGATTTATGGAATATCTTCCATACTGTGGACCCAGCCTGTGAGAAACAAAAAGAGAAAGAACATCAAGAGAATGGTTGCCATTTCTTACATTTTTTTTAGCTTTTAAGAACTTAAAAATGCTTTCAAATATTGTCCTTGATCTCATTCAATCAAAGGTATTACTCTTGTTTTGCAGATAAGTAAACTGAAGAGCATATGACCAGGATCACATGGTTTACAAGTGACTAAGTTGGGGACTCAAGTTCTCTTACATCTCTTTTCCTCTGTCTACAAAGACTAAGGTTGTTTTTAATAAATTTATAGCATACGGTATATGCTCTCACAATATGAAAAATGTTAAAGAATGTCTTTTACAGACTCCTGGGTAAAAAGGCATTGGAACTAATTGTTTAACTTCTTGCACACCAGATCTCCTCTGAAAGGACCCAGAGAAGAATTAAAAAAGAAGAAGCTTTGCAGGGAGGGAGGACCAGCACAGGAAAGCATGCCTTCTGCAAGGTGGAAAGCCTGGGGCCATCCTGTTCGATATGGTGCAGGTGGGCCTGGAGGAAGGAAGGCACTGAAAGCCATCTCACACCTCTGCTTCCTGAGAAACAGCAGGGGCTCCAGGAAGTAAGTGGCAGAGAGACTGAGACCCCACCTGACTGCCCTCCCCACTACAGTTGCGAAGCTTTGAGGGCCAGAGGCAATGATGAAAAGGGTGATGCTCAGAGGAGGCAGAAATTTATGAGTGAGTTAAGGAAACTTAAAAAGAAATAGCTAATTAAATTTTTCATTAAAAACAATAAAGAGTAGAATGGGCACAGCAAAAAGTCAAAATTGGAGGTGCAGAAGAGAAACTCTGCCATGGAATGAGGAGGAAAAGGGCATACTGATTGAAATAATAAGAGAACAAAGAGAAAAAATTGTTGGATTTAAAGAACAGATAATACAGAAAATTTAGATAAGAGATGTTCCTGGGGAAGACAAAAGAGAACAGAATAAACAAAACAAAATAACCAAAAATATAAGAGAAGAAAACTTTCCTGAGCTGATATAACCATAAGTATCAGAGTCAGCTGCCTGTGACAGAAATGAAGTTTAGCAACATTAAACTTCAAGGGAGTCTGGAAAATATGGGTTTTATTCCAAGCAGCTATGTGCCCATATGAAAATCAAGAATTAGTTTACTAAGAAGGAAAATGTGCATTTGGGGGAACCGCTACCAACCTCTGCCATAATTGAATAAAACTATATACTTGCAGATCAGAAGATCCCACTGAGTACCTGGCAAATTACCTCAAAGATTTCAACTACTAGATATACTCAATTTCAGAAGTGATAGAAGAATTTACAATTATCCAGGCAGATAGCCTCAGATAGCTCTATAACATTAAAGATCAGATGACAATACAGAAATATCTATAGTTTTGGGTACAAAAGATTGCCAGTTAAGACTTCTAAGCTCGTCCAATGTGTCATTCATGTCTGAAAAAACTATAAGAAAATTTCTAGCTACACAGAGACTCCTAAGTATATCACTCATATCCTTTTTGAAAAAAGTACTTAAGGTACACTCCAGCCAACTGAGAGATGAATCAAAATAAAGAATGGAGAAGTTCTGATGAAATGGAACTCATGTTGATTACTAAAACCATTTAAATATATCATCTAAATAATTTTAAAGCATGACTGTAAAGGAGTTTTTAAAATACAAAACAATAATTATTGAAAGAGAAAATAATGTTAAAATTAACATCTGGTATATATTTGTCAAAATTCAATGAAAATGCACTTAAGATTTGTGTATTTCATTGTTTGTAAATTTTACCTCAAAGGGGTAAAAAAACTACAAGCAAATATTAAATTCTAGTTAATAATATTCATGCTGAAATATTTAGAGTGAAGTATACTGATTTCTTCAATTTACTTTGAAATGCATTTTAAAAAAAGATGAGTTGGTGAATGGACAGAAGGATGGATAGATACATGACAAAGCAAGAAAGTAAAATGGCAATACTGGAAACTAGAGGCTGGGCACACAGGCGTTCACTGTAAGATCCTTTCAACTTTTTTGTATGTTTGCATATTTTCATAAAACAAAACACTGGGGGAAAAAAGTACTATCTGCGTCTAAAATCCCAGATTAAATAAATAGAACAGGAAACTGAATAAGCAGGGAAGCGGGAAATAAAAGTGTGTTTATTTCATAACCTTACATAGGAAACAGTTGATAGGTAGAATTTTTTTTAAATTATTAATTAGGAAAATAAAGTCCATATGTTTTTAAATTTTTCAATGCAATCCAAATGGAATTTTGCAATAGGGCCCATACATTCCATCTCACTAGCAAAAAAAGGAAAACAAAGAAAAGAAAAGAAAAACCCCAATAAAACAGAAAGCATAAGCAACTTGACTTACGTCAAATAAAAACTAACAGAGTAACTATGATAATACATGTAAATGACTTAAGTTCCAATATTTGAAAAACTAAACTTATCCATAAGCTTTCCCAAGATATATACCTAAAACAAAGAAAGAAAAGTATCAAATTAAAGAAAGATAAACTAGCAAATACATCACACTCACAAATATACAATCTATAAAAAAATCAGGATCACAATGTTTTTTATCCAAGTAGAATTAAAAGTGAAAAGCTTAAGTGAAATTTAGGTAAATATTGACAAAGTGAACATGAAGAAAACATAACTGCTATGAACCATTATATGCCACATAATATACAATAAAAAAAAGCAAGAATTCTCAGAAATTCAGGGGGAAATCGATAGAAATGTAATAGTAATGGGACACTTTCAGATAATGTCTTTGACAGTTCATACATGTGTATTCAATACACATACAACAATATAATAGTCAAGAAGCACCCCAGGTGTGTTTCAATCAGTGCAAAGTAGATCAGAACAATAACTCTGCTTGTTCTAGAGGGTGAATTTTTCCTAATGAAAGCATACGTACGTGAACTTATTTGGCATCATACGCTGTGGATTTATACATGTAATTGGCTTATGTTATCAACAAACCCCATTTGCACATGTGCTGCTCACAAACCATTCTCCACCACATGTGAGATCCAACCAGGCCCATGAACTATAAAATCGAGAGAGGTTTCATTATTGATTTAGAGGAAGAAGAAATAGCATGAGCTATAAGAACTGGAAAAGATTTCTTGTAACTATTAATATTGAGATATTTCAAAGCAACATGTCCTAGTACAAGATCAGATGACAGAATAAGGAGGTTTCAAATCTCCCAAGTCAGCTTTCATTCCCTAAGGCCAGATCATCCTTCCACAAACAGAAATGAGAAAGATGGGAAGTGCCGTGAAGTTAAGGGAAAGTTGATGGGTGTCCATGAGGACATTTTGAATTTGTTATAATGACAAGATAGCCCACTGGAGATGCTTTGCAGACTGATGAAAATTCAGAACGGGATCTGGATTGGAGAGTGACCATCACAAAAGTGAATTAAAGCCACACAATGCAAGTTACTTAGGAAGAAGATATAGGATTAGCAAAGCCTGCTAAAGCCAGGCAATGAGACACTTAAATCCAGACAGAGAAGTCTGTGCATGACATGGTAGGCAATGTAAAGCCAGCCAAGGTTTTGAATCAGGGAAGTTGCTGTAATAGGAAATTCCAGTTTCTAAGCCTAATTTCACCTCCCTACGTGTCTCTCAGCTGATGCTTCTTCTGCCCTATGGGATAACACAGAATGCATCTGCTGCCGTGACAGCAGATGACACATGACAATAGAGAGAAAAGCAGAAATAACATTTAGCTTTTGTGCGGTTCACAGGACTAGCAGGAAAAGCCTTTGGAGAAGGCACAACGCACTCTGAGAAAACCACATTAATCATCAACCCAGGAAACTGGAACACTCTACAAAACCATTGCTGTAAATTCAATATTTACACAAAATCTGGAGGTTGAAGTTCTTGTTACTACAGGGAAGGAAAACAGGAAAAGCTGCCAGAAAGAGAACCCACTTGCAACCTGGACTCCCCAAATGCATCCTCAAGGGCAACATTCTCGTTTTACAGAGAAGGAAATGGTTGCCAAAAGACAATGTGGCTTGACCAATAACATGTCTATGTACTTCACTCTTCCCAATGACTGTGCCCATTTTGAGTTGAGGAAACCGTAGCCTCAAGGGCACCATGACCTGCCCAATGTCACACAGCAAGTAAACATCCAAGCTAATAGTCAAACTCAGTCTGTCCTGCTACTCAGCCAGACAGAGAGAAAGAGAGAAAATTATCTGTGTTGTGTCTAAAGAAACAAACCCATGCAAAGCTCATTTGGTCTGTATTTTGGAAAGATGAAAACCAGTGGTGATGGAGGAACCTGTATACACCCAACTGTGTTTGGGGTGAAGTCACTGGGACCCTCTTTACAATTGCTACCAAAAAAATGAGCATCTGTGGGCTTCCTGCAGGGGAGCTACCCAGGGGCCTTACTACAGGCTGGTTTGGCTGGAGCCCAGCCCGGATTTCCTGGACCAGAATCTCAAGGTAGGGCCCTGGAACATGAATTCCTAACAAGCCTCCCCAGTGGATCTTATACAAACCGAAGAACAAGAGCCACTGGGGTTTACATTCTTGACCAAAGAACACTGGAAGAGTGAAACCAGATCTTGTCCCCAAGCCTGGGGTCAGACTGAACAGGGATTATTGTCTTACCTTCAGTCCCAGGTCCTCACAGGCCCTTTGGGCCGCTGTTCACTGTTCAACTCAGCCCAGCCCAGAATGAGTCCTCCTGAAGGATGTCCCTCTGCCATTTTAATTTCCAAAACCTGTCATATAAGCAGCTCTTCTCTCCTAATGAAGTAATTGGTGCCATAATACCACTGGGAAGGTGGTCCTGGTGTGCGGCTCAATTAAGAAAGGTGTATTAAATGATTTACGTTTCTTTCTTTAGCTGCAGCACTAGTTCTAGACTTGCTAAGTAATAAAATGTTGTTAATGAGCCAGAGAATGGGGCTCATTTGATTCTATACTGTAGCTTTCTAAGTAATTGACGCATTGTTCTTCCCTACCCTATTGTCCAATTTTTCTTTTCCCAATGCCGGAAACAGAGAGAGAGACAGAGAAACGGAGAGAGGAAACCACTCAAGTGTCAGATGGCAAAAGGGAGAACCTACGTAAAGACTGATTCCCAGCCAGATTGTGACAGACGGACATCCAGAATGAAACTGAAAAGTCATCTCTTAACATAGGGAGTTCTATCCCTCTGGAAGCCCTGGTCCGGAGGGTCTGGTTGCAGTGTCCCCATTCTGTGGGTTCTGCTGTTCTCTGGAGGAGCCGAGGGGACACCTTAGTTGGGATCGTCTAGCCGTGTTACGAACAGAGTCGTCCATGGACCAGCATCAGCACCATCGCCTGAGAGCTCTTTGGAAATGCTGACTTCCATGTCCCACCCCAAAGCTATTGAACCAGAATCTGGATTCAACAAGACCCTCAAATGATCCTTATGCACTTTGAAATTTGAGAAGCACTGGTCTAGATCTTTCCAGTATAAACAAGAACTTCCCAGGCCTCCCTCAGAGAGATCCACCCAATAGAAACAAGCCCACGCCCACCCGAGTGGCAGCATTGCTCTTTTCTTAAATGTGGGACGCTACTCATGGGAGAAAAACGTTTGTTTGTTTGTTTGTTTGTTTGTTGAGAAAAAAACAAAACAAAGAAACCAAAGAGACCATGAAAGAGTTTCTGGACTTGAAAAGTTGAAAAGCCCATATTTCATCCCATAACCACTGATCTGTCCAGCATCATACCCAAGGGCTACAGCTCCACTCTGCTAAGCCACAGCTGAACGAAAGGCCAGAAGGAAAACATTCTCTCTGACACAGAAGAGCCAGGAACGCCAATACAGAGGCAAACCTTCTCACCTCACAAAACGACAGCGGCTGGGAGCGGGAAGGGGCCTTAGAAGTCGTTTCCCACCCTTTCACCCTGTAGAACAAGAAACTGAGGCCCACGGGGGACAAGCGATTTGTTCAAGCAACCCAGGCCTGTTAGTGGCAGAGCTGGCCGGGATGGGGCCCAGGTTTCTTGTCTCAGGTTCTCTTTCCATGGTACCAGGAGCCCTTGGGAAATCTGTGCAAGGACTATCTCCAGGCCAGCTTGCAAAAGCCATTTGCACAACATGAAACTGTATTCTTCTAAAGCAAGTGTATCATTACTCGGTTGTAACCACTGCTGTGGAGAGGTAATCCCGAGGAACCAGTCTGGCTGCTGGTCTCAGAATATTAGGCAGAAAGTGAGAACTAAGTCAAGCCATTCTCAAAAACTTGAACTGAATTCAACAGATTAGGAAATGGAACCAACTTTCTTTTGACTTTTTTTTTCATTCATTCTCCCCCCACCCCGAAGCCCACACCCCGACCCCCCTCTGGCAACCACCAATCTGTTCTCTCTGTTCCTACGCATTTGGTTTTTTAAGATTCCACGCATAAGCGAGATCGTACAGTATTTGCCTTTCTCTGTCTGACTTACTTCATTTCATTCTCTTGTTCCTAACAGGCTGTTCCGTTCCACCTTTGGCACTTTCACAGTTATCTGTGTGAAAAGACTGGTACCACCAGCCCATGGGAATATCTCCACAACTGACCGATGGCTTGGTTGTTCAAAGTCACCATTAAAAAAAAAATGGTGAAAAAAATCTTCAAATGCACACAAAACCGACTTGAGAACTAAGACATATTAACATAAATGTCCTTTAAAACCAAAGTCTCAACCGGCAACCCCATAACCTCACAGGCCCCAAGGAACTCAGATCCAAAAGGACCAAGTAACCACAGTGGAAAAATCCACGTGAGAAAACCTATGGTGAAGAGACTGCTTCCAAAACTCCAGCTGAACCAGTCTCAGTCCTCCAAGCCCTCTTCTTCCGCCACCTCCAGAAGCCAAATCCTATCCCACTCTCCACCTCACCTCCTGTCCCTCTAATACCTAAACTGTCAAACGTCAGCCTCCTGCTTATTCTGTCCGTGAAAGTGACATTTCTAAATCCGGGGCTCCTGTAATCGATCCCCTCTTCTTTTGTGGGTTTTTTTCTTTTTGGTCTTTCTATTTTTTTCTTTTGGTCCTGAGCACCCTGCCATTTTCCTAACATGGAGCCAAGGGGGTGGGGGGGAAGAGAAGAAGCCAAGGCCCCTTCCCTGCAGGGATGTGAGTGACTGCTGTGTTTCCATGGCTCGCCTTCTACTGTTCTCCATGACCCCTGCAGACTCCCCTTATGAGTGAGTGTCCCGGAATGTCTCTTTATTAGGTGTCTGGAGAAGTAAAGCTGTCGTGATGCCAGCGCCCCCTCACTGAGGACTTTATTAGTTTTTTAATTTTCTGTCTGGGTGCTCCTGCGGCATCAAACTTTCCACAGCTGTTAGGAGCTATTAAGTAGCCTCATCGGGCCCTTTCCCCACCCCCATCCCCCTTCTTAATAACATGAGATATTTCTGGACATGCCACATGGAGCCTTTTAAAGAAAGATACTTTGTCTCTGGGATGAGAAATTGTTGGGGGTCTGGGTGGGGAGAGGATATGCTGGCCTAAGAAAAGCTCCTTGTCTTGTCTCATCCGCATCCCGGCTTAGAGCAGGGCTGTTCAGGCGATGTGGGGAACTGACTTGGGCGGGGCCGGGGGTTGGCGGTGTGAGGTGGGTGCAGAAGTGAGAACCCACTCTCTCAGCCTTTCTGCCCAGCGAGTAGGGAACCAGAGGGGAGCTCTGTTTTCAGAGCTGACTTGGCGTCCAGCCCAGAGCTTGATGCCTGGTTCAAAGCGTTCCCTTAAGTCTTAGAATGAGTGGACATTCTAAGACCTGCAGGGAAGAATAAAACAGAACGACTTGAAAACTTTCCCCTTGTAGGCACACAGCTGTGGTTCTGGACAAGAGGCCAGGACTATTGCTTGTGTCCCCCGCCCCAGAAGGAAATCCTGATCCCCACCATCTCCACGCTCTGCTTCTTGCCAGCATCCCTGAGTTGCCCCCAAGCCGGCCATCCACAAGACACCCTGTGTGTAAATCCAAAGATGGGAATATGTGCACCCACACTGACTCACACAAGTATGCACACGCATGCACAGATGCATTATTAGACCAAGCAAACTGGCCCTTTCCCGCCACACTCATGGATCGGGAAGGTTATGACCACTTGGTGGGCAGAGGACAGACTAAGGGGCTGGAGAGCCCGGAGAATTCTCAGCGTCCCTCCCGGCTCCAGGCTGCCCGGCAATTTGCTTTCCCGTGGCCGCCTTTAAGCCTCCCTTTGAGAAGACCTTATTTGCAGGGTGAATGTGAAAGCCTAGAGAGAAGAAAACCCGTTGGTGATGCCCGCCTCAGGAACAATTTTGCCTCTGAGAGCAAGTTGGTATTTGGGGTTAATCCCTCTGTGGAAACACTGGGTTGAAAGCCCAGAGGAGGTCAGGGGTCTGATTACAGCTTCTGTTTACATATAAACTTCCTGGTCCTAAGAGACAATAGCAAGGGTGGGGGAGGGGAGAGGGGAAGAAAAGAAAGAAACGGAGAATTTTTTTAATTAAATGGCCTTCTCTCTTAAAAATAAAGTCAACAAAATAAGGTGGAGCTTGTGTAATCAAGGTTTGATTTTAATGTCTAGGTACAAATATTTCTTTAAAGTTTTTCAGTCAGGATTTACATAATAGGATTGAAGCATCTTTTGAAAAAAATTTGAAATGTAATACCGATATATATGCATATATTTATGTGCATAAATATATTAAAAAAAATAAGAAAGTAACCTTAGTTATCTCCTGAGAACCAGAGGGCCAGTTTTGCTGTGTTTTTGAGAGTGGGCTCTGATTTGATTTTTGTTTAGTTTGGTTTGGTTTGGTCAAGGAAAGTCATGTAGACTCTACAACAGACGAATAAGCTGAAAACTATGGTATTTAGGCTAATTAAAAACTGCTATAAACAGACACATACTAGAAAAGCCTAGATGACAGTATTAAAGCCAAATAACCTCATTCTTCCAAAAGAATTAAGGAGAAAACAATACTTCCTCCATGTGCTCAAAAAAAGGCAAAGCAAAACTATGCAGTTGGTGGGAGAAAGGGGGTGGGGGGAAAGGAAAAAAAGGCCAAAATTGTCACCAAAAAAGAGTGGCTCTTATTTTTAAGATCCATAACTTGAGCAATTTTTTAAAGGATTAAATTTAAAATCAAAATAGTTACTTTTTTTCTTTCTTTCTTTTGAGAAAGAGACAAGGGTTTAAGAGTCTGTCCCGGACAACTAAGAACATGAAGCAAAAATCCATGAAGAAACCCTATTGCTTGGGACATTTACAACCAGATGAAACTCAGGTATGTAGGATTTAAATCCAAAAACATCCCCTAATAAAAAAGAAATCCCAAATACTAGATCACTAGTTTCCTTTTGTATTTCTAACTGGTGAGATTTTTTGGAGGCTTTTGCAAATATTAAAGATGTTTCTCACTTTCTACTTTATCAAATAAAAAGAAAGCATTTCTTCAGTAAATCCTCATCTTTCCACTTTGAGTCTCCACATAAAGAATTTTGGAAAGCCAGACTGTAACACTTTGAAAATGAATTTGTCAACAAAAATATTTTTCAAAAAGCAAACAAAAGTTGAGATCAGATCTTATAGGCCATTACTTACCCCTCCAAAAGAATCAAGAAAATTTCTAATTCTTTCATTTTTCTCCATAAGTTCTGTGATCGCCCTAATTCATCAGCTACTTGGTTCCTGCCCTGTGTGCTTGGCCTTTTTCCTTTTATTCCTCTCATCCCCTAAATGAGAATGGTTTCTTGATATTTTCTAACACGAATTCCTTCAGAGCATCTGACAGCAGGAAGGTGGCTGTTTCAGTAGCAAGAATAAAGAGGAGACAAGGGAAGGAGGAGAAAGAACGACACAGACCAACAGTCCAGAGACAGACCAGCAGACGCAGAGTCCAAAAGTTCATGGGCTGAGGCAGTCCAGAAATGCCACGACTGAAGGCCTGCATTGTGAAGGGACACCTAACACAAAAGGTCTGCGTTTCTTAGGGGCCCTGATTTTCTGTCACTCTCCCTTGCAGAACCACTTTTGAGAAGGTGAGGCATTTTGCCAGGCTGAATATGGTGGCTGAATAAAGGGGAAAGAATTCGGGACCCACTGGCAAATATCAAAGGTTGTCAGAGAGCAAGTGGTGAGTCAAAGGGTGACATCAGACTGTGTTATGGGCAGAAGCAGAAGTAAGCCTAACAATAGCTGCCCTTTGGAATCCAGAAGGCCAGTGGCTGGGCTCTGGGCTCTGTAGTGGACTTATGGCCAGGGTGACCATATAATTCAGCCCTCAAACAGGGCACTCTGGAGAGTAAAAGTCGGGAGTCTATCTGAATTATGCTGGGGCAACACATATAAAACAGACTGCTCCAGGCAAACTGGGATGTTGCTGAACCTAATTAGAATCCCTCCGAAATCTAGAAGATAAAGTTTAGCTGCTCTCAGAATCTTCTTCACAAAGTTCAGCCCCCAGCTGAGCTCCTTTTCCCCAGAGGGAAAGCCTCTACGGTAACAAAGAAAGGGGCATGAGGAAGCGCCTTGGCCAAATAAGTGTGGAAAATGGACTGTTCATACTCTTACCCACTCTGGGAGACTCACAGTGTACATACAGTCATCCTGCATGATTGGTGTGGGATTGGTTCTAGGACCGCTGTGGATACCCAGATCCAGGGATGCTCAACTCCTCCATATAAAATGGCATAGTAGGGCTTCCCTGGTGGTGCAGTGGTTAAGAATCCGCCTGCCAATGCAGGGGACACGGGTTCGAGTCCTGGTCCAGGAAGATCCCACATGCCGTGGAGCAACTAAGCCTGTGCGCCACAACTACTGAGCCTGCGCACCTAGAGCCCACGAGCCACAACTACTGAGCCTGCGCCTAGAGCCCATGCTCTGCAACGAGAGAAGCCACCACAATGAGAAGCTCGCTCAGCCCAAAGAAGAGTA
Source organism: Mesoplodon mirus (assembly GCF_964341445.2). Lineage (NCBI taxonomy): Eukaryota > Metazoa > Chordata > Mammalia > Artiodactyla > Ziphiidae > Mesoplodon > Mesoplodon mirus. The sequence goes on along the minus strand of NC_138982.1, from coordinate 37,729,453 downwards.
GCCCCCGCTCGCTGCAACTAGAGAAAGCCCGTGTGCAGCAATGAAGACCCAACGCAGCCAAAAAAAAAAAAAAAAAAAAAAAAAAGTGTAGTACAATCCACCCTCCACTGGCTACAGGGGGCCAACTGTATTAGCACATTAGAGATCTAGAGAAGGCCTGAAGTAAACTAAACTACTTAGCATTCTTCAACCCGGAGTCTTCCCAAAGGTTTTGGACCACCATGAGATCTTTTGTCTGCTGAACAGCTAGAACATTCAGGCAAACACTGCTGTAAACCTTGGGAGGCAAAGTATAGAGGGAAGGGCTGGGAGGACAGGCCTTCTTCTTTGGGAGATGGAAGCTGGCAGAGTCCCTGGGAGCTGCCAGTGCTCCTGAGGATGACACAAGCACATGTTCAGCTGGGTGAGGTCATGTAAGAACTTCCCCCGGTACAGCCAAAAGGCCTGCAAAAACAGGTCTGAAGCCATCCCACGCCGTGAGCAGGAAGCCTTTGAGTTCACATTAATGTAGGCAGGCCTCCCCAGCCCACACAGTCCTTTTCCTCAAACAGCCACAGGGACCACATTGGATGTTAAGGAAATGGTGAGTCCAACCCAAACTCAGCTGAGACACAGAGAACTTCTGTTTTCCTGTAAGTGTTCCTCCGCGGGGGGCCCCCCAGGCTACACCTCATCCATCCCACCATGTCTCTGCCCTGTGTGTACTGGGGGGAGTGCCTGAGGGAGCTTTGGGGATGCAGCCCCAGTCAGGGGCCACCGTAAACAAGAGGATGAGTTCTGGGAAGGGAGGTGATGGGTGACCACAGAGGTTGGGAAGCAAGCCAGAGGTGGCCTGAGCACCAGGGGAGGCACTGTCACTGGACGTGGAGGGCAGTATTGATGTGTGGTCCATGAGGCAGAGGCTGCCTGTCTTGTGGATCCTCCACGGTTCTCACCTGGATTATCACAGAATCCTCCGAGGCCATCTCCTTGTGGCCAGTCTCCCACTACTCCTGTTTGTCTTTCATTCTGCAGCCGGAAATACATACATTCACAGAGGCCTCTCCGAGCATCTCGCAGTGAGTTGGTGGGCAGGAAAACCCTCCAGAAAGGTTGTGGTGATTGGGGTGGGGGGCAGAGATCAATATGACTCCCATCACCAATATCCCAACTTCTTCACGTGGCGCCCAAGGCCCTTCATGAGCCCCCTCTAAGACACCTCCCCAATCTCCCACCCCGGCTTCCACCCGCGTCCACTACCTCTACTTACACCCAGCTGCCCTCTGATCCCTAAACATACAGCTCTTCTCATAATCCCTTGCTTTTCCTAATGCTGTTCCTTGCCCACAGAATCCTTGTCTTCCCAGCAAGGTTTTCCTCAGGTACTTTAAGACCCATCTGAGACTTCACCTTTTTAGCTGAACAGCCTTCCCCTCTGACCCTACACCATCTCCCCTCAAGCGGAATTCAAGCCTTCCCCCTTGGTGCACCCACAGCACCTGGTCTGGCCCTCACTATGCCCTAGGAGAGCCTCCTTGGCGGGACTCTGAGTGCCCGAGGGCAGGAAGCTGTCACACCAGTTCCTTTGTCCCCCTGCCGACCCCCAACACCTGCTGCAGAGTCAGTAATGCGCAGTGGATGTGGGGTCATGGACCAACAAACAGAACTCTGTGGACTCACATTCAAGACTCAGACAGTTTTCCTCAGCCTTTAACGTTTTAAATTTGAAAATAAAAGGCACCAGACACCTGCCTTTATGTCGGAATCTGAAAAGAATGATCAAAATGATGAAAATGTGGAAATGGACCAGGACTTCACAAGCATGGCTGAGCAAAAGGATGTCTGCTGGAGATTAGCATCCTGTCAGTTCAGTTCCCAAGAGAAACAGTAGTCTGAATGGCTAAAGCCCTTTTAAAGGGAACTAAAGCCCACTCATCTTAACCCCCACCCCAAATGCATGATCTCCGTGAGTCCTTCAGGAAGCAGGTGTAAACACTGGTGCAGACAAGTACCTTCAGCTCAGAGGAGCTTCTAAGATGGAAGAAATATGGGGCATGGAGAGGCAGCAAGGACTGAAGAGAGAAAAAAGGAAATCAAGCGGAAAGACGGTATCTGGGAGGTGAGAAGAGTACCAGAAGGCTTGACAATAAAAACACAGAGCTTCATGTAACCCATAGTCCTGTCAGAGGAGAAGGGATCCCGTCTAAGGAGGAACTATGGCCCAAGGACCTAGAAAACAGAAGCGGGAGGCGAGACGGGCTCATCATCAGGACGTAAAGCTGAATAAGCAAGCCTGCATTTTTGCAGTTCTCTGGTTAATTTCCAGCCATAAAAATATGGTCCGAGACTCTGTAAAAATATTCCTAAAACATTCCACATGCTTCTCAAGGCGGAGGGTAATTGTTATGAACAAATCCACACAAATTCTAGCGCCAAGAGCAACAAAATGAGAATAAAGAAGGAACAAGAAACATGAAAAAGGGGGCTAATCAGAACGCAGAATGACAAATGCAGGCCATCCTCCCCTCCCAGCAAAACCAGAGGGCAGTGGAACTTTACAGCACCTCAAAGGCTTACTGTGATGGAGAAAGGTCCAGCAAAATCGTCCTAAAGGGGGCTTCCCTGGTGGAGCAGTGGTTGAGAGTCCGCCTGCCGATGCAGGGAACGCGGGTTCGTGCCCCGGTCCGGGAAGATCCCACATGCCGCGGAGCGGCTGGGCCCATGAGCCATGGCCACTGAGCGGCTGGGCCCATGAGCCATGGCCGCTGAGCCAGCGCGTCCGGAGCCTGTGCTCTGCAACGGGAGAGGCCACAACAGTGAGAGGCCCGCGTACCGCAAAAAAAAAAAAAAAAAAAAAAAAAAAGTCCTAAAGGATATTCTCATCATGGAGAAAGCTCTGGAGCACTGCTGAGTGAACTTCATGTAGGTTGGATCATCACTTTGCAAACTCAGTCCTTGAGATCACAGCCTCTAGGACTTGGAGGGACATCAGCTAGGTCAACTCCATTGTGTCTCTGAGACCCTTCCCATTGTGTCTCTGAGACCCTTCCACGTGGGCTGCTTCATGAGTTGAGTCAGTTTCTGCTTCACCACATTTAGGTATCTTGACTTATAGAAAGTTCTGGCTTATAATGAGCCAAAGCTTGGAGAGTAGGGGAGGAGGAGGAAAGGTTGGGAGCTGACAGAGTCGGCTACCCTTCCCCAGGATGGGTCCTCAGGTATATGAAGGCAAGTCTCATGTTCCTCACTAAGCATCCCTTCACTTTCTGTGACACGAGTTTTATGTCACTCCCCTGAGGACATGCTCTAGCTGGAACCGCGTGCAGAACCCCTGGGGGCCAGACCTCACTCCTGTCTACCATTGTGCAGCCATTAGTAGACTATTCTGGTACAACAATAGCTATATCTTAATGCACAAAGAACAAGGGTGCCACCCCCCCAAAAAAAGAATTGGCTGAAAAGTTTCTGTTGTTCCCGCCAAAAAATCTATGGTGAGCATATCAGAGCCAGCGTAGCTGCCATTGGGCTAACATCACCCCCCTTTCCTCCTCCCTCTCTTCCTCTCCTTTTTGGTCCTTATGAGCTGAGATTTAGCCTTGTCAGGGCCTCCACTTCCCCCTCCCAAAGTAACCTTCATTCTGAAGGTGCCCTGCACCCCAAGATGTACCCCTAACATAAAAGAGTTCCCAAAAGTACCACGGACGACTGAGAGGCACTAAGGAAACCTGCATTTCTCCCTTTAGTAAAATGAGAGCCCAACCCACTGAAGCTGGAAATGGAGGGAGGCTTCCAGACAGAACAGGCATGGCTAATCCCATAGCCTCCAACACCGGCTTCCTGAGACTGTCCTTCCTCTTGGAGCTCCTTGCTGGGCTCTCAGGTCAGGAATCCAGCCACTTCTCTTAATAAAACCAAACCCCAGCCCTCCAAGCTGGCCATGGTCAGAGACTCAAAAGAACAGGAGGGGGCTTCCCTGGTGGCGCAGTGGTTGAGAGCCCACCTGCCAATGCAGGGGACGCAGGTTCGTGCCCCGGTCCGGGAAGATCCCACATGCGGCAGAGCGGCTGGGCCCGTGAGCCATGGCCGCTGAGCCTGCACGTCCGGGGCCTGTGCTCCACAACGGGAGAGGCCACAACAGTGAGAGGCCCACGTACCGCAAAAAAGCAAACAAACAAACAAAAAAACTGGAGGATCACTAGGAGCCAGGGCAGGAAGATTCACCTGCAGGAGAAGAAATGGCTCTTTGCTTTCGGGCAGCACTGGCTGCTTAGTGACCATTTTTATATTCATCATCCCGTCTGGTTCTCAGCCGAATCCAGGGATATAGGTAGGGCAGGAGTTATTTTAATTTTCCAGATGAGGAAACTGAGGCCTAGAGGAGAGAAAGTGATCTTTCCAAATATACAACAAATAAGAGAAAGAGTTGATTCTAGAACTGAGGTCTCTAGTCTCCTGAGGTCTCTAGTCTCTTTCTGATGGTCATGGATGTACTGATACACTAACAGGCTTCAAATGTCCCAACCTTAAGCACTTTATGCATACAGCAGCAGCCCAGTGAAAAGTTCTAAAAGTTGACACTTTCTGGGGACCTAATAGGGCTCAAATCAAGCAGCTTCCGTCCTGCAGCGCTAGCCCTCAACCCACAATGGCGCAGTGATATCCTTTGAAATAAATGCTATCTGTGAGGGGCCCAAAGGAACACACAGCCACACCCTGGGGCACTGCAGGCCCCGCTGAGTCAGGAGGAGCATTCTCACGGGTGACCACAGTCGGCTCTAGGCTGTTGCCCTGGGAGACCAGAGAATCAGCAAGCAAAGAGCTGCCCGCCCTACCCAGCCTCTCTGGGGCAATAGCTTAGCCCCAAAGCTGGCAAGCGCCCACCACTTGGGTGTGACTCGGCTGGGAGCCCGGCCCTGCAAGCCCGTTCAGGCCTCAGTTCCTGGTAACACTCTCATGCTTCGCCCTCTTGCATACGGGAGAAGAGTCATTAATCTGGCAGAAGCCCAACTCAGCAGCTGATTGGAACAGGCAACAGCAGAAATGTTCACCAGACCAAGCTTTCTTCCATGAGGTTATTCAAACATGAGTTTTAAAGCTACTATTTTAAAGGATTGAACATCAGGTTCATATGATGTGTCTCTTTTCTAAATGAGCACATTTTCTTATTCAAAACAGGAATATATTTAGTGCTCTTCTTACTAGCAACCTGGAAAGACACTCCTGTAGATGTTATTCAGAGAGTATTTCCTAGGCGTGCAGTCGCACAAACACGCGATGAGGGGATGGCCATGGCAAGGTGCTGTGCAAAGTGGGATGTAAAAATACCAGCGTACTAACTTCCTCAGTTCAAATCCCAGTTCACCTATGTAATAGCTTTGTGACCCTGGACACATTACTCAACTTCTTTGTGCCTCAGTTTTCTTATCTGCAAAATGGGGATGCTAGCACCTAGCACACAGATTTATGTGAATTAAATAAGATGGTCACACCTAAAGCACTTAAAACAGTGCTCTGAATGTAGTAAGCCCTTGATAAATATTAGCCTTTATTATAGGGGTGGTTTTACTTAATCCTTTCAATAACCCAAAGAGATGGGAACTATTAACTATCCTTATGAGGCAAGTTTCCCAAGGTCATACTGCTAATAAGAGGCAAACTCAACACCCTAAACAGGTTTATCTGGATTCAAGTCCCATGTTCTTATACACTGCACTGAACAACACAAATGCCTCCCAAGAACTCATGGTCTAATAAGACATGAGGGGACTAGTATTTGTTTTGTGCTATTTAAGTACCAGACAGTTTGTTGGCGCTTTACATACATTAACCTAAGTAAACAAATAACCCTGGTTCAAATCAAAATGTGTTTAGGGCCTCACCAAGTGCCACTGAAAGTCAGGGGATGGCAAGTGTCACACGGCCAGTCTCTCCAGGCCCCTCGTCTCTCCTCTGCCCCATGACATCTCTATGGCAACCTTCTGGCTCCCAGAAGTGGCTCCTGCAGGCAGCCATAGCTTTTTTCCTTTGCACTCTTCTGACTTCACCAAATATCAGACCTGTAAGAACAAGCTACACACAAATCAGAGTTTATTCAGATTTCCACCCCCCAACCCCAGCCCCCCAGATTTCCAACTGTTTGGGGTCAGCTGTATTTTGGTTCTATCCTAACAACCAGTATGGACTGAAAAATTGTTTTTTTCTTGCCCATCTCACGGGGGCAACTCAATGGGCAAAACAAACTATAACTCTAGGCACTGAACATAAATAATATTACTCAGAGTGTTAAGTACTCAGAAGAGATAAGAGATTTCAAGGAAAAGTTGCCTTCACTAAAACCTAAACACGTGGATTTGAAAAACCATACTTAATATGAAGACTGAAGAAATCCATTTGAATGCTTCTATATAAAAATTGGGGAGACAACAAAGTGTAAAGGAGTTTGAAATGTTCTTTTTTGCATAATATAAACCTGCATGTTCAGCCTTCTTCAATTTTGTTTCATATATATATATGCATACACACAGGAGCCTACACACCAAAAGCAAGAAATCCAACAAGATGTTAAGAGCGGTTACCTCCAGAGCATGGGTTAATGGTAACTTTATTTCCTTCTTTCTACATTTCTGTATTTTACAAGTTGGACAGTAAGTCCCACACATAGGAACCTTCTAGTTGCGAACTTTCAAAGATGCGAACGTGCATTCCATCAACGTCAGGCATGAGTGACATTGCAGCTTGCCCTCCATCCCCTATTGCTGACGATCCTTCAGCCCCACCACCTCCTACCTCCTTTGCCTCCTCCCATCAGTAACTCTTCTTGCCTGTTTACTGATGCCAGCCCCTGGATGCCAGCTGTTGTACTGTACTAATGTACTTTTCAAAGTACTGTACTGTAAGATCAAAAACGTTTTCTTTATTTTTTGTGTTTGTTTGTATGTATTATTTGTGTGAAAAGTATTATAAACCTATTACAGTATAGTACCATATAGCCAGTTGTGTTAGTTGGGTACCTAGGCTAACTTGGTTGGACTTACAAACAAATTGGACTTAAGAACGTGCTCTCAGAACAGAACTCGTTCATATGTAGGAGACTTACTGTATATAGTGAGGCTATGTTATTTTTATAATGTAGAAAGATACCAAAATGATTATTTCAGTTTTAAATTTGTGCAAAGGAAAACAGATATGTTCATATTAGCAATTAGTATTTTAAACTATGAGAAAGTCTAAGAAATCAGCTGTAATAGGAAAAGAAATAATTAAGAAAAACCAAGAAATGAGTTAATGAATATAAAGACAGAGTAGTATACAATTTATATTTATAAACTAACTCAAATTTTGCAACAAAGTACTAATCGCTATCAGACTCTGGCCATTTGTATCCATTTACAAAAGGTATAATGCTTGCAAATTTATCTCTAGTTTGAAGCAATGGTGTTTAATCTTGAGGAAGGGGAGTCATAGATCCATTTGAGAATCTAAGAAGAGCTGCAAACAATAAACCTTTCCCCATAATGAGGATAGAAACACACACACACACACAAAGACACACACTCTGCAAAGGTTGACATATACATTTCGAATCTTCCTGGTCCCTGAAGTTCATCTCCCTCTTCCCCCAGAGCCCATGAAACATAGGTCAAGAAACTCTGCTTCAAGAATTTTCCTTTCCCAATCTCCCCCAAGATTTTTATTAAGAATAATTTCAAGTACAGAAAAAAGTTGAAAGAATAGAGCAATGAACATCCACATACCTCCCACGTAGACTTAACAATTCTTAACATTTTTGTGATATTAAGTTTATCTATCTACATTTTCACCGAAATATTGGAAACTGTCAACATTAGTAACACCCCCATAAATACTTCAGTATGTGCTCTTTAAGAATAAAGATGTTCTTCTTCATAACAAGTGTATTACACCCAAGCATATTAACAATAATTCCATAATATCTATTACCAAGAATTTTTTTAATAACCACAAAGAAGGTGAAGTCCCAGGAGAGCATAAAGACCTGAAGGTGATAATCTGCAAAGATTGTAAAAACGCTGTCCCCAAAAGAGAAATGTGCAAACCATCTCTATTTTGGTCCCCAGCACGTCCAGAGGCAGTAGCTGCCCTCCTCCACCACGTCAGGCCCAGGCAGATCACTTGGCCCAAGGCCTTAGAGCGAAGGAGAAGACCTCAGTGGAGCAGCTGCCTTGGCCTGGGGCATCCCCCCACCAGGGCCCACATGCTCTGACTTGGGCTGGGCGGCAGACACAAATGCCCCTCTTTTCCTTCTCCACCACAGAGAAAGCCAATAACCCATTTCATGGTGTCTTACTCCTCACCTGCCAGCAACGTAGCCATCAACAATCCCAACCAATTCCTGGGCTTCGTCTTTCCCTCGTTCTCCTGCCCGCTCTCCCAAACCTCCAGACAACCAGCAGGGCTGGCTGAACTCTGCCAGACCCAAAAGACCTGGCTCTGCTGGTATTAATCCTCTCCATTCAGACTGGACTTATTTTATAGTGATTTCTAGATGCCAGAAAATTGTAGAGTTCAAAAATTAAAAAAAAAACCAAAAACACTCCCTCCCTGCCCCACTATAACCTCCACATCAACTCCCAATACAAACTCGTAAGATCCCCTCAACCCATGGAACACAGCTCTGTCTGTGGTTATTCTTTTGACATGGTTATATAACTAGTGCCTCCCCCACTAGTCTGAGCTCCTTGAGAAGAACAACCCTGTCCTTTTCAGCTTTGTATCCTCTGTATAGTGGGTTGAATGTGGCCCTCCAAAAGATATGGCCATGTCCTAACCCCATCAGTACCTATGAATGAGACCTTACTTGGAAAAAAAAGGGTCTTTGCAAATATAATTAAAGATCTCCAGATGAGATCAGCCTGAATTACCCAGGTCGGTGGATCCTAAGTCCAATGACAAGTGAGTGTCCTTATAAGAAACACGTAAAGGAGAGACACACAGAAGGAGGAGAAAGCCACATGAAGCTGGAGGCAGAGCTTAGAGTGATGCAGCCACAAGCCAAGGAATGCAAGGACCACCAAGCTGGACGACACAAGGAAAGATTCTCCTCTAGAGCCTTGGAAGGGAGAGCAGCTCTGACAGTGCCTTGATTTCAGGTTTTTGGCCTCCACAACTATGAGGGAATAAATTCCTGTTGTTTAAAGCCCCCAAGTTTAGGACTACCCTGGTGGCGCAGTGGTTAAGAATCCTCCTGCCAGTGCAGGCGACACGGGTTTGATCCCTGGTCCGGGAAGATCCCACATGCCGCAGAGCAACTAAGCCCGTGCGCCACAACTACTGAAGCCCGCGCACCTAGAGCCTGCGTGCCACAATTACTGAAGCCCACGTGCCTAGAGCCCATTCCCCGCAACAAGAGAAGCCACCTCAGTGAGAAGCCCGTGCACCGCAACAAAGAGTAGCCCCCGCTCGCCGCAACTAGAGAAAGCCTGCATGCAGCAATGAAGACCCAACACAGCCAAAAATAAAATTAAATTTAAGAAAAAGAAAAGCCCCCAAGTTTATAGTAATTTGTTACAGCAGCCCTAGGGAACCCATATATCCTAGTAGCACTATCCCTGATAGATAGTTTGAATAAAGCGTATTTGTTGAAGAATTGAAAAAGCTGAGGGTGTGGTTTTATACCTTTTTTCATATCCTACAGACAAGGAAGCATCTCTGAAGGCCACTGGAGTCCGGCTAACAAAGACCAAAGCATCGTTATTCTGGGGTCCACTGAACAATTTGTCCCTTAATGAGGTGTTTTAATCTCACTTTATATTCATTATTCTGCCCTCCTTGATTTTACTGTAAGTGACTGACCTGACTTCTGAGGTATTGCCAGCACACCATAAATTATGAGCCTCTTTCTTTAAGGCTGGGGATGGGAGGAACTCTATTTCCCTGTTCAGTTATTTCAGGCAAGGGTGGGAGCAGCTTTTCTGTGCCAGCAGCATCCTGATTGTGATTCAGGATGTACGGCCTAAGGCAAACAGTTCCTCTTCAGATTCAATCAAATAGGAAGGAGCAAAGGCCCAAACAAGAAAAGCCAGGTTCTCTTTGTGTGCACAGCCAAGGGGTCCTGGGAAGCTTGCAAGGGATGACGCCCTATCTCAGGCTTAGCACGACTGAACTTAAATGATACTCAGGAAACTTCTGCACATATTCAGAACATGTTTCCAATCCCCCCTTAAGAATCACATTCTGGACAATCTGAAAATCCACTGCAGTGGAAGTGAGTTGCAGGCTTTTAGGACACAGGCTAACTAGAATTAAAACCTTGCTTTTTTATCTCTTTGTCTTGGAAAAAATTCTGCATGCAACTTCTTCTATGCTGTTGATTGTGGTTTGTAAGAACCGAATGATGGCTTCTGTGGACATTCTGTTTGTTGACACATGTTGCAACTCAGAACTGATTTTTCACTCAGTAAGTCATGACCCTTTCAAGGACTGAGAAATCAGTTTCGCGAGAGGTGCCAGCAATTTTGCTCAAATGAAACAGAAGAGAATAGAAAATATCAGCATGTATACTGCATAGTAAGGGTAAGTATTGTCCCATGAAATTTTGCTTCAGTTTCATAGATATGTGTATGTCACTGGCTTATGAGAGAAAAGATACTCCTTGTTGTGAGTCATAATCCAAAAATGTATGAAAGCCACTGTCTTAGAGGACCCGCTGCACCAAACCAGAAAGCACTCTTTCCCCTCTTCTACATCCCAGTTCTTGAGAGCACTGTTTGCAGTTATGATGGGAACTTGATTAAGAGAACAATTCATCACACAGCTCATGAGAGAGGAGCATCCATTCCCCTATTGCTGGGCCTTCCTCCTTCAAGCCCCACCATTCCTGAAGCCCAGCTCCCTGCTCCTGGGTCCTTATTTCTACACCTTGATAGAGCCTCACCTGGCTCAATTCCATCTTCCTGGGGCCAACTCTTCTTCCCCCATCGTCCTAGAAACTCCACAGCTTTTCACAATTATTCTGAAACAGACTCAAACGTGGAGTCCCTAGAGTCTTTGAGGAAGAAGGGAAACCACCTTGATTCCTTCTCTAACCATCCCTTGTCTTTCCATACCAGTGTGTCCAATTTTCCCTTTTGCCAGAAAGATGGTCACTCTGACCCCCATTAAAGATTCTCTCTCATTCATGAATTTGCTGACCCTCCTGGCCCCATGGTCCAATACTTTGTCAGATGTCCCAACACTGTGCCCAGTTTCCTACAGCACCTGCCTCATAGATCTGATACAAGCTTTCTGATCACATATAAAGACTGTAACTAGAGCTTTCTGATCACATGTAATTGAGAACTATAACTAACTAGCTTAGCGGAGTAGTATAGACTGGAACTGGCACTTTGGCATCAGCAGAACTGGGTCCAAGTTTTGGTGTCGTTGCTTTCCTGGCTGTTGACCTTGAGCAAATTGCTTAATTTCTCTAAGCCTCTTCTGTAAGTAAAATCAAGATAATACTAACGCCTATCTCAAGGGAATTGTTGAAGCCTTTTTTTTTTTTTTTAAGATTGATTGAAGTTTCTGTGATGAATTCCTCTTGCGCATCTTATGAATGGATTTCAAAAAATGTCTTTATTCTCTCAATGCATTCAGGAGTCTATATTACCTGAGGGAAATGTAAAAAACGGAAACTTTCTGAAAAATATGTATTGTCTAACGAGTCAAGCCATTCCTGACACCTTACAATTACAAAAAAGTAAAAAGAAAGGAACAAGGAAGGAAAGAAGGCAGAGGTAGAAAATTCTCCGTATGGTCCAACTTCCTGCGTCTGTACCACAGGGATCTTCTTGCATTAACACCAGACCAGGCTCATCTTTCTGCCAGCGGCATCCTCTGGTTTAGTGGGTCTGTAAATCTGTTTCAGCACAAAAGATCCACTTAATGGAAAGCAAGTGTGTTGAGGAAAAAACTGCACTCACGTTTTCTTGTGCATTCTTTATGCAAAGAAGAAATGATTCAATAACCCAAAATAACCGAAGGAACTGCTCTTTGCGTCTGAAATTGGTCTTTCTTCTAAGGTGGCCGTGGATGATGTGGCATAAAAAGATAAAAAAATATTCAGTTGATTTTAAAATGGTTTTTAAAACCTTCAATAATGCATCTGTAGCACACCAATAGGAAAAATACTAACACTCCATTTTTTTAAATGGTTAAAAACATCAACAGATAATTCAGAGAAGAAATAATGTTTCCCATAAATATATAAAAATGTTTAAGCTCACTAATGATCAAAGAAATATGGAAAGGCAAAACTGAAACTCATCTGCGCTAATCAAATTTGTAAATGTTGAAAAAGATAATTAATGTTAGTGTAGGAATAATAAACCAGGCATTCTTCTCTGCTGATGGGACAGAAAGGATAATCCTTTCTGACAACAATCTGGTAATACAAACCAATAACTAGAAGTTCTGGACCCTTTGAATAGTAATTTAAATTCCATGAACACATTGAAGGGAAAGAATCAGAGATGTAGGCATGCAGACATGTAGACATATGTACAAAAAGTTCTCATTACAATAATTGTTGTAATAGTGGAAAACTTGACAGCAGCCTACGTGTCTAATAAGGAGATTGATAAATTAGATGGTTCATCAATATAATGGAATCTTATACAGCATTATGTTTTCAAAATTTGTAATGGCATGGGAAAATGTGAAGTGTAAAATTTTGCACATAGATGGCTCCTAATTTGATAAATAGAGACATAGATAAAAGAAGGTTAAAATAAAATGTACTAAAATATTAATAGAAGTTATCACTGGATGGTAGGATTATAAGTAAATTTATATTTTATATATTCCCAAACTCTTTAAACTGGGTATGTATAACTTTTATAATTATGTGTTTGACTCACCACTATGTTATACCAGAGCTCTAGCCAGGGGGCGTTGACTTAAGCATGGACATTTAGCTGTCAACTCCAGTGTGCTGGATGGTTGGAGGATGCATGTATCACAAGTGATCCCATTCCGTAAGGGGTACAACACATATAGAGATGAACAATCTGAAAATGATGAATCAAGCAATATAGGATTCTGATCAGAGCAAAGCATTCTACATGGTAAGTACTCCGTAGACTATTGAATTTAGCTTTAGTAACAGATAAACAGAACAAGCAGTAAATACTACTGGAATCCGATGGACAAGGATCCTGTGGCCTGCAGAAGAAAAAAGAACACAGTCATGGAAGGGGCTGTGGTAGGGCTGGTTCTTGCATTGGAGCTGCAAGGAGGCGTAACTGTGCAAGTGTGGAGGAGGGGGAGGGGTGATCTGTGGGAGAGACTGGCATTTCTCCTGGGCATCCCAGAGACAGGGCCCAGGCCCTCACTGGTCTATCAGTTTCTGCCTGCTCATTTCAGTCATGTTAGAGCTTCCTTAAATGTTCATCTTTTTCCTGGATCGGGAAGGAACAAATGGAGGCCCAGGACTGCTGGGTCACCAGTCAGTGGCCATCACTGTACAAGGCAAGGTGATGGCCTCTGCATGTCCCACCCCTTGGTCTTGGTTTAACTGAGTGCTGGTTAGGGAGGATCCCAAGGAACCAGTCATCTGCACCACACTTTACAGAGTAGCCAGCTCTTCCAACAGAGTCTTTCCCTTAATCTCCCACCGGCCTCTGTAGGGCTCTCAGTTTACAGTTAAGGAAATGGAGGCTTACTGAAAGGAAAGGATCTATTTAAGTTCAGACCTAGCTAGTGGTAAAACCAGGGCTTTAATTTAGTCCGGTGCTTTCCCCCTGTACTACAGGACTAAGTTGTGATAACGTTCCTGGAGAAATACTCTTGAGGTAGAAAGCGTTGACTATCTCTCCCCCCTTTGCATGAGAACAAAGAAACCCTTCCAACACTTGTCAGCACCTTCTCTGTTTCTTGAAGTCCTGGGTGCGTCAGCACTGGGGGCACCAGAAAGTAACACAAATAAAATGTAAAATATGGTAGGTGAAGAGTTCCAAAGGGAATGATCAGAATCCACTCTCTGCCTATGTTTTGTGGGCAGATAGGAACGCTTCCTGAGGGATTCCTCTTTGCTTCCATCAAATTCCCATAGAGATCTGTGAACCCCAAAAGCCTGAGAATTACCGAAGGATCATTGCAACAGAACCAGGGTGGGATTGTATGGACCCTAAATTCGCTCTGAGCTTCCTGGTCACCAGGGGAAAATCAGCAAAGCAATGATAAGGCAAGGACTTTCTACTACAAAATAACTTTTTCACCACCAAACTATCAACACACACATGCACACACATACACACACACACATTTTAAGACATACCAAAAGCCAAAATAGAACTCGCCTGTCATGCTGTCCACCTCATGGAGTTACAAGGCAAGGACTGGTCAGGAGTTAAAGGCAGTTCTTTTGAGTAGAGGGGCTTAATTGTTTGGGTGAAATTTAAGAATCCACATTAATACAAAGTCACAAAAATTCACAAGGCATTGTGAATACTCAAAGGTGGAAAACTTGAAGCCGGGGGGAAAAGAGACTTGCCCCAAATATATTTGGAAAACTGTAGCTTAGTATCCACACCAACATGCTAGAGGTATTCATCAAGTGTTGCCCCAAAAAAGGTCCTACATGATTCACTTTTATAAATAGACATAGATTTCATTTTTTTTTTTTTTTTTTTTTTTTTTTTTGTGGTATGCGGACCTCTCACTGTTGTGGCCTCTCCCGTTGCAGAGCACAGGCTCCGGACGCGCAGGCTCAGCGGCCACGGCTCACGGTCCCAGCCACTCTGCAGCATGTGGGATCTTCCCAGACCGGGGCACGAACCCGTGTCCCCTGCATCGGCAGGCGGACTCTCAACCACTGCGCCACCAGGGAAGCCCAGATTTCATTTTAACATTCAAATAATGCTAGAAAGCTGAGGAAGAGTTTAATGTTTTAGCCCTATGAAGGCTCTGGCAGCCGGGCTTGGTTTACTCTGTTGATCTGTCTACGGTACCTTCCTTCAGAGCTAGTGCTGTGGGGGGACCTGCCTCCTTCCCAGGTCTATTTTTCCAAATCCAAAATTAACAGGATCCTAATAAATAAAGAGTTTGTTAGTAGAATTGGGGTTTTGGTTTTTGAGGGGTTTGGGCTCTTTTTGTTTGTCAGTTTATTTTTTGTTTTTTGTTTTTTAACCCAGGCATTCTCTTTTCCTCATTTTATTTAACCCTGGAGAAAAGAAGTTAAAACACATTCCTGGAGAAGGCGGCTAAACCACAAAACCTCCCCCAAGGCCTAAAGCCCTCCTCTGCGTTGGTTGGTCTGAACTCGTTGGTTGGTTTAGAGTGAAGGGGCTCTTTCCTCTGGGGCCTTTGAAATAGCCATAATTAACACTTCAGTGAGGTTTATGACACAATGGTATCATGTACAGCAGGAGTCAGCAAACTATGTCCTGCGGGGGATTCACTGTTGCAACAGAGACCATAGGTCCCACAAAGCCAAAAATATGTACCACGGGCCCCTTTCAGAGGAGGTTTGCCAACCCCTCCATACCCTCTCAACCCCATCCCCAGCACCACCCACCAAGAAGCAGCCTTGAGTTTTGATGGTCACGTGGGCCTCGGTATGAACAAGGGCTTGAGATTTCTTCTGGAATACTGCCTGCAAAGAATACCAACTTACCAAAGTGGACTGTAGGGACAAGGGTTAGAAAGGTGACCAAAAAGAAAAAATGAGGCAAACAGAGAAAATCTCCCAGTATCAGAGCACTCCCACCATATAAGATGCTGTGACTGCTGTTCCACCTGTCCTCCCTTCCCCTTCCCTGAACCTCCTGGGCAACTGCCGGGTCTGGTCCCAGGCCCCTCTGCAGTGACATCACATTGGTAGTTTGAGATCAGCCATGATAGGAGTATTTATACCACAAGAATCAACAGAGGCTACAAATCGGAAAACCCCTACACACACACACCACCAGCTCCCATCTCCCCAAGAGCTGATTATTAAACATTCCCCAGCATAAGTATGTATTGATACATATCATTTTACATAAATGGCACCATGAATGCATTGTGAGGGATGCTGGGGGCTACGCCCATCCCAGCCCCCAGCTGAAGGAGTGTTGGCTGCTGACAACTCACAGCTAAGTCTCTCTCTCTCCAGGAATTGCCTGAAGCTGAAAGAAACTGCCAAACCCCAGGTCTGCTCCCTTCCCGGGGGCACCCTCTATGCAACTACTAGGGTGAAAAAGCCAGATGCATCTCAGCTCAGAACAGTCCCAGCCCCAGAGTTCCCCTTGGGTTGAGCAGAGGCCTCTGCTGCAACTGCCTCAGAAAGAGAGGAAAAGACAGAGACAAACAGACAGAGAGACAGAGAGATTGTGAGGCCCAATTGCCCACCACCAAATTCTCTCTCTTCATCTTCTCTTGTCTTGAGTTATCTGCTTCAGTTCATTTTTTCATTTGCTTAAGGTTCTTTCTAGAGTATTTTTCTCAGACCATTGCCTGGATATCTGGGTGATATATATATATTTTTTACCCTGACCAGCAAGAAGTATTTTGGCTTGCTCCAGTGTTTTTTAGATGTCTTCAAGTTCCCATTATGGTAAGTGAGAAACATGACACCCACCTCTTTTCTTTTCTTTTCTTTTCTTTTGTAATTAATGTTTTCCTCTTTGTAGTGAAGGGGGCAAGAGGTTCTCTTTACACCTGCTGTTCAAGAATTTTATCTGGATGGGCTTAGGTGTGTGGCTTTCAGTCCTAGTGACCCAATGAGTTCTTTTTAAACCAAAGACTCAGACCCGAGTGAAATCACTCGGGGAAGTTATCATCTGTCATTTGTCTAATTATTCCCTCTCCTTCATCTCTTTATTTTTCTCCTCCTCCCAGAATTCCTATTACTGACATCTTAGGTCTCCTGGGTCCAGCCTTCAGGTTTCTGATTTTGCCCTCATGATTTCCAACTCTTTGTATTTTTGTTCTGGATATAGGATGCTCTTGCATTTGATCTGTCAAGTCCATCTTCAGATTTAATTCATCCAGTTAGGAGTTTCATTAAAAATATGTTTAGTTCCAGGAAGTCTTTGTTTTCCTTTTCTACTGTGTTTGAAGGTCCTTGTTACTTCTGCTCAGGCTGATATTCTAGCTGTTTGGTGGGTTCCTCTCCCTCTGTGCCCCCTGATCCCTCTTAGATGCACACTTATTTTTTTCTATCTGTTCTTTGAAACTCAGGGCCAGCTCTGTGAATTCCTTAGGTGACATTAGTCCTGTGAGTAGTTGCATATAGGGATTCGGTCTCAATCATGGCACCAGGAGGGAGCAAACCTCTCAGTTCCGCTGTGTCTCCAGGTTCAGCTTATCCTCAGCAACCTGGTGGGAGGGGGGCCAGTCATGAGTGCTGATGTCGCTCAGGACCCACCTCAATTAGAACTTCATCCCCAATCTCTCCATCCACTGGCTCAAAGGGGAGAAAGCCTTGCCCTGACTGCCTTCCCCAAGTCTCTAACAGAGCCTCACCTGCCCTTGCTCCTCCAGGCTCCGCCCCCATCATTCCCATTGGTTGCCTCATCAGGAGAGCACCAGGTTGGAACTGAGAGTCAAGGGCAGCCAGGGCACCATCATATGAAAATGTCCATCCCATGTCTTAATTTAAAAACAGGAAAAATTTGATCTGCTATCCCTGGAAAGTGCCTCATTTACTTCTAAGACGATTAAACTCTTTATTCTTGCTGGATATTGGGGGGGGAAGTCCTTCAAAGTTGTGTGCATTAATTAAATATTTTTGAATAATTGGATTTACTTTAAAATTGCATTCATTGGGAAAGAGAGTGAAAAAGGCAGATTCCAAAGTACATACATATGTGTATGTACGTGTGTATGTATCTCCGTCATCTGTAGAAATAGGAAATACATCCAGAAAAAAAGTTGGCATGAACAAACGCTAAATTGTTGTCTCTAGGTGGTGAATTTATAATTTTTATTATCTTCTTTTTTCCTATCCAGATTGTCTAATATTTCTCGCTTATGAAAGGTAAAAGAATTATTCTGTTCAATTGTTAATTCAGCGAAATACATCATAAAATGTTGTTTGATGCTTACAAGCATTTTTAGAGTGTAAGGAGGGAGATGGCAAGCAGTCCTTGGCCTCTCTCCACCTCTATGTCTGTACAATGAGAGCCCCTTTTGGGAACTCCATGCTCTCAGTGGACCCACAAGGCTATTAGTAACCTGTGGGGGCAAAGCAGAACCAGAGACAGAAGCTTCTCACCAAGAGTCACCCAGGATGGTCCCACCTAAGACACACTCAGGCCAGGAATGGGCTTCAGGAGCAAAGCTCAGCCACCCCTGATTCCCCTGGTCTCCCTGATTGCCTAGTTCTGGCCCCAATGGACTGGACAGTCTCTCAGAGCAGAACCACTTCCAGATAACTGTTGCATCTCCAGTTCCAGGAACACTGCCTGGCACTTACTGACCACTCAGTAACACGAACCAGAATGGCCATACCAGCTAGACATCAGCCCTGATCTAAACAACTTCTGAACAGGGCTGACCCTCTGGTAGAGGCTGCAACCCCATTGCTCCAAGCCACATTTTATGGAGTTCTTTTATTAGTCTCTCAAGTAACCCATAGCCACATCATAAAACTAAACACCCCATTCTGTACATCAAGTCCACTGACTTCTTGAGCCCTAATTAGCACTGGGCTTTTCCCTCTGAGGGTTGTATTACAGTAATATTATAACTGACAGAAATGGAATCTTTGCTGGGGGCAGTCAAATCCTTCAGACTAACTGAGCTTATGCTGTAGTCACAGTGTCACGGTGCGTCACCCTTTCTCTGAAGTCCCTTTGCCAGCTTCCTATGAATCTCCCTCTTCATCTTTCCTTTCTACCCCTCCCCCTTTCTCCCCAGGGGTCCCTTCCCCTTCCCAAGCTCCTTTCATCTCTTTCGATGACATACAGCCTTGAGGGCTTAGATGTTTGCCTGGAGTCACTGGACAGGATAGCCCCAACTCACCTCTGAGAATATATTTAGCCTGTGGGTGATATCCCAGATGGAGAGGTTATCTTTAGCCTGGCAGAGGAGGGGAGTCAGTCTGGGCCATGATGTGAAACAGCAGAGGTGGGGAGAGGTGGGCAGGGGGAAGGAACGGAAACTAATATCAAGAGTGGACAATAGCGAAGCTCAAGTGTACTCAAGTGGTGGAGGATGAAAAGGTGAAAAGTCGTGGTATGCCTCCTGAAATATGAGGCTCTTCCAGGAACACCCTGGATTAATGGTCTGTTTCGTTCCGTCCATGAACTAGGAACCATTTTAATAGCAGAAAATATGGCTACATTATGGGCAGGCAGTATAAAACCACAAGCACTCGTGTTCTTTAGAAAAAGCAACAAACTCAGCAGGATCGGTGGTTTTCAAGTTTTCCCATTCATATCTGTTTACTACTTGTTCATTAGTTTTGTTGCCTGCAGGTGCTAAAGGTTTAAGACGTAAGAAAAATGCATGGAAAAAAATTTACATGGAGAAATTACATTACCTGAATTAGGGGAAAAGCCACTATTATTTGATTTTAAAGTTAGGACATCTCAGTCCAACTCAGGAATACCAAGGGTTTGGCTTGGAAAGAACTAGGACTCCTATTCCTGAACAATTTAAGAAAGACTGCAGACTTTTCCCTAGAGAGATTGAAATAACTTTCCTTCCTATCATCCTGATATAAGAAATCCTCCCTTTTCACTCTCTAAAATCTTTCCTGCCATCGTTTATATCCACAGCCTCTTATTTGACCTTTCTTATAGAACAATTAGCAGAATCTTTCATCAAAACAACCAAGCAGGGCTTCCCTGGTGGCGCAGTGGTTGAGAGTCTGCCTGCCGATGCAGGGAACGCGGGTTCGTGCCCCGGTCCGGGAAGATCCCACATGCCACGGAGCGGCTAGGCCTGTGAGCCATGGCTGCTGAGCCTGCACGTCCGGAGCCTGTGTTCCGCAACGGGAGAGGCCACAACAGTGAGAGGCCCGCGTACTGCAAAAAAAAAAAAAAAAAAAACAACAACCAAGCACTTGCTAGTTATCATTAGGGGAATCTAGGTCCTAGTTTGCACCTGAGCTGGAGTCTGACGTGTCCAAGCACATCTGACAACTGCATGAGGGACCAAGGGGCTCCTGGGAGGGAGGGCGTTCTGGGGCAAAGGAGACCCGAGGGGCCCCGGGTTAACCCTGGAGGACAGTCTTGTTCATTGGAGGCAATTCATCCCAAGTATGCCTTGGTTAGACACGTTTTCAACTCATATCTGAGTTTTATCAAGAGCATCAGGACCAGAAGGAAAAATGGAAAAGACAATTTTGTTGGAGTTTTATGGGATCAGAGCGCAGACAGTAGAGCTTTGGGGCCACGCTACTGGAATGTCACACGGAGGGGAGATGAGCAAAGAAACTTCTTCCTCATTCCCCAGAACTCTGGCTGCAGAGTGCCTAGGGACAGCCATCAGGAGCAGGCCCTGGGGCTCTTAGGCTGTGCAGAGAGCTGGAGATCCCTTGCCCTAGGTACCTTAGGGTATAGTGCCACTAAGAAGTCACACTCAGGCAGTGAAGCCTGGGGTGCTCAGCTTCCTTTACCAGGTACTTAAATAATTGTCACCTTTTGTCCTTTTCTTCTCTAGATTAAAGGATGCCAGTTCTGTCAGCCAGTCTATGGAGGGCATCTTTATTTTAATGTCATATGAGTGCATTCTGGTCCTGGTTATTTAACTAGAAGTTACCTTATTCACTTCTGTAACTCTCCCTCCTACCAGTCTATAAGAGTACAAATAACAGGAGATTTGTAAATACTTTAATGAGAACCTACCTAGTAAATAATTTGCTGGTTTCCATCAGTTATACACCTTACGATCCACCCTGATTGACAGCATACTGGTACTTGCTAGAGATGGCCTAACATTTCCTGCCCTGTGGCCAACCATGTCTCTTTGGATCCTTTCTCCACTACCCATGGACCAGATCAGTCTCCTTCCATATAGTATTTGAGATATCTACGTTTTGTTACTACACAGTTTTTATTACTCAACATCACTCAGAATGTACAAGACTAGTTCTCAAGCTCAGTGAACATTAAACTTCTTTTCCAGGGTATCAACAACCGTGACAACATCACCAACACCTGCAAGTGCATTGAGTATGTCCACAATAACCTCATTAAGTCATCATGAAAAAATACAAAAATATTGTATATATGTGCACACAGCATCTCGGGAAAAGAAACAACGATGGCTGGCCCTGGGGAGGGAAGTGATGAGTTGAGGAGTCTATGCTGGAGGCAGAATTTTCATTGTATACCCTTTTGAATCACTTCAATTTTAAATCATGTGCATGTGGTACTTTTCCAATTAAAGTTTTAAAAAGCTGGCTCTAAACAAACAAAAATACAACAGAGAACAAGAGGCAGCCCTGACCCCCTTAGCAGTGGTGCTGACAGGCGCCCATAGTTATGCCTTACCCTTTGGAGTCAAATGTCCACCACCATGCCATTGGCCCCATGGAAAACCTCACTGAAATCAAGACGGATTACGCAATGAAGTGCCTGGCTCTGGTCCCTCACAGCCCTTTCCCCATAACTGGGGCAACAAGGCTTCCTGCTATGCCCAGGCTCCAGGACTAATCCTACTCCCAGTCTGGAGGGATTTTAAGGGACTCGGGGCTTGGGTAACTCTGTCTTTGTGTTCTCTTGGCAGAGTTGGTCCAGACCTTCTCTGGTGGGGACACATATCATCTCCATTTTTAGCTTGCTTGATTATGAAATCCATCGAGGGGTAAATGAGACACCTATGAGATCAGACGCTTTCTCTCTCTCCCTCATTTATTCACCAAATGCAGTTAGTAAGAACCTCCTATATGCAGGATATTAAACCAGGCCTGGGACAGAAGCAAGTGAGAAGAGAAGAAATATCCCAGTGCCCTCCAGGAGTTCACAGTCTAGTAAGAAGGACAGATGGAGCCCAAACCCACGAGCTTTACTGCATACAGGCAAGCGTGAGAGAGAGAAGGAGGAAGGATTGCTTTCAGTCATTGGCAGGAAAATAAGGAGCCGCCAGGAGAGCTTTCAGGAGGGGATGACACTGTTCAGACTTGAAAACTGTTAGGATTACAGCAGTTGCAGATAGAGCCTTCCAGGTCAAGGAAATGGCCTGGGAAGGTGACCTTCTTTTCACGCAGTATGAAGGTTCTGCACTACTGCTCTCCCATTCCTTGGAGAAAGAATACAAAATGGAAGGTGAAAGGAGCTGGGCCTGGAGAACTCAGGACGGCAGAAGAAGTTCTTTCTGTTTAAAACTGCCTTCCATGGGGGCTTCCCTGGTGGCGCAGTGGTTGAGAGTCCACCTGCCGATGCAGGATTCGTGCCCCGGTCCGGGAAGATCCCACATGCCGCGGAGCGGCTGGGCCCGTGAGCCATGGCCGCTGAGCCTGCGCGTCCGAAGCCTGTGCTCCGCAACGGGAGAGGCCACAACAGTGAGAGGCCCGCATACCACAAAAAAAACAAAAAGCAAAAAACAACCTGCCTTCCTCTGGCCATCATGCCTGTCTTGTGAAAACCTACTCTTCGAGCCCAACCCTCATGATGCCCCCCACCGCCTGCAGAGAGTCCACTGTCCACCGTCTTTCCCAGGAAGGATGGGTCATCAGGCTGCTGCACTCTCATTGCTCCCTGTCTATTCTAGAGCGTCAGGGAGATTTAGAGGTTAGGTGTCCAGGCTCTGGGGCCTTTCTGCCTGGGTTCAAATCCCGGCTCAGCCACTGACTTCTGAGTCATCTCAAGCAAGCCACTGGCCCTCTCTGGGCCATAGCTTCACCATATGTAAAATAGCATAATAATGGCACCTCCCTCCTAAAGTCGCTCTGACCCGGTAAACAAGTTAATGCCGCCAAGGCATTAGAGCAGCACCTGCCTTCCTGCCGGCCTCAGTGTCTGCTACTTACAGTCCCACGGTTCCTGTTACACTTTACTGGACTGTCTGTCCCTGTGGACATGAGAACTTTGAGGGACAGGCCTGCCCTCTTCATATTTGAATCTCCCCCCCCCGCCAAAACCCCCATGCTTAGGGGTGTCCTGCAAAGTAGGTGTTCAATAACTATCTTGAAGGGACGAACAAACTATGCTCATGAAAAGGAAAAAAAAGTTGAAGTCCAAATGCAAAGACAAAACAATGTAGGTGAAATGATGGAGAAGGACCTAAAAAAGTAAACGCAGGAGATGAGAATACGCCACACTTCCAGAGGAGAAAAATCCCCATCACCCCTCTTCCACCTCTTAACACGGGGATTGCGCATTTTTATTTGAATGGTATTTTTCTCTTCCTTGCCAGCATCCCTGGCCAGGGCGCTCCTTTTCGCCCTCTCGCGCGGGGCGGTTTTCCCTCCCCCGCCCGGGCCGGTCCGCGGCCGCAACCCTGACCTCGGCTCCCACGCGGGGCAGCAGCCGGGCAGCCGGCGGGCGGGCGGGGCAGGAAGGGGGAGACGCGGCTCCGGGCACCCGAGATCCTTAACTACAGCTTCCAAAGCCCTGCTCGATCCTAATCAGTGTGGGAAAGGAGCGCTGGCCGGGCCGCCGGCCGGAGCCGCCGCCTCTTTTCATAAACTTTATCGCCGCGCGCAGCCGCTGATAAACCACCGTAAATAAACGAGCGCAGGGTGTGCGGCGGCCCCAGGCTGCCTGCGCCCGCCCGGCCGGCCCCGCGGCCCCGGGGGAAATGAATCACACGCCGCCCGCCGAGCTGGACAGAGTTCCCTGCTCTCCTCCTCTGCACACCAGCGCCATAAATCATCGGACGTTCCTCCCCTCCCCAGAACCCCTTCACCTTTTGTTTTATGGATTCAATAAAAAGTCCAGGAGTTTTCTTTCCGGCTGCCGGGCCACCCCTCCTCGTCCGGGGAGCTGAATGTGTTGTCCTGGGTTATCCTCTTGCTTCAGGTCAAGCTCCTCAGGCCTGGGTTGGGCTTGGGCCTGTGCCTGTTTGCACAAATCCCCTTTGGCTCCTGCACGACCGGAGAGGGGCCGGAGCAGGGGAAGGGAGAGTGGGGAGGTGTCATCTGAAGTCTCCGGAGGCAGAGGTGATGAGAACGGGTTCCCACACAAGTGGCCTTGGACACGTGTGTGGATGGATAGCTGGCTGCGGCCATGTCCTAGTAGGATCCCTGGGCTCTGGGCTTGTAGCGAATGTAGAAGTAGAAGGACTAGGGTGTGTGCACTATCCTCATTGCAAGGACGGGATGCAGCCCTCTCCACTTCAATGAGAGTGTGTTCAAAAGTTCCTTAGATGGGGCCTCCTTGGTGGCGCCGATGCAGGGGATACAGGTTCGTGCCCCGGTCCGGGAAGATCCCACATGCCGCGGAGCGGCTGGGCCCGTGAGCCATGGCCGCTGAGCCTGCGCGTCCAGAGCCTGTGCTCCGCAACGGGAGAGGCCACAGCAGTGAGAGGCCCGCATACCGCAAAAAAAAAAAAAAAAAAAAAAAAAGTCCCTTAGATGCTATTCGGAAAATCTTTTGATCTGCATTCTTTAGCTCTTGAAATTTGACTTGGGGTCCCACAAATGAACCCTCGGTACAATTTGGAGATTGAAGTTTAAGGAAGACTGTCTGAGTAGGAAGGAAGGCAGAAGGTTGTGATGTGGAGAGCAGCCTGAAGCACACAGCTCAGTCACAAGACCCAAGTCTCCCGCCCAGCGTTGCTACCTCCTGGCTCTGGACCCTCAGGCAGCTGCCCCTTTCTGGTTTCCTCATCTGTCTGTCTAATGAGTGGATAATATCTTAAAGCATCCTCCAACTTTCCTAGTCTGTAGGAAATAACATCTTTCTTATGAATCACTACGTTTCTGAAGTGTCTTATCAAAGGTCTCTCTGAAGAAACACTGTTAGGTCCCCTTGGAAGACACCGGGGCATGGCCAGTTTCTGTGACTGACGGCTCGCTAGTGAACTAACACCAGACTTTACCCCTCATGGAGGTTAGAGAGGTCCAGGGTCCCCCCAGCCAGAACAAAGTCTGCCTCTGGGGCAGAAAGACATTTAAATGTCTTTAAAGATCAAACCCGGCACACTTTAACAGCATCAGCTCACGGCCTCTCTGGTCCCCAAGTCTCACCTGCCTTGTGACCTGACCATGGTTCTGCTTCTCACGGGAGAGACTCTTTGACTCGGAACATTTAACCTGGAAAATTCAACGTTTCCCTCAGTGGGAAGCAAGGCTGGGGAGGAAAGGAGGTTCTGATGGCAGCTCTGGGAGAGCAGAACCTGCCAGGCGTCCTGAGGAGATGCACTTTGGTTTAACGCTCCGCTCCCTCTCCCTGGGGAAGTGGGTGGGGAGCCACGCCTCCAGCTGTGGCCAAGAGAAGGGACTCACTCATGAAACAGAAACGGACAAAGGCCTGCTTCTTCCAGAACTCCTTTCTGACACCACAACGTGTCCCAAGGGAGCGTGTAGCCCCAGACAGGCTTCACTTCCTACTCCCTGGACAGAAGGCCACTCAGTCTCCTTTGCCTCATTTGCATCATGTCCAGAAGAATGAATCTTCTTGAATTGGCATTTGTTTAAAAATATTGGCAAGGGGTTTCCAACTGATATGGGAGTTGATTTCGCAGAAAGGAATGAACATTCACTTGATCACTGATTTATTATGTGAGTGTGATCAAGCCTCAGTTCTAAGCTTCAGTTTTCCCATCCATGAATCCTGATGATTTTTAAGGTTTCTTTCCACTCTGTCTTTGGGACTCTAACATACGTGGGATGATCATGGGTAGAAGTAAGATTTTAAACTTTCCAGAAGAGAGATAGGTAAGGGAAACTTATCTAAATATGACTCCCCCACGATTTTTCTTGCTTTCTAGTTTTTTCACTCTTGTGGAGGTCAGCAACCAAGGGGGGAAAATACTCACAAAGATAGGGCTGAACGTTAAGATTAGGCTAATCTGCCAGTTATTTTACAAGAATAGAAGCCCTAGGGGAGTGGTTTTGAACCTTTTACAGTCACAGAACTTTGTAGAATTTGATGAAAATCTCATGCTCCTCCCCCTCTCCTCCCCTCCCAAATGTGCATACAAATTTACTCTTGTCTTTGCAGATCATTTCAGGGGTTCACAGACCCCTGAAGTCCCATCCAAGGACCCTGTTAAGAATCTCTGCTCCAAGAGGCTAGTAAAATATTGACCCTATGTTTCCTTATCTGTAAAAAGAAAATACTATTCACCTCCAACTAGCTTCATAAAGGAGAATAAATAACCTATGCTGTTAAAACATATTGGTTCTTTGGCTGGCAGGCATGTAATATTGATGCAATCCTATTATCGTCATCTGCCATAGTCATTCCCTATTCTGCTTCGTGGGGTGTAAATTTCCTTACAAGACAGAAGCTGCCCTGTCTGTGAAATTCCCAAAACAAGGCCTTCTGGTAAGCCAGCACTGTAAGTCTTCCCACTTGCCTATTAGAAACCTAATGAGTCCCCATGGAGACTAAAGGGAAGGCTGGAGGGAGCTCTGCAGTCACTGGAAGGGTAATAATTGCTGGGGTAGGAATGCACCAAAGGATACCTTCCTGGCTTTGAAAGTCAGTGTAACTTTCCAAAGACTATTTCTTTCTCCCAGAGTAGGTTGTGATACTAGAGAAATTAACTCATTGAAACAAAACCAAGGTATAGGGAAAAAGTTTTTGAGGAAGTTAGCTAATACATTAGAATCAATCCATTTGGTACACGGTTGAGATTCCATGGTTCTTAATCTTCCTGGATTCACAGATTCTTTGAGAATCAGATGTAAGCTATGATTCCTGGCCCCAGAAAATACACAGCCACTGGACATATACTCTCACACAGTTATACTTACAATTTAAGAAACTTACAGAACCTTGCACTTCATCTATGGACCATTAGATTCACAGAAGCTGCACTCCACCTCTTTAAGACCTCTTCCGCCTTAATTGTTGAAGACTTTTGGGATCCATAGATGATTCCATCTGTGACTTCAGGGCCAAGCCTTTGACCATTTTCTCAGAGCCTCTGCAAACAGAGGAAGGAGCAAAGTGTTCTTCCCATAGCTGCTGTGAAAATACCGAGGCTGGAGACACTCAATGTAGGTTGTGTTTGGAAAACATAGTCCCAACAGCGGCTCTTCCAGAAAATGGCATGAAACTATAACCCGAGGGTTTTTTTTCTGGGAGATGGAGAATGAGTAGGGATGGGAGGCCTGCATAGTACAGGATAATGAGTAAGGTACACTCAAAAAATGCAGATAGGGCTTCCCTGGTGGCGCAGTGGTTGAGAGTCCACCTGCCGATGCAGGGGACACGGGTTCGTTCCCCGGTCCGGGAAGATCCCACATGCCGCGGAGCGGCTGGGCCCATGAGCCATGGCCGCTGAGCCTGCGCGTCCGGAGCCTGTGCTCTGCAGCGGGAGAGGCCACAACAGTGAGAGGCCCGCGTACCAAAAAAAAAAAAAAAAAAAATTGCCGATAGCACAATCCTTGGAGAATTGAATGCTAAGGGTTTCAAGAAAACCTGGATGAGCAGCAATCTTCCCTGGGTGAGAAGTGGTAGAGGAAGCTATGCATCTTTTCAGCAGACAGAGGGGCTGTTCCTACAGCACCTGTGGCTTGCCTTATTGTGGTTCATAAACATTCACTGCCCTTCCCTGGGAAAAGCTGATCTTTCTCTTCCTCATTGCCATTGACCTTGGCCATGTGATTTGCCCTGGCCAGTGCAATGAGCAGGAAAGGCTCCCATCACTTCCAGGCAGAAGATTCTAGAGCCAGCTTGAGGTTTATCATGCACTCTTCTCCATCTGCCACAAGACTGGCCATATTCCCAGTCTACCACTCCATCATCCTGGTCCCAGAGTGAAGGTGACCTGGAGCAGTCCTGCTGTCAACCTATCAGAGACGTAAGGCAAGTGAATGAAAAATGCTTGTTGTATGAGCCATTGAGATTTTGGAGTTGTTTGTGACTGCAGCAGAGCCAAGCCTAACTTACTGATACAGCACCCTCCTTTGGAAAGGAGGAGAGATGGGTGCTCAGAATGGCCCTCGCTAAACTGCAGGACTGCTGATGACAGCACCAGCCAAGGTCAACAGGGGTCATATGCACACTCCTCACTCCTTCCATCCTTCCCTCTCCCTGACACTGTTCACAGCACCCTCTCTATCCACCATCACTGACACTCTAGAGCTCATCTAAGAGCCAGTAGCCCAACATTCATGCCCCCTGTAGTGGGTTGAATCGTAGCCCCCCAAAGATATGTCAATATCCAATCTCCCAGAACTTGTGAGTGTGACCTCATTTGGAAAAAGGAAACTTGCAGATGTAATTAAGTAAGCATCTCTAGATGAGGTCATCCTGGATCACCCAAGTGCTCTCTAAATCCAATGACAAGTGCCCTTATAAAGATGAAGAGGAGAAAACAGAGGCAGAAATTGGAGTGATGTAGCCACAAACCAAAGAACATCGGGGGTCACCAGAAGCTAAAAGCCTGCTCACATCTTGAGTTCAGACTTCTGGCCTCCAGAACTGTGAGAAAATAAATCACAGTTGTTTTAAGCCACCCAGTTTGTGGTAATTTGTTACAGCAACCATGGAAAACTAATACTCCACCTTAGCAAAATATCCTCCTTTTGATATAATTGTCAAGGGCAAGGACTACAAACCCGTATACGTATGGATTAGGAAGAAAGCCTCTCCTTCTCTCAGCCCAGTCCCTAGGGCGGGGACGCAATTATGTTTAAAGAGGGGAGAACGCCAGCTCACAAAGCCTGACGGGTCTACTTCCTCTCTGAAGGAGACACCCGCAGCGAGAGAAGTTGAATCCTTGATTATGGGCTATGCAGAAACTGATGCTCAAAATAAATAGCTCCTGGAATCAAAGCTCAGAGGATAGTACATAGAATTTTAGAGTCTCGAGGATGGAGAGCCCAGCATCTTCAGACAGAGGGTTGTTTTTTTTTTTTCCGCTTGTTTGTTTGTTTTTATTGAGCTATAGTTAATTTACAGTGTTGTGTTAGTTTCAAGTGTACTGCAAAGTGACTCAGTTATACATATATATATAGTTATACATATATATATATATATTCTTTTTCAGATTATTTTCCATTATAGGTTATTACAAGATACTGAGTATAGTTCCCTGTGCTATACAGTAGGTCCTTGTTGTTTACCTATTTTATATATAGTAGTGTGTATATGTTGATCCCAAACTCCTAATTTATCTCCCCCCCCCGCCCTCCCCCCCACCACAGCTATCGCCTTTGGTAACCATAAGTTTGTTTTCTATGTCTGTCACAGACAGTTTTCAGAGGTGTAAGAGAGCTTAAAGGATTTTTGCATATTTGCTTGTATTTTGGTTTTATTGAGGACCCTGAGCCCCAGAGAGAGCGAAGTCTGCTCAGGGTCACAGACTAATTAGGGATTGATTCCCACTCCACCATCCAGCACAGGAAGGCACTTACTTCTCCCAAAACTCTAGCGGTCCAGCCTCTGTGGTTGGAACAGGAACAGGAGACTCACTCCCCAACTGTTCTGCCTGGCTTAGGTCCTTCATAAGCCCTCAACTCTCCTAGTTCGAGGGTCCCACTCCACATCATTTTAAACATCTTAAAATGTACATTCATCTCACATCAAATATCATTTTTATTTAAAAAGTTTTTCATGGTTCTTTTATAATTTTTGCTTTTGAAAGTAATTACCTATAAGTAACTTGTTTGATTTTCTACAATGTTCTCAACAATCCTCATACAGACCCAGGAAAATCTAACCCTAGATAGTTTTCAAATGCAATGAAATTTTTATGAATACTAAATTTCATGATTAGTAAGATCAATATCATGTTTCCTCTTATACAGATTTAATTCAATCAATATAGATATTAAAGGTAATACAAGGGCTTCCCTGGTGGCGCAGTGGTTGAGAATCTGCCTGCTAATGCAGGGGACACGGGTTCGAGCCCTGGTCTGGGAGGATCCCACATGCCGCGGAGCAACTGGGCCCGTGAGCCACAGTTGCTGAGCCTGCGCGTCTGGAGCCTGTGCTCCGCAACGGGAGAGGCCGTGATAGTGAGAGGCCCGCGCACCGCGATGAAGAGTGGCCCCCGCTTGCCACAACTAGAGAAAGCCCTCGCACAGAAACGAAGACCCAACACAGCCAAAAGTAAATAAATAAATTAAAAAATAATAATAATAATAATTAAAAAAAAAAAAAGATAATACAAGTATTGATTACCCCCATTTACAGAATACAGAAGGGCCACTTTCCCAAGGATACCCAACTGGGAATGAAAGAAGTCAAGAAGACTTCAACCCAGGTCTTCAGACTCTAAGAACAGCCCCCTTTCTGTTGAGCCCAGCAGAGCTACCATTCAAAAGACTCACAGCCTTTCAAAGAATGAGGATATACAAAAAGACGCAGAAGTCAGCCTGAAAGCACTCTCACTGGTCAAATCTGGGGCAATTTATGTATCAAAATAAATAATGATAGTAATATATTATAATCATTAAGATAAAAATCTGTAAATCCATACTGATAGAACTACAGAAAGAGAGGAGAAAAAAACTTTTTCTTACAGTAAAACACCAACTAATAAATGGAGAAATGATGGAATTAGAAAATTTGTCATTTAACAACCATCATGGTAATAATTAAATCATCTAAGAAACATTAGTAGTTGTTAAAACTAGTAGGTGAAAGTTTAAGAAATGGGAGATTTGCATAGTTTCAGAGTATTTCCACACAAAATTCTTATTAATTACAATGAGAAAAAGAGCAATTTTACAATGATCTCAGGAGGAAATATCAGATGGCAAACGCAAATTGAGGGACATTCCACAAAATAATCAGAATGTGATATTCAATAGTATCAAAGTTATAAAATCAAGGAAAGATTGAGGAAGTATTCTAAGTGAAGGAACTGAAGAGATATGACAACTAAATGCAGCAGGTAAGCTTGAACTGGATCCGTCTGCTATAACAAACATTCTTTGATTGTCAAAACTTGAATGGCATCTGAGGATTAGATGGTAGTAATGTGTCAATGTTAACTTCCTTATTTTAATGATTGCATTATAATTATGTAAGGGAATTTGTAAAAATTACACACTAAAGTATTCAAGCTCAGAAAAAAAGGTGGGGTTTTTTTGCAATTTTTGTGTAAGTATGAAATTATTCTAAAATTAAAAATTTAAAGAAGAAATTCAGGCACAAACAAGTCAAAGTAGAGAATATTAAACATATTTTTGTCACTTCTTTCAGGAAATAAGCTCCCTCCCTCAAGGACAGGGTAGTAACCTGTCCTTTCTTCACCAGGCAGCCTGGTGCAGGGCTAGAAAGGCTTACATGCAATGTCTATAAACCAGTCCTATCTCCTCACTCTTTTTAAAAAAATTTTATTGAAGTATAGTTGATTTACAATGTTGTGTTAATTTGTGCTCTACAGCAAAGCGATTCAGATATATATATATATATATATATATATATATATATATATATATATATATATATATCCTTTTTCATATTCTTTTCCATTGTGGCTTATCACAGGATATTGAATATAGTTGCCTGTGCTACACTGTAGGACCTTGTTGTTTATCCATCCTATATATACTAGTTTGCATCTGCTAATCCCAAACTCCCAAACCTTCCCTCCCCTCGCTAGCTTAAATTCATGATGCCTGGTAGTCATTTACAGTCAACTTTTAGTTAGAAAGCATTCTTTCATTTTACTTTTAAATTGGACCCATTCAATAAAAAAAAAAATGTTCTGAAAAACAAAACACTTAAGGGTATTGAGATGGTTCCCATCTAAAAGAACACTTTAAGGTTTTGGGGGTTTTTTAAGTCTAATTTTGTACTGTGAATACTGGTTTTCTTCAAAAGGAAGACCACCAGAAATGAATGTGCTCTCATCAGAGTGTAAGATGATTAAAATCCACACCAGCTCACCACCACACAGAACAATACCTTCCTGTGTTGGATTCTTCTGTGCTCTCTACTGCCTTCCCACTAAATGATGAATTTCCAATGAAATATCATACAGTGTATGTCTCTTCTTGTCTAATGATGACTGGCTTGCCCTCCCTCCCTCCTCTCCTCCCTCCCTCCCTTCTTCCCTTCCTTCCTTCCTTCATTGTCTTAATGCACTTCAGCATTGTCTGGGTTGATCAGTAAGTCTATTTTCCTTGCAGACTTTAGGAAATCTACAACACCTAGCGAACCTATCATTTAGCTTAATATAACCTGGGGAAGGCAGAAGAGAAAGAAAATTAAGGCTGGAAATGAGAGGAGACATGCAGTCAGCACATAACCATTTCCTTTGTGAAGAGAGAATGAAGTCTGCCGACATCCAGAGTTCTGTATGTGTGCTGGGGCAAACTCCATCTTAGCTGTTTCTACTCTTCTTTTTCAAAGAAGTGACATGCCTGGGGAATGTTTGGAGTATTTCTACAGCATTCCATAGGAAGCTGCACTGACTCTCCATTCTCTCCAAGTGGAACAGGATGCCCCCAAGTCACAATCCTGCTCTGTTCCAAAATTTTTTTTTAATTATTATTTAGAACGTGGAAATCATGTTACAAATGATAGTTTGATTTCTAGATTAGCCACAAAGCTCCCCATAATTAGTGTATAAAGTAACCAACACCTGCACACACACACACACAACCCCAAACTTCATCATTCGAACTGCTAAGATGACATCTTCAGGTAATGGCTGTGAGTCACGTGTTCAAAGTTCAGACACTACCTTGATGTAAGTGATCCATGTTGACAAACTGCTCTTTCACTTAGAATTCTGATGTGAACAAGAACATAGTGGGGGGTCCATGCTAGGCCACCCTCTCACTCACCCCCACAGGTATAGATCCCAAGAGCTACATTGAGTTTTATACTCTGATCACAGTCTTGTTGTAATTTTTATTCCACCCCTGATGGGTAACGTTCCTTCTTCTCTCTCTTTCTTTCTCTCTCTTTCTCTCTCCCTCCCTCCCCCTATCTGGCATAATCTATTTTGCTAAGCCCTGAAAATATGATATTTGGGGAGAAAATGAGGTCTGAAAGGAAATTTAGGAAAGCACATATCATTTATCATTTTATCACTGAATATGTATTTCATTTAAGATGGGCATCTATGGATACTTGGCAGAATTCTCTTGTTTAACACATCTTTTGAATATTCTATTTACCATGATAATGAGGAAAAGGAACAGGAAGAGGAGAAGGAAGACCCAAATAACTATTGGTATCACCTTATTTTGTGACCGCACTTGGCTATAAATTTATTAGATGTGACATGATTTAAGTTTCAAAAAATGATAAGACGATCATCAGGATGATTTCACTGAAAGTACCAATGGCCCTGAAATTCTTATTCTGTGACAAAAAATGAGGGCAAGTCTGTCTGGTATTCTCTCTACGTGTTCTTCCTCAAGACAAAGTTTCTAAAATAATCTCAGACACCGTGTAACATTTGCCAGACAGCTGTTCTAGAGAATGCCAAGAAGATAATCCTTGGGTTTATCATAGTCTTTTGTGTTTTTTCTCCCTTCAGTGAATTCTGGGTCCAGGCCAGTTTATTGACGCATGTTCTGAATGTTCAAAAAGTCCCTCTAAGGAGACTTGATGGTCCTTGAGGTCTTTTACGCCTAGTCTACTGACCTAGTAGAGAAGGTAGTTTGTTGACCTCTTGGCAAAGGGATTGACCTTAACTCTGTTTCTAGAGGGCAAATGTCTATGAAGATGAAGCTTCCACTGAAGATGTATCTGGTCTACATGCTCTCTGTTCATCCCTGAGACAGCTCCCCTCCAGCATGGTTAAAACCCTGGGACAGGGAATTACAGACTCGATCTTAGAACTGGAAGGAAATTCTAAAGGTCACTTGGCCCAGCATTCTCCTTTCTGAACTGTTGGTTACCCCCACTGTCTAATAGAAGTAAGGTTTCTAGAAAATGAAATTTAAAAAAATTTTTAATTTAATTTTTATCTTATATTGGAGTATAGTTGATTCACCATGTTGTGTTAATTTCAGGTGTATAGCAAAGTGATTCAGTCTTACATGTACATATCTCCATTCTTTTTTAGATTCTTTTCCCATATAGGCCATTACAGAATATTGAGTAGAGTTCCCTGTGGAAAATGAAATTCTTTTTACTGATAAACATGTTCAGAATCTCATGGATATTTTCATATGCATGACTTCATCTTTCAGTCAAATGAGTTTATGGAAAGAATTTTAGACAGGGGAGGAAAGGATTTTGTGTGTTTACATAGACCTAGATATGAAAACTTGAGGTCAGCCCTTCTCTCAAATCTTCAAAATGCCAGTGTTCTCTGATGCTGCTGTTTCTTAAATTATCATCATCTGTCAGACAACAAAAAGGACAATTATTAGAAGAGGAAACAGGGGCGTACAGTATGGACAGGGGACTGAGAAACATGCTGAACTCAGGCAGAGGCAACACGAGGGAGGAACGTTCACCACTCTCTTTGAGGTCCTGACAGATCGTTGCAGGAAGTCACTTTTAAAAAAAAAATGAGGGACTTCCCTGGTGACGCAGTGGTTCAGAATCCACCTGCCAATGCAGGGGACACGGGTTCGAGCCCTGGTCCGGGAAGATCCCACATGCTGTGGAGCAACTAAGCCCGTGTGCCCCAACTACTGAGCCTGTGCACCACAACTACTGAGCCCGCGTGCCACAACTACTGAAGCCCATGTGCCTAGAGCCCGTGCTTTGCAACAAGAGAAGCCACCGCAATGAGAAGCCCGCGCACTGCAACAAAAAGTAGCCCCCACTCTCTGCAACTAGAGAAAGCCCGCGTGCAGCAACAGATACCCAATGCAGCCAAAAATAAATTAATTAATTACTTAATTTTAAAAAATGAAATCTTGCCATTTGGGGCAACGTGGATGGATCTAGAGGGTATTATACTCGGTGAATTAAGTCAGAGGAAGACAAAGACCTTGTGATCTACTTAAATGTGGAATCTAAAAAACAAGCAAAACAAAATGAAAACAGACTCATAGATCAGAGAACAAATGAGTGGTTACCGGAGGGGAGAGGGGTGGGGCTTGGGCCAAATAGGTAAAGGGGATAAAGAGGGAAAAATCTCCAGTTATAAAATAAATAAGCCACGGGGATGTCATGTACAGCCTGAGGAATATGGTCAGTAACATTGTAACAACTTTGCATGGGGACAGATGGTTGCTAGACTTATCGTGGTGATCATTTCATGATGGATGCAAATGTCAGATCGCTATGTACTATACCTGAAACTAACAAAATATTGTATGTCAACTATATTTCAATAAAAAAGAGTTAATATAAAAATATACTTTATTGAACCCAATATATTCAATAAATCATCATTTTAATAAGTAATCAATATTTTTAAATTGTTCATGAGATATTTTACGTTCCTATTTTGTGTTAAGTCTTCAGGCTCTGTTAACTGTTTTGCACTTACAACGCATGTCCATATGGACCACTCACATTTCTAGCGCTCAATGCACACCCGTGGCCAGTGGATGCCATACTAGACAGTACAGATCATACAGTGGTCAGGTCCATAGTGGTGCAGGAAACTGACCTGTCTTATGCTCCAAACAGAAGTCTGAGGGTTTAATGAATGAGCATAATGGGCCGCAAAATAAGGAGATTTTCATGAGGCCTTCAAGAGTAGTCAGTGTCTTCTGGAATTCCTAGAGTTGCCTTAAGGACCTGTGAGCAAGGTCCTGTCAGACGGTGCTTTTCCAAACTCAAGACTTCATGGGTTAACCAAGGGCATGACTGAAATGCAGAGCAGCCCAAGAGGGACACTGGCCTTCCTCATGCCACTCAGCTCTGACTTGGTAAATAGGGCAAAGATGGGAACTCAGCTCAGCCTTCTATTCTGCCAGCAACTAGCTAGAATTGTGGCCAGATCATCTAAGCCCATGCCCAACAGGAATCAAATAGGCCTAATAAGAAATGTTATATTACCTGCCCTTGGAGGGTTTTTCCTTCAGACTAGCAGGGATATTATGATTATGTAATATAAGGAAATATTGGTTGAGACAGAAAAATGGGGAAGCAATGAATGTTTGGTGAAAAATTCTGGAAGTCAAATGGCCTTGGAGGATTACTGACTTAGAAAACTGTATGGGAAGTGAAGCATTCCAACTCCCCAAAGGGTTTTAAAGGTTTAATCATGCCCAGGGATAAAGCAAGTGGCCTAAAGGCTGCTTTCCCACTGTAATAACACAGGCTCTCTCCTGTGAGAGATGTCATTTGAGTGTGTTGTTAGAAAGAATTCCATGGTTATCTACAAAGCTAAGGCTTGCCCTACCAGCACATTCCTTATGTTCCTAATAGTGACATCTGTTTACATATGACATCCGTAATGTATCTGAAGTCATTGGACCCTAACAACGTCCCTGTGAGGTGGGACAGAACACTGAGGTTCCCAGAGTTGGCAAAGTTAGTGGGTTGTAGTGGATTTTAAAACCAATCTTCTGACTTCAAATCTACATAACTAGTACACAGGGTCACTGACATGTAATGTGTGCTTGGCGTGTAGTCAATAAACACTTAATAAAAGTTGGTTGATTGAATGAATAGATGAATGAAAGAATGAATGAAAAATAAGAAACTGAGTGTCTTGAAATTCGTCCGAAGACACCATTTCCAAATTTAAGTATGAGCTCACACATCCTCAGGAAATGTCCTCAGGAAAGTGTTTTGCTCGATTAATATTTTTTAGGACCAGCAAAAAATATCTTTTAGTCTAGATTTAGTCTAGATTTTCATATCAAATCATTATATAGAAGTAGTTTGAGAACACTGATCTCTGTTGCTCCATGCCTTGTGCAGACGTCTCAGCAGTGAGCTGAACATTAGGCAAAGTAGCCTTCACTGGGAAATGTGTTGTCCACAGATGACCTTGATCAGCTGCAGAGACAGAGCCAGCTGGGTGGAGAAGGTGCTGGTCAAGTCAGCCTCTGCCAATGCCTGTACTTCCCTCGCTTACCTGGAGGTGGAAGTTTCCAGGGAAGAAGATGCTAGAAAGGGGGCCAAAGGAACTCAATAGACATACTGGGTAGAAGGAACAAACCAGTTAAGAGAGAAAATTGTCTGCCTATAGACTATTTTGTCCTTCAAATTCAAATTCACTTTCTCTATTTCTGGGGGGAAATGATATTTCTTTATCTCAAAGGATCTCAGACTCCAGATATTCCAGCTGGAATAAATTGAGAGATAATAGTAACAATAATAACTAACATCTGCATATCCCAGGTGTGATCCAAACGCTTTACCTGTATTAACTCATTTAATCCTCTGCAGTAATCCCATAGTGTATAATCCTGGGTACCACTGTTGACATTGTCTTTGAGAACTCCAAGAGAATGGCACCCACTGAAGTTCTGCAACCCTGCAGCCTTGCCCGTGTTACAGTGGAAGAGGCATCACATATCCAGCACTTGCATTTTACTGATGGAGAAACTAATATTCAGTAACTCACCACACAGCAGGTAATTGACAGAGCTGATTCCAGAATCTTGACTCACTGGTTTTGAAGCTGGTGCCTGTGCAATCCGACATGTACTCCATTTTGGAAGCTGTGAGTGACTTCAGTATCCCTCCCTTTAAAGAGCTCATGACTAATAGCGGAGGTACAGGTCACATAAGTATGTAAAAACCAGCACATCTTCACATTCAGGTTCTGGTTAATCGTTCCATCATTTTCTGGTTGTATATGATTTCTTTTTCCTCAGGTCCCCAAGTCACCAATTGGTCTCCACATTCTTACATCTCAACAGAGCATAGTAGTTGCAGCCATGTGCTCTGAAGTCAGACCACTGTATGACCTTGGGCAAGCTTCTGTGCCTCAGTTCCCCTCTCCAGAATGTGGAGAAAATAACAGAACTTATTCCTAGGGTTGTTATGAGAATTAAATGAGTTAATTTTCTAAAGCAACGAACATAGTTCATGGCATGTAGTAAGCATAGTATGTGTTTCATA
This sequence comes from Mesoplodon mirus, assembly GCF_964341445.2. Lineage (NCBI taxonomy): Eukaryota > Metazoa > Chordata > Mammalia > Artiodactyla > Ziphiidae > Mesoplodon > Mesoplodon mirus. Next base: position 37,691,516 of record NC_138982.1, on the reverse strand, counting down.
AAATGCTAGATTATTAAACAGCCTTCTAGCTTCATTTTTTTCCTACAATATCAAAATACTCTTGCTAAAACCCAAGTCTGCTTACCATCCTCCGGGCTCCACGTTATCTAGTAGCTCTCAAGAGTTTGCACAAGAATCCCCTAGGGTGCTTGCAGAAAAAGGCAAACTTCTGAGCCACTCCCGGGATTCTAGTTTAGAAAGTCTGGGTGGAGCTCAGGAATCTTCATTTTCACCACATACCCACAAGGGATTCTGATGTAGGTGGTCTGACAGCACAGTTGGAGAGGGAAAACCTCCCAAATACAGTCCACTTTTAGCAGGGCTCTCAGTGACCCTGGTCATCTGGCCCTTGTCCACCATTCCAGCCTCACTGCTCAAAACCCTGCCCCTAATCCTGCCAGACAGACCTGTGTCAGGAAAAATGAAAAGCCATGTTAAAGTCAAGCCCAATTGCATTTCTCCATATGACTGCTGTGTTATATGAGATTAGGAAAAAAATAGCTGAGTTGACACCCAGCAAAGTCTCTGTGGGCCATGCCGAAGGGTCACCATGGGAACCATGTCTCTGTGACTTAGTCCAGAGTGAGCATAAAAGCTGAGAGGGACAAAACATATGGTGTTTCTGAGTTCCTGTTCTCTTTCTCAACCTCCCTTAGAGACCAGGCCCCTTGTTTTCTTCTCTTAAAGTAACTCAAGGGATTGTCAGTTCTAAATTTGGGAAAAGGAAGGTGAGAAGGGGCAGAATGGAGACAAAAGCAGGCCTGAAGCCAAGGGACAACTCGTGGAGATAAATGGCATGTTGAGGTCTAGGAATGCCCTGCTCCAGACTGGGAACTCATCCAAAGAAAAAACTATTTTTTTCCTTCATAGCAAAGCTGCTTAACCGACTTGATGTTCAACTCCCTAAAAACTAAGTCTTGACAGACTAGTCCAAGAACTTGATAATATCTGTTTTGCCCAGTTATATAATCCAAGCACTTTTAAAAGGTGTTTAGATGGAAAACAAAAGTCCCTGAGCTTCCTTCTTAATGAATTACAGGTCAAACCCATTAGTTTTTTTGTATTTAAAGTTGACTTCATCAACCATCAGAAAAGCAAACTCCCTGCTCTGCCTGGACTGGGTTGAATAGTGTCCCCCAAAATGCATGTCTATGTGAAATCTGTGAAGTGATCTTATTTGGAAATAGGGTCTTTGCAGATCTAATTAAAATGGAAGTGAAGATGAGGTCATATTGGTTTTCTGTCTTCCTCCACTTGGGTTGCTATAACAAAAATACCACAGGCTGGGTGGCTTATAAGCAATAAAAATTTGTTTCTCACAGGTCTGGAGGCTAGAAGTCCAAGATTGGGTGCCAGCATGGTTGGGCTCTGATGAAGGCCCTCTTCCCAGTTTCAGACTGCCAACTTCTCACTGTGTCCTCGTGTGGTAGAAGGGGCTAGGATGCTCTCTGCAGCCTCTTGTATAAGGGCACTAATCTCATTCATGAGGGCTCCACCCTCATGACCTAAGCACCTCCCAAAGGCTCCTAGCTATTAATACCATCACATTAGGGAGTAGGATTTCAACATGTGAATTTGAGGGAACACAAACATTCAGAACATAGCAGATGAGGTCATACTGGATTAGAAAGGGAACTAAATCCAGTCACTGATGCCCTTTAAGAAGAGAAGACACACAAAGAAGAAAACACCATGTGAAGGCAGACACACAGGGAAGAAAACCATGTGACAAAAGAGGCAGAGATTGGAGTGATGTTGGAACAGGCCAAGGAATGGCAAGGATTGCTGGCTACCACCAGAAGCTGGAAGAAGCAAAGAAGGATTCTCCCCTAGAGCCTTTGGAGGAGCATGGCCCTGCTGACACCTTGAGTTCAGACTTCTGACCTCCAGAACTGTAAGACAATAAATTTCTGTTGTGTTAAGCCACCCAGTTTATGGTGTAGAGTTATGGCAGCCTTGGGACTCTGCCCAACAGGTCCCATTCTTGATGATAGAAAATTCATACTCTGCTGGCTTTCAGATTCATCATTGGACAATCATCAGGTCAGTTGAGCATGAAAACATCACTAGACTAAGCTCAGATCACAGAAAACAGTAAAAAGCAGCTTTTTTATTTTTTAAAATAAATAAATTTATTTATTTTTTTTTTTGGCTGCGTTGGGTCTTCATTGCTGCACGTGGGCTTTCTCTAATTGCAGTGAGCTGGGGCTACTGTTCGTTGGGGTGTGCGGGCTTCTCATTGTGGTGGCTTCTCTTGTGGCAGAGCATGGGCTCTAAGCGCGTGGGCCTCAGTAGCTGTGGCCCACAGGCTTTGTTGCCCTGTGGCATATGGGACCTTCCTGGACCAGGACTCGAACCCCTGTCCCCTGCATTGGCAGGTGGATTCTTAACCACTGCACCACCACAGAAGTCCCAAAGCAGCTTTATTTTTGAATCAGGAAATTTCCTTAAGCAAAGCCAGTGTGGGGTGGAGTTAGAGTTCCCTGCTGGACTCAAGTCCTTTGATAACAGCATTCCAGTTTCCTTTAGAGTCTGTCCTCTGCCCTCCTTGTATGTAGTTTGCATGCAATCTGTCAAAATGCCTTGACATCCCCTTACAAGGAGCTGCCGTCTCACCCATGCATTACTTCTTGAACCCACTTCTGGGATTTTTGAGCCAAGTACAGTGACGCCAGAAAGAAGAGCTGCACTCCCTTGTCCATCCAGCTGCTGAGCCCCAAGGGACTGTCCACCAGCCTGGACACCAGGAGGTAATCAAGACTGGTTCTACTACCACCAGAAGCAGTTTTTATTGCCTGCAACCCACAACTGTATGGAGACACCTGCCTGTATCTAACTCCTAAACACCCTGGTCCTCTCAGGGAGAGTGAGGACAGAAAGGATTCCTGGGAGGGTCTGATGAAATGTCACAATTGCCCCCCACACATACACACACAACTGCATCTGTTGCCAAAGTACAGCTAAAAATATAGTCATCATGTTTTTCAAAGAGCCTCGTATACAGATCTTTGACATAAATTTATTTCGGAAATCAATACAGTGCTTGCAGAGTTAAAGCTACTGCCGATCTTAATGACTGTATTAGTTTGCAATTTGAAGTACATTTTTCCCTCCTCTTTTCTGTTGTTTTTGATCTTTGATGTTCGTTTCAAATATTTATTATAAAACTCTCCAATCTCAAATGGAAATAGGTGAGATATAAATCATAAATAAATAGACACAGAGGAAGATAAAAATCTCCATGAATCTTATCAAGCAAGATTCATAAGTGATCTAAATTTAGCTTCCAGAAGTGTAGCATTTCTTCCCCAAACATAGTTTAATTGGGAAGAAGACAGATTGCATCACAAAATAAAACATGCCCCACCCTGTCTCCCTGGATGTCACTGACGTTTTCATGTTATCCCCAAACTCAGACACCATTACCTTCGAAGGCCTGCCTTAGATCCTGAAATATATCCTGCCAAGTGTTCAGCAGCATCATGAAATAAAGCAAATTCTGAAACCACCAGTCAGAGGTCCCAGGGGAAAAGGGGACCTCTCACCAGAAACTTGTGAAGAGGACAGGTCACACTGGCCTTGTTTTGTTCTGTTTTCATATTTTTTAACTGAATTGGTGTGCTCACCTGACAGGGCTGGCCCATCCGGAAGGGATTTCACTGGGTGACCATTTGGCTAGAGAAAAGCCATCTTTGTTTTCCAGCCCCCATCCTGTCCCCGGGGCCTGAAAATAACACCAACACCAACTTCTCTCAAATCTGAGGCGCTATTGTGCAAACTTGAATAAGTCAGTTACTCTTTCTTTGCCTTGGGGAGGAGGAAAAAAACAAAACAAAACACAGACGGGACTCTTTGCAAAAACGAGACCAAAGGACTGAAAAGAGTAATATTTTCCACATTCAGATGAAAGATGGTATGTAAATGCAAAATGGGTCGCTGTACTTTATTAAATTTCGATTACACGTGAATTAGTTATAGGGTGACATTTTGACTGTTTCCTCCTTGTAAGTCTCAGAACTCCACCTGTCTGACATTTCCTTCCTCTCCGGGGCCCATGGAGAACAGGTCCCACTTTGTGGGAAGGAGACCACCCTGCAGAATTTCAAGAACACATTCCCGGGAAGGCTGTCGCTGAGGCACACACAGGAAATTTCAAACAGTCTCAGATATCAAGAGGTTCATCGCTCCCCCGGGTAACTGATCATTCAAGAACTAACCATGGAAGAACAGAGAAAGTTCTTCATAAAAAAAAGAGAAAGAATTCCAAATGCTTTCCCCTCCTAATAGCCCTCGGGGACAAAAACTAATTGAGTAACCAAAGAGACACTTCCCTCCTGATCTGAGTGGGCACTCAGAGAAAAATCACAAAGATGAAAAGCATAACACCCATTGTCCAGAAGAAATGCAGGGGGCAGTAAGTGGACTGGGAGAGGGGAAATAGGATACCAAGAACTGAGATTTATGAAAAGAGAAAAGACAAAAGGCAATGACCTTGAACAAACATAACCTTTACAGAGGCAAATGAGAGGCAGGGTGTTTATGAGGTGTCCACGCCCCATCCCCACCCCCTCTTTTTCCTTGGGTCACAGCCAGGCGTTCAAATGGCATCACATATGAGATTCAGCAGACTCTAGCCCCTACCTCACTTTGAGATAACTCGTTCAAGCACAGATTCACTCTAATGCATATTCTTCTGTTTTGGATAAATCCAAGGGGCATTACCTGCCAAGTCCCTGAAGTATCTCGTTATATGTGGTGAGGGGAGGATGAGCCTTGCCCCCTAACCTGGCTCTATGGTATTATGGGGTCATAAAAGAGTGGTGTTAGCACCTAGCCCTGAAGCACAAGCATTAGTGGCCCTGCCATTTGAAGCCTGTGCTTCTCATTTCTCCCTAAAGTATCCCAAATAAGAGAGGAAAATGAAATCATATCCCCAAAGGCTGGCCAGCAAGGGTCCTGTGTATTCTATACAATCCCCTCCAAACTCCTCCCACCTACACTCAAGCCCAAACGCTCCCTAAAGCCCGTGGTTAAGCTTAAAAATTCCTGCAGAATTTGTATCCCACTACTCCATAATATATCTTGTTTTACTATAAAAATATTTCAAATTACAGCAAAGTGAACTTATATCCCATGAGGATATGCCAATTTTATTCTGTCAATTAATGGATTTTGCTGAGTCACCACCCCAACAGGAAACCTGGCACCCCAGTTTGAGGAGCATGATCTTAAACAATCACTTCTCTTGGAGAAGCAAAATCTGGCCAGTCACTCTGGACACACGTTTGGGCAGCTGCCCCATTTCACTTTCAGTTGTCACCAAGAAAAGCTTTTTATAGGTGAGCAGCATTCTTATAACCGGATGCCAAGGGGGACGCTTCTCTAGTGGTGGTGTGCCTGCCTCTCTTTCCTCAAAGCCGTCTCTGGGGAAGCTGTGGAAACATGATCTGTTCATGCTTAATCTCTCAAATCTTAAAACGGCCTGCAAGGCTCTGCATGAACTGCCTCCCCACCCCATCTCTCCAACCTCAGCTCACAGTGCTGTCTTACCCTCAATCACTGCCTTCTAGCTTTGATCCCACTGGGCCTTCATTCTAAAAGTAGCACCTGCCTTGCTGCAAATTCCTTTACTTCAGAAGGAAGGAAATGGTCCCACCCTTGGTCCAAGGCTCTTCTCCAATAGCCTGTCCAGGTCCCCAGCTCATCTAGGACTTGTTCTCTCTGGGATCTTCCTGCCACCAGTCCTTAATCTCCTGGACACTCTACCTGGCCCCCTCAATACCCATTCCACATTTCCTCTGCAACAGTCAGTCCTGTACACCTGGTCCCAACCTAGCTCCAAGATCTAAATCAGGCACGGTAACCCTCTTCCTCTTTCCACAGTTCAGGAGTGGGCACATGACTTCACATCATTCCATGACGAAAGCTGAGGACCTTTGTTTGATGGTTCAAGGGGAAACAATCTTTACTATCTTTCTTTCTCTGCACATGGAAAGAAAGAAGGTATCCTGGGGGCTCTTAGTAGATACTGTATAAGCAGAATAAGAGCTTGTTTTAGGCTGAAGCTGACACACAGAAGGCAAAGAAGAGGGAGCAGTCATGAAGAACCTAGGGTCAAAACAGGAATAAAGACACAGACCTACTAGAGAATGGACTTGAGGATATGCGGAGGGGGAAGGGTAAGCTGTGACAAAGCGAGAGAAAGGCATGGACATATTATACACTACCAAATGTAAGGTAGATAGCTAGTGGGAAGCAGCCGCATAGCACAGGGAGATCTGCTCGGTGCTTTGTGACCACCTGGAGGGGTGGGATAGGGAGGGTGGGAGGGAGGGAGATGCAAGAGGGAAGAGATATGGGAACATATGTATATGTATAACTGATTCACTTTGTTATAAAGCAGAAACTAACCATTGTAAAGCAATTATACTCCAATAAAGATGTAAAAAAAAAAGAGAGAACACTAAATACAGAGACTTATTACAATAAAAAAAAAAAAAGAAGAGGGAGCAAAAGAAACGAGATCTTTGGTTACATCCCTGAGCCACTGAATTAAAACAATGTTGAGGCCTACCCCTAGAATGTTTATTTCAAGAGCCAATACACATCTTCATTATTTAAGGCAGTTTGATTGGAGATTACAATAAATAAGTTTCTTGCCTTGGGAGAGTTGACAGTCTAGTCAAGGAGAGAGAAAATGCATAACATAATGAATATTAACACTGGAGGAAGAACAGGGTACTGAGAGGCATAGAGCTGGGTCACCTACTTCAAGCTTGGAGTCCAAACTTGTAAAAATCGACCAAGATTAGATGGGTGGATAAAATTAGGCAGGCAAGGTGAGGGCAAGAAGGAAAAGAAGAGGGAGGGTATAGAGTTCCACACAGAGACAAGAAAAGGCTTAGAGTGAGAAAGAACATGGTGCTTTCATGAAACCAAAAATGGTCCCAAGATATAGTCCTGTCTTAAAAAACAGTCACTGAGAGCGGGGTTACTTTAGTTTCTACTAGGGATCCTGCCATCCCTTTTAAATTAATTGTAGCCCGATGACCTTGGTGCCTCTTCAGCCCAAAGGCGTCCTTGAACGAGCAGTGCAAGTAGAGGCAACAGGTACTGACCCACCACATCTTTGGGAGCCACTCACACCATCCCTCTGCACATCCCCCCCACCCCCCTCCCCCTCCCCCCACCCCCCCCACACGTACTCCCAGTACTAGCCCTACACCTTCCTCAATTCATCTGACCCCAGTCCTCCTTATCAGCCAGGCTACACATATCAGAATACCAGGTCAGGGGACTCTGGTGGTATCCAGCTATGGTCTGTTCTCATCATTTGCAAATTCACCTATTTATAATCCCAAAGTCAATACTCGGGGCACTTTGGTGGGCATTCATGGATATTTGTAGAGGGATGAAAATTTTGCATTTTTGATGTCCACATTCCCAGCTGATACGCACCCTGTGCCTTCTTGTTTCAGCTCTCATACTGTAATGGGGTGGTATTTAGTGCCACTTTTTTTGCATTTTTGTGTGGTTTTTGTTTTGTTTTTTAGTGATTTCACTGTTTAAAACAATCCCCAAGGATAGCACTGAAGTTCTGTCTAGCGTTCCTTAGTGCAGGAAGGCTGTGATGTGCCTTATGGAGCAAATAATATGCATGTTAGGTAAGTTTCATTCAGCTGTGAGTTGTACTGCTGTTGGCTGCCAGTTCATTGTTATATATATAGTTAATATATATATAATGTAATATATATTGTTAATCAATATATATATAATATATATATTTAAATCAGGTGTCTTTAAACAGAAACACGCAAAAAACAAGATTTGTATTGATCAGTCATCAAAAATGTTGTGACCAGAGGCTCACGGGAAACTAACCCTGAGTTCCTCCTAGGAGCGATGGTTCAGTATTTCCTAATTCAGTAATCACAGCAACTCTATAGAATACACTTACCATGAATTACTAGAATAGACTGTGTCGGCTTATAGATTGCAAGGACTAGAGGCTGTCTCTCTGGCACAAATGTTTGTTCCTATATGAGTTAGTGTAAGTGCACTGCTCTAGCATATGGATACCCAAGTTCAGAACAGTTCAAATGCAACAGATGTTCAGTTCTTATTCACACATCAGTTTTGAGTGGGTGAGTGAGTCAACCCAGTGTGTGACCCTCCTCCACTTGGCTCTGTAGGAATCTCAGATTCTGCAGGGCTAGATGGACACAGACGTTATAATATGTGGTTTTCAAGGTACCTGGGCATTATCCTCATTTGGCCCAAAGGAACATGTGGGAGTGCATCTGAAATATTTTGATGGGCCAGACCAGGAAGTGGCACTCATCACTGCTGCTCACTTTCCATTGGCTAGAACTCAGTCACATGGCCATACTTAGCCACAAGGGAGTCTGGGAAATGTAGTCTGGCTGATGACCAGGAAGAAGAGAACAAGATTTCCTTGACTGCTTGCAGTCCCTGACACGGTTTGTTTGTTTTAAGGACTCATATGAAGTTGGGTTCATACCAAGACCTGTGACTGCCCCAGGAAGATTAATAATTTGCTCCTTCCCCTTCAGTTCTTCTTTAAATATTTGCTCAAAGTTTATTTTGAGGTGAAACCAAGATCTGTGTAGAGACGGGGAGGAAGAGAGCTGCACCTTGACCTGAGGAAATCCTGCCCAAATCCTTGCTTTGGTTCCTGAGCCAACTCCAGGGCTAATGAAGATTCCCAGCCCCTCTCTAGGGCTGCCTGAAAGTGTAGCCTCTTCTTAACCCTCGTTGGAATCGGAGCCCTTGGGTGTAATGCAGCCCAAAGGCTGAGGGAGGGTCCTGAAGCCCTTAATGAGGAGGCACTTCCAGGGCCAGAAATCCCCCAGAGGAACCACACAGGCCCAGCAAGGCCCCGGCCTCAGAGAGGGGGCGGCCACAGAGGATACTGGCACCAGGTAGGGAGGCCGAGTTCTGGCCACTCCCAGGGGCAAGTGGGAGGTCACACCCAGCCAGACAAGGCCTGAGCCAGACCCGACTTTAGCTGACTGAGCCCCTTCCCACACTGTGAGGCCAACTGTCAGGAACCTGATAGGAATGTGATAGTGTGAGAGGGACTTTGGGAGAAGCGTGAGTCATACCACCCTTTAGCCCATGTCCTAGGGAGGAGGAAGGCCCTTTTGTGTTTTGGAAGCATTTGTAAGCGACCAGGAAGCTGCAGACCACCTGCTCTAGCTAAAGTCAAAAGCAACGCAGACAGGTAATGCCTACAAAAAGGCACGCTAGCCTCTGCCCTCCCTCTTTGGTAGCTCTCCTGGGTGTCAAAAGAAAGACTCCCATTCTATAAACCAGCAGAATCATGGGGTCTGGAAACAACCCCTGAAAGAAATTTTTTTTTAAATCCCTGAAAAAAACAATCCCCCTGAAAGAAAAAAGTCATAATAATAATTTTATATTGACTGGCAGGCCCTGTGATACACATTTGACATGTGTTGTTGTACTGAATTCTCACGATGACCTGTGAGGTAGGTATTCTAACCCCTGTCCTACTAATGAGGAAACTAGGGCTCAAAGGAGTGAAGACACTTGCCCGCATTCACACAGCCAGAAAGAGGTGGAGTCAGGCCTTTCTGTCTGACTGCTAAGCCGGTCTTCTTAACCTCTGAGCCCTGAGGCTCTGACGCCGTTGGTCACTTGCAGTGTGGAGGCAGGGGAAGCCTTACCTGCAACCTTCCTGCACCTGCACCTCCCCCTCCTCAACAGCTGAGGCCTGTCTCCCCACCTAGAACCATCCTCACGCTGACCACCTAACAGAACAGCCCCGTCACCGCCATGCATTCACTGGACTCAGCCCTTTCTCTCTGATGGGCTTTCAGGCCTCTCCCTGGCATGAATGCCATCCTGGTGCATCTGTCACTTCCCAGGTGCTCTGCTGGCATTTGCTCACCAGCTGCCTGAGCTCCACTGTTGAAAGGGGGTGTCCCTGGGATGCTCCAGGGAGCCTCAGGTGGCAGAGCTAACCATAGGAATGTTCTCTCCGCCTTGGTCACCTCCCTTCAGTTGGCTCTTGAAGAGACTTGGCACTGTACCCACATCTCAGGACCTATGACTTCCCCTAGCCTCCCCACAGGAGTTCAAAATATAGCGTGATCCATTAGTCAAAGAAGTTCGATATTAGGCCAGTATAGGGCAAGGATCTGGCCCACGCTTTCCCCTGGCTGGCTGCCATCAGTGGCTGCTTGAGCAACACAGAGATGCAGCCTTGATCTCCACCTGTGCAAACAGCACACAGGATGGAGCTGAGCCCTCGACAGGCAGGAAAGAGCTGGGGATTCTCTGGACCCTGCCACTATCACCCTGCTGCTTGACTTTGGACAACACGCCTCCTTTTCCGAACATGATAAACTGGGGTTCCTTCTGTGGATTTCCATGGGCGGCCTGAACTGATGCAGTTGGCAGCGGTTTCTTGGCCCATTCTCTCTGGAGGCAGTCACCACCTCTGGCCTCCTTTCAATCTTTTTTCCTCCTTTTCTTTTAAAATAGATCCCGTGGATTAGTGTGGGATGAAACCAAAGAAGATTTTGTGATGGATCATCGTTTAGGATGTTTCTTCTTTACATTCTTCCTAGGGTTTGGGAGAGGGGCCGGGGCATTGCACAGGCCAAGCCTTTATTGGGGTATTGCTAAGCCATGTCAAATTCTCCCCAACCTTTCTCCCCAACCAGATCTTCTTTCCAAGGCTGTAGAGGAGTTGGCGGAGAAAGGCCAATCGGGTGCCACAGCTGTGTTCCCAGGAGTCTGGGTCGTGCCTGGCTTCCCAGATGCATTGGACTGAGTAACAGTGTGGTTAAGAGAGTTGCCAAAAATCACAGAGCTGGGGAAGGCCCTCCCAGAGGGCAGGGATATTAAGAGCAGGCCAAAGGGCCCAGAGTCAAGTCCCAAGGAGGAAGCTTCTGGGGAGCCACGGAGGGTGCCTGGGGCTGGGGATGGCAAGCTTGCTCTGGGCCCGACTGCTGACAGCTCCCTGGAGAACACGTCACCATGCATCCCAGGGCCTCAGTCTCTTCATCTGGAAAACCAGCAGGTCAGGCCATCTGAGGCAGACAGTTACTAAATTGGGCTGAGCTCCCTTCCAACTTTGGGATTCTTCCACTATTTTACAATCTAGGGGTCCAGAAATGCCCTCTCTGCTTTTGCCCATTTGCTTGGAGTGCCGGGGCCACACCAAACCTCAGGTGTAGCCCTGCAGCTCTCCCTCTGCTCTTGCTCCCGCCAGCCCTTGCCAAGGAAATGGGATTCAGACCGTTCCCATCCACTTACCTTAAAGGCAACCAAACGATGGCCTTGTGAAGAGGATAGATGCCTCCAAAGCCATGTGAGCCTTCTGGGTGGGTGACTTTTATGACTTCTCTGCCTCCTTGGGACTAGAAAGCTGCATTTGACCAACACTCAAGCCTCAAAACTTGCAGTTTGCCTGGAGCAGCCCCAGGCATCTTAACCTTAGAAAACAACCTGCTCAGCCTCCGCCAGACACTTGGAAGGTGAGGGGGGGTGGACACATCACACCTGCTGCCCTGTGACATCCTCATCCCCTCCCCCATCCCCCCACCCCCACCCCCTGGCAGGGAGAGCTGGTCCCAGCCAGTGTCAAAGGGTCAAAACAAAGCTCCTTTTGCATGTGCATTTTCTTCCTCTATGGCTTAGACTGTAAAGTCATCAGGAAGCATGGTCTAGTGCCCCAAGCTCCAGACAGACGGCCTGACCTCTGTCCTGGCTCCCAGGACTGGCCTGAGCCAGACAACGCACCCCCAGGACTGTCTCTTCTGCAAAGCAACTCGGGCCTCTGAAGGCGGCATCACCTCTCAATGCAAAACACAGCCCCTCCCTCCCCCGGCAGCAGCCGGACTTAGGACCAGCCTACCTCTTGGGAGAGGGAATCACTGGGGAAGGCTGTGGAAGAACAGAGCAGAGTAAGAAAGGCTTCACTGTACTGGGGGCGGTGGGGGAGGGGATGAAGACCTCAGGGACCGTCTCTCCCATCTTCACTGTCTTCACTTTTCCACTCTCCCGGCCCTGAGGTCGAGGGTCCCTGCTCTGGGCTCCCCTGCACTTGGGCCGATTTCCTTTGTAGGGGAACAGCCCAAAGTGCAGATAAACAGAGGGGCCCATTGTAGACGGCTGTTGGGCGTCTCTGGGGATCAGTAACACCTTCATCAGAGAGGTGCTTATGTAAGCATTCGCTTCCCTTCCCCGTGCCCACCCCTTAAATAAGCAGGCTACTTCCTCCCCTCCACCCCTCCCCTTGCAGCTGGGTCATTTTGCCTTCCTCAGGCTTGAGCCCGACTTCTCATCCAGTTTCAGACCTCAGCTGCCCTTGGTGCATGCTGTGTCCTGCTCCTTATTTTTTTTCAATTGAAGTATGGTTGATTAACAATGTTGTGTTATTTTCAGGTGTACAGCAAAGTGATTCAGTTATACATATATTCTTTTTCATATTCTTTTCCATTATGGTTTATTACAGCATATTAAATATAGTCCCTGTGCTGTACAGTAAGACCTGTTGTTTACCTGTTTGATATACAGTAGTTTGTATCTGCTAATCCCAAACTCCTAATTTATCCCTCCCTCACCCCTTCCCCCTTTAGTAACCATACGTTTGTTTTCTGTGAGTCTGTTTCTGTTCTGTAAATAAATTCATTTGTATCATATTTGAGACTCCATTTGAGACATATAAGTGATATCATCTAATATGTGTCCTTCTCTGTCTGATTTACTTCACTTAGTCTGATAATCTCTAGGTTGCTGCAAATGGCATTATTGCATTCTTTTTATGGCTCAGTAATATTCCATTGTGTTTATATGTACCACATCTTTTTTATCCATTCATCTGTCGATGGACATTTTGGTTGCTTCCGTGTCTTCCATGTTCTTCTGCTCCTCATGAGTTCTCTTTTTTCACCTGCCTTTAAATGAGCCCCTGACCTGACTGTGAAGGAAAGCTCATGTCCCTGTCTGTGCTGGTGGGACAAGGTTTTTAGGAGCTGAGACACATAAGGCGAGGCCTCAAGGTTGCTGAAGAACGGATCCCTTCAGTGACCCTCTGCCAGGCCTCTGGTGAGAATTTTCATCTGATCCTTAATCCTCCGTCTGCCACAGTGGACAAACACATCCAACCCGGCTACCTGCCGCTCAAAATCCCTGGCCATCCTGCTACCAAACAAGGAAATTTTGTGTGCCCTTCATCACTGACATGAGGTGTGCATTTTCTTGGGGAGAAAAAGTTAGCAGGTGCCGGGGCAGAGGAGTCCACGAATTTGAAGAGGCAGGCCTCCTTGCTCCCAAAAGTAAACCACTAGACACTGTTTCATGGCCCTTAGATAAGATCTACAAGAGAGGTTCTCAACCCTGTCTACAGGTTAGAATCCAGGCCGCCTCCCAGATCCATTAAAAGGAAATCTCGGGCTTCCCTGGTGGCGCAGTGGTTGAGAGTCCGCCTGCCAATGCAGGGGACACGGGTTCGTGCCCTGGTCTGGGAAGATCCCACGTGCCGCGGAGCGGCTAGGCCCGTGAGCCATGGCCACTGAGCCTGCGCGTCCGGAGCCTGTGCTCCGCAATGGGAGAGGCCACAACAGTGAGAGGCCCACGTACCACAAAAAAAAAAAAAAAAAAAAAAAAAAAAAGGAAATCTCTACAGGTGGGATCAGGCATTGGCCAACTTTGAGAGCCACTGATCTAAAGCAATGCCCCAAATGGCAGTTTGGGAAACAGCAGCTCAGACAGGGCAAGTGACCTGCCCAGAGTTAAACAGCCAGTAGGGACAGACCCCTGAACAGAACCTGGGTCTCTTAACTGTAAATTCATCTCTCTTCCTGTCACGGTTTCCCCTCTGGTTGCTTTAGGAGAGAAGGACTTAATTTCGGGTATGTGTTAAAATGATCTGGGGAACTTTTGAAATATACGATGACAGGCTTCATCCTGGAATTCTCATTTAATTACTCTGGAGTATGGCCTAGGTATACTTTTTTTTTTTGAGTGATTCTAATAGATAATCATGACTGGAAGAAGCCCTGCTTTAAAGGTAAAACTCAGAAATCTCAGACAGAAGGGGAGGGAGAGAGAGAAGGGAAAAAATAATGCTACAGAGGTCAGGGAAGGGAAGAATGTTCCTGGAGGTGGCGTCTTTGGGATCTGCCAAAATTCATGATGTTTGAGCTGGATCTGGAAGGAGAAATGGATTTAGATATGTGGAAGTGGTCAAGGGCTTTCCAAGGCAGGGAACAGTATGAGCAGAGTCCCACAGGAAGGGATATGGGAGATGCGAGAGCTGAAAAGTGGACAAACAGGTCAATTGGGACTGGAGTGTGAGAGACCATGAATGCCACACTCGGGAATGTGGACTAAATTGTCCAGGCCACACAGCAGAAGCGCCTGGAGGGCTTGTTAAAGCAGAGTACCCGGCCCCAGCCCCAGAGCTCAGATTCAGTGGGTCTGGGCTGGGGCCTGACAACTTGCATCCCTAACAAGTTCCCAAGTGATGCTGATGCTGCTGGCCCTTGGAAGACACTTTAAGGACCACTTGGCTGGGTCAAGGGAAATCACAGGAGGTTTTGGCTCCTGGAGACTGCATTTGAGAGAGGGAGAGAGAGAAAGGAAGAGACTTACTGTCAGAAAGAGAAAGACAAATACCATATGATATCACTTAAAACATGACACAAATGAACCTATCTACGAAACAGAAACAGACTCACTGACATAGAGAACAGAACTGTGGTTGCCAAGGGGGAGGGGGGTAAGGGAGGGATGGCTTGGGAGTTTGGGATTAGCAGATACGAACCATTATACATAGGATGGATAAACAACAAGGTCCTACTGTGTAGCACAGGGAACTATATTCAATATCCTGTGATAAGTCATAATGGAAGAGAATATGAAAAAGAATGTATATATATGGATAACTGAATTACTTTGTTGTTCAGCAGAAAGGAACACAACATTGTAAATCAACTCTACTTGAATAAAATAAATTTTAAAAAAGAAAGGAAGAGACTTACTAAGATAGGAACATGATCTGATGCAGAAAGAGAAAACAGGAAGTCCAGAGCAGGGGCTTCTGGTAGAAGTAGCAAGGGGGGACCTGAGGAGGGCCTGGGCGGGCAGCTGGGGAGGAAGGGCATCTAGAGGATGTTAGTGGGGGAAGGTACAGAATGTGATGGCCAACTGCATTTGGAGGGAAATCGAGGCAGAGTCCAGGGTGAGTGAACTGGGGAGACCAATCAGCCACGACGACAATGGGACAATTCTCTGAGCTGAGGAGGCAGGAGGAGGAGCAGGCATGGGGCAGCACCCGGGGCTCGGCTGGAATACAAACACTGAACCCTTGCCTCAAGCTCCCAGAGAGCCCATGACCTCTGACTTAGGCCCGGGGCGCGCCAAAGTGAAGAAGGCTTGGCCCTGCTCCCCTAAACGTCACTGCTTCTACCTTAAAACTCCTACCCTCTTGGAGGGCGGAGGTGGGCTGAGCCAGTGTGATCCTCACCCACACCACAGAGCTTCGGGCCTGGAGGGAGGGGGAGACAAGGGTGTGTCTCTTTCAGGTCAAATCAGGGAGGCAACTTTAGCAAGCGTGGGCGTGTTACTCATGCTAAAACTCATTTTGCTCTAAACCCTTACTGTTCATCTGCCTACATGTTTACAGAATGTGCTTGTTCCCTAAAGCAGTGATTCTCAGTCTTGGCCACATGTTAGAATCATCTGGGGAAATTTTAAAATGCCGTGTACCTGGTCTGCATCCCACGCCAATCAGAACAGAAAGTCTGGAGTGAGACCCAGGCACCAGTATATTTTCAAGCTCCCTGAGTCATTCAAAAGTGCAACCAGGATTGAGAACTGTGCCCTGTAGGGTGTGTGTAGGTAGCCTTCAAATAGCGTATTTATGAAAATGCCACTTCCTCCCTAAGGAAATGGTTTGAATGTGTCTAGCATCACCCCACCATCCCCCCACTCCCTCTTCCCACCCATGGGTAGGGTCAAGGGAGGTCAGCTTTCTGACCCACAGGCCTGCCCCGCAGTTTGGGGCTGGGGCTGGGGACCACGGCTGTGGTGGGTGGAGCTGGAGGCTGGGCCCTGGGAGGGAGGGGCTGGACCGCCCAAAGTCCAAGGAGGCCTGTACCCCAGGACGCCGCCCCGAAGGCAGGTGGACGGGTGTGGGGGGGGGTGGGTTCAGAGCCAAACCCACAGGGAGGTTCTGAGGACCTGAGAAACCTTGTGGGAGGAGGGAGCCGTGGGTGTGGGCGACGGGAGGGGTTCCGCATGGATGTTGGCCAGAGCTGCTCTTCAGGTCCAGGTGAGTGTGGGGAAGCCAGGAGAGGGCAGAGTGTGACAGGGGCCTGGGTCCTGGTCCTCCTCCCTGACTCAGAGTCCCAGATGCACAGAAGATGAGGAGACTCTCCGGGGAAGGATGAGCTTTAGGGCCACTGGGATTTGGGGGTCCTGAAGCTGGTACAGTTTGGGGGGGTCATCTTTAAGAAAAAGAATCTGAAGTGCCAAGAATAACGTGGAGCACAGGGCCTTGGAAGGCGGCTGGGCAATGCGGGGCCCTGTCATGAGCTTTATGACCTCCCAGTAAATCCGCTCTAACAGGCTAGCTTTTTTTTTTTTTTTTTTGCGGTACGCGGGCCTCTCACCGCTGTGGCCTCTCCCATTGCGGAGCACAGGCTCTGGACGCGCAGGCTCAGCAGCCATGGCTCACGGGCCCAGCCGCTCCGCGGCATGTGGGATCTTCCCGGACTGGGGCACGAACCCGTGTCCCCTGCATCAGGCAGGCGGACTCTCAACCACTGCGCCACCAGGGAAGCCCCAGGCTAACGTTTTGTGATGGGACATTAACTGTTTCCTTTCCAAAGCTTGTCATACTCTCCAGGGTGGTACTGGTGTGGTCCTGAAGGCACTGTGGTCTTTGGGACACCTGTCAGACCAGGAAGGCCAGTCATCCATTCCATTTCTGGGGAAACAAAGCTGAGGAGAGGTGTCTGTGGTCAGTCACTCAACACATCAGTGACTATGCCACCAACAAAGCCCTCAGTGCCAGCCCTGCACGCCAATCACTCCCTCCGCAGACGGTATGAGAACTTCCCTTGTGTCACGGCCATGCTGGGCATGACAAGCACCACAGTAACTCAGACGTGACCCCAGCTCTCAAAGATGAGACCCTGCCCTCAAGGAGCTCTAAGTGTGGTGAGGAGGCCAACTCAGGCTGGCAGTTACAGCCAGAGGAGCACAGGAAAGACGCGTGCAGGGGCCTGTGAGCACAGGAGAGCGGGTGAGAGGCACTCACCTTGGGCAGTTCAGGAAGGCTTCCCGGAGGGGGCAACAGGAGAAGGAACCTGAGAGAACCAGCCCAGCAGAGGAAACTCACCAGCCAAGGAAAGTTTTCCTGCACTGCGAACAGCCACAACAATATCTATTAAGCACCCACTATGTACCGAGCCTTGGGCTAATCCTTATATGTCTATGAAAATGAGTCTGCACAACATCCTCACAAGATGGGTCCTATTATTATCCCTATTTTACAGATAAGGAAACTGAGGTACAGTGCCACTGAAGCACTTGTTCTCAATCTCACAGCTATTTAAGTGGTGGGCCTGAATATGAAACCCAGGAAGTTTGGCTCCAGGGCCCACGTAGGCACAAAACTATGAGGGGACAGCTTGGAGTATTTGGGAAACTGAAAGAAATTCAGCATGTCACACACAGGAAGCTCAAGGGAGGCCAGCAAGGAAGGGGGCTGGGGAGGCCAAAAGGGCAGGATGGATCCTGAAAGGCCTGGAAGAACAGGTGAAGGAGTTTGGGTTGGTCCTTCAAGCAAGGGCATAGCATGGTCAGATCTCGGCTTTAGAAAGGTTACTCTGCATAAAAGATGATTATAGAAGATGGATTGGAGGCCATCCGATGGAAGGAAGACCTCTAAGGATGCTATGGCAGAGTCTTGGCAAGTGCTGATGCAGCACAAAGGAGGCCAAGGGACCAGCTCAAAGCTCCTCTGGCTCCAAAGACCAGCTTTACCAGCCTGAGTGAGGTGGGAGGGGGTGGGAGGAGGGAGGAGCAGCTTTATGCCACAGAAAGTGCTCTGGACTTGGAGCCAAGAGACACGAGTTCAATGACCACATTCCCACTGGCCACCTTCACGGATATGGTCAAATCCCTTGACCTCTCTGAGTCACAGTTTCCTCATCTGGAAAGTGGGCATAATAATTCTCTCTCTGACTCAATTTTTTGTGAAATTCAAACAACATTATGTATGTGGAAAATGACCCACAAGTATTATTGGTAATCTAATGCAAGCTTTAAAATGTCTGCACAATTAAGTGACAGCCCAGAGACCAAACGCTTCATCTCCTCCGGCTGAAGTGGTTTCCTTTGCCTGGCAACAGGTCTCACAGCTCATGCATGTTCCCACCTCCACAGGACCCACCAACCGTCCTCCTCCTTCAAAGCACGGCCCAGATGGCACCTCCTCCATGAAGCCTTCCTCAGATCCCCAGGTGGAAATAACCACTTCTTCCCCAGAAGGAGCACTACTTACTGGCTCTTCTAGAGTCTCACCTGTGTCTTTGACTTAGCTACAGTTGGTGATGTATTCTGCTGCCCCCAGCCCCGTGCCTGTTGGCCGGTGCCTTTCTTATTCCTCTTTGCCACACAAAGGACACACTCTGTGCATTTTTGTTGAATGATTAAAATACCGAGTGAGGGCTTCCCTGGTGACGCGGTGGTTGGGAGTCCACCTGCCGATGCAGGGGACGCAGGTTCCTGCCCCGGTCCCGGGGGATCCCGCATGCCGCGGAGCGGCTGGGCCCGTGAGCCATGGCCACTGAGCCTGTGCGTCCGGAGCCTGTGCTCTGCAATGGGAGAGGCCACAACAGTGAGAGGCCCGTGTACCGCAAAAAAAAAATAAAAAAATACAGAGTGAGTGAATGACTGGGTTGTGGTTCCACAGAGAAATCTGGGAAGACAGCAGCCTTGATCCAGTGAAAAGGGCAAGAGGATTCTACATGATGGCACGAGGGTCAGAGGCCTGGAAAGCTACCAGTGACCTTTCAAATTCCCCAAAGACAGACGTGGAAATAATAACAGTGAGAATAACTGTATTTGCTCACCGTTATTGAGTACTTAGTCTATGATTTGCTAAGTGTTTCACTGAACTGTCTCATTTAATCTTCACAAAAACCTGTAAGGGGGTAACTTTTATCCAACACCTCGCCCAGTGCCTAGGACAGAGACGGTGCTCAGTTAATTTACAAAAAGAAATGATTGATGAGGAAACCAGGCCCTGGAAGGTACAGTCACTTGCCTAAGGTCATACAGTTAATAGGCAGCAGAGTTGAGATTCAACTCTTTACTACATACTGCTTCTCATAAAAGAGAAGAGGACAGGTTGTATGCACCGTGAGGGAAAAGCAGGCATGGTGAGGGAAGGCTTCTTCCCTCTGCATTGGTAGAGGGGGCCGGAATCTAAAAATCCAGGAGAGAGCCCTGAATCAGGGGTCCTTCTTGGCCAACCTTCCCCAACCAGAAGAGTCAAGTACAAGTCGCTGGTCCCCGCCTCGGAGGAAGGGAGACGGTTTCAGAGTCCAAGGCCAGCACCTGAGGAGTAATGGAGCTTTATTTGCTTGAGTCTTTTTCCAGACATTTCCTTATCAGCATTTCTTCTGGAAGGATCTAGGCAATCAGCTTCATTACAGGGCTCAGGCTGACAAAAACCCTGTTTATTAAAAAGGGTGGAGTGGACTTGGGGTGTCCTAGGATCTGTTCTCCTCCCCTGCAGCTCAGCTGGTTCAGAGAAGGTGGGACGCAAGACAGAGAGGGTGCAAATGGGCAGGAGAAACCCTGCAGCCTTCACCCGGGAGAGCAGGAGAGAAGCAGACCCTGCCTGACTGATCCCAGACCCCCGCGCTGCCCCTGCTGACATCTGATAAATGCTTCCTGTGAAAATGTTTACCCAGGAGGAAATGGATCCTGCTTCCCCTCCCGACCATGCGGGGGAGGGGAAGAGGGGCTGCAGCGGCCCCATAAATCCCAACAACTGTCCCTGCTCACCACCCCGCCTCCCTGGGGGCCCCAGAGTGGGGGAGAAGAAGGTGCCAGACACAGAAAGATCTGTGACAGGAGGCAAGTACGCAGCCAGGGCGGTCACGACTATAGCAACACATCCATGTGCATTTGTCACTTTTATCTCCTATTTTTTCCTCCATTGCTTTTAAATTAAGTTGCCGTCTATCCTGGTTTTATCCAGGAAGTCTGAGGGGAGCCATCAGGAGCTGGTTCCTTTTCATTTTTCCCTGCTTGGGAAGTGATGTGAGGGTGGAGCTAGCAAACTGTCACAGTGGATCTAAAATCTCAGGAGAAGTGTCCACGGGCCTGGAAAAACAGCTTGCTTCCCCAACAATCAGGGTGTCTAGGTTCCAGTCTCAGGTGTGCTGCTGTCTTCGCTAGAGAGGCGAGTGGACGCTTTGAAAAGAGTGTGATGTCAGGAGCCACAGCAGCCAGTCAGTCCCGGTGTCATCACTTATTCACCCTGTGACCTTGAGCAGGTCCGGTAACTTCTTGGAGCCTAAATTCCCTCCCCTTCAGGACAGAGACAATGGTATTATCTGCACACACTTTCCTGTGAGGCTCAAGTAAGGGAATACATGTACAAATGCTTTGAAACAGTAAAATAATGCACAGTTATGGGGGGGAGTTAAGCCAAGGAACTTGGCCGAGTTCATCTATAAAATGGATACGGTAATCTCTGCATTTCACTTTCCTGAACGTCGGGAGGACAGAAGAGATAATAGTCACGAAGGTGTCCAAGACCTTGGGTCAATTTTCCATTTCACCAGCATCCAAACCACCAGAAAATGAAATACACTCCAAAACTTTTTTCACTTCTAAATAATGACTATCTCAGGCTGCAGTAGCACCGGAGGCAAAGCACCAAAGACTAAATTATTTTTTAACTATCACATTCTTGGTCTCTAAAAGTTCATGGTAACATATCTAACTTAGCTTGAATATCTCTTTAACTGAAGCACCCCAATTCTCAGCAATCGTTCTCTAAAGTATAACTCGCAGAGCACACGTATCAGAAGCAAACCAGCAGCTTATTTCAAAACCCACATTCTTGTGACATACTGGATCAGAACTCTGGGTGGATAGGGCCGGGAAATCAGATTTCAGCATGCACATCAGGTTTAAACATCCTGCATGCTGACGTTTAAGAGTCACTACCCTGGAGGCCCCACTGTTCGCTGCCGAAGAGTCATCAAACCTTCTCTATGTCCTTCAGCAGCCAATCCCTGGATCCCCAACAGAGGAGACGCAGGTACACACAAATCCAGTAAAGCCCAAGTCATGTGATCCCACCTTCCACGGCTCCACATCCATGGAAAAGGCAGATGAGAGGGGCTGGGTCCAGAGCCAAGTCTTTTTTTTTTTTGAATTTTTGAATTTTATTTTATTTATTTTTTTATACAGCAGGTTCTTATTAGTCATCAGTTTTATACACATCAGTGTATACATGTCAATCCCAATCTCCCAATTCATCCCACCACCAGCCCCCGCGGCTTTCCCCCCCTGGTGTCCATACGTTTGTTCTCTACATCTGTGTCTCTATTTCTGCCCTGCAAACCGGTTCATCTGTACCATTTTTCTAGGTTCCACATATATGCGTTAGTATACGATATTAGTTTTTCTCTTTCTGACTTACTTCACTCTGTATGACAGTCTCTAGGTCCATCCACGTCTCTACAAATGACCCAATTTCATTCCTTTTTATGGCTGAGTAATATTCCATTGTATATATGTGCCACACTTCTTTATCCATTCGTCTGTTGATGGGCATTTAGGTTGCTTCCATGACCTGGCTATTGTAAACAGTGCTGCAATGAACATTGGGGTGCATGTGTCTTTTTGAATTATGGTTTTCTCTGAGTATATGCCCAGTAGTGGGATTGCTGGGTCATATGATAGTTCTTTTTTTAGTTTTTTAAGGCACCTCCATACTGTTCTCCATAGTGGCTGTATCAATTTACATTGCCACCAACAGTGCAAGAGGGTTCCCTTTTCTCCACACCTTCTCCAGGATTTGTTGTTTGTAGATTTTCTGATCATGTCCATTCTAACTGGTGTGAGGTGATACCTCATTGTAGTTTTGATTTGCATTTCTCTAATAATTAGTGATGTGGAGCAGCTTTTCATGTGTTTCTTGGCCATCTGTATAGCTTCTTTGGAGAAATGTCTATTTAGGTCTTCTGCCCATTTTTTGATTGGGTTGTTTGTTTTTTTAATATTGAGTTGCATGAGCTGTTTATATGTTTTGGAGATTAATCCTTTGTCCTTTGATTCGTTGGCAAATATTTTCTCCCATTCTGAGGGTTGTCTTTTTGTCTTGTTTGTAGTTTCCTTTGCTTTGCAAAAGCTTTTAAGTTTCATTAGGTCCCATTTGTTTATTTTTGTCTTTCTTTCCATTACTCTAGGAGGTGGATCAAAAAAGAGCCAAGTCTTGACTACAGCCGAGACCACAGCAGGGGTTAGCACAAGTAAGGAAGCACAGCTGATGCACGATACTTAAGTAATAAATAGGACCACTGTGCCTTGCGAGGACAGACAGGGGCTGCAGGTGACATCAGAGTCCAGGTTTCCTGGCCACTGATCCAGGTTACAGGAACAATGTTAGAGGAGGGCAGAAGAGAGATGAGCAGACTGTTACAGATTCTTGGGATCTAAGAGTTCTAATGACTTGCATGTTTCATTCTCATCAATATACACTTTCCAGGCATCTTGAATCTTAGAGACCTTGGAAGGGATTGATACATTCTCAGGTACCAGCTGAACTGTGGTTGGTCTATCAGTTGAAAAGATCCTATGACTCTGTCTACACAGTCTCAGAGTTGTGTGTGGAGATGTCGTATTTCCCCACGGGGCTGACCTCCCACTTATTCATCAAGATGACCTGACCTTACTGTATTCCACAATGACTGTTCGCGGCAGCCCTTAGTCATCCTATAGGACTGTGGTGAGCGTCTGCAAATAAGTAACTTTTCAATTCCATTATGTCTTTTGATGGCAGCCACAGCCCCTGTGACTAAAACTAAGTCACACAGTATAAAGTTCCTTAATGGAACTCCAGGTCTTCTGGCTCAAATTCCCTTCCACTGCGACTTTCTTATTAAGTCTCAGAAACTTGACTTTTGAGATACATCTAGAAGCTTTCCTCTTAGCACCTTGAAAATCTATAGAGCTCTTCTTTCTTGTTTTCTGGTTAAAAACAAATTCCTTATTTAATACTTTGGCACGTGAGTTAGGATGACCCATCATCTCGATTTTCCCAGGTTTTAGCACTAAAGTGCCCATGGAGTCCCTCAGGCCCAGGCACACTGGGACAGCTGGTCACCTCACCATGAGCTCAGGCCATCTCATCACCCCCTCAGGGTGTCTCCAGCTGTGGAGGAACCCACGCCTTCTGACTCACTCACCTACATCCTCTGTTCCCCAAGAATCAGGTTCTTCAGAGCAAATATGACACTGGGCGATCACACTCTGTCCCACTAAGCTCGTTGGTGAACTTCTGCTCACAATGGGTGTATTAACAATAGAGGAGAAAGCATGCAGAAAGGAATATTAGATTCATCAGTACCAACTTCCAAATGACCATATACAAGAATTTGCGTTATTGAACCCTGGTTCTGGAGGGAAAATGATTCAGGACACAAACACTCTGCTTCTCCACAGTTAATTTAGAACAAAGTGGTATGTGCATTTGTTATTATGGCCACTGGAGCAGACATGCTGGGTTTTGGGGGGTTTTTTCAAATATTTATTTATTTATTTGGTTGTGCTGGGTCTTAGCTGCAGCACGTGGGCTCCTTAGTTGCAGCTCCAGGGCTCCTTAGTTGTGGCTCCAGGGCTCCTTAGTTGTGGCACACAAACTCCTAGCTGTGGCATGCATGTGGAACCTAATTCCCTAACCAGGGATAGAACCCAGGGCCCCTGCGTTGGGAGCATGGAGTCTTATCCAATGCGCCACCAGGGAGGTCCTGACAAGCTGGTTAAATCCTGGCTCTGCCACGTAATAACTGTGTGACCTGGGGCAGGTTGCCTAAATCTCTCTGTATTTTAATTTCCTCATCTATAAAATGGATATAAAATCTCCTTCATAGACTTATCACGAGAACTAATCATAAAAATCATTACAGAGTGCCTGCAGTAAATTATCCATTGTTCCCAGAACCTACACACTGCACAGCCCACACCAATGTCTAAATATTGTGTCACACGAAACAAGAGGAGGGTAACGGGGCATTTGTTTGTTTCCCAATAATTGGGGAAAGTAAAAGGGAACTAGAAAACTGTTCTCCCAGAATATATTCTTTCTTCTTTACTTTGAGAGTCATTGTCTCCTCCAAGTATTATTGCTGTCTTCAACCTCACGATCGAGGCTACCACAAATAAAAAAGGAACAATCAACTGGATAATGAATTGTCCCTGGCATCAGTACAGCGCTTTATATACATTAACTCACTTGTACATGTTACCCCACCAGACCTGTACAAGCCCTTCCCATTATCAACCAAGGTGGTTTACCCCTGATGTCTGACTAGTGTTTACTACTTAGCATCTACCGTATATTTCTTGCTAAGCTGGGTACTATGGGAGATGCCCTCTCTAACCAATGCTATTTCAGCACCACCTGTGACCCTCCAACCTCATCCTTTCAGTATGCTCCAGAAAACATCCAGCTTCCAGGATCGGTGTCTCTGGGTCTGAGGGCTTTTTCCAGAAGGGAGCAGTCCAGCTGAGCTACGACATTAGCTCTCTCTCTGGGAAATTAACCCCCTCTGGGGAAGAGCCTTCAGCCAATAGACTGGGAGGGGTCAGTGTTTAAATACCCCAGCTCCCTCACCCCATGGGGAGAATAATTTTCAGGGCATGTGTTTTACCCTTTTTCAAGAATGCCTCTGTTGGGATCAAGCTGCAGCTGCCCACAGTGGTAACTGGCTTGCTTATGAACCCCTAACTGGTTTCCTTCCTTTCCCTACACCACTGCCCACACCTCTGCCTGTGCTCCCTCCACCTTTTAAATACACCATTTGCTCTCACGTCCTTGTCTCAGGATCTGCTTCTGGCCAAACCCAAACTAAGACAGTCTCATATTTCCCGTGAAACTGGTGAAAACTATCCTTTCGACTAATGAGAAAACTAAGACTGAAAGAGATTAAGTAACTTGTCTGGGGTCACATAGCTTGCATGTGGTAGAGCTCAGGTCTGAACCCACATCCTGCTGACTCAAAGTCCACACCTGTCCTGTTGGCGTACTTCAAGAAGGGCACACATAAGCATGTCACTTGACCACAGGGACACAGCCCACCCCTACTCACACTCACCTCACTCAGGAAACTGGGAACTTTCCTGAAATCAAGGCTGAAAAAGAGGTCTCTGGGCTGTAAGGACAGGAATGATGGTAACTGGGGAGAAAAATCGCCCTGTGGAAATCCTGTACTCTGTATCTGAAGGCAGGTAAAAGCCAAGAAATGGGAAGATACCCTTTCTGTATGTGGAGATGCTGCGAAAAAGTTGTGAAGATGCTGAGAAAAAGTTGTCTCCACGTTGTTTCTCTGGTTCCACAGAAAATGGCTTGTGCCGCCACACTTCCAATATGTGGCAATTTCTGCAAAGCTTTTGGATGAAGGCATCATGCAGGGCTGTGTTTGAATGAGCGGAGTGTATGTTTACTGACAACCAAACCAGAGTCGGAGAGCTTGAAACCTTTGCTGTGGCTCAGGGAGCTGTCCGTGAACCCAGGTGAAGTTTTGGCTCCATTAAGTGGTAACTTGATCCAAGTTTTAAGCAAAATGGAATTATCATGGTCAGGAGCAGATGGACGGGGCAAATCACATGAAATCAGCCTAAATTTATCAAAAGCCATCAGCAAAGTTTCTTCTACTTATGTCTAGTGTTTTAGTCATCTATTGCTGCATATCAAACCATCCCCAAATCTGGTAGATTAAAACAACCATTTTATTATATCTCATAGTTTTTGTGAGTCAGGAATTCAGGCCAGGCTTGGCTGAGCAATTCTGTTCCACGTGGCACCAACTATGGTTCTCAGAGGTACTCAGCTGGCAGATGGGCTGGTCTGAAGGGTCTGTGATGGCTTCACGCACATGTCAGGCTCATGGGTGGACATGGCTGCAAGGCTGGGCTCAGCAGGGACCGTTGATCAGAGAGCTAAGTCTCCAGTGAACTAGGTGGAAGCTATGTGGCTTTTGATGACCTAGCTTTGAAGTCACAAAGGGTCACTTCTGCCATACTACTTGTCTAAGCAATCACAAGTATACCCGGATTCAAAGGAAAAGGACTTGGACCCAACCCCTCAATGGTTGGGTGTGTAAAAGTACAACATCCAGGGCTTCCCTGGTGGCGCAGTGATTGGGAGTCCGCCTGCCGATGCTGGGGACACAGGTTCGTGCCCTGGTCCAGGAAGATCTCACATGCCGTGGAGCGGCTGGGCCCGTGAGCCATGGCCGCTGAGCCTGAGCGTCCGGAGCCTGTGCTCCGCAAGGGGAGAGGCCACAACAGTGAGAGGCCCGCGTACCGCAAAAAAAAAAAAAAAAAAAGTACAACATCCAGTTTGGGTTGGAAGCCAAAAAGGGGAGTCAGAACCTGCAGGCTTTCTCTAAATCTGAGATTGTAGCTGTAGCTGCTTTGCCAGGGGATTTGTGACCTAGGGCCAGGAAGGAACTGGGAAAGGAGGGATCTGGCAGGGCTAAAATCCCTGCTCTCCTGACAGAGCTCCCTGCTTCTGCTTTGCGTGGCTGGAACACAGCACTGCAGTCACAACTAAAGGGCAGAGTGAAGGCTCTCACCTGCTCAGGACCCTGGTCCCTGGGAACTGAGAAAAAGGGAGGAGGCCACTGTAGGAGGGTTTGGCTGATCTGAGCAGTGCAAATTGAGCAAGTATCAGGAGCCTAAGAAATAGTGCCTGGTGTTGCTCATCACATAGAAGATCTGCAGCTGACCTTAGGCTCCACAGGGCACTGTCACCTTCCAAGGTGTCTGCATCTCCCAAGGTGAAGCCACCCTGTGCTCTTCAATCCTGATGTTACTGTCTAATCACGAAGAGTCCAAGTAACAGTTTCTTACACACCTGTGGATGGGTGCCTGGCACAGGTGTGTCCCCAGAGGAGGCCACCAAGAAAATACACTGATCAATTTGATGTTTGTGTTCTTCTTTTTTCTTTTCTTTCTTTTGTCGTTTACTACATTAGAATTAGAGACCTAGAAATAGACTGCAGTAGGAGGTTGGTTATGAAAGGAAGGGAAAGAAAGAAACCTGTTGTTACCAAAAACAACTTCCTGGCATTGAACTGTGGCCCAGCCTAGTGTCTGGGAGTAGAATGGTCCAAACCTACAGAGACCTTCTCAGCCATGATCTCTTTACTCAAAGTGAATTTGAAATGTTTGATATGGTCCTAATTGAGCTAATTATTTCCCTCCATATTTACACAGATTTAATCAATAGATGGATGGATGGACTTACATATCCCAGGTACTTTCATATATACTAATCCATCAGTCCTTACAAAAACTCCAAGGAATAGGTGCACTCATCCTTATTTTACCATGGGAGAAACTCAGAATGAATCAACTAAACACCCAGATTTGTCTTTTTCCCAAACCCCTTTCTACTGTTGCTCAGGCTCTGAGGTGACTCTACATCACCACTCACTCCATCCCACGGGCTGGAATACTTGAAAGCAATGTGGGCTCCTCCCTCACCTCCACCTCGGTCAGCAGACAGGCTCCAGGTGTGCTTCATCCTCAGTGTTCCTCCATGAACACTGTTCTTACTCTGTGTCAGGGTCCTCATTCTTTTGTCCTTCATCCTTTGTCACCTGGGCTATTGTGCCCGCCTCCTGGCCAGTCCTTCTGTCTCAACCCCCTCCAGTCCATCCTCCACACTATAATCAGAAAGCTGAAACACAGACCTGATCATATAAGCCTTTGCCCATAAAATTTCAATCATTCCCCACAACTTACAGAACAAATTACTAAGTCTTAAGCCTGATGTTCAAGGCTTTCTATGGTCTCCTCCTGATCAACATTTCCCATCTCATCTACCATTATCCCCTTTCACCACTGTTTTGCACACCAGAGTCTATAAAACTCTGAGCATTGTTCTGGGAGAAGAGTGGAGTTCTATATAATATTTTGAAATTTTCTGTCTTTGTTTCAGTGGTAATCTAAAGGGGGAAGTATATATATATATATATATCTTCTGCTCAATCCTGCCTCACTATTTTAATCTTTGTATTATTTGCACTTGTGTTTGTAATTTCTCATGCTAAATGGACAACTCAAGTGACAGTTTTTAACTTTTAATGCAGAGCTTCTTAATAGGGGGTCACAAAACCTCTGGGGATGCAGGTGCAGGGAAGCTTCCTCAAGGGTCTTCACGTTCTTCTCTACGTTCCAGCGTGCATCAGATCACAAATTCCAAGTTAGCCATATCCCTGCTTTGTCTCCTTGGCTTGTGTTGCCCCTTGGGTTTAGAATGCCTTCCCGCATCTTCCACACACAGCTCCCACCCACCGCCACTCCCCAGCTGCACCATGCATCGCAGTAGGGATAGCTCGATGTAGAGTTCCAGATGTAAAGATCTCCAAGCTGGAGGGGATGTGGTAGGTCATCCAGTCTATTGCACTTATTTTACTGTCAGGAAAATCTAGGCCCAGAGAAGAGAAGTAACAAACTAGGCCTAGAACCCAGGCCTTGTGACACCTTATACACAGCTCTTTTTACATTTTGCAACTTCCTGATCACCTTCCTTAAAGTGTTATTATCCATCTTTGCATTGACTCCCTGGCACGGCGGCATGCAGAGTAAATACTTAGTTTCCCTATAACCATGACTGAAAGAGCCATAAAACCACAGTACTTACCTGATGTGTTCACATGTCTGAAGCACTATAATGGAATATCCCATGGGAGCTGAATAAGAGAAGCATTTCGCATTTCTGCACTTTAGACAACAGAGACTGCTCCAATTAATACCAGTCAGATTCACTCCTGAGAAGCCCCAAAGTATATGCTGACGTATTGAACTTACTATAATATTCCAAAATCAATTTTTAAACATTTCTGCAAACCAGAACATGATACAGAGGCAATATGGCAGTTAGTTTAGTGTTCCGAACTTAGTAAATATTCACTAAATGTGAGCTGGATGAATGGATACCTCACAGACTGGAAGCCAAGACACCTGAGTGCCAGTCTCATTCTTCTGCTCACTGGCCATGAGGTCTTGGGAAAATCACTTCCCACTCACAAAGCCTCAGTCTGTTCATCTGTAAAATGAGACATTTGGACCAACTCATTGTCTCAGAAGTAAATCTCTTGCAGCTCTAAAATTCTACAGTTTCATGAAAATGCTAAATCCATTCATACTATTGGTGTCAATGGAAAGTAAAACTAGAACTAGTGTTTATTAACTGTTCTTATTTTATGTTTTGTTGCTTATTACATCATTTTATATTATTTCCGATCATTATGTATTTCAGTTATTATAACTAAATTTTGAAGAAAATATTATTATGCTATGTTATTACACTTGGGGAAACTGATGTTTTATTAACTCAAGAAGACATCAACCTCTAGGCTTGATAGAATTACAACTGCTTTAAGACATTGAGAAATAGGCAGTGCAAAACTGTGATCCCTGAGAGAAGGGATCAATTAGGTGAACCTTAAAATAACCCTGCTTATGCTTGGAGGCAATTCCCATCTGGAAATCACAAGCACAGTCTGGAAGCTTTGCTAAGCAGAGGAGACAGAGACCAGAGACTGGGGAAGCTGAGGTGGCTAGCAGTTGAGGATCACAGTTCCAGAACAGAGGGGAGATACACAGAAAAAGAACACCATAAGTCTGCTGAGATATCCTCTTGAGTCTGTTGAGAATTAGTACATGTGTGTATAAAATGAAACTCCACAAGACCAGGCAAAAGAAATGACCAGAGAGTACTAAGTTGAACCACCCAGAGTTCTCA